>NC_091433.1:101570252-102255252 GCF_964237555.1 Oryctolagus cuniculus | reverse complement strand
GCCTGAAGCACCAGCATCCCATATGGGCACCGGTTCTAGACCAGGCTGCTCCACTTCTGATCCAGCTCCCTGCTATGGCCTGGGAAAGCAGTAGAAGATGCCCAGGTCCTTGGGCCTCTGCACCCACATGGGAGACCCAGAAGAAGCTCCTGGATCCTGGCTTCAGATTGGCGCAGCTCCAGCCGTTGTGGCCAATTGGGGAGTGAACCAGTGCGTGGAAGACCACTCTCTCTCCTCTCTCTCTCTGCCTCTCCTCTCTCTGTGTAACTCTGACTTTCAAATAAATAAATAAATATTAATTTAAAAAAAGAGATTTGGTTCTAAGTTAAAAAAAAGAATCGTGTATATGCATGGGATGTTTTGATCTGTGTATACATTGTAGAAAGACTCAATCAAGTTATTTAACACATCCCTCATCACGACACATTTTTATCACCTGGGACCCTCTGCCTCACCGAGTCTGTTGTTAAGGCTTTCCACCACATTATTTATTTGATCTAATGAACTCTTCACTTCTGATATTTCATTTTGATTTTTTAAAAAACAAATCTCAATTTCATGGGAAAATTTTCATTCTTGTATGGATTTCTTCAATTCGTGGATTTGCTTCTGATTACTTTTAAGTAATCCTATGATCAATTTTTTGATTTCCATTTCTGGTATGTCTTCAATCTCTTCATTTTCACATTCTAGTACTGAAGTGTTGTTGTGTTCCTTTGGGGGCATCATGTTGTTTTCCTTATTATTGTTTCTTGAATTGCTATGTTTATTTTTGGCGTTTGTAGAGATACTTGTTGGTTTTTATTTTCCCACGTGATGGCTTTTATCTTTGGATTATGTCTCTGTGGCTTAGTGGAATGTCTGCTCTTTCAATGAATACCCTGAGGCATGTTCTGGGTGTGGCCAGGGAGCTCTAAGGTGAGGGGGGAGTCCAAGGTGACACAAGTTGGGCGTGCTAAATCCCTCTCTCTCTCTCTCTCTTTCTCTCTCTCTCTCTCTCAGAGAGGAGGTTTAATCTGCTCTTTTGGCATAGTTTTACACTCACCTCCTCTCCTCCAAGGAGTGCAATGCCTGGGTGTTAGCCCAGAGGGGTTCAACATTCACCCATGCTGTCATAAGAACCACACAAAGGATCCATGCAGTCCTCATTGTGAGCAGAGATCCTGCAGTAATGGCCCTCACCAGGGAATCAGGGAGCCCTGAGTGTGTGGAGCCACCCACAGTGACTGCCCAAAGACCCAGCCACACCCTGCACCCTCCCACACAGCCACAGTGATTTCACAGTCCCAGCACACAAGGCTCCCACAGTCACGAGCACCACAGCTCCCTGTCAATTCTCCCAACCAGACTCAGTCATCTCTTGGCTGTTTGCGAGGCATGGGACACCAACTGGTGCAGCTGTTACATATGTCCAAAATGGTGCCCACCCTCTCTCGGCTGCTTACAGGATATCAGCGCTGGGTAGTCAGGGAGAGAGGAACATGCCTCCCTATTTTTTCCTCTAGGTTGGCAGGTACACTGTACCCCACAAGGCTCCACGCCAGACTCATGCCAGGCTCTTCCTGCAGCTTTATTGCAGTGGCTTGGGCTGCTGCAGTCTGGTCTCACTTCACTCTCCAAAGCTGGTGCTGAGGCTCTTGGCTGCTGGGGTCCTGAGTTATGCATGTCCACACTCTCCACATAGATCCACAATGTCCCTGTAATTTGCATGGAGTTTCCCTAGCTCTTCCCTGAGATTGCACTCTCTCCACTTCTTTTTAACTGTCTTCCTCTAGACTAGGGCAGTAAGCTCCCTTCCTATTTTGCCATCTGAAGTTCCTCTCCAGATTTCCTTTTAATTCCATCCTCCTATAAACCTTTTGATGTATTCTTATAGATAATTTGGGTAAAATAATGTTCCTGAGACAATGAAAGCAGGACAAATACCCTCAAAACAGAGGGCAAACAAGGTTATGTTTTTACTTCAATGGTCTAAATTGGGCTGTGCTGAAGCTAGAAGCTTGGAACTTAATCCAGGACTCCCAGGTGGGTGACAGAGTCCCAACTATTTGAGCCATTGCTTGCTGCCTCCCGGGTCTTCATTGGCATGAATCTGGAATGGGGAGCAGATCCAGGACTTGAACCCAGGTACTCCAATGTGGGACATTTTCCTGTGAGTCTGAATGCCTATTCCTGTCCAAATGCCCTGTCTTCTGGATGCGTGCTCTCGTGTGGAGATGGGATGCACTGATGTCTGAGATTTGTTCCCAAAGAATTAATGGGAGAAGATGTGTTGAGTGACAGCAACAAGGTTGGTCTATTTCTGGATGACTGTTGGAACCTGGTGGAGGGCACATTGTGTTTGCAACGTTAATGCCTTGTAAACTTGACACCCTTATGTCCTGCTCTCCCTCTGGGAGCCCTTGTTCAGTCTCCTTTGTAGGGACCTGTGAATGGTGGACTCCATCTTCAGCCTTCTTTCCTGACCTTGTGTTGTGGAATGGGGTAGACTTCATTCACACGATGACTTCAAACTCTGCTCCCATGGTCATGACTGCCAAATCTTCACCTAGATATTGCATCTCACTTCTTTTTTTTTTTTTTTTTTTTTTTTTTGACAGGCAGAGTGGACAGTGAGAGAGAGAGACAGAGAGAAAGGTCTTCCTTTGCCGTTGGTTCACCCTCCAATGGCCGCCACGGCCAGCGCGCTGCGGCCGGCGCACGGCACTGATCCGATGGCAGGAGCCAGGAGCCAGGTGCTTTTCCTGGTCTCCCATGGGGTGCAGGGCCCAAGCACCTGGGCCATCCTCCACTGCACTCCCGGGCCACAGCAGAGAGCTGGCCTGGAAGAGGGGCAACCAGGACAGAATCCGGTGCCCTGACCGGGACTAGAACCCGGTGTGCCGGCGCCGCTAGGCGGAGGATTAGCCTAGTGAGCCGCGGCGCCGGCGCATCTCACTTCTAACGTGCATGTTTACTTTTAAGCCCCTTGGTCAGTACACACACACACACACACACACACACACGGGTGCCTCTGGCTAAACACCTTGTCAACCCAATCCACTCTGCTTGTCAACCCAACCTGCTCTCCCCTGGCTCCCAGTTCTATGAAATACCCCACCCCCTTCCACCTCTTGCCTGTGTTATCCTGGATTTGGCTTTCTCTTTTCTCTTCTCTTCTCTTCTCTTCTCTTCTCTTCTCTTCTCTTCTCTTCTCTTCTCTTCTCTTCTTTTCTTTTTTTTGACAGGCAGAGTGGACAGTGAGAGAGAGAGACAGAGAGAAAGGTCTTCCTTTTCCGTTGGTTCACCCCTCAATGGCTGCTGCAGTCGGCGCGCTGCAAACCGTGCACTGCGCTGATCAGAATCCAGGAGCCAGGTGCTTCACGTGGTCTCCCATCTGGGTGCAGGGCCCAAGCACTTGGGCCATCCTCCACTGCACTCCTGGGCCACAGCAGAGAGCTGGCCTGGAAGAGGGGCAACCGGTACAGAATCCGGCACCCCGACCGGGACTAGAACCCAGTATGCCAGTGCCGCAGGCGGAGGATTAGCCTAGTGAGCCATGGTGCCGGCCCCCCCTTTTTTTTTTCCTTTCTGGATTTGGCTTTTTCTGTAACAAGCCTCATCATTCTTCCCATCCTCATTCTGTCCCATAAGTGGTCCCCATGTCTGCTTCCTTCTGTCCATCTCTCCTTTGGATCGTGGCAGTGCTCTTGAGCATCTTGTGTCTAGCTCCACCCCCCACACTGCAGCCAGAGGGATCCTTCTCACTTCCCTTGCTGGTCATATACACGCACATCCTCTGGTCCTCTTGACTGAGAGCAGATCAGCGGGAATATGAAGTCTCATGGTGCACAGGATTGATACTTGCTATCGCTTGCCCACCTGCTTTGCCTCTTCTCCATCATTCCTGTCCTCTTTGTCATGCCACAGCAGAGGGGGAGTGCTTGGGCATCTCCGGTTCACTGATTTCATGCACATGGGCCTTTGCCTCTGCCGTCCCCTTTCTGGAACATTCTTCCTCCTTAAAGGCAAACTCTATTACATTTTGTCTTTGTTTTCTCAACATCCAGCAAGTGCCTAATACATATCTGAGACTTCATAAATATTTGAAAATATTTTCAAAAACATGACTGTAGACACTGCATAAAACCTCACTTTTATTTTGATGCATGTCTCTGTCATCCTGTCTCATGAATTAGTTAGTTCCTACTTTGAAAGTAAGATTCTTGGATTTCAGACCCAAATCAAGAAACAGCATTCACATAAAAACTCACTCCATACCCAGCTCTGAAACTTTCTTAGACTTCTGTGTCAGTTTGAAACCAGGAGGAGTCAGCGGTCATCAATCAGACACATGATTGGAAGCTTTCTAATCTTCTGATGAAAGTATCTATCAGTTGAGAAGCTGAAATAGTATAGCATTTTTTATGGGCAATATATGAAAAGCTGGTGTAATTGGCTCTAGGTTTATGGCAAATGTTTTGAATGATAAGACAATAAATATAGCAAAATCGACGGGTCTTTGGGGCAGCAGCTGTTGTGTAACAAAAAATGAGATTGATATTTTAATCTCAGGCTTATTATGTTATAAAAACCCTGTTTACAAATCATGCATTAGCAGACCCTAGGAAGGCAAACAATCAGAGAAAGATGTCTTGGATTTTCAAAGGCGGTTGAGACGTGGACTCCAATGGGACCAGGTGGCAAGAATTCGTAAGATTACACCTGCTGTTTATAAATGTAGACATTTAACTATTGCTAAGCTTGACTGAGGTACAAGCATATGGGCAGATCTGAATGCAGATTAAGTAAGGGATGTGCAAATATGTGCCTAAGCCACGAATTAGTTATCAATATATTTTGTAAAAGATTCTGCACAAGATTTTCAGCGAGCTCACACAGGCAGTATGAGAAAGAGGAAGGGAACAAGAGAACCCTCTTACTGTCACTGGTTGGCTGCCCTGAGTCACCTCTCACCAACCTCCAGGGTCAAAGCTCATGGGAATGGCTGGCATTTTCCCACTTTTAGTTTTGGTGAGTTGTAAGCTTGGTGACCCAGGGTCCCAACTGTAGCTAACAATCTCGGCTGATGAAAGAGCAGGGTAGGGATTCCCCAAGTGATTCCAACCAGCCTTATAGAAGCAGAGCACCTCTGTTCCACAGAAGAGAGCAGAGGCCAGGTGATTAGCTCTATTTTCTTGGGTTTGGGGCTAGTTCTAAATGCAGCTAAACCAATGCATTTCACCAAGGGGAACGAGCCATTCCAGGGTGACTGTGGTTGCTGGACATCACCTCTTATATTCATAAACCGGGGTGATGAGGGCACTCAATGATGACCAAACGTGCAGCCTGCTTTCTCAAAAAGGCTAGAGTAGATGCTGCTAATGATCAGGTGTCCTGGAGTGGCCATTCCTAACTCTCTGTAGGCGCTGAGCTCTGAGTACCGAGGTCCCTAATGGAGGGCTTTCTCTGTTTGCTCAGAACATTTCAAAATTACACATACTTAGTAAAAATGCCCCTTCAATACTTACCTCTGCTTTTTGTCCAGAGTGTTTGGACACAATGTAACAATCTGTTTGGACACAATGTAACAACCTGTTCTGGATGCCTGCAGTCCGCCAGGGAAGGTGAGCAAGATTCGCCTTGCATGCAGCAGCTTGGATGGTGCATAAGTTCTCTTCCCCCTAAGGGCTCCCCCATCTACTTGAAGGGCTCTTCCAGTTTTGCTTCCATCAGGATTTTTTGCTTATATTTTCACACTACTGGGAGCAGCCATCAATCAAAGCTAGCAAGAGGCAGACATGAAAATGCCTACAGTCCCTGCCCTCGGGAATGGCAGTTTCACACCTCTCCCAGCATGCCCATGCCAGTGCACGGAATCCCAGCTGCCCACAGAGGAGACTGCTCATCAACACCCATTCTCTCAGCTTCCTTCAAATGCCTTCATTGCAAGCCTTGCTTTTAGAGTTTCATATAGAAGTTCACAAATCAGAAAAAAAATTGTTGGAACGTTTATGTCCTTTTTGTTCATTAAAATGAAAAATCTGCAATATTAATCTGAACTACTCTCATAAAGGTGCTATTTAAACTTAAATCCTCACAATCCCAGTGTTCAATTTCTCTCAAATAACTGAAATTTTACTAGAAGTCTTTCCAGCTGGAGCTTCCCTAGCCTGTTTCTCCTTCATTGTTTACACCGAGGATGCTATAGCTACTGAACAATCCTTGTGTAGACTTAAGGATTAAGGAAGAAAACTGAATGCCATTCCCAGCCCTGCTGAGGGCCACATCTCACAGGTGCTGAGGGGGGCAAGAAGGACCACAGGCATTGAATTCAGAGCTCTAACCTGAACCTACCTTCTGTGCCCTGAGTTGGTTGCTAAAGTTACATTTTCTTAATGCATTTAAGCTTCTCTCCAGAGAGGGAATGTCCAGGGATCCATTTCAGTCCCATGATGAGTAGCTTAGAAGTTGCTAGCATTATGAAGGCCCAGCAGATCTGTGCCCTGATTGATGCAGAGAGAAGTATTGGGGTAATTTCTTATCTATTTTGCATTTTTATTGCAGCTTAAACCCAAATCCTTGCGTGTGTTAAACACATCCTTCTCCTTTGTAGATACTTCATTTTCCCAGCCCTCAATAAAAACCTCTAGAAGCATTTCTTTCCATCTGGTGCCTTCTTCCGCGTGTGCCTTTGCTCGGTTCCCGGTCATGTTTCTTCAATCACCCTCTGCAGAGCAGCACCGAGCCAGTCCCCCAGAGCAGCCAGCACAGCCGCGCGCCTTCTGTTCCTTCTCCCCTTTAATAAGATGCAGACTCTCAAGTGGCAGATTGCTGGCGAGAAGGGATGGCAGGGTTTCTTTTTTAGCCACTCCTGTCTGTCAATCAATCTGCCTCTTCCCCTCCAGCATTTGGGCAGTAATTTTATCCAACTCTGTTCTCACACTTTGGAGTGAGTAATGTGTGTGTGTGTAAAGGGTGGGGGAGAGGGATGCATAGAGAGAGTGGGAACAACAAAGAGACAGGGATCTAGAGAGATGGGGATAGTGAGAGAGACAGAGACAGAGATGCAGACAGGGAGAGAGGAAGCGTAAGGGCGTCCACTTTCTTAACCAGTTCCATTTGGGTCCCATGAGTTTTATGCTTATGGGGAAGTTCCTGTTTTCTTCCAGACACCCTGTTTTTTCAAGTCTCTAGTCTAAACTGCTTCTGTGGGGATTATAGATCTCCTTTGTGTCCACCACCTGGATTTTAGTCTTAGACTTTTTTCCTCTTGTCATTGCCTTCTCCTCCATCCAGTACCAAGTGTATTTGCCAAGCAGTGGGTTTGGCTGCACAGGAAGAGGAGTGTGGGCGCAGCACGGCACCTGCTGCCCCCATGTGGAGTGAGAGGCTGCAGAGAAGCCAGGCCTCTGTGCTTTTGTCAGGTGTGTCCAGGTGGCTCTTCCACACAGCCCTTACACAGGTGCAGGGGTTCGAGCTCATGGTGCTTCTGCGTCTCTCTTGGGCCAGGGCAGTGCTTCTGGAAGGCAGCGGTGTGCAGCACTTGGTCAATTTCTGGCATTTTTTTTTCTGGCCCACTTGGCCAGGATGAGCCTCATAGACACACAAACCACAGCTCTGTCCCCCACCTCAAGAATAAAGGCTCTCACCGGCACCGTGGCTCACTAGGCTAATCCTCCGCCTGCGGCGCCAGCACCCGGGTTCTAGTCCTGGTTGGGGCGCCGGATTCTGTCCCAGTTGCTCCTCTTCCAGTCCAGCTCTCTGCTGTGGCCCGGGAGTGCAGTGGAGGATGGTCCAAGTCCTTGGGCCCCTGCACCCGCGTGGGAGACCAGGAGGAAGCACCTGGCTCCTGGCTTCAGATCAGCGCGGTGCGCTGGCCGCAGCGGCCATTGGGGGGTGAACCAACGGAAAGGGAAGACCTCTCTCTCTCTCACTGTCCACTCTGCCTGTCAAAAAAAAAAAAAAATAAATAAATAAATAAAAATAAAGGCTCTCACCCTGGTTTATGCAGATGAAGTAGATAGAGGGACTCTCTGGGAGTTTCTTCAAGTAGAGAAACTTCCCCTCCCCACTCCTGGGACCTCAGTGCACTGAGTCTTCTAGTCGCAAAGCCACTCTGATGGGAGTCGCTCCAGTGGCACGCAGCTCCCCAACCCGGGGAAAGA
Source organism: Oryctolagus cuniculus (assembly GCF_964237555.1). Lineage (NCBI taxonomy): Eukaryota > Metazoa > Chordata > Mammalia > Lagomorpha > Leporidae > Oryctolagus > Oryctolagus cuniculus. The sequence continues at coordinate 102,247,105 of NC_091433.1, read as the reverse complement.
CAGAGATGCTGCCATCTGCAGTCTAGAGAAGGTAAGGAGACCGAACGCAGTGCCCTAGGCTGGTTTCCCATTTCCTTTTTTTTGGTTTTTTTTTTTTTTTTTTTTAAAGATTTATTTTATTTATTTGAAAGTCAGAATTACACACAGAGAGAAGGAGAGACAGAAAGAGAGAGAGGTCTTCCATCCACTGGTTCACTCCCCGGATGGCTGCAATAGCTGGAGCTGCGCCGATCTACAGCTAGGAGCTTCCTCCGGGTCTTCCCACATGGGTGCAGGGACCCAAGCACTTGGGCCATCTTCTACTGCTTTCTCAGGCCACAGCAGAGAGCTGGATCGGAAGTGGAGCAGCCGGGACTCGACCAGCACCCATATGGGATGCCGGCACTGCAGGGGGCGGCTTTACCCACTACGCCACAGCACCAGCCGCATCCTTTCTTGTTTGAGAAGAGCCTGAGCCTCCCTCACCCCTGGTTTATCATCTGTGTCCCACTAAGCTATAACTGGAGGAAAGAATTCCAGGGGGAAGACCTCTGGTGCTAATTATGAGCCCAATGCAGATGGCTTCACCTGAACCAGGTTCCTGACTGTAAGTGTAGAGTCAATAGTCTGGGGTCAAATTAACTATGACCCCAGGAGACTCAACAAATCAATTATTTAAAAGAGATGAGCCTACCTATGAAGCAAATTTTAAGAAGCATAATAGTTACATTCTTGGATACTTGCATTTAAAATGCTTCTGCATATCGATAACTTAAATTCAAAAAATTGTTTTAACCTTTATCAGTCTGACTGCTTAACTTCATTCTGATGAACATCACGTAGAATCCAAGACTTAACAAATTTTTACCTGGAGGCTGGCGCTGTGGTGTAGTGGGTAAAGCCACCGCCTGCAGTGCCGGTATCCCATATGGGCACCGGTTCGAGTCCTGGCTGCTGCACTTCCGATCCAGCTCTCTGCTGTGGCCTGGAAAAACAGTAGAAGATGGCCCATGTCCTTGGGCCCCTGCACCCACGTGGGAGACCCGGAAGAAGCTCCTGGCTCCTGGCTTTGGATCGGCGCAGCTCCGGCCGTCGTGACCCTCTGGGAAGTGAACCAGTGGTTGGAAGACCTCTCTCTCTCTCTCTCTGTCTCTGTCTCTCTATCTCTCTCTGCCTCTCTCTGTTTCTCTGTCTCTTTCTGCCTCTCCTTCTCTGTCTGTGTAATTCTGCCTTTCAAATAAATAAACCTTTAAATATTTTTTTTACCAGGATAGATTCAATGGGTTCATAATAGTTCACTTATCTGAAATTGTGAAGTTGAAATGGCTTTTGATTGAAGAGCAGTTCTGTGGAGTATCTTAGTCAATTGTTTTCTGCAGGTCCTGTGATGGTAGATGTCGCAGGTTGGGGTGCAGAAAGCAGTGCCCTGAAGCAAAGGCCCCAGCACAAAGCCGCTCTCTGGCCTTCCGCCCTGCTGACTCTTGCAGTCGATTCTCCCCACGAGGCCACTATTGAAGCCAAGATTCCTCTTGTCCAGAATCCCTTTCCCCCAAAGGCGCCATAAGATGTAAACACAGCACTCTACACTGTCTCCTACCTTGCTGTGTGAGAGCTGGCCACAAGGAAATTGACCTGCCTCGCCCGACAGCGAACCACAGGACCCGGAGGCTCCCACCCCCTGCCCGAGAGGATGGAAAGCCACAGGGAGAGGCCAGGGAGCATCTGAGCACCCAGGCCTTGGTGGGTCTCCCATCTCCGTCTACTCTATAAGCTCACACCCATTGCCCAACCGCATTTCTACACAGCTGACCTTGCTCCATTGAACGTAAGGATGGACCACCCACTCCGGGTTTGGGTCTTCTATCTGAAGGCTCCCATGTCCTCAAAACTGTGATCCAACTGATTTGTTATGGTTTTCTCTTGGTTACCCACCTTTTAAAGGAGGCTTGACCATCCCCCCACCCCCCGCTTTCCTGCCCCTTTGCCTATTGGGTCCTTTGCTTATGTCCTAGTGGTTTGCTTGTTTTTTGATAACTGCTTTGATCAAGTTTTTAAAAATACAGTGAGGAAATCAGGCTTTCATCTGATTCTTTGCAAATACAGTTTCCCCAGCTCTTACCTGAACTTGTGGAATTGCTTATCTGTTTAAAACTTTTTTGTATGGAAGGCATTTTAAATGATGTGGTCACCTAGATCCGTTCTTTTCCTTTGTGGCTTTGGCCTTGGTAGTCTTATCCATCTAGATAAAGGGGTAAGCAGAATACTTGGCACCTGGTTAATGATAAATAACTTGCTAGTCAATATGCCAATGAATGAAGCTTTTGTGCAGTAGCCCTGATTTATCATCATTCAGGGGACCAGCCAGGCTGGTTCAGCATCCAGTGGTAGGTGCCTCTGTCTAGGCTGGAAGGCATCGGCCATTCCCACGAGGGGCGGGGCCGTGGCTCTCCTGCCCCGAGACTGCATTACCCGAGGCTCCCTCCTTCCTGGTTCCAGGACCTGGGTGGTTAGGGCTCACACAGGATGTGACATAGTCCAGACAGAACAAGAGGCTGTTTCTTCACCTCTGTGCTGTTTAAGAGCTTGGAGACCTCTCTAAACCCGTGTCCCGCCTCTCTGTGTCAGATCCCTGTGGCCGAGACAAATGCTAGCTGGGGAGGCCTTGTCTTGGCTTGGAGTGAACCCCAATGCTTCCAGGCCAGCGGGTTGCAGAGTAGCCCTAAGACTAGACCGGGATACCTTTTAAGTGAGAAGGACCAAAAGATGTGCTAACACCAGGTCCTGATTGGCAAAGAGAGGCCCTGAGTATTTCAACTAAGAGGCTTGGTCCGGAGATATGGGGTGGGGGTGGAGGTTTGGAAGGAGCACTAATAAATACACAAATCCTGGAGCAGAGGCCAGGGAGGGCAAACGTCACTCCTGGCTCTGGTCAGCACTGTCACATACCACTCCCCTTGCTGAGAGTATATTTATTTGCTTGGCAGAGAGATAGGAGACAGAGCTCCTATCCCATGGTTCATTCCCCAAATGCCTACTGTGGCCCGGTCTAGGCCAGGCCAAAGTCGGGAGCCAGGAATTCAATTTTGTTCTCCTACAGGGGTGGCAGGAGCCAAATTCCTTGAGCCATCTCTGCTATTGGAGCTGGAAATTGAACCCATGCACTTGGTTTTGAGATGAGAGTATTTAAACTAGCACCGTAACTCGCCAGGCCAAACAATTGCCCCTGAAAACATATTGAGAGAAGACTCACAAAAATCATTTGCAATGGTGGGAAAATTTTATCCACAACAACAAAATGTAAGGAAAAAAAAAAAACACCAAAACAAGGAACTGACAGAGTGCACAAGGAGATGAAAGAAGAAACCTGGAATTTAACTGAGAGCCAAAAGATGTCAGTAACTAGAAAGACTTTCATTATTCCTGCTGGGAAAAGTGGATTATTGCAAGGTTGCCAGTTTTTTTGAGATTACTTTACATTATTTGGAGTGACAGGTGCGTGGTGCATGGGTGTGGACATGGGACCGAGAAGGTAGTAGTGTGGACCAGGAGCAGAGTAGGGTAGGGTGCATGTGGGAAATGGGATTACAGTGGGGTGGTTTGGAGTGGAGTGGATAATTTAGGGGGAGGGAGCAAACATTGAATCAGGGGAGGGCTGTGGGTAGGGGTAGGCAGGGAGTATGGCCACTATTATGTAGTTTGGGATTATGATGTGAAAAATATTCCACTTTGTCCAGAGGCACGCTGTGAGCCTAGCTGTGTTGTGTACAGCAGCAATTTTCTTTTAAAATCGTTCAGATTCAGATTGCATGTATTGCTTTTTCACATGACTGTTGGTCCTTTCATGTAAGGTATTCTGCCCCATTTTTCTTATGGCCGCACTAGCACATGTTCTCATGGGGATAACAAGTTCCCTCTTCCCAGGAAGCTTGCTGTGGCGCGGAATCTGCCTGCCGGGCTCTGTGGTCCACCTGTCTTTTCCTGTGCTCCGCTGCCCCCTGCTGTCCAGTCAGGGTGTATGCAGGGAGAATGGACTGGAATGTTTCTTGTGCAAGGAAATGAGGCTTGCATTTTCTTTGCTTCTCTCCACTGCAGAAGAATGGGCAAAAAGAATGCACCATTCTTTCACCTAAATTAAAAACAAACCAAGATTTCTAACAAGACAAGGATTCTTTTCTTTAAAGATTTATTTTATTTACTTGAAAGGCAGATTTACAGATAGAGATAAAGATAGAGAGAGAGAGATCCTCCACCTGCTGCTTCACTCCCCAAATGGCCACAACAGCTGGGCTGAGTCTATCTGAAGCCAGGAGCCAGGAGCTTCTTCCAGGTCTCCCCACAAGGGTGCAGGGGCCCAAGCACTTGGGCCATTTTGCACTGCTTTCCCAGGCCATAGAAGAGAGCTGGGTTGGAAGTGGAATAGCTGGGACTTGAACCGGTGTCCATATGGAATGCTGGCACTGCAGGCTGGGGCTTTAACCTGCTGCACCAAATTGCTGCTGCCCCCAAGAAAAGGATTGTAATCTTGTAGAAAGTGGACCCTTAAAAGACACATGTGTGGAATCTTGTGGTTGTTAGCAAAAATATTCTTCAAAGAATTTTCTAGGGGAAGTGCCCAAAGCTTTCACTAGGTTTATAGTCCCCCAATTTAATATACATTGCAATTGTAACAGTGATATTTAAACCTTTTTGCACTGTACACTGCCAAATATGTTTATTTCTTAAATTTATATTTAGGCAAAGCAAGAGAGACAGAAGGGGAGGGAGAGGGGGATGGGTAGGGAGAGGGGGAGGAGGAGGAAGAAGGGGAGGAGGAGGGAGAGGGAGAAAGAGAGAGAGAGAGAGAGAGAGAGAGAAAGACATCTTCCATTTGCTGATTCAATCCACACGTGAATGAAGCAGCCGGGCCACACTTGAATGCAACAGTGCAACAGCCGGGCCCTGGGCAGACTGAAGCTCCATCCTGGTCTCCCATGTGGGATGAGCCGTCATCCACTGCTTCTCAGGCCCCTCAGCAGGGAACTGGATCAGAAGTGAAGCAGCTGGGACTCGAATCCTTTATGGATTGCAGGTGCCCCAATCAGCAGCTTAACTGGCTGCACGGTGGTGCTCATCCCAATTTATTTGTTCATTGTAAATTGTATGCGTGTATTAAATGAGGAGCTGAAGATGACATAAGTGTTTAGAAAGGCCTTTAATGATGATGGGCCCTGGTACTGTTAGCTGATATGCCGAGTTGCATAGGGAGTCTTTGTCACCAGTGGAGGAAGTGTAACCATATTTCTTCCTGACAATTTTTGTCTAGCTTTTTTCCAGTCATTGTTTCTATCTTGAAATGTGACTGCTGAAAAACTAATATAAGGAGGAAAAGGATCCAGTTTGTCTTTTTTGGGGGGAGTTGGGGGCTTGCATTACTAGTGTCACATTGAATCTATCATGAATATGTAGGAATTTGTATGGCATTTTTCAGCTTCCTGAAGTTGTTTTGTTGTAAACTAATTAGCACAATCCATAACCCAGTCAATATGCCGGCTCCGGTGTAAGCCAGTATTTTAAAGATATTGTTTAGGATGATTTTTTCCTATCTCCTTTCGTGTTGAATGTTCCTGCCACTTACAAAGCAGCTGGATCAGTCTGGGAGGTATCGCCTCCAGGAAGGACTGTTTTGATATGTTTGCATGAGCATCCATGTTGGAAAAACCCGAGTCGGCTAAGTAGCTCATAGAGCATAGAGTTGGTGTAGCTGGCCAGATCTGTGCTGCTTTGCACACACATGTGCCGCTGTGTGTGTGGACAGCACCATCTCTCCGCAGGAGCAGAAACTGCCTGGGAAATAGAATTCATTCAATAACCATTTCTGAAGCACAGATTTCCCTCCAGCCCTTTCTAGGTCCTGGGGATAGGGTTGTGATCAAAGCAGGTGAAAATCCTTTCTTTCAATGGCCCTGCTATTCTAGTACCAGGGGCAGATAGTTAGCATAACAAATAGGCGTGAGATGGCGTTGCTGAAAGCGCGATGGGGAGCAGATTGTAGGTGTGGGGTTTCAACTTTTTTTTCAATTACATATTTATTTTTAAGATTTATTTATTGTTATGAAAGGCAGAGTTACAGAGAGCACGCGAGAGAGACAGATAGAGAGAACAAGAGAGATATCTTCCATCCCTTGGCTCCCTCCCCAAATGGCCAGAGCTGGGCCTGTCTGAAGCCAAGAGCCAGGAGCTTTCTCCAGGTCTCCCACCCGGGTGCAGCGGCCCAAGCACTGGGGTCATCCTCTGCTGCTTTCCTAGGAGCACTGGTACAGGATCCGACACCAATATGGGATGCTGGCACTGCAGGCAGCATCTTTACCTCCTACTCCACAGTACCAGCCCCAGATTTGGGATATTTTAACAATAAAAAGACATCACTCTTGGGCGGCTCTCAGCCTGAGCCCTGAGTCCTGTGGGCAGTTACGGGAACTATCATATCTCCAGTTCTTGTAGCTCACTTGTCAATCTGCTTGCTTCTAGAATCTCACAAAATCTCACATCATTTGAACCGCATCAGTGCCCCCCAATGCTCCTGCGTTCACTAAGCATTGTGCCTAAAGCACCTTGCCTGGAAATCTGCCTCTGGCTGGCAGATTCTGAGAAGAGTCTGGTATTTGCCTAAAGCCTGCTGGGTGGTTGGGTTGGAACACAGCTCTTTCTGCCTTCAGCATTAGATGTGATGATTGAGTGGAAACTGGGTTAGGCAGTGGTGCGGTTAGAGAGGAGCAGGATCTCTGTAGCCAGCTCCGGTGTCATTACATCTCTCTACTCTGCAGCCAGACAGCTTCAAGTGTGGCTAGGATATTGACCCAGGGCTAGTGCTGCACCAAGTGAAGCAAGTCTGGGATGGCTGGCTGTCTGGACCAAACTAAGTAGAGCAGAACACTGCGTATCGGCTGCACTAATTGCCAGTCCCACCAGCAGTGTAAAAGACTTCTCTTTTGTCCACATCTGCACCAGTCACTTATTGTCTTTTTGGTAAGGATCACTCTAATTGGAGTAAAACGACACCTCATCTGTGGCTTTGATTCGCATTTCCTTGATGAGGATATTGAGCATATTTTCATGTACTGATTGACCATTTGTATTTCTTCTCCTGAGTAAGAACTATTCATATCTTCGACAGTTTCTGACTGAATTGTTTGTTTCTTGATGTTAAGTTGCTTGTCTCTTGTGACTTTTTATATTCTAGACATTAATCCTTTGTCAGATACATGGCTGGAAAACAGTTTCTCCCATTCTGTTGGTTGCCTCTTCACTTAGGATTGTTTCCTTCGCTGTGCAGAAGTTGGAGATAATCCCGTTTGTCTATTTTTGCTTTTGTTGCCTGAGCCTTTGGTATCTTATCAAACAGTCATTGCCTGTGCCGATTCCTTAGAGAGTTTGATCAAGGTCTTGATCCCTATGTTTTTTTTCTAATAGTTTTGTAGTTTCAATGCTTGTATTCAAATCTTTGATCCATGCTGTATTTTTGAGTTGGGTTTGAGATAGGAGTCACATTTAAATATTTTGCATTTGGATATCAAGTTTTCCCAGCATCATTTATTGCAGAGACTGTCCTTTCTCTGGTATGTTTTGGGCATTGCTGAAGATCAGTTGACTGTAGATGCAGGGATTAATTTCTGGAGTCTTTCCTCTGTTCCAGCAGTGCATGTGCCTGTTTTTATGCCAGTACCATATGTTTGGGTTGCTATAGCTCTGTGGTACATCTTGAAATCTAGTATTGTGATACCTTCAGCTTCTTTTTGTCATCGTTGTTGTTCAACATTGCTTTGGCTACTCAGAAATTTAAGGATTGTTTTGTAGTTCTATGAAGAATGTCCTCTGGGAGTTCTGATTCAGATTGCACTGAATCTATAAATTGTTTTAGGTAATATGGACATTTTAACAGTAGTAATTATTCCAATCCATCAACATGGGAGATCTTTCCAGTTTTTGGTTTCTTTTTCTAATTTATTTCATCAGTGTTTCTAAATTTTCATCATTGGACCAATGTTGTGGTGCAGTGGGTTAAGCCACTGCCTACAATACTGGCATCCCATACTGGAGTGCGGGTTTGAGTCCCAGTTGCTCTGCTTTGATCCAGCTCCCTCCTAATGCACCTGGAAGGAAGCAGAAGGTGGCCTAAGTCCTTGTGCTCCTGCCACCAGCGAGGGAAACCCGGGTGAAGCTCTTGGCTCCTGACTTCAGCCTGGCCTAGTCCTGGCCATTGTAGCCATTTGGGGAGAGAACCAGCAGATGGAAGATCTCTGTCCTCCCTCTCTTTGTCTCTCTCTATCTCTATGTCACTCATATAAGCCTTTAAAAAGCTAAAAATAAAAGTCCTCATAGAGGTATTTTCCTTCCTTAGTTAATTTTATTCCAAGGTATTTTATCTTTTGTAACTATTGTGAATGGAACTGCTCTTATAATTTCTTTCTCAGTGAGTTTGTTATTGATTATGTTAAGGAATGTTCCTTCTGTACCTAATTCGCTCAAGGTTTTTGTTGAATTTTATCAAATGCTGTTTCTGCATCTATTTGAGATGGTCATATGATTTTTAGCCTTAGTTCTTTTTTTTAAAGATTTATTTTATTTGTTTTAAGGGCAGAGCTAAAAAGAGAGAGAGGGAGAGATAGAAAGAGAGGTCTTCTATCTGCTGGTTCACTCCATAAATAGCCCCCACAATGGCTGGGACTGGGTGGCAATGAGACCAGGATCCAGGAGCTTCTTCCAGGTCTGCCTCATTAAAGAGAACATATTTTATGCATTCCATAGGTACACTTCTCTCACTCCTCTATGGCCCCCTATCTCCCCTCCTCCCTCCATCCCCTCTCTTCATCAGTTTTTGCAAGGGCATAAGTTTAATCCACTCTATATTCAGACATAATTTGCCGCTAACCACAATATTCAGCAAGAAGAAAACAGGAAGACCACAGTTCCACAAGAGTATAAACACGAGCTAAAACTGACAATTATAAGAATTTTAGTGTAATGATCTATAGTTTTCTATTTGTTGTATCCTTGCCTAATTTTAGAATGAAAGTGATTCTGGCCTCCTAGAATTGGAGGTTTGAAAGAAATAACTCTCTTTCAATTTTTGAAACAGTTAGAGAAGAATTGCCATTGCTGTTAGTTCTTCCTTTTAAGTTTGGGAGAATTCAGTAGTATATAGTCCTGGCCCTTTCTTGTTGGGAGACTATTACCAATTCGAACTCATCACCCATTATTGATCTTTTCAGGGTTTCTATGTCTTTTTGGTTGAATCTTGGTAAATTATATGTATCTAGAAATTATCAGTTTCTTCAAGTTTTTCCAATTTGTTGTCATGTAGTTTATTCATAATAGGCCCTAATGATCCTTTGCATTTCCATGATATCAATTGTAACATCTCCTTTTTAATCTCTGATTTTACTTATTTGATATTTCCCTTTTTTTCTTAGTCTAAAGATTTATCAATGTTGTTTATCTTTCCAAAAACTCAGTTCTCCTTTCATTAATCTTTTGTGTTATTTCTTTAGTTTCTATTTAATTTAATTCTGTTCTAATTTTATTGTTTCTTTCCTTCTCCTGACTTTCTGTTGGTTTGTTTTCTAGTCCTTGAGATAGATTGTTGCTTATTTGATCTCTTTCTATTTTTTTGATGCAGCCATTTATGGCTATCAGCTTCTCTGTAGTACCGCTTTTGTTATAGCCCCTAATTTTGGTATGTTGTGCTTCAATTTTTCTGCTTTCAAATACTTTTTAAATTTCCCGTGTCTTCAATGACCCAATGTTCACGCAGGAGCATTTTGTTCACTCTCCATGTATTAGGATAATTTCCAAATCTCTTTTTTTGTTGACTTCAGTTTTATTCCACTGTGGTTGGGAAAACACATGCTCGATTTTCAATTTTGTCCTAATTTGCTGAGATTTGGAATGTGGCCTCGTATGTGGACTAATCAAGAGAAAGCTCCATGTGTTGATGAAAAAAATGCGTGCTCTGCAGTTGCTGGCTGGCACGTCCTGTCAATATCTGTTAGATCTGTTTGGTCTATGGTGTAGTTTGACTTGGATATTTCTTTGTTGGTTTGTTTGGACGGTCTGTTCATCCATGCTAGTGAGATGTTGAAGCTCCCTGCCATTATTGTATGAAAACTTATCTCTTCCTTTGGATCAAATCATTTGCTTTATAAAACCAGGTGTTCTAAAATTAGGCTCACAGACATTTATGGTTACCATATCTCCTTGTTGAATAGATTCCTTGTTCTTTATGTAATGACCCTCTTTGTCTCTTTTTATAATTTTTGTCTTCAGACCTATTTTGGTTACTCCTGCTTGGTTTTGGCTTTCATTTGTGTGGAATTCTTTTCTCCATCCTTTTCCTTTCATTCAGTCTCCTTACTGGTAAAGTGAGTTTCTTGTTGGCAGGATATTGTTGGGTCTTATTTTTCAATCCATTCAGCCAGCCTATACCTTTTAATCTGGAGACTTAGGCTATTTACATTGAAGGTTATTATTAATAAGTTATGCCTTAACCTTGTCATTTAAAATGTTCTTCTGTTGGGGGTGGGGCTGTGATGTAGTGGGTTAAGCTGCTGCCTGCAATGCTGGCATCCCATATGGGCACTGGTTTAATTCTCAATTGCTCCACTTACAATCCAGCTCCCAACTAATGTGCCAGAAAGCAGCAGAAGATAGCCCAACAGGGGAGAGCTGGATGGAGCTCCTGGATCCTGGCTTCAGCTTGGCCTAGCCCTGACTGTTGTGGCCATTTGGGGAGTGAACCAGCAGATGGAGGATCTCTGTTTCTCTTTTTGGCTTTCTCTCTCTCTGAAATTCTACCTTTCAAATGCAACAAATGACTCTTTAAAAATTCTGTTTATTTTAAATTCCCTTTTGTTCTTTTTCCAATGGCTTTATGCTGTCAGATGTTTTCATGGTGGTAGATATCTTTCTTTTGCTTCCGTGGAAGACTCCTTTATACATCTTGTAAGGCTGGTGTGGTGGTGATGAAATCCTTTAGCTTTGGCTTATTCCTGGAAAGTCTTTATTTCTCCTTCCCTTATGAATGATAACTTCACAGAGTAAAGTAGTCTTTGTTGGCAGCTATTTTGTTTCAGAACTTAGACTATATCATTCCATCCCCTCCCCTCCTGGCCTGAAAGATCTGCTGTTCATCTAATGGAGGGCACCTTAAAAGTAACCTGGAACTTTTCCCTGGGAAATTTTAGGATTCCCTCTTTTTGTTGTACTTCTGAGAGTTTGATTTTAATTTATAATGAGGATGCTTCCTGGTCATGTCTATTTGGAATCCCATGAGACTCCTATATTTAAATGTCCACATTTTTCTCCATACTGGGGAAGGTTTCAGCTATGATGTCATTCAGTCATTTTTCTAAGCCTTTTTCCTCTCTTTACTCTTAGGCATCAAATATGATTCAAGTATTTATTTGCCTAATGGTGTCCCAGATGTCTCAGAAGCTGTTTTCATACTCTAAATATTTTTTTTTTCAAGAATCTGTCATATTTCAAAAGACCTGATGTCAAGTTCAGATATTCTTTCTTTTACGTGATTTAGTTTCTTGTTGAGACTTTTAGTTGTGTTTTTTATTTGGCTTATTGTGTTCTTCATTTCTAAGATGTCTGGTTCTTTTTTTTTAAAGACTTATTTATTTGAAAGTCAGAGTTACACAGAGAGAGAAGGAAAGGCAGAGAGAGAGAGAGAGAGAGAGAGAGAGAGAGGTCTTCCATCTGCTGGTTCACTCTGCAATTGGCCGCAACGGCTGGAGCTGCGCTGATCTGAAGCCAGGAGCCAGGAGCCTCTTCCAGGTCTCCCATGTGGGTCAGGGGCCCAAGCACTTGGGTCATCTTCTACTGCTTTCCCAGGCTGTTAGCAGAGAGCTGGATAGGAAGTGGAGCACCTGGGACTCGAAACAGTGCCCATATGGGATGCTGGCACTGCAGGCGGTAGCTTTACCTATATGCCACAGTGCTGGCTCCCTGTTCAGTTCTTTATCAAGATTTCATTAAATTTTTCATTAATGTGATACACTGTTTTCCTGATTTTGTTTGACTCTCTGAGTTCCCTTGTATCTCTTTGTACAACCTTATACTCATTCTTCTGAATTCTTTGTCAGGCATTTCATCAATCTCCTTGTGTATGGAGTTTGTAACTTAAACATTTCTGTGTTCCTTTCAGAGACTCTAATTTCCTTGATTTTTATACTCCCCATGTCCTTGCACTGGTACCTGCACATCTAGTTTGTTGTTTTTCTCTTTTAATGAATGGCTTTGGTGGTAAAAGGCTTTTTCCTGAAGATGTGTCTGCAGGTGTCAGCTTGGTAGACTCCTTTGGCTTTATTTCCTGTTGGAGGCTGGGGTCTAGTCTCACATTATATCTTCTTACATGGTCATTGATGGCTGCAGCAGCTGTGGTGTGGGTGTTCCTGTTAGACCCAGTAGAGGCGCATGTGTCTCGGTAGCAGTGCAACGGGCAGGGTTTGTGTTCCTAGGGCACTGTGGCTATGGTTGGGGAAGCCCTGGCCCAGAATCATGGAGGGGTTTCTTGGATACCTGAGCTGTCAGAGGCATTGTCAAGATCACAGTAGCACTGGCCCAAAGTTTAAAAAGGGCACAAGGTCCCTACAACACCAATCCCAGGTTTCCATTTAGTGTCTTGGCACCCACCTGCCTTTTCTTCCTCCAGGCAGACAATTGTTCTCTGCTGCTCTGGTTGAGGGAGAGGATGGAGCGAGCAGTCCTGTGGTCACCTAGGCTGCAAAGCTAGATCACACCTGGAGCCCAAAATTTGCCAAGAACAGTATGGGGTAGGGGAAAGATCTACTTTGCTAAGGGCCAGCTGCTGCTGAGGTGGGCTTGCAGCCTGAAGCCACCGAAAAAAATCAGAGGTGATGCCGCCAAGGATATAAGTTTAATTACCTGGAGCCATGAGTCTCCACTTGGGACCAAGGCAGGTCCAGGGGCTCCATGTGCAAACACTGACCTGAGGACAGTGCCTGTCAATATCTGCCTATTGATGATTGTATCAGAGCCAGCACGCAGTCTTGAACTCAATTTGGGGCCCCACTTCCCACTATCTTGCTCCTTCCTGTCTGTTCTTAGGGCAGTCTCTTGGCTGTTCAGAATGATGCTGAGCTGGCTTGCATTGGAGTCTCGAAGTTACAGGGCCCTGCACTGTCTTTTTTTTTTAAGATTTATTTGAAAGTCAGGGTTACAGACAAGGGGAAGACAGAGAGAGCTATCTTCCATTTGCTTGTTTACTCTTCAGATGGCTGCAATTGCCAGGCTGGGGCTTGGCTGAAGCCAGAAGCCAAGAGCTTCAGCTGAGTCTCCCTGTGGGTGCAGAGGCCCAAACATTTGGGCCATCTTCCACTGCTTTTCCTAGGCCATTAGCAGGGAGCTGGATCAGAAGTGGAGCAGCTGGGATGTGAACTGGCATCCACTTGGAATGCTGCAGTGCAGGTGGTTAACCCAATGCATTGCAGCTTAACCCACTACACCACAATGCCAGCCCCTCTGCACTGTCTTATGACCCACACCCAAGTCAACAAGAGCCCGGGAATGATGCAAGCTAAAGCACTCATCCATTCCTCCAGGGTGCAGCTCTCTCTCCAGTGCTGGGGCATGACTAGAGGGTGTGTGCGAGTGTTAGCCTGGGGATGGAGGCCTTTGGGCTTTGTCTTGGTGCTGGGTCTCACCACAGCAGGCCCAGCTCTGAGCCTCAAGACCACGTCCTAAGTCCACTTTCAGACTTGTACAGATGTCAACCAGAGATTGGGAGAGGGGTAGTGAAGATGGGCCCTTGGCCAAAGGCTCTATCCACAGACACTGGCTTGGGGACAGAGGCCTTGGGATCCTGTTCATTCAATGCCTTAGCCAGGCAGTCCTAGTGCTGGGTTTCAAGTCTAAGGTCTGAACTTCATTCTCTTTCCTTCCATAAGTAGGAGGCATCTCTCTTCACCGTGTGCTACTTTGACGTGGAGGAAGGGTGTGACCACACTTTTCTTCCTGCTTGCTTTATTGCACCTTTTCTTGTTATTCTACTAAACAACTTTTCTTTATTGTCTCACCCACTTCCTCGGAGCCTGGGAAGGTGATTTGGGGCATGAAGCTGCTGACGTCGCTGTCTCTGCGGGGTATCGCTGGAGCATCTTCCTCAGCTGCCTTTTTACTCTGTCTCCTTGCCTGTTTGTCTTACCCTTGGGTTTCCGTGGACATTTTAGGGATTTCAGAAGAGGGCTTCTTCAAGTTGGAGATTTTACTGCTTCTGGCTTGCTCTGTTCTGTTCTGTGTTTTTCCCTAAGTCTCCGTTCTTACCTGTTGATTTTCCAGTCTTGCTGTTGCTTGCATCCAGTCCTCTAAGCTCCAGTCATTTGGAAAATGTTGACATGGATTTGAGGGACTGCTGTCCCATTGTGCTGCCGGGACGGTTATTTAAAACAACTTGCAGGAGCTTTGTTTCGTTTGCCATCATCGCTGGAAGCTTGCTTCTTTGCAAGTCCCACAGCGCACAGTGAAGGTGGTCAGCTGGGTTGTTCAGACTCCGTTTTTGAGCTGGCTCCAAGAGATGTTTTTGCTAAGAGGACATTTAGTACCTGTTCCCCGCAGGAACCCGGCACCTGTTCCCCTGCCTCTTCTGACCTGGAGGTCCCATGTGTCTGCTTCTCCTGCTACCTTGAATTTCTCCTGATTTGGTCCCTAGAGCTGTTTTCTTGTTTTTGAGTTCAGCTGTATTCTCTGAGTGAGCTCCTGCATTTTGCCATATTCATGTAAGTTTGGAACATAGAGCGTATTTTTAGCAAGGCTAAATTCATCTCTGGGTAAATTTGAAAAACTGGGATAATACTAAATGTATTTACTTTGCAGGATTGTGATTAGAATTAAATCAGTTAGTGCATTTAAAATACCTGATGCATAGCTATTTTTACCACAGTATAAATAGTAGATAGTCAAGAGTACATGCTTGACAAATTTTTGTGGAGAAAAATGGGTTGATTTGATGCAAATAGGCACAGAATTCTCTTCTGGTTGCATCTGATACTGGTTGTGTCAGTCAGGATAGGCTAAGTTGTACTGCAGCCACCAAAAACTTCTTTGTAGTTTAAAACAACAAAGGTCTACTTCCCATTCCCAATATCTGCCCATCCCAGGTCAGGCAGACTCTACTGCGCTTTAGTGTTCTCCACACTCTAGGTCCATGGTAATCAGAGCAGGCAACATGAGATCAAGAAAACACTGGGCCTTATCACTTCCTCCTCCATGTAACAGATGTCTATCCTGCTCATATATTGAGAAAAACAAGTAATGTGTAATCAGTGGGGTCAGGGTGCAGTTCTACCCGATGTCCACAAAGAAAGAGGCAAATATTTGCCAACATCCTAATGACTTCTGTAGTGCTCATCAGGGAGAAATGTCTACTGCAGCCTTACTTGGGGAAAGAACTTCACTAATGAGGTTACAAAGGGCTGGTGCTGCGGCTCACTAGACTAATCCTCCGCCTGCAGCGCCGGCACACCGGGTTCTAGTCCCAGACGGGGCGCCGGATTCTGTCCTGGTTGCCCCTCTTCCAGGCCAGCTCTCTGCTGTGGCCAGGGAGTGCAGTGGAGGATGGCCCAAGTGCTTGGGCCCTGCACCCCATGGGAGACCAGGAGAAGCACCTGGCTCCTGGCTTCGGATCAGTGCGGTGCGCCGGCCGTGGTGTGCCGGCCGTAGCGCGCCGGCCGCAGCAGGCATTGTCGGGTGAACCAACGGAAAAAAAAAAAAAAAGATTACAAAGGTATTGAAGACACTTTTTAAAGCAGGCTTATTAGAGAGAGAGAGAGAGAGAGAGAGAGAATATCTTCCATCCATTGGTTCATCTCCCAAATAGCTGTAACAACAAGGTGTGGGCCAGGCTGAAGCCAGAAGCCTGGAACTCCATCTGGGTCTCCCATGCGGGTGGCAGGGGTCTGAGCACTTAGGCCACCCTCCCCTGGCTTCCCAGGAGCGTTTGCAGGAAGCTGGATCAGAAGTGGCACAGCCAGGATGAAGTGACTTTTATAACAGGACTCTTTTCGTAGTAACTTAATATTTGCTCAAAGGTAAAATTATTCTTGTGGTTGGTGACTATTTTTGTGGTTGGTTGCTATGAAAAGGCAAGCGTGGTTGTGATCCTGCCAAAGCATAATCCCAGAGTAATGACACATTCACTGCTCAGTTCTGGAGATAAATGATCTATTGAAATATTTATGGCTGCTACTGTTAGTGCCCTGAAATAAGGATGGATCTTATACAACAACAGCTGCAAGGCATGGCCATAAATAGGATCTTTAGGAAAACAATGCTCACAATGAAAAATGATTAGATACACATGGTAATTGCCATAAACACACTTATTCCACATTTCCCTGTACACGACCTCCAACTGTTGCTACAAACCAAGGCCATTACCAATTTGGCAGAAGAATAATTAGTTTTTTTTTTTTTTTGAAGTGCTTTTTGTCATACCTTTAGCCCTTCTGCAGTGTTCTTATAGCCTTGCTTTAAGGTGAGGAAAGAGAACTGTTGATGTATTCAGTTAAATGTTTCTATTATAAAATCTAATTTTCTCTTCAAAGACAGCTCTTAGACACACATCCCCTGCATGCTTTCAAGCTGCAGGCCTGTGAAGTGTCCTCATTCTTACACCGAAAGGTTTTTGAATCTAATAAATTAAGCCCCAAGAAATGAAATGAGAGCCAAGTTAATAAGCTGACATTTGCCCATTGAAATTGCTGGAGGCTTTTAAGTTCTAATGTACTGACTTTATTTCCTAACTTGTTTTGCAAATTGGCTGGGCTTGGGAGTAGATGTGGTTTAACCTGAAGGTGAGAAAGAAGGACATGAGAGTCTAAAATAATCCGAGCATCCACTTGTCATTTCACCTTTGTATTTTGTTTGTTTGTTTTGGATTTTTAATTTACCTTTTGGTCTTAATTTGTAAGTAAATACCTTGGAGAACACAATTGAATAATGGCATATGAGCC
This sequence comes from Oryctolagus cuniculus, assembly GCF_964237555.1. Classification (NCBI taxonomy): domain Eukaryota; kingdom Metazoa; phylum Chordata; class Mammalia; order Lagomorpha; family Leporidae; genus Oryctolagus; species Oryctolagus cuniculus. The sequence continues at coordinate 102,230,114 of NC_091433.1, read as the reverse complement.
ACTGCCTTTAAGGAAATAAATATTGCTAGCCAGAGAGATGACGCCACTGCAGGAGAGGAGCAGTAGACAGGCTGCTGGGTTTATGAGTGTGTGTGTGTATGAAATGCAAGTGTTCATGTAACAATACATGCATCTGTATGTGCGCTCGTGTGGTTGGTTTTTTTGGTCTATGTTTATGGGAGATACTGGTCTAGAATTTTTTCATAGTAATGTCTTTGCGTAGTTTGGTATCTCAGTAATGATGACCTTACAAAATTAGTAGGGATGTCTTCCATCTTCTATGGTTTTTTAGAAAGTTTATGTGGAGTTGGTGTTATTTCTCCTTTAAAAATTTGGTAAAATTAATGGATGAAGTCAACTGGATCAAGATTGCTCTTCACTGGAAGGTTTTAACTGTAAATTCAATTTCTTTAAAAGATGCATACCTAGTCAGGTTATGTATTTCCTCTTCAGTCATATATTTGGTGCCTTTACCCTTTCAAGAAATTTGTCAAGTTTGTTGACATACATTTTAATAATATCTTCATTCCTTCTTAAAAACAATTTAAAAGATATAATTTGTATGTGCTGCAGTTCACCCAGTTCAAGTGAATAATTTGATGATTTTTAATAAACTTACTGATGTTGACTAACTTGAGTCAATTGTAGAACATTTTTAAGACTTTAAAAATAAATAGATTCTGCTGGGGCCTGTGCTGTGGCGTAGCAGGTTGAACTGCTGCCTGCAGCTCTGGCATCCAATATGGGCGCTGGTTCGAGTCCCAGCTGTTCCTCTTCCAATCCAGCTCCCCGCTGATGTACCTGGGAAGGCAGTAGGGGATGACCCAAGTGCTTGTGCTCCTGCACCAGTGTGGAAGACCAGAAGAAGCTCCTGGCTCCTGGCTGCAGTGTGGCCCAGCACTAGTCACTTCGGCTATTTGGGGAGTGAGCCAGCAGATGGAAGACTTCTCTCTCTCCCTTTCCCTTTCTGTGTATCTCTGTATTTCAAACTAAAAAAGTCTTAAAAAAAATAAACTCTGTGCCTGTTACCTGTCAGCAGTCTAATCTGCCACCCAACACCAGCCCTAAACAAGCACTAACTACTTTTTTTCTCTACAGATCTCCCTACTTGAGACTTTAAATAAATGGAATCATGTAGTATGCTTGCTTTCGTGTCTGGCTTCTTTCAGTTAGTGTAAAACATTTTCAAGGTTTATACATGTTTTAGCACATATCAGTATTCTTTTTTACAAGCAACTCATATTCCATTTATACATCTACCACTTCTGTTTATACATTCATCAGTTTTATGGACACAATTTGTTTTGCCCCTGGCTACCATGAGTAAAGGTGAGAAAAACTTTCCAAGCATTCGTGTGGACGTATGTGTTTATTTCTTTGGGTACACGCCTAGGAGTGGAATTGCTAGGTCATATGGTAACTCTGTGTTTAATCATTTAAGGAAACACTGGACTGTTACAAAGTGCACCATTTTATACTCTCACTGGAAGTATGTAAGGTTTTCAATTTCTCCATCATCTGTTCAGCACCTGTTATCATCTGATTTTTGGATCGAAGTTATCCTAGTGGTATTATAGTTTTGGTTTGCATTTTTTCTGGTGTCTAATCACTCTGAGCATCTGCTAAAAATGATTTAGTTATTTATTTAGGAGTAAGAGTGACAGAGAGAAATAAATGTACACACACATATAAACACACACACACAGACACACACACACACACACACACATATATATATATATATAGAGAGAGAGAGAGAGAGAGAGAGAGAGAATCTTCCATCTGCTGGTTCATTCCTCAAATGCCCACAACAGCCAGGGTAAGGCCAGGCTGAAGTCAGAAATCCAGAGCTCCATCCTGGTCTCTCTCCACAGAGGTGGGAGGAAGCCAAGTACTTGGACTGATGTCTACTGCCAGGCAATTGGATGTGGGGTGTGGGTGTCCCAAGTGGTGGCTTAACCCACTGTGCCACAACACCCACCCTGGTGTATATATAGCCTCATTTTGCATTTGCATATCTTCCTTGGAGAAATGTCTGTCTAGGTACTTTGTTCATTTTTAAATCATGCTATTATTCTTAATATTGTGAGCTGTTTCTTACCGATATAGAATAATATCTTTATTTAATGGCATTTTTCATTATTGTACTATTCTTTTGAGTCTTATATACACCATATATGTTCTTCATCAGATATATGATTTCAAATATTTTCTCCAATTTTCTGAAGTATCTTTTTTACTTTCTTGATCATATCCTTTTAAGTAAAATATTTTAAATTTTGGTGAAGTCCAATTTGTCAACTTTATCTTTTGTTGCCTGTGCTTTTGGTTCACATCCCATAAATCATTATCGAATCTAATATCATGAATATTTCTTCCTACATTTTCTTCTAAGAATTCTTATAGTTCTGGCTGATCAGAAGTGGAGCAGTCAGTACTCAAACAAATGCTCCAGTATGCGATGCCAGCAGCAGTGTTGTGCTACAATACTATCTTTAAACTCATACTTTTAACTCCATTAACTTTTTGAAATACCTTAGTAGATGTTAAACCCAAAATACCCAATGAATAAGCAGATAGTTAATTTGTAAGTGAATTTCAAATTTTTGCTTGCAAATGTTTTTACCTACTGTGAGAGAAATTAAAAAAAACACACTTAAGTCTTCTGTATATAAAGAGAATTGAAAATGAATCTTGATGTGAATGGAAGGGGGGAGGGAGAGGGAAAGGGGAGGGTTGCGGGTGGGAGGGAAGTTATGGGGGGAGAGGAAGCCATTGTAATCTATAAGCTGTACTTTGGAAATTTATATTCATTAAATAAAAGTTTAAAAAAAACACTTAAGTATATGTATGGATGATTATTATGATTAGTGTTGTTTCTAATATTGCTAACACATTTTTTCAGAATTCATTTGCAAAATACTAAAAGCAGGATGGCGCTGCGGCTCACTAGGCTAATCCTCCACCTTGCGGCGCCGGCACACCGGGTTCTAGTCCTGGTCGGGGCACCGGATTCTGTCCCGGTTGCCCCTCTTCCAGGCCAGCTCTCTGCTGTGGCCAGGGAGTGCAGTGGAGGATGGCCCAAGTGCTTGGGCCCTGTACCCTGTGGGAGACCGGGAGAAGCACCTGGCTCCTGCCTTCGGATCGGCGTGGTGCGCCGGCCGCGGCGGCCATTGGGGAGGGTGAACCAACGGCAAAGGAAGACCTTTCTCATTGTCTCTCTCTCTCTCACTGTACACTCTGCCTGTAAAAAAAATAAATAAATAAAAATAAAAATAAATACTAAAAGCAACCAATGGCCTTAAGTAAGATGAGCTTATCTTAATTTCCATTATATATTGTTCATCATTATATTTACAGGGGTTTAATTCCTGGCTCCAGCCACTGATTCAAGCTTCCTGCTAGTGCAGACCCTGGGAGGCAGCAGATGATGGCTCAGGTAACTGGGTTCCTGCTACCCACATGGGAGCCCTGGATTGTCTTCCCAGCTTCTGGTTTTGGCCTGGCCCAACCCTGGCCACTGGGGGCAATTGGAGAGTCAACCAGGAGAAGGGAGCTCACGCACTCTCTCTCTCTCTCTCTCTCCAACTGTCTGCTTCTCTTTCTCTGTTCCATCAAATGAATAAAATAATTCATTTCACTAAAATGGGTCACAAGGATTTTTTGATCATTCACTTTGTGACAGGTGCAAAAGCGTAAACAATATGGTTCATTTAAGGAACTCTGCTATTGATTATTTCTGTGCTCATGATGACACAAAAATATCTCTTGTTTATTCCCCTCTGTCTCACAAGAAATCCAATACAATCTTTGTGAGTACAGCCAGGACAGGGGAGTGTGAGGGTATCAGAGGGAAAGTGGAGAGAAATGGGAAGAGACACGAATGGGAGAACAGGTGTGCAGGGTGAGATATGGCTAATGGAGCATGGCAAAGTGGAGAAACAAATTACTTATGGAGCAACAGGGTTTTATGGTTTGAGTTTAATGTGGCCTGACATCCATCAAGGAGTTCGGGGCTTAAATGGATTCTGGGCAGATCTGGAGCAGCAAGGGGGAACTCCTGTGCACATTTCTTTCAGACTCGCACTTGGACACCTTTGTATCAGAGTGAGTGTGCAGGACAGAGCCGAATTACATACGGTATTGTTTGCAGTTCAGAAAAAATATCAGACGTGGCAGAAAATGGCTTTGTCCATATTCTGTTTTTAGGTCCCTTTTAATAAAATGTTGGCACAAAGAAGAAAGAAGAAGTCCCTTTAAATAATATAACGAGTAAGATAATTTTTCTCCTATGATCCCTGTTGAACATGGTGGTGGGAATGGGAGAGGGAAGAGATGTATAATTTGGGACATGCTCAGGCTGACTTGCCCCAAGTGGTGGAGTTGGAAGCATACCAGGGGATTCCAATTCAATCCCATCGAGGTGGCATGTACCAATGCCATCTCACTGTTCCAGGTGATCAGTTTCAGTTCACAGTTGGTCATGGTGAAGGGACTGGGAGTCAAAGGGAGCACATAGACAAGTCTAGTACCTGCTAACGCTAACTGATGGAGTAAATAAAGGGGAGAGTGATCCAACATGGGAAGTGAGATACCCAGCAGACTCATAGAATGGCAGATGTCCTAAATAGCACTCTGGCCTCAGAATCAGCCCTAAAGGCATTCGGAGCTGGCTGAAAAGCTCATGAGAGTATTTCAGGCATGGAAAGCCAAGACACTCTGGCAAAAGATCTCTGCGAGTGAGATCCCAGTGGAAAGAACAGGCCATCAAAGAAGGAGGTACCTTTCTCTGAAGGGAGGAGAGAACCTCCACTTTGACTATGACCTTGTCTAAACAAGATAAGAGTTGGAGAACTCAGAGGGCTTCCATAGCCTTGGAAACTCATGACTGGAGCATAGGGAGATTACTGATGCCATAGACAGGAGTGTCAATTGGTAAAGTCAACAACAGGAGTCACTGTGCACTTACTCCTCATGTAGGATCTCTGTCCTTAATGTGCTGTACATTGAGATTTAATGCTATAACGAGTACTCAAACAATATATTTCACTTTGTGTTTCTATGGGGGTGCAAACTGTTGAAATCCTTACTTAATGCATACTAAACTGATCCTCTGTAAAAAAAAAAAAAAAAAAAGAAAGAAATTATCAATTCCCAACTTGACTCTCACTGGGATTAAACATGACAATAGGTCTGATCTGATTTCATCATCATTTAAAAAAATCATCTATTATTTTTCACTTTATGTTTCTGTGTGGGAGCAAACTGTTGAAATCCATACTTAATGTATACTAAGCTGATCTTCTGTATATTAAGATAATCGAAAATGAATCTTGATGTGAATGGAAGGGGAGAGGGAGTGGGAAAGGGGAGGGTTGTGGGTGGGAGGGACGGTATGGGGGGAAAGCCATTGTAATCCATAAGTCGTACTTTGGAAATTTATATGCATTAAATAAAAGTTAAAAAAAAAAAAAAAAAAAAAAAAAAAAAAAAAAAAAAATCCAAAAATGTAATAATGGTGAATGGCGCCTGCCAGGGATGGGAAGGCAGAACTGTCTGGAAGGGGAGAGGGGACAGGCTTACGTGGTCTGTAGAGAGAAAAAAAAATCACTCCTAATGGAAGCTTGTCTGCTCTCTGTCATTGCTGGACCTGGATTCTGTTGGTCTACCTTCCAGCCTCCGTAAAGGTTTCCTGGCCACCTCCACCATATCTTACTTTTGCAAGCCCTGCGTGCCTACTGCAGTGACTCTGCCTGGGGTATGGAAAGCTGTCGTGGGCCTAAGGGCCCGTGTGGGGCTGGCTGTGCTCCCACCACACTGCATTGGCTTCTGTCTTCCCTACTGAAGGCTTGCATAGCCCCGTCAGCCCCCGTGGGAGAGGCTTCCCCTCTCCTGGGCATTGTCTGACCTTGAATCTTGGATGCCAAGGTAGCTGCATCACAGCTCGCCTCCTGCTGCCCCTGTTCCCAACCCCGTGCCCTGAGAGAGACTTACAGACAGGGCTGCGAGACAGGGCTGTGCCTCCCTTGCATTCTCTTGGTGGATGAGAAGGAGCCACCAGAGCAGGTGCAGATGTGCCAGCAACGTGCAAAGCCTTATTGTAATGCACTTCAGGAGTCAGTTGGGGTGCCTGGAGAGCCCTGTGCAAGCTCTCAGATACCTTTTCACCCTCTCAATATCAGTCTTAACTCACTCTGGGGGAGGTGGTCGTGCTGGTGAAACTTGAAGGCAGTTTCAGAAACTCTTTTCACCTCTTAGATGAGCTTTGTGGAGAGTAAGATTTTTTTCTGTTTGAGATTCATTTATTTGAAATGGGAGAGAGAGAGAGAGAGAGAGAGAGAGAGAGAGAGAGAGGGAGGATGAATCTTCCATCTGCTTGTTTGCTCCCCAAATGGCCTCAATAGCCATGACTGGGGTCAGGATGGAGCAAGGAGTCAAGAATTCCACCCCAGTCTCCTATTTGGGCACCTGGGGCCTCTGTACTTGGGCCACTGCCTTCCCAGGCAAATTAGCTGGGAGCTGGATCAGAAGCAGAGAAGCTAGAACTTAAACCAGCACCCTTATATAGGATGCCAGGGCTGCAACCTACAGCTTAACTCCAGCCCCAAGAAAAGTAGATTTTTTAAAAAATATATTTATTTGAGAGGCAGAGAAGACTCCCATCCACTGGTTTACTCCCCAAATACCCAGAGCATTCGGATCTGGCTGGGAACTCAATTCAGGTCTCCCTCCTGGATGGTGGAGCCCAGTTACTTGAGCCATCACCACTGCCTCCCAGGGTGCGTATTAGCAGGAAGCTAGAACTGGGAGCAGAGCTGAGACCAAACCCAGGCAATTCAATATGGGATATGGATACTGAGCAGCACCTAAACTGCTGGGCCAAACACCTGCTACCCCTAAAAGGGGCAGAGTTTTAAAGCAACGGAACTTCTGTGGAATATTCAGAGCTTCTACCCTACATATCCATCCCCATCTACTGAAACAGAAAGCAAATGAACAAAAAAATTAAACCAGCCACTTATTATGTAGGTTAGATGACATAGTCTAAAACCTTTACTTCCCATAATTGATCTCAATATAAATCTCTCTGATACTGTGATAGAAACTCTGACGTTGCACCATCTGAGCAGGCTCTTATAGACTTTTTTTTTAATATTTATTTATTTGAAAGTCAGAGTTACACACAGAGAGAAAGAGAGGCAGAGAGAGAGAGGTCTTCCATCCACTGGTTCGCTCCCCAGTTGGCCACAACGGCCAGAGCTGCACTGATCCGAAGCCAGGAGCCAGGAGCTTCTTCTGGGTCTCCCACATGGGTGCAGGGGCCCAAGGACGTGGGCCATCTTCTACTGCTTTCCCAGGCCATAGCAGAGAGCTGGATCAGAAGTGGAGCAGCCGGGTCTCGAACAGGCGCCCATATGGGATGATGGCACTGCAGGAGGCAACTTTACATGCTGCTATGCCACAGCACTGGCCCCTCTTATAGACTCTTGAGCAGTACTTAATAAACTTAATTCCTTCTCTTGGCTTCTCTGTAGTGGGCCCAGGTTCTTAGGATTGCTTTAAGATTACCAGCTTTTCACAAATCAACGCTAGTTACCGCAGTCCACTGTGTTTTAATTATGAAGGAGAAATTGCACCGTAATAACTATTGATGTAAAGATGCTTAAAAATGATGTAATTTCAGATCATTTCCAATTTAATTGTGCACTTCCCATTTTGTCCCAATCAATGTAAAATCAAGATGCAGATTTGATTTCCACTGTACATGGCTTGGAGGATATCCCTGCCTCAGTCAAGTTGGGGCTGCTCTAAGAGAGGACCACAGGCGGGCAGGTTAGAAACCATGAATTTATTTCTTGCAGTTCTCCTTATTTCACGCTGGGTCCTCACATCTGGGAGGAGGGCCAGAGAGCTTCAGAGGCCCACCCTACGGCCTATTCACCTCGCAAAGCCCTAACTCCTAATGCCATCCTACTTGGGGTTAGGGTTTTAGTGAAGAATGTCATGAAAATTCCCTAGAAAAAGAATTTAGGATAAAAGGGAGACTTTATATGGGCAGCCATTGGGCCCAGCAGTTCAGACACCTGCTTCTTGTTGTCAGTGTCCAGGTTTGACTCTCCACCCCGTTCTCGATTCTGGCTTTCTGCTAATGGGTACCGCTTGGGAAAGCAGGTGCTAGTTCAAGCAGGTGGGACCCTGCCATCCTTATGGGAGGCCTGGATTGAGTTCCTAGCTGCCAGATTTGACCTGGTCCAGCCCTGGTCATCGTGGGCATTTGGGGGAATAAAGCAGAGGATGGGCGCATTATCTGCCTCTCCTTCTGTTTTTCTGCCTCTCAAATAAATCCAGATAATTCTAAGGGGGGAGGGGTGGTGGCTTTATTTGCAAACTGGGAAATTTACAGCCTTCAGCACAAAATGAAAAGTGTGCTCCAAGGGAACAAAGGAAAGAAAAAGCTCTTTCCCAGGTACCCACTCCAGTCTGCTCTGTGGATGAGGGATGGAAGCTGGCAGGAAAGTGGTCCTGGTCCTGATTGGCTGATCATTAAAACTGACAGCATCCCACCGTCCATTGGTTGGGTCTCGGCGGTGCAATGGGAGTTTTTGGAGGCTGTGGCTCTCGGCAACAGGTACATGCCAGGGCAGGTGCCGCCAAGTGATTTCCCCAGGAACACAGAATGCCATCGAGCATGTGTGAGACCTCTGGCTGCTTGGCTCTGTTTTCAATTTCAGGCCCATTTGGCCTCTCGGGATCCATCTTGAAGGTTTAGCTTTTCCTGGGGTTTCCAAAATCAATTTGAGGGGGCAGACATTCAACCCATCACAGTTCTCAGTAAATTGAAGTCATGCACCACTGACTTTCCTGGACTGGGTGATGAACAGAGAAGGCACGGATTCTGCTAGAATGGACTCGGGAATACCATAGGAGGCAGACTTGAATCCATTTGTCTCACAGACACAACTCATATTGCAATCTTCTCCCAGGCTGTGAGGAAGAATCAGTGCTTAAAGAATGCATTGCAGGGGCCCATGCTATGGTGTAGTGGGTAAAGCTTCCACCTGCAGTGTTGGCCTCCCATATGGGCGCCGGTTCAAGTCCCGGCTGCTCCACTTCTGATCCACTCTCTGCTATGGTCTGGGAAAGCAGTAGAAGACGGCCCAAGTCCTTGGGCTCCTGCACCTGTGTGGGAGATCCAGAGGAGGCTCTTGGCTTCTGGCTTTGGATTGGTGCAGCTCCGGCTGTTGCAGGCATCTGGGAAGTGAACCAGTGGATGGAAGACACCCCCCCCCCCTTTTCTCTCTGCCTCTGCCTCTCTGTAACTCTGCCTTTCAAATAAATAAATAAGTCTTAAAAATACATTGCAGGGGACTCAAGGATCAGGGAAGGTTTTCCTAGAGAGTAGTCGCTTGGGAAGAGTGGGAGTCATTATGCAGAGCTAGGTGGAGGATGTTCAAGGCAGAAGGCACCATGTCTACAGAGAACCCGGTGAAGGAAGTGTGCTGAGGCAGGGCCAGCGTGGCTCAGAGTGTGTGCACCATGTGCAGGAAAAAGCTAGAGAGAGGCACAGACCACACAATACTTGTAGGACAAGTGAAGGGATTTTTATGTTGATTCAATGGAGTTAATATTCCTCTCGGTAGAATGGAGGAGTGAGGGAGGCAAGGAAGATATGAACTCTATTCTCTGACTCCAAGGTACCCAGAAAGTGAGAACATGTTTGGTCTCTGTTTAGGATTGGGCACCTGCAGGAAGGGCTCTTGGTAAAGGGACAGAGGTGCTGCCTTGGGTCATAGCTGACGGTTGTTGGAGGCAGGGGGCCTGGGTCAGGACCAAGATGCTAGGCTGAAGGTGCAACTAAAGACCTCAGGCTGCAGTAGGAGGGTGGCTGTGCTGTAGTCACAGGCTGAAGAAAACTGGTGTCAGTGGGTTGTGGGGTGCAGACTGAGGAGAGGGGACATGGAATCTAGTTACTGGAGGACCTGTCTCACATGCTTGCGAGAGGGGATCTGAGCAGAGATGGATCCCACACTTGCACAGGCTGCTGTTAGGAACCAGACCACACTGCCTTGCTCCCTACTTGGTAAGAGCCCAGAATCTTCAAGGTCCATGGCGGGTGGACGGTGGCGCTTGGCAAAGCGGCTCAGCTCACTTAAGATTCCTGCAGTGGAAGTGGCAGTTGACTGGGGTCCTCAGCTTCACTTGAGGAATGGAGGCCACATGGAGCCATACTACCTGGTAACCATGTTAAAAAGTGGTACCCTGGCCGGCGCTGTGGCATAGCAGGTAAAGCCACCACCTGCAGTGCCGGCATCCCATATGGGTGCCAGTCGAGTCCCAGCTACTCCACTTCTGATCCAGCTCTCTGGTATGGCCTGGGAAAGCAGTAGAAAATGGCCCAATTCCTTGGGCTCCCACATGGGAGACCTGGAGGAAGCTCCTGGCTCCTGGCTTCAGATCAGCTCAGCTCCGGCCATTGCGGCCAATTGGGGAGTGAACCAGTGGATGGAAGACCTCTCTCTCTCTCTCTCTCTCTGCCTCTCCTTCTCTCTCTGTGTAACTCTGAATTTCAAATAAATAAATTAATCTTAAAGAAAGGGTACCATCTCCTTGAACCTTACCCATTGTAATGAGTAAATGACTATTTATTTATTCTCAGTCATTTGATTATACTTAGATCGGACTTTGTCACCTTCATAGTTGTCTAAAAGTTAATAGACTTTCTTTTTTTTAATAGTAGTTTTTGGTTCACAGAAAATTGGGCAGGAAGTACAGAGTTTCCCTAGATACTCCTCCCCAACCCCACAATGTTCCTTATTATTAATATTTTCCATTGGTGTGGCACATTTGTTATAATCAGTGACCCAATAATAGCATATTACTATTGACTGAAGTCCATAGTTCATATTAGGGTTCACTTTTTGTGCTGTATGTTCTATAGGTTCAGACAAGTACATATAGTAATGTTCCCACCATTATAGTACCATACAGAAAGTTTATCACAAGTCCCTTGTGCTTCATTGTGTAAGCCTTACCATTCTTTACGTACTCCTCAACCCCTCAAAATGGATCTACCATGGTTTGTTTATTCTTGCATCTGTTGAAACACATCTTGGTTCTTTCCAAGTTCTGGCAGTTATGAATACAGCTACTAAAACCATTCATTGGAGGTTTTGTTGTGGACTTAAATTTTCAGTTTGTTCAGGTAAATACTCAGGTGTTCAGTTGCTGGATTATATGGTTGAGACTACATTTAATTTTATAAGAAACTACTAAACTCTCTTTTAAGAGGTTGTACCATTTTGATTTCCTATCAATAATGAATAAGAGTTCCTGTTGTTCCTTGAATTATGATGGGAATAACACATGAATTTATCATGAATTGAAATATTATGTCAAAAATGCATTTAATTAGCAAGTGCCATCGTTTAGCTTGGCCAACCTTGAATGTGCTCAGAAGGTGTACACAAAATGTGTTGTTGGAGACAATAACCTATAACCAAACACAAAATCTATTTTATAAAAAATATTGACTATCTCATGTAATTTACTGAATACTGTGCTGACATAAAAAAAGGATGGTTGTATGAGTGGGCACACTTTCCCACTATTATAAAGGTAGAATTCATAATCTGAATAATTGTTAGGCACACACACACACACACACAATTCTGTTCAGCCTTAAAAAAAATAAAAGAAAAACCAGAAATCTTGTCATTTTGTGACAGCATAGATGAACCTGGAAAGCATTACCCTAAATGAAATAAACCAGGCACGGAGAGACAAACACCCCATAATCTCCTGTGTGGACTCAGAAGTGTTGAACTCACAGAAACAGAGTGGAGCAGTAGTTATCAGGGGCTGAGAGTGAAGGGACAGGGAAGAAATGAGGAGGCATTGGTCAGAGGAGGCACAGTCCCAGCTGGGAGGAATAGGTCTGGGCTCTGCAGGTCTATTTACAACGTGGTGACTGTGGCCAGTAATAATGTCCTGAACACTTGAAAATTGCTAAGAGGGTCTTGTTTTTTGTTTATCTGTATTTTAACATTCATTTTTTTATTTGAAAGGCAGAATGACAGAAATAGATGGAGAAAGAGATCTTTAGAACCCATTAGTCCTCTCCCCAAATGGCCACAACTTCCAGGCCTCCCCAGAGTAAAGACAGGAACCTTGAATGCAGGGGCCCAAGTACTGGGGCCATCGTTGCTGCCCTCCTGGGCGCATCAGCAGGGAGCTGGATCTGAAGCAGAGCATCCAGGACTCGAACTGGTGTTCACAATAGGTGTCAGTGCTGCAGGTGGTGTCTCAGCTCTCTGGGCCACAACACCAGCTCCAAGAAGGTCATCTCAAATGTTCTCATCACACACAAAAAGATAACTATGAGAGGTGAGAGATATGTTAATCGGCTTAAATTTAATTACCTGCAATGTATTCTTTGTATATATGTTCTGTTAGTTATACTTTACTAAGGTTGGGGGAAAATAAAAACAAGGGCTTTTTTTTTCAGGTATGGTGAGAACAATAGATCAGGAGGTAACTGTTGGAAAAGTAGAATATTACTCACAGTTCTCAAGGAAGGGGCCGGACTCCACTATAAAACACCACACGAGGAAGCACTGGGGGCAGCAAGAGTGGGAGGAAAACATGACATGAAGCTGGATTGTGGTTTCTGCAAGAAGGAGTGGGTGAGGCAGGCCAAGTAAGTTTAGGATTAGCAGTTTGAATGATTCAGCAGGTTCTGGAGCATAGGGGCTATCTCAAGGTTTTCTAGTAACTGGCCTTGGGGTGATTTGGCAAAGGAATATTGGCCATGAGTATTGGAGTTCTACTGAAGAGGTAGAGGATTGGAGTGTGGGCTTTTGGATTGACTGGTTTGGATATAAAACAAATGCTCCCAGATAAGTTCATTATCTCTAGAAATGAGCTAACTTTGGGAGGAGTAGAAGTTCCCTGGTCAGCAAGGCCCTAGATGCTAGAGAATTAGAGTACAGAAAATAAGAAAATAAAGCTTGTAGGATCTTGTGTGTATTTTTTTTTTTTAGATTTATACTTTAGTAGTTGATTTTTTGGGAGGTGCTTATGTAAGTGATGTTGGTTTTGATTTTAAATTCCAGCTATTAATTTCGGGTATATAGAAAACAATTGGTTTTGTATATTAACTTTGTATGTCACAACCTTGCTATCATTGCTTATTCCAGTAGACTTGGGAATTTTTTTACATTGACAATCATGCCCCCTCCCTGCCCCAAATTCATATAGGTAGAGGAGGTGTTGGGAGGTGGGGATACAGCCTTCATGAATAGGGTTGGTGTCTCCATAAGAGAGGCTTGAAGACACTTTCTCATCCTCTGGTCCATGTGAGAGTAGAGCTAGAGGGTGCCATCTTTGAAACAGAAAGAGTGCTCACCAAACACTAAACGTGTGGCATCTTGGCGCTGGACTTTCCAGCCCCCAGCACTGTGAACAGTACATCTCTGCTGTTTGTAAATACTGCATATATTTTATTAGAGCAGCTGAACACATCAGAATTGTCCTCTGCAAATAAAGTCATTGCTTCCTTCTCCATCTATGTAGATTGAATAATTTCATTTTCTTGCTTTGTTGCCCTACCTTGGACTTTCAGCATACACTGAATAGTTGTGGTGAAAGAGGACATTCTTGCCTTATTCCTTATCTAAGTGGGAAAACACCTTGTTCTTCATCATGAAATTGATACCTGTAGGGGCAGTATTTACAATAGTATTTAAGACAGTGCTTTGGATACCCTATATCCCATAAAATAGTGCATGGGTTTGAGTCCCAGATTAACTCCTAATTCCAGCTTCTTGTTAATTCAGATCCTGGGAGGCAGCTCAAGTGGTTAAGTCTCTGCATCCCCTGTGGGAGACCTGGATTGAGTTCCCAGATCTTGGCTCCATCTATGTATATATTATTTTTTTTTTAAAAAAAGATTTACTTTATTTATTTGAAAGGCAGAGAGGCACAGAGGAAAGAGGAAGGACAGAAATCTTCCATTCACTGGTTCACTTCCCAAATTACCTCAATGACTGACACTGAGCCAGGCTGAGGTCAGGAGCCAGGAATTCCATCCAGGTTTCCCGAGTGGGTGGAAGAGGCCCCATTACTTGGGCCACCTTCTGCTGCCTTGCCAGGCACATTAGCAAGGAGTTAGATCAGAAGCAGAGAAGCTGGGACTTGAACTTGTACTGCTATGGGATGCTGGTATCACAATTGGCAGATTATCTCTGCTCTGTAACTCTGGATCCCATCTCTGAATTTTACATTAAACATAAATTAGCTGTATGATTTTTGTGTAATTATTTTTATATCAAATTGAAGGGGTTCATACCTACCCCAAAGCCGGCTGAGAATTATTTCCATGAACGCTTACTGGAATTTGTCAAAGTTTTTTTTTTTTTTTTTTGTATCTATTGGTTACATGGCTTTTCTTTGCCTGTTGATGAATTTATTAGCTAAGTTGATTTTCAAATACTGCTTCATATCCCTGGAACAAATGTCACTTGTTCATGGTGTATAATTTTTTATACATTGTTATATTTAATTAGCTAATATTTTGTTGAAAGTTTTGCATCTGTTTCCACTGGAAGGATTGATCTGTTGTTTTCCTTTCATGTTATGTCTTTCTGGCTTTAGTATTAGATTCAGTGCTGCATCATATTATGAACTAGGACGTTTTTCCTAGGCTTCTGTTTTCTGAAACAGAGGTTAGAGAACTGGCCTAATTCCTTCCTTATACATTTGGTAGAATTCACCACTGAATCCACCTGGGCTTGGTGCTTTCAGTTTTAGATGGCTATTTGCTATTAATTCAAAAATTATTTTAAGCTTTATTTATTTACTTGAAAGAGTTACAGAGAGAGGGAGGGAGAGGCACAGAGAGAGGGATATTCCATTCACCAGGATCCTGAAGGGGGCATCAGTGGCTGGCACACTTCCTCTGGCTGCCAGGGGGTGCCACTGCGCTGCTGTGATGCAGCTTGAAGGCCCTCACCACATGCCACGCACGTGCCACTCTCATGTGCTTGGTTCCCCAACCTCCAGCCCTGTGAGCCAAACACCTTCAGTTCTTCACAAACTGCTTAGTTTCAGGTGTTTTGTGACAACAACAGAAAATGGACTAACGTGGGGTTTATTTCATTTCACTCATTATCCCTGAGCAACAATTGCTAATTTCACCTGCACTTTCTTATACTTTTCACATCAGATTGTTTTCTAAATTACTCTACTGTGTGCTTTTTATTTTATTTTTATTTTAAAAAGATTTGTTTTTTATTTTTTAAAAGATTTATTTTATTTATTTGAAAGAGTTACATAGAGGTAGAGACAGAGAGAGAGGTCTTCTATCTGTTGGTTCACTCCCCAAATAACTGCAAAGGCTGGAGCTGGACTAATCTGAATGAAGCCAGGAGCCAGGTGATTCTTCCAGGTCCCCTACCCAGGTGCAGGGGCCCAAGCACTTGGGCCATCTTCCACTGCACTCCCAGGCCACAGCAGAGGGCTGGATCTAAAGAGGAACAGCTTGGACTTGAATTGGTGCCCATATGGGATTCCAGAGTCACAGGCAGAGGCTTAGCCCACTACGCCACAGCGCCAACCCCTAAAAATTTATTTATTTATTGGAAAGGCAGAGTTATAGAGAGGCAGAGGCAGAGAGAGAGAGAAAATCTTCCATCCACTGGTTCACTCCCCAAATGGCCTCAACGGCCAGAGCTGGGCTGATCTAAAGCCAGGAGCCAGGAGCTTCTTCCAGGTCTCCTACTTGGGTGCAGGTGCCAAGGACTTGGGCCATCTTCTACTGCTTTCCCAGGCCATAGCAGAGAGCTGGATCAGAAGTGGAGCAGCCGGGACTCGAATTGGTGCCCATATAGGGTGCCAGCACTGCAAGCGGCAGCTTTACCTGCTACACCACAGCGCTGGCCTCTTGATGTCAGATTTTGAAATTCCATCTTTCCCCACCTCTAAAAGAGCCTGAGCTTACACATCAGCCTTGTATCTCTTATACTCGTTTAGTATTATTAAAATTAAAAAATTTTCAAACACACCTTTGTGTTCCTTTCCCTGTGATGTATATACTTATGTGTATACACATTTTCAAATCAAAACCATTAGCTGATAACCTCAAGAATAAGAAAATATTCAATCAAATGTCATTGGTATTCGTACCAGAAACAGCCAGCCTCTTCATGGTGATGATCAAGGCTGTCCACCCTGCAGGGAAGAGGTGAAGCGAAGGCGAATACTGGGGGATTCAAAGGAAAGTACTTCTCAGACGCCACAAAGAGCGTGCATGTCTGCGTCCTGCACACCTGGTTTTATTTGTGTTTGCAAGGTCAAAGTTTACAGTGAGCCTTAGCAGTAGCAGGGACCAGATGCATAAGACACATTGTACTGTAGTCTCTGGCTGGTTCATTAGGATTGGGAGTTGAAAAACGTCATTTTACAATATCAGGGGGAGGGAATAAAGAGCGAGTCTCAGAGCTGCTCCCCTACACTACACTACATTGACACTGGCATCCAGACAAACACAGGCCAAATACATACTGTAATCTGGGGGAATAGGCTTGGTTAGAGTGTTTTAGTGGTAACTCCAAACAGTGCCTTCTGTGGTGACTTACCTCCTTAAGCCTTATTGAAACTCTCGAGGTCAGGAAGAAACTTGGGCTTATTTAAATCCAGAGCTCTTGCTCTTTTTTAAATTTGGGAGACAGAAATAGAGATACAGTTAAATATATAAAGAGAAACAGAGATAGATATAGACATGATAGAGATGATAGAGAGAGATAATAGAGATAGAGGTAGACAGCACTTCCATCTGTGAGTTTACTTCCCAGATACCTGCAGTGTCTAGTGCTAGGGCCTGAGCCTGTTGTGAGTGAGTGAGCATCTCAGCCTACATCTTGCTGGCTGGGCCACCATTTGCTTTTGTGTGTGTGTGTGCCAGGTGTCTATCTCTCATCTCTCAAATAAGGCTCATGGCCAGCCCCTTACTTCCCTTGCTCTTTCCCTGAGGGCTGGGGAGTGCTGATGTAACTTTTGTGTGCTTTGTGATCTCCATCCAAAGGAATCATTTTGCCCACTCAAAGGTGAAATCCCAGTGAAGGGTGAGATGCCCTGGACATGTGACTTTTCATTTTTGGGACCACAGCCACATGTTTTCTCTCTCTCTTTCTTTCTTTCTTTCTTTCTTTCTTTCTTTCTTTCTTTCTTTCTTTCTTTCTTTCTTTCTTTCTTTCTTTCTTTCTTTTTTTTTTTCAGGCAGAATTAGACAGTGAGAGACAGAGAGACAGAGAGAAAGGTCTTCCTTCTGTTGGTTCACTCTCCAAATGACTGCTATGGTCTGTGCGCTGTGCCAATTCGAAGCCAGGAGCCATCCTGTACTGCCCTCCCGGGCCACAGCAGGGAGCTGGACTGGAAGAGGAGCAACTGGGACAGAACCAGCGCCCCAACCGGACTAGAACCCGGAGTGCCAGCGCCGCAGGCAGAGGATTAGCCTAGTGAGCCGCGGCCCCGGCCTGGGGCCACATATGTTTAACTGATCAGGACAATGTGGTTTGGCAGTTCATCTCTGTATGTGAGAGCAACATTGGTCAACATCAGTGGGGATGCCCATTGGTGTATCTTTTGCTAAGGTTGTGGGTTGTTTTCCTTCAGGTCTGCTCTTGGCCATGTAGCATCTATGGGCACTTGGCCAGCCATACACCTTGCCCTGAGGGAATGTGCCTATTGTGCACACTCAGGGAGCAGGCTGATTGGGATGGCTTCCACTGCAATGAGGATGGTATCCTAGACACCTTGATCTTGTCATATAAAGATAGAGATGGTTTCTTTAGGAAAGAAAACAATAGGAATTTAAGGGGGGAAAAAGTCAAGACTGTATCAAAATAGATTCTGGTTCTAGCTCTATCTTAACCTGTCCCTTGTCCTCTAAACTTTCTCAAGGTCTCACTTTTCTTATCTGAACAACATGGATAAGAACATTAACATGTTGCAAAGGTTTGTTACATTAAATGAGATAATAAACAGGAAATGTTTGCAAAATTAAAGTTATACACAGGGAGTTGTGCAGATACATGCTTTCTTAAAAGACATTCCTCTTCCCTGTGCCCTGTGAGCCTTCTTCCCCACCTCCCCTGTTCCTGTGTGCATCACAGAGTTTGGCCAAAGTGTCAGGCTAAGGCTGTTTCCATCCAGAGAGCAGCTCAAGGTCATCCCCCTGCAGTAAACACTGCGGGTGTGAAATGCTGTCCATCCTATGGAGTGAGTGGTTGGTCCATGACAGCTCGTGCCCTTAACTGCTTCCACCTCTGACTTTCTGGCCAGGAATCGCCTCTACCCTGGCCTCAGCTTATAAGAAGGTTATAAGATGGTTATTATAAGCTTATAAGATGGTTATTTGCTTGGAATTAGGCAGCAGAAAAGAAAACATTGCTGCCCTGCTAGGCAAGCCATAAAATGGGATTTAACCCTTCAACCTATTGTAAAATTAGAAGGCCAATAAAAGAGAGCACAGAGCACATTTTACCAAAGGAAAAGATAACAGACCATATGGTAAATTGAGCAAATGGCGGGTGGCAGTGGTGTGATAGCCACAGAGGAAATTGGAAGTGCATAGACAATTCTGAGTTCTCTTAATTCAGGTCTCTGACTGTGCACTGGAAACTTGTTTTCTTTAGACTACATGGTTCAAAGACAAGCTTTCAACCTAGATTTTAAAATGAGCAAGGCCGTAATGATCCTTGAATGAACACAGGGTAATTCATCCCAGCTTTCCACTCAACAGTGCTTGGACTTACTTTTTAAAAGACTTCTTATTTTGAACTAAATTTAGCCATGCAGAAAAGTCAAAATTATACAGTTTCTGTATATTTTTCATCCAACTTCCCCTAGTGTAAGTGTCTCATATAACTATAGTACAATTATTATAGTCAGGGAATAAATGTTATTATTTAACAAAGTAAAGGCCTTATTTTTTTCCAATTCCATCAATTTCTGACCAATATTGCAAAATGCTACCCAGAATCCACATTGCATTTTCTTTTCTCTCCTTGTTCTGCAGTCTTCCATTTCTCATTTGTTCCGTAACACTTTTTTTTTTTGTTGTTGTTGTTATCTTGACACTTTGGAAGGTTTTGGTCTGTTATTTTGCTCAATGTTGCTCCAGCTGGGTGTGTGTGTGTGATGTGTTTTCTCTATTGGCCTTAGGTTCCAGAATTTTGTGGATAATATCACCGGATGAACTTGTGACCTTCACAGTGCGTCATAACAGTTCCAGAGGTCAACAGGTCTCGTTACTGGTGACGTGGACCTTCATCTCTTGGGGAAGGTGATTTCTGCTTGGGTTTCTCCATGGTAAAATTTCCATTATTGCTTTCGAATTTTGTAAATATCTTGGGGAAGATGCACAAGGACTACGAAAATGCTGCTTTTCCCAAAACTTTTGCTGATGAATTGTTAGCATCCATCAGTGGCTCATTCCTAAAACAATGCTTACTAAAGTGGTTGCCCAACAGTGATTTTCTGTATCCCTCTTTTCTTGCATATTTATTTACTGAAATTCCACGGTAAGGAAAAGCTTGCATTTTCCTTCAGTTACCTGTTTATTAGATCAGTTTTTAAATTTTATGTTGTCAAGGACTCATGGATATTTATTACATGCCATGCATTAAAACCCAAGTCCCATGTCTGCCCATTTTGTTCCTCAGACAGCTTCAGCTTTGGCACTAGGGTCTGCTGACTCCGGCGGGCTCCTGCTCTTCCTACAAGCCTCCATTCTCTTTGAGCACATCCTTGTTTTCTGGTGCCACAAGGTGCTCTATGTTTATGTTACATTTTCCTGCTCCAGTGCTTGGATCAACCATTTCTCAAAGAACCCTAGTTCCTTTTGTTGGTGATGAGCCTTTGGAAACAAGATCTGAGCAGGAGTGTGCTCATCACTACTGGGTATCATTGTTTCTCATCTTCTCAACAGTTTGAGCAATATGTGTGCATGCTAACCATGCTTATGCACACTTCTTTTTTTAACTTTTATTTAGTAAATATAAATTTCCAAAGTACAGTTTATGGATTACAATGGTCCCCCCAGCCATATCTTCCCTCCCACTTGCACCCCTCCCATCTCCTGCTCCCTCTCCCATTCCATACACATCAAGATTTATTTTCAATTATCTTTATATACAGAAGATCCATTTAGTATATATTAAGTAAAGATTTCATCAGTTTGCACCCACACAGAACATAAAGTGTAAAATACTGTTTGAGTACTAGTTATAGCATTACTTCACATTGGACAACATATTAAGGACAGAGATCCTACATGAGGAGTAAGTACACAGTGACTCCTGTTGTTGACTTAACAATTTGACACTCTTGTTTATGGTGTCAGTAATCACCCTAGGCTCTAGTCATGAGTTGCCAAGGCTATGGAAGCCTTTCGAGTTCACCGACTTTGATCTTATTTATACAAGGTCATAGTCAAAGTGGAAGTTCTCTTCTCCCTTCAGAGAAAGGTACCTCCTTCTTTGTTGGCCCCATTCTTTCCACTGGGATCTCACACACAGAAATCTTTCATTTAGGGTTTTTTTTGCCAGAGTGTCTTGGCTTTCCATGCCTAAAATACTCTCATGGGCTCTTCAGCCAGATCCGAATGCCTTAAGGGCTGATTCTGAGGCCAGAGTGCTGTTTAGGACATCTGCCATTCTATGAGTCTGCTGTGTATCCCACTTCCCATGTTGGATCATTCTCTCCCTTTTTTATTCTATCAGTTAGTATTAGCAGACACTAGTCTTGTTTGTGTGATCCCTTTGACTCTTAGACCTATCAGTGTGATCAATTGTGAACCGAAGTTGATCACTTGGACTAGTGAGATGGCATTGGTACATGTCACCTTGATGGGATTGTATTGGAATCCCCTGGCCCATTTCAAACTCCACCATTTGGGGCAAGTCTGATTGAGCATGTCCCAAATTGTACATCTCCTCCCTCTCTTATTCCCACTCTTATATTTAACAGAGATCACTTTTCAGTTAAATTTAAACACCTAAGAATAATTGTGTGTTAATTACAGAGAACATTTCTTTTTAAAAATATTTATTTATTTATTTATTTGAAAGAGAGAGAGAGGGAGGGAGGGACAAAGAGAAATCTCCCATCCGCTGGTTCATTTCCCAAGTGGCCATAATGGCTGGAGTTCAACAGTCTGAAGCCAGGAGCCTGGAGCTTCTTTGGATCTCTCACGTGAGTACAGGGGCCCAAGTATTCAGGCCATCCTCTGCTGCTTTTCCAGGTGCATTCATAGGGAGCTAATCAGAGTGCAGCAGCTGGGATTCAAACCAGCGCTGGCCCCTTACGCACACTTCTATAATTCTCCATGTATCTGCTCATCTCTCTCTCTCAACCTACTTGTCTATTGGTCTATCTATCATGTATTTATGAAAACCATTAATTTCTGCTGATAGTTCAGATTCCAGTCCAATACTGTGGAGTCCATTAACTTTCTACTTTTCCTGATATTTGTAATTTCTTTCTCTAGCAGAGAAATCTGGTTGCCATTTTCTACCAAGTTATCCTTGTTTGTTAAGTTTTAGTGTGTGCATGAATTGGTTTTCATTTGTTAAACCATATTCCTCTGAGAAACATACCCGCTGACAAGTTAGAGCATTAATATGTTCCTATATCTTTACTCCCACAGTATTCAGGTAAGGTTCTCCTTTCTTTTTTTTTTAAAGATTTATTTTATTTGTTGGAAAGGCAGATTGAGAGGGGGAGAGAGAGAGAGAGAGAGAGAGAGAGAGATCTTATGTGCCGGCCTGCAGGTTCCCTGAAGCAGAGAGCGGGAACGCGGGGACAAGGACCAAAGAATGGAGTCAAGACAAATCCTGATCAAGGCTCATTTATTCAACAAATCCAGTAGTATTTAAACATGACCAGTTGTATACAAGAAAGCACACAAAAGATTTACATATCTAAAAGACTTTTGGGGTTACAAAGAGTTCCTGACAAGGTTCTTCCACTTAACAGATTGTAAAATGTTATCAATCATAGATTACAAGGGTATAATAAAACACCTAGGTGATAAATGCAGGTTTCAGGTGTGGCTGATTATCTACATCATCTCTTGTGAGAAGTGTAACAGTGAGATATGGTTCTTCCTGCCTCTTCCTGGAACCTCCTTAGCCTTTTGTCTGTGCTGGGATGTCTCCATCCATATGTTTAAGTGTAAACAAAAGAGGTGACTGCCTGTGGCCGCCCACAATCTTACATCTGCTAGTTCACTCCTCAAATGGCAGCAACTGCCAGGGCCAGGCCAGGCTATAGCCAGGAGCCAGAAACTCATCCTGGTCTCCCAGGAGGGTGGTAGGGGTCCAACTAATTAGGCCATCTTCTGCTGCTTTCCCAGGTGCATTAGCAAGGAGTAGGATTGGAAGCAGAGCAGCTGGGACTTGAATCAATACTTCAATATGGGATGCCACCTGTGCTATGACAACAGCCCCCAAGGTTCTGCTTTTTAGTTTTTTATTAGTTATTTCCTTCTTTATTCCCTTCAGTGTGGTTATGTTACTCACTTGTAGTACAGTATTTAAAAAAAATTTCATTTGAAAGAGAGAGATCCTCCATCTGCTGGTTCACACCCCAACCAAATGCTCACAATAGGTGAGTCTGGGCCAAGTCGAAGTTGGGAGCTGGTGACCCAATCCAGAGCTCCCATATAGGTGGCGGAGATCCAACTACTTCAGCCACCACTGCTGCCCCCCAGCATGCACATGAGCAGGAAGCTGGAATTAGTGTGGGGCCACAGCTTGAATCCAGGCACTGTGGTATGGAATATGCGCATCCCAAGCAGTGACTTACCCACTGTGCAACATACCCTGTAACACGCTTTTCAAACTATACACGCATTCACTCTACAGTCCAAGGTGAGTCTTCTCATGACTGCATCTATGTATGGTAATGAGCTTTCTTCCCAAGCCCAGACTATTTATCATAACCGTGGCTTGTGGTGTTTTCCTTATTGGAAGACAGTGTTAGGTCCAATGCTGCTGTGTGAGATACACGCTCTCCCTCCTGCTTTTTTAGCACCCACTGTGACTCGGTGCTGGACTGGAACAGGAAGCAGACCCAGTTTGAAAGCCTTTCAGTCCTCCTCTAGCCTTTCCCCAGGGGCGTCTGCGTTAGTTGGCCTTGTGAGCCATCTGAAACAATCTACCTATGATTTTTTTTTCAAGTTTATGAACCATTGTGCTGTCTTGGTAGGTTCTTGGTTATCATCAGCTGTGGATTGGGGTACCATGGGCTAACTTCATTTTTAAATATGATCTGACTGCTGATTTTTCTTTTTATTATTTATTTATTTAAAAAGCAAAGTTGTGCAGAGAAAGGGAAAGAGGGGGGAGAGAGAGAGAGGAAGAGAAAAAGAGAATCTTCTATTCACTGGTTCACTTCTCTTTTTTATTTCTTTATTTTTTTTGACAGGCAGAGTGGATAGTGAGAGAGAGAGACAGAGAGAAAGGTCTTCCTTTTGCCGCTGGTTCACCCTCCAATGGCTGCCGCGGCTGGCGCGCTGTGGCCGGCGCATCGTGCTGATCTGAAGGCAGGAGCCAGGTGTTCTCCTGGTCTCCCATGGGGTGCAGGGCCCAACCACTTGGGCCATCCTCCACTGCCTTCCCGGGCCACAGCAGAGAGCTGGCCTGGAAGAGGAGCAACCGGGAAAGAATCCGGCACCCTGACCGGGACTAGAACCCGGTGTGCCGGTGCCGCTAGGTGGAGGATTAGCCTATTGAGCCGCGGCGCCGGGTACTGGTTCACTTCTCAAATGGCTGCAATGACTGGAGCTGGGCAGATCCAAAGCCAGGAGCCAGGAGCTTCTTCCAGGTCTCCCATGTGAGTGCAGGGACCCAAGCATGTGGGCCATCTTCTTCTGTTTCCCAGGCACATCAGCAGGGAGCTGGATCAGAAGCAGAGCAGCTGGGACTCAAACCAGTGCCTATATGGATGCTGGTGCCCTAAGTAGTGGCTTTACTCACTACACCACAGCTGACTTCTTGAGAACCTTCCCCATGCTGGCTCTGCAGAAGAGTGAAGTTCCCACATGGGTTCCTGAATGGTCTGTTCGCTGGAAACTGTCTCGCTGTAGCACAGCACAGGGCCATACAGTGCTGGGAAGCTGACCTCAGACCTGAAGTTGTGGGCAAAGCCCGTGCAGACTAAATCAGAAACATAGGATAAAGCCAGGGAGAGGCAGCGTGGAGCTAGGCTTCTTGAAAACGTGATTTTTCTTCTCTTTTCCCAATACCTCTGCTTAGTCCCCAAATAATTAGTCCTCCCAAAGTCTTGTTGAAAGCCAGTAAAAGTTAATTAAAAGGTGTTCTTTACTCTGATGCTTAAAGGTAAAAATTTGAGTGTTTTGTGCAGATGCAGGGTTGGGGAGAAGGTAGAGGTGTATTTCATTCCTTGCACCTAAAAACATACGGTAAAATATCTCTAGGAAGTATTGGGGCTAGGAAAAGGTACCCCAAAGAGAAGGCCTTAGGGGCAGAGTCTCTGTGACAACCTACTGCCGTCCTGTCTCTTGCTGTCCTTTCTTCCCAATGCAGCTATAGAAACTAGAATTCCTTGGGCTGGCGCTGGGGACGGTGTTGTGTGATGTAGGTAGGCTGTGATGCCGGCTTCCCCTACAGTGCTGGCTTCCCACAGGAGCATCGGTTTGTGTCTCAGCTGTCCCACTTCTGGTCCAGCTCCCTACTGATGCGCCTGAGAAAGCAGCAGAGGATGGCCTCAGTACTTGGGCCCTTGCACCTCCATGGGACACCCCAATGGAGTTCCTAGCTCTTGCCTTCAGCCTGGCTCAGGTCCAGCTGTTGCAGCCATTTGGGGAGTGAGCAAGAGGATGGATGAATGCTCTTACCCCTCTCTCTTTCTCCTCTGTAACTCTGCCTTTCAAATAAATAAAGCAAGTTTAAAAAAAAAAAAAACTAGAATTCTTCCTCATAGCAGATCCTAGAAACTAGATGTCCTGTTCCACGAAACCAGCCATAAAGCCTCAAAAATGATTCTAAGCTTCTGCCCACCTTTCTGTGTAACAACTGACCACAAAGGAATTTTCTGACCTACTTGTTTGGTTGTGGACCCTAATATCCTCCTTCCAGAAAGGATCCCACCTCAGCCCTGGGAGGAAGTAGTGCTATTACTGAGGGGCCCGGGAGGAGCTGAGCAGAGAGGCCCCCTCAGTACGTCACAGCTCGCGCAGTCCCTTTGCCCAGGAGCTGTTGTATGTGGCTCTTCCTGCTGCACTGAATCTGAGCATGAAAAGAGCTGGATCGCTGGGTCTTTGTGTCTTTCTCCTGAAGGCTCATAAAGCCATGTCACATAAAACCATGCCCACATGTGTGTGTTAGGCTTCTCTCTCGTTAGCCCGTCTTCTTGCTCTAGGGGTGTCTGCCATGACTCTTATGATGGGGAGGAAGAGGGTCGTCCAGTCTTCTGCCCCTTAAAAAAGATACATGTGGATTTTCATGGAGAAGTGAAGGATTTGGTGAAACCCTACTGCTACAACAGTCAGGGAATAAAAACAAGACAATGGAACAGTATGAAAAACGCGCCCCAGCAGAACAGGATGGGCCTGTGGATGTCTGGCGGTGGAGAGGATCTGGTGGTCTCCCGTGGAACAGGGCCCTGAGCACATCTTTTATTCAGCTTCCCCTGGCTTGGGTGCTTCCCCACACTGTCTGAGGAGCTCTGTGGAGCTCATTACCTGTCTCTTTCACAACCGTGAGGTATCTATGTGAGTGAATTTACGCAACCTGCTATTCAGCTAGCATTTTACCAGACTGCATTTCTTATCTTTTTTTTTTTTTTTTACTTTGAAGATTTTTCAAATAATGCAGGAAAGTGTAAGCAACAGTTCCAGGAGCTCACAGAGTTAACGATTTTTAACACTTTGCCATTTACGCTTCCTATGTAGCTGTGTTATTTATCCACATACATAATATTTCTCTTGAAAGCAGGGATGGATGTGGTAATATCACATAACATGGGACTCGTGGCAAAGATCACAGTGTGAGGAGAGAAGGCTATATTATTAAGGAAAGGGTATGGTTCCGTGAAGACCACATAAATACCTGTATAGCAAATAATATGGCATCACACAGTTTATACGAGTGTGTGTGTGTGTGTGTGTGCTTTCACATACTAAAGACAACATTGGAATTAGTTTTTCTGTGTCTGGCTTATTTCACGTGGCTTAATGATCTCCAGTTCCACCCATTTTGTTATAAATGTCAGGAGTAATACTCCATCGTGAATGTATACCACATTTTCTTCAGTCATGAGTTGAGGGATGCCTTAGTTGATTCCATATCTTTGGTATTCTGAATAGCGCTTGCGATAAATATGGGAGTACAGGTGTCTCTTCCATATGTTGATTTCATTTCCCTCGGGTAGATTCTGGGAAGTGAGATAGCTGAGTCATATGGTACATCTTTTTTAGTTTGTTGAGGACTCGCCATACTGGTTTCTGAAATGGCTGTACTAAACTGTATGTCTACTCACAGTATGCTAGGGTTCCCTTTCTGCATGTCCTCACTGGCATTTGTTATTTTTTGACTTTTGGATAATAGCTGTTCCAACAGCAGTGAGATGATATCTCAAGGTAGTTTTCATTTGCATTTCCCTAATGGCTAGTGATCCTGAGCACTTTTTTTCTTGGCTGTTTGTATTTCTTCTTTTGGAAATGTCTATTCAGTTTCTTTGCTCATTTCTTAACTGGATTGCCTGTGTTGTTGGATTTCTTGTACTCCTCTGTATTCTGGATATCAATCCTTTATCAGATGCGTAGTTTAAAATCGTTTCCTCCATTCTGCCACTTGTCTCTTCATTCTGCTAATCGCTCTCTTTGCTCTGCAGCCTTTTCTTAGTTTAATATAACCCCATTTGTCTATGTTTGCTCCTATTGCCCGTGCTTTTGGGGTCTTATTCAGAAAGTCATTGCCTAGGCCAGTGTCTTGGAGTGACTCCCCTATGTTTTCCTCTAGTAGTTGCATGGTTGAGAGTGCCTTTCTAAACTTAGCTTTAACCTGCCCCACTGCTGAAGGGAAATGTCACTTTCTGCTCCATTCGAATTCCAATTCCAATTCTCACTCTCATTCTAATTCTTCTTCTCCTCCCCTCCTTCTTCATTCTTCTCTCTTTCCTTCAATTTCTTCCACTCCTTCGTTTTTTCCCCATCCTTTTCTTTTTCTTTGTTATCTTTAGAAATTAGAATATCTCACACAGATGAGTTACTTCTTATATGAGGGCTGATCTCTTAATTGCAAGGAATTATCCTTTCTTACTGCCATATACCAGTCTCTTCTCTTGCAGTCATCTCTCTCTAGCATTTCAGTCTCACTAAATGTTATGGATTGAATGATGTGCCTCCCTAAGTCATATGTTGATGTCTCAATCCCTTGCTCCACAGAATTTGACCTTATTTGGAAATAGTGTCATCCCAGACAATTAGTTAGGATGCAGACATGCTGGAGTAGGCTGGGTTATGATTAGGATCCTTAAAACAAAGGGAAATTGGGGCACAGACATGCATACAGAGAGAACATCATGTGAACTTGAAGGCAGAGATTGAGGGGCTGCATATACAAGCTGGGAAATGTCAAAGATAGAAAACCACCAGGATCCAGGGAGTGATGTGGAACGGACTCCTCCTCACAGTCCGCAGAGCGGTCTTGCAGACACCTTGGTCTCCCGGTTTCCAGAACCAAGACAAACATCTCCCTGGCTTGACACATGCAGTTTGTGGTACTTTGTTATGCCTTCTCTAGGCCATGAGTACGTTACCTTTTTATAAGTGTTCTTTATGTATGGTTGCATTTAACCCTATTGTTTCTAGAAATGACTTGAAATATCAGAACCAACGAGTTTGTAAAGCTTGAAAAAGAAGGAGGTACCTTTCTCTGAAGGGAGAAGAGAACTTCCACTTTGACTATGACCTTGTCTAAATAAGATCGGAGTTGGCGAACTCAAAAGGCTTCCATAGCCTTGGCGACTCATGACAAGAGCCTAGGATGATTACTGACGCCATAAACAAAAGTGTCAAATTGTTAAGTCAACATCAGGAGTCACTGTGCACTTACTCCCCATGTAGGATCTCTGTCCTTAATGTGTTGTACAATGTGAATTCTATAACTAGTACTCAAACAGTATTTTACACTTTATGTTCTGTGTGGGTGCAAACTGTTGAAATCTTTATTTAATATATACTAAATTGATCTTCTGTATATAAAGATAATTGAAAATGAATCTTGATGTGAATGGAAGGGGGGAGGGAGCAGGAGATGGGAAAGGGAGCAGGAGAGTTGTGGGTGGGAGGGAACTTATGGGGTGAAAAAGCCACTGTCATCCAAAAGCTGTACTTTGGAAATTTATATTTATTAAATAAAAGTTAAAAAAAGAAAAAGAATGGTGTTGAAGACAGTGAAGGTAAAAATTCTGAAAATGAGCCCGTCTTTTCTCTTAACAAGTATCATGAATCAAATTAATTTGGAAGAAGGAAGAGATAATGTTGGTGCTTAAATGTAGGAAAAGCATCGTGTCTTCAGGGCAATATTACCAAGGTTCTGGTTCTGGTCTACAGCTGTATTGGGAGCCTATTGAGGGCAGCGGCCCTGTTGCTTTGTATTCCCACTTCTTAGCATGGTACCTGACACAGTGTATGTATGATGTATGATATATCATTATTGACTGGCTGCTTGTCTGGGGAAATGAATTTATTCAAGCGTCACAATGGAAGGCAGATGCCGTCATTCAAGTGAGAACAGTGATTAGAAAACAATGTGCCTTGCGGTACCGGCACACCGGGTTCTAGTCCCGGTCGGGGTGCCGGATTCTGTCCCGGTTGCCCCTCTTCCAGGCCAGCTCTCTGCTGTGGCCAGGGAGTGCAGTGGAGGATGGCCCAAGTGCTTGGGCCCTGCACCCCATGAGAGACCAGGAGAAGTACCTGGCTCCTGCCATCGGATCAGCGCGCCAGCCATGGTGGCCATTGGAGGGTGAACGGCAAAGGAAGACCTTTCTCTCTGTCTCTCTCTCTCTCTCTCCCTGTCCACTCTGCCTGTCAAAAAACAAAAAACAAAAACAAAAACAAACAAAACAAAACAAAACAATGTGAAACTTGGACTTCATTACATACTCAGAAGGGCTCTCTCCCAGCTCATGTGCTGCTGCCACGCATTGAAATTCCTAACGAATTTTGGACAAGGGGCCCCCACATTTTCCTTTCTCCTGGACCTTGAGAACCATGCAGCTGCTCCTGCATATACTTAAACATCACTCACGTTTTGTATGCATGTGTGTGGAGCCACACTGAAGGCAGCGGGTGGGTTCAGAGAGAGTGAAGTGTGGGATCCGTTTGCTTCATGGATGCAATTCGCTGTGGTGGCCCAATGTTTTTAATAAACATAATTTTGAATTCTGCTGTGAAAAGAACCTAAGCCAAGCTGGTGCTTGACATGTCTTTACGTCTGCTGGGTGGACTGAAGTAGTCATTGAAGAAGGTTTGCGTGGGTGAGGAGAGGTGGCTTCTCCTCTACACTGCCAGCCTTGCCTTGTCGCTAAGTGTTAATGACCAAACTTCAATCAGCAGCCACAGTGCTGGTGACACAACCTGTCCTACAAGCTCAATGAAGTCTCTGGGCCACTTCCTTTGGGGGCTCAGGTCACAGCATGCTATGACCAAGGTCAGCACATGGTGTTTCAAGGCATATACTTAGCAACCAATGGCCAAACACAGGGCTCCCTAAGGGCTAAAGTAGATGGTGCGCTCTGAGGATAAAGGCTATGAGTCTTTCTGGATGCTTATACCCCATGATGCAAAGACAGGTAGCGTGTGCAACAGTGTAGCTCATCAACATATCTTGAATACATTTATGTTTCCTAAAAGGATCCCATTTCTAACTTCCATCATGTTACAGTAGGGATTCTGGTTCCAGTCCTGCCATCACCTGCATGTGTGGATTTGGCTGCTGCCTCGCCTCTTTGGGGCCGAGTGGCTTCATCTGTAAAGTCTTTTGTCAGTGCAAATGTCATCTTCGTATATTCTACTCAGTGGCCATAGGCAGGATGGTCTGTTTGTGGAGAGAAGATGGGCAGGAATTCCAGCTGGGAGACAGTATAAAGTTCAGAAACCTCTGCAATAATTCCTTGCACGCTATGGAGCAGCTTCGACCTACTGATCTCTAAAATCTCAACCTATATCTTTATTCAGTAGGAATGTTGCTACATGGCACAATTCCTCTGATTTATTTGTGCCTCGTGTGTGCCTGGTTACAATGGGATTTTCAAAGAGTTACACAGAGAGAGGAGAAGCAGAGAGAAAAAGAGAGAGAGAGAGAGGGCTTCCATCCACTGGTTCACTCCCCAATTAGCCGCAACAGCCGGAGCTATGCAGATCCAAAGCCAGGAGTCGGGAGCTTCTTCCGGGTCTCCCACGTGGGTTCAGGGGCCCAAGGACTTGGTGGGCCATCTTCTACTGCTTTCCTAGGCCACAGCAGAGAGCTGGATCGGAAGAGGAGCAGCCAGGACTAGAACTGGCACCCATATGGAATGCCAGCGCTTCAGGCCAGGGTGTTAACGCACTATGCCACAGCGCTGGCCCCTACAATGGGATTTTTTTTTTTATCTTTTATTTAATGAATATAAATTTCCAAAGTACGACTCATGGGTTACAATGGCTTCCCCCCCAATACCGTCCCTCCCACCCACAACCCTCCCCTTTCCCACTCCCTCTCCCCTTCCATTCACATCAAGATTCATTTTCGATTATCTTAATATACAGAAGATCAGCTTAGTATACCTTAAGTAAGTATTTCAACAGTTTGCTCCCACACAGAAACATAAAGTGAAAAATAATAGATGATTTTTTTTAAATGATGATGAAATCAGATCAGACCTATTGTCATGTTTAATCCCAGTGAGAGTCAAGTTGGGAATTGAAAATTTCTTTCTTTTTTTTTTTCTTTTTTTTTTTTTTACAGAAGATCAGTTTAGTGTACATTAAGTAAAGATTTCAGTCGTTTGCACCCCCATAGAAACACAAAGTGAAATATACTGTTTGAGTACTCGTTATAGCATTAAGCCTCAGTGTACAGCACGTTAAGGACCGAGATCCTACATGAGGAGTAAGTGCACAGTGACTCCTGTTGTTGACTTTACCAATTGACACTCCTGTTTATGGCATCAGTAATCTCCCTATGCACCAGTTATGAGTTTCCAAGGCTATGGAAGCCCCTTGAGTTCTCCGACTCTTATCTTGTTTAGACACGGTCATAGTCAAAGTGGAGGTTCTCTCCTCCCTTCAGAGAAAGGCACCTCCCTCTTTGAAGACCTGTTCTTTCCACTGGGATCTCACTCACAGAGATCTTTTTGCCAGAGTGTCTTGGCTTTCCATGCCTGAAATACTCTCATGGGCTTTTTACAATGGGATTTAAAGTGGAATTTCTTCCACCCTTTCTGTTTCTAAAAATGATTCCATAATTTCTATGCCAAGCACTAGGTGGCGATATTGTGACTTCTAAAATCAGTTTTCTTTCTAAATTATTTTTTATTGAAAAAATTTTTATTAAACAACAATAAAAACAACATCATTTTTCCTTTAGAAGGGATAATTGATATATGAGATGCAACTTAAAAATAAAGATTATTTTTCAGTTTTTTTTCTCATTTTAAAATCATATTTTCTAAAATTTGCTCATTGTTTAAAACACAAGGAATTTTAATTCTTAAGCTGAGAGGACTTGGATTTTTGCTGTTCTTTAAGGTGACAGTTTCAATAGTTAAGTTAAATGATAAAATCAAATCTATTTTATGATACAAAAGGAATTTGAATTTCTTCTTTATTTAAAGGGAATTTAAAATTCACCCTGACAACATTCAGAGAGTTGGCAGAGAGTTTTTTTTTTTTCATTTTTTTCTCTTTTTTATTATATACAGAAGAAAGTTTCAAATCCAGAACTAACCTTCTGTATTATCTTTGCTTTCAGAGAAAGAAAAGAAAAGGCCATTGTAGGAGGCCAGAGTCATGTTGGGTCATTATAATGCCCTACTTTCAGGGAAGGAAGATGTTAATATATCTCAGAGATAACTCTTTTCAACAAAAGAAAAGCCAGGGCAATACTTTCTAGAATGACGATGATTGCTTGGAAGAGAGAGACATGAGTGACGAAGGATTTAGAGAGAGAATCTGCTCCTGTGTAACTGCGAAGAGTTCAGACTCGTCTCCGAAGATACTGGTCCTGGGAACCATCAGTCTGGGGGAAAAGTTGTTTGTGTGTTCAATTATCTGAGATTGGTTTTCTCCAAGAACTGTTATATTGACAGTGGGCAAGTGGGGTCAGGAGAAGCACGCATAATACGGCACTGGTCTTATTTGCTCTGTCTGTCATTAATGTCACGGTGCTCGCTACCTGACAGACACACGTGAGCAGAATCTCAGGCAGTGTGATGGCGTGGCTGTGTGGGGGCTCTGGGGCTTAACTCTGGCCCACCCTAACCCCACAGGTAGGGTCTCGGCATCCTCATCTGTGAAACTGGCCTGTTTTAAATGGGGCCTTTGGTCGTGTAGGAATGTTGGGAAAATTTGGTAAGCACTTTATAAAAGGTAAGTTTTAAGTGCTTAAAACATAATAGCTATTATCATCATTCTTTCTTTTTTTCTAAAGTTTGATCCAAAGGAACCTGTAGTCTCCCAACCTGAATTACTGGGCAAACACGGAAAGCCAACTCATACCTTTAATGGCCATAAAGGATCTCTATTTTAACTTTTTTTTTTTTTTTTTTAACAGGCAGAGTGGACAGTGAGAGAGAGAGAGAGAGAGACAGAGAGAAAGGCCTTCCTTTTTGCCGTTGGTTCACCCTCCAATGACCGCCGCGGCCGCGCACCGCACTCATCCGAAGCCAGGAGCCAGGTACTTATGCTGGTCTCCCATGGGGTGCAGGGCCCAAGCACTTGGGCCATCCTCCACTGCCTTCCCTGGCCACAGCAGAGAGCTGGCCTGGAAGAGGGGCAACCGGGACTAGAACCCAGTGTGCCGGTGCCACAAGGCGGAGGATTAGCCTAGTGAGCCGTGGCGCCTGCCTCTATTTTAACTTAATGAGTACATATACCATGCTCTACTTGAAGTTATTTTCATAACAAATTTATAAGCTGTTCTACATTCCAAGTTAGTAACTGTCTTTTTTAAAACCATGAGTCTCTCTTCTACAAACAAAAATGCATACAAATAAAACCCCATATATGAAGTGATAATCTCCATAAACAAATTAATTCAGTGAGCATTTTAAACACTACTCTCACTGGGAGGTTCAGAAGTTCCTAAAGGATAGGAAATTTTATTTTGGTTTTATTTCCAAGAGTTGCTTTTTAGATTTTTAAAATTTTTGGCATAAACAATTTCCATTTTTTTTGTCTAATTAGATATGATTGAAGTGATGCCAGGAATTATTGTGCTACAATAAGATAATGATGTTGAAAATAGTTGACTTTCAAAATAACTGATAGAAAAGATTTTGAATGCTCCTAACACACACACACACGCACACACACACACATACACACACAATGATGAACGTCTGAGTTGACAGATATGCCAATTACCCTCATCTGAACATTATACACTGTATATACATGTATTGACATATAACACTGTACCCTATAAATGTAAAATTATCATGTAGTAATTAAAAATTTAAGAATTTTTAAGAGAAAGTACTTGCTAAATACCATTCTCTTTTGAAGTAATAAAACTTTCTTTTAAAAAAGTTTTTTCAATTTATTTTTTATTTTTTCTGAAAGACAGAGAGAGAAGGGAAAAGATGGAGAGGCGTCTTCCATCTGCTGGTTCACTCCCCAAATGACCTCAATAGCTAGGGCTGGATCAAACTGAAGCCAGGAGCTTCATCTGGGTCTCCCATGTGAGTACAGGGGCCCAAGGATTTGGGCCATCTTTCACTGCTTTCCCGCCTGTGCTGCTGGCATCCCATGTGGGCGCTGGGTTCCAGTCCAGATTGCTCCTCTCCAGTCCAGCTCTCTGCTGTGGCCAGGGAGTGCAGTGGAGGATGGCCCAAGTGCTTGGGCCCTGCACCCCATGGGAGACCAGGAGAAGCACCTGGCTCCTGCCTTCGGATCAGTGCGGTGCGCCGGCCGCGGCGGCCATTGGAGGGTGAACCAACGGCAAAAGGAAGACCTTTCTCTCTGTCTCTCTCTCTCACTGTCCACTCTGCCTGTCAAAAAAAAAAAATAATAATGGGATAGGTGGATTTCAAATAAGCACTTACAATGCCCTATACTGCCCTGTACTATTTGTTCATTTGTTTGTTTACTCTTTGTTTTTTTTTTTTTGTTTGTTTGTTTGTTATTATGTCTACAGAAATCCAATCTATGTAAGGGCTATTTTAGAAGACTTCAAAGATCTATTAAAGAAAATGAACAAACTGAAGGTTGTGTACTACTAATGTTATGTGATTGCTAAACATAATGTGAACTGTCATTCTGAATGAGCTTGTTAGAAATAATCAGAGTTTTATTGGCATATAAAACAAGACAGAAGTGCTTTTCAGGACCAACATTCAATTGAGGAGGTACAGATGGTCCCCAATGGATAATGGTAGACTTAGGATTTTTCAACTTCATAATGGTCTGAGAGCCTACCTGTACAACCAGTCTGTGTTTTACTTGCAGTGTTGTAATCAGGTATTACTTGAGATAGCCAACACTTCATTATAAAATAGGCTTTATGTTAGCTGATTTTGCCCACCAGATGTAATGTAAGTGTTCCGAGCACATTTAAGGTAGGCTGGGTTAAGCTGTGATGTTTGGTAGGTATTAAATACATTTCCCACATATGACATTTTCAGTGCAGGATGATTACATCTTGATTTGTTGAGGAGCTTCTGGGTTGTAGCAGGCACTGATGTTACACTGATGAGCAAAAATTTGCTCTTGTGGGTTTCAAGGAACCAATAGTTTCAGAGCAATGCCACTATAAATCAAATAATAACCCAAATCAAACAGAACCCAAATTGGTTTTAGGGGAATGGATTAGGGTGAAGTAATGTTAGTGTTGCTATTCCTATTATATTAGTGGTATCAGTGTCCCTTCTAATGAAGGAGAAGCCTTGCTGATAATGTGCTGGGATGTGAGCTAGGTTACTTAACTGTGTTCATTTGTGGAACCAGAATGAGAGTTCTCAACATGGGGTTGTGCATGTACAGCAAGGGCTGAGTTAGGATTAGTGGTCCTAAGCAAACATGCGTGGCTTGGAAATGCAAGCCCAAGCCAACATGGTCACTAAGGTGAGAAACAAGTGATGGAGAAACACACAAGAGGGGAAGGGGGCAGAGGCGGTAGAGACCCCAAATCATGACAGGCTCACTTGTTCTGTCCTAAAATGCACAAAGCAGAACAGGCACCCTTCCCTCGGATGACTTGAGGGTTGAACCTTGAATGTTGTTAAGAAGATCCTGAAAATGTCTGATGTAGGATGTGAATGTCCCCAAGTGCCATTCCAGTCTGCACATTCCCCTGGCTAACAGTGCTAGGGCTAGACAT
Organism: Oryctolagus cuniculus; assembly: GCF_964237555.1. Lineage (NCBI taxonomy): Eukaryota > Metazoa > Chordata > Mammalia > Lagomorpha > Leporidae > Oryctolagus > Oryctolagus cuniculus. The sequence continues at coordinate 102,194,508 of NC_091433.1, read as the reverse complement.
GATTTCATGAGAATTGCAGCAGTTTGTTTCAGATTCTCTAGATTTCCTCCAGAGGCAGGTCAACCGTGAGGAGTTTGGTGCCTGGTTGACTATGGGTCTTAGCAGCATGGGGGAAGGCTTTTGTTAAGGACAAATTGAATGCCCATTGAAGGGACAGTGGAGTCCAGAGACCATGGAGATGAATGACTTCTGTCTTCCAGGGGTGTTGACTTAAAAGTTGATACCATCAGAATGGATTTCTCTACTACTGTAATTCAACTTCATCCAAATTCCAGTGTTTGCGTCTTTGTTCTCCATATAAGCCATTCTGCCTCTCTGGTAACCAGGTTCCAACACTCCTCTGAGAGGACCAGACGTCCTGGATTATCAATAAGGGGCTCTGATAAAGAGCATGGATACTGATAGGAAGCATCATGCACAAGATAGCCTGTGTGAACGATGCTCCCTGGAATTATTCTGTGTACAACTTAAGCAGCTACACACCACAGCACTACTCAAAGGGATATCCTAATAGTGCTTGGAAACATTAGGAAGCTCATCAGGTGTCCTGCTGGATGGCCCCACAATGTTGTTAGCAAGCCTTCCTGCTACACGCATGGGAAGAACACATGACTCTGCTTTGAGTGATGTGCTTACTCTAGTGGGAAGTTGGTCAGCATGCCTTGGCTTGTCCTCCTTTGACTTCCTGGAAGGTGGAGGTTACATCATTTCTTCTGCGCCTGCTCCCCCAGGATCAATCTTCCTGTTTCAGCTCCTAACATCTGCCCTCATTGCTCCTATTACCTTTTCTCTCACCACCTACCCTATAAAACACACATCTTGTTTTCCTGGGAATGAGGGGATCTTGCCTCTTGCTCTACTCTGTTCATATTATTTTTTATGGCCCATAATCTCTGCTTCTCTCATGTCTTCCAGACTATGATCAATATCCATCTTTGGAAGTCTGAACACAGAATATTAGCTGCTTGCTGTTCTTCTCATTCCTTCTATAATACAGTGCTTCTGACCAGTGCAGAAAATAGTCAGGAGCTATGAGAAAGAAAAATATAAAACTGAATATACCAGGAGCTGGTCTTTCTGAATGTATTGGCTAATTGCTTGGCTTTCATACCCTTATCATGAGGATGGGGATATGTACCATGTTCTCTGGGGTTTATTTGGCACAGTGTCCTACACAAAATGGGTACTGCCTAAACACGTCGATATAAAAATAAAAAAGTGAACTTTATTTTTCTGCACATTTCATGTATTAATCAGGGCTGTTTTCAGTTGTGTGTAACAGAATCATTATTGCAGAGATTTAACCAAGTAGGCAGGATGTCTCATGCACGGTACGGAGGCAGACGACCCAGGATGGAGCAGGCATGTAAGGTGGCCATCTAGGAAACTGTTGTGTTTTCCCTCTCTGTTCTTTGATTGAGGCATTGGAACTCATGGTTGTGAGATAGTTGTAACACCTCAAAGCACATGATGAATCTTTATGATGAACTGGAATAATCTGAAGATTTTATTGGGAAAATAAAAGCTTTCAAAAAAGCCCACTAATATGTCATTAACTACACCATAGTAGAAAAGCAAGAAGTGACATTGATTTTAATTTGAGTAGGAGGGCACCTGGACTCTCTTGGCATCTCCTACAATTCTAAGGGTTCCTTAGAAGTGATCATGTTGGGGCCAGCGCTGTGGCACAGAGGGTTAAAGCCTCTGTCTGCAGTGCTGGCATCCCATATGGGTGCCAGTTTGAGTCCCGGCTGCTCCACTTCCAATCCAGCTCTCTGCTATGACTTGGGAAAGCAGTAGAAGATGTCCCAAGTCCTTGGGCCCCTGCACCCACAGGGGAGACCTGGAAGAAGCTCCTGGCTTCTGGCTTCAGATCAGCTCAGCTCCAGCTGTTGTGGACATCTGGGGAGTGATCCAATGGATGGAAGACCTTTCTCTCTCTCTGCCTCTGCCTCTCTGTAACTGTGCCTTTCAAATAAATAAATAAATCTTTAAAAAAGTGATCATGTGGTGTTTATATTTTGAGTCCACTTATTCACATAATACAAAATAATTTATTAACAAGAATATTATAAACATAATGCTTGCCATTATTTTTGATTTATTTAAAAGAGAAAGAGAGAGAGAAAGAGAGAAAGAGAGAGAGAGATTTTGCATCCATTGGTTCACTTCCTAAACATTCAAAACAGCCACAGCTTGGCCAGGCCAAAACCATGAGCCAGGAACTCAGTTGGGTCTCTCATGTGGGTGACAGGGACCCAACCTCTTGAGCCTCCCAAAGTGCACATTATCAGGAAGCACTCATATTATGGGATGTGGGTGTCCCAACCAGTTGCTTAACTGCTGTGACAAATGCCTGCCCACCTATCAGAATAATTTTTGAAAAGCTTTTTGGATAAGACCTAAAACCCTTTACATGATAAGATAAAGCCTGGAAATATTTATGAACATGTCTTTTTAAAAAGCCTTTTTGGGGGCCGGCGCCGCGGCTCACTAGGCTAATCCTCCGCCTAGCGGCGCCGGCACACCGGGTTCTAGTCCTGGTCGGGGCGCCGGATTCTGTCCCGGTTGCCCCTCTTCCAGGCCAGCCCTCTGCTGTGGCCAGGGAGTGCAGTGGAGGATGGCCCAGGTGCTTGGGCCCTGCACCCCATGGGAGGCCAGGAAAAGCACCTGGCTCCTGGCTCCTGCCATCGGATCAGCGCGGTGCGCTGGCCGCAGCGCGCCAGCCGCGGCGGCCATTGGAGGGTGAACCAATGGCAAAGGAAGACCTTTCTCTCTGTCTCTCTCTCTCACTGTCCACTCTGCCTGTCAAAAAAAAAAAAATAAAAAAATAAAAAAAAAAATAAAAAGCCTTTTTGGTAATGGTGCTCATGAGAGTAATTCAAACTGATTGCATGTGATCAGTAATTTAGACTTTAGATGAAGCAAGAATGAATTCGAAGATAAATGATCTCTTTAAGAAACATCCAGTCTGTGTGTTTCACATATGCATTGCAAACATGGATTTATTCATCCTGGGACTCTGAACAAATGCTGGGCATCTACTAGGTTACAAGTACTCTGGATAAACAGGAATGTCTTTGTTTATCAGGGAACCTCATCAGACTGGGTGGCCATGGATACCCACCCCCCAGACCTGTGGACAAAAAGGACACTTTCAAGGGCAAGGAGGGAATGTGGGCTCCAGGCAGAGGGGCCAGACACACAATTGTAGCTGCATTCTGATATTGATCAAATCCACAAGAGCTCTGGGGAGGTGGGTGCAGAGACAAGATTCACCCTCTAGGACTGGTAAACTCCAATGTCCTGGTTCAGCGTTATCTATGGCAGCTACTTCCTGTGTGCTTCAGAGTTGTGGTGATTCTAGAACAAGCCTTTCTCATGATAATACTTGTGTTGGGGGTCGCTGCTGTGGCGTAGTGGGTAAAACCACTGTCTGTAGTGCCTGTATCCCATATGGGTGCTGGTTGGAGACCTGCCTGCTCCACTTCTGATTTAGCTCTCTGCTATGGCCTGGGAAAGCAGTGGAAGATGGCCCAAGTCCTTGGGCCCCTGCACCTGCGTGGGAAGAAGTTCCTGGCTTCGGATCAGCACAGCTCCGGCAGTTGCGGCCAATTGGGGAGTGAACTAGCAGATGGAAGCCCTCTCTCTCTCTCTCTCTCTCTCTCTCTCTCTCTCTCTGCCTCTCCTCTCTCTGTGTAACTCTGACTTTGAAATAAATAAATAAATATTTAAAAAAATACTTGTATTGTGCACAGTCATGCAAGTGGCTCACATCTGTACAAGCTTTTTATTTATGTTGGAGTGTATGTAAATATGAGTGTTCATGTACATATGTGCATCTATGTGCACATGTATGCACTGTGTAGGACTGTGCATACGTGTGTGTGCACACCTCTGCTTCCTCTCCACCATTCCCCAGATCCCAGAGTGGCTGCTTGGTTTGTTTCTTCATCTGTTTTCTCCAGGGATTTATGTCTGTTTACCAACCCATCCTTATATGTGTGCTCAAATATGGGAGCAACTTTAGATTAATGTTGATTTTACAAAAAACAAACAAACAAACAAACAAAAAACCATGATCCCAAGTGGTTATATTCTCACATGCAAGCACACATTTTTCCTTATCTTTCTCATTTCCCTCTATTCTCATGAGTGTGCTGTCTCATGAGTGCCAACAGCATGTCTGTATGGAACTCAATTTCCACACCTATGGAGAAGCTCTGTTTCACACACATCACTTCTGCTCATGCCAAATCCTTAGATCCGCATCGCCCTGGCTCTCCTGGCTTCTTTTTCTTGCCGCCTCTTCCCTGTGGAGTTGCAGGTGGTGGGTGATGTGATTAGATGATCCACTAGCCCATACCTCAGTTGACAGTCACAGTGCACGTTCTCTCTCTGTGCCTGTTCATGCTGTCTAAAAGTCAGTGGGTCAGAGCACGCTACGCACACCACCACCATTGCTTACTTTGCTCTCTGGCTTGCTATTGAAACTGCTCCTGGCCAGCGCCGCGGCTCACTAGGCTAATCCTCTGCCTGTGGCACCGGCACACTGGGTTCTAGTCCCGGTTAGAGTGTCAGATTCTGTCCCAGTTGCTCTTCTTCCAGTCCAGTTCTCTGCTGTGGCCTGGGAGTGCAGTGGAGGATGGCCCAAGTGCTTGGGCTCTGCACCCGCCTGGGAGACCAGGAGAAGCACCTGGCTCCTGGCTTCGGATTGGTGCAGCGTGCCAGCCGTAGCAGCCATTTGGGGGGTGAACCAACGGAAGGAAGACCTTTCTCTCTGTCTCTCTCTCTCTCTCACTAACTCTGCCTCTCAGAAAAAAAAAAAAAAAAAAAACTGCTCCTGACCTGGGTTTGGAAACCCACAAAGTGCTTCTCAGACCTGTGTGTCACTGTCACTGTTTTTCAATGCTTTTCTCCTAACTGGAGACATAGGTTCACCCCAAAGGCATAAATCCAATGTCTTCTGTTTTTCTTCCCATAGAGCCCCCACTCCGCAGACCCCCACGCCTGCTGCTGCTTCCAGGCCACCTCACTAATCTCCTGCAGAGAAGTGGCCTTGTGTGGTTGAACCTGCCCTGTAAGCCAAGGTGTCCTTCCTGTTGAAATCTTCTCCCCACCCTTAAATGAAACATCATTCTATTCAGGGATGCTCAGGTGGCAGACAAGAAAATTGGCCTATTTTTCTGATTACTGTGCTTTCCATAGCAGAAAATATTCTTAGCATAGCCCTGACCCCAGGGGAGTAAAATGATCTCTGGATTTAATTTTATGAAGTCTTAGCCCCCAAAGATAAAACCAGATATTATTGGTGTGTGTTCCTAATAGGGCACATCAAATGAGTTGCAATTTTGAACGTAGATAAAATAAGGATTATTGGCAGTATATTATGCTATTATTTGAATTTAATGGAAACTAGTTAAAATTGTATGTAATATAGTGCAGGAAGGTGAGGTTATAATGAAACTGTACAAGGGGAGAGGTTGCAGAGTGATCAAGGCACAGACAAGTTGGCAGTGAGTGGTTGTGGCTCTTTCTTCAGTTGTCATTCGCAGGAGCTGACAGCATCCATTTCTAAATTCTGCAAGGGATTTAGAAACTATAAATTTGGCTAGAGACTTGGTGTTCTTCAGGGCTGCACCAAAGCTGGGATGAAGGAGACTGGAGCATCCTGTGACTAAGTCCCTTGTCCTCCAGTGCAGGGACTTTGAGCCCACAGGCCAAAGCAGCAGGTGCAGGATTGGAAGGAGACTGTGGTGGCAGCCGCCTGAGCGGTGAGCAGGTCTGGTTGCTGTATCTCCTGGGAGCTTGCTACCGCCAGAATCCGAGCTCTCCAGGGACTGTCAGAGAGACAGATGGGCCTATGTTCATCTCTGCTCTCGATACTTCCAGGAATGTGAAGAGAAAAATACTCTCTGTGCTCAGAAGTGGGGCAAGTCCATGATCACAAACCTTCAAAGCTAAATATTGGAGTATTGGTCTGCTCTGTGTGTGTGTGTGTGTGTGTGTTCACATGTACAAATGACCTCATTTTAGCAGTTTTAGTGCAAGTTAAGTCCCTCCTGATAGAACTTAGTCCCAAGCCAGGAACCAGGAGTCTCTTCTGGGTCTGCCACGAGCATGCAGTGGCCCAAGTACTTGGGCCGTTCCTCTGCTGCTCTCCCAAGCACATTAACAGGGAGCTGGTAAGGAAGTGGAGCAGCTGGGATTTGAACCAGTGTCCACATGAGATACTGGCACAGCAGGTTTGCTGGTATATGCTGTAACACCAGCCCAGAACTAAATCTGGGTGCCAGGGACATTCCATGAATCTAAGAACATTTATCGCACTCTGTCTAAGGGACAGATGAGTTCCCTATGGGGAATGGCGCATGCAGGGGCTGTGGGGTGTTTCGGGACTGGGTGACAGCCCATAGGAGTCAAATGAACTTCACATTGGGAATTGTGAGGCCTGCACTCTCACCTGAACTCTCTTCTTATTTATCCCTGTGGGTCCAAGGAAATCACTTAACCCTTCTGGAAGTTTTAGGTCAAAATGCTATCCATGGTGGAAGGACTAGTTTCTTTCAGATTGAAAATTGTTATCCAAGAATGAAATCATGTAAGAGTTATCCTCTTCACCATCTGATGAATATATATACAAGATGCTTTAGACCTGGTAGCATTTGAAAAATCATCTAATAAGCAAAGGAATCCAATACCTCTGAGCATCAAAGTTATAGGTAGAGCATAAATTAGACACTATAAAAATTCCCTTCATAATAATGACATTACACAAATCATTGCCCTGATCATTTATTTATTCATCGAATGTTTTCAAGTTCACATTTTATGAGAGGCAGCTTCAAGGTGCTAGGGATGTGAAGGGAATGAGACAGAATCCTCATCCCTAGACAGCTTGTGGGAGGTGGATTTTGGAGGAAGGAAAGGAAACAGAAGGTGGAGAAACTAATTATCATACAGTATAATGAGCTCCACAACATAGGTGTGTTCCCCTAAATGACACCTCACTGCAAGGAAGTGTCGATGTTGCTGCATTTCTATCCATATCAAAAAATGTGAGATGGGCTGATTGCAAAATGCGAATCTGCGCTCCTAACTCACCAGTGTCGCAGCAGCCGAAACCACTCACCATAAGCAAGAAAACGTATGTGTGAGTATAAAATGGATACTGCCTGGGGGAAATGATGCGGGAAAACCTACTCGAAAGAACATTGGCTCTGTAGTGAGGTAGCCAAGAATTCAGATTCTGATCCTTTGAATCTGTTCCTTTAGTAACTTAACTGCAAGTTCCAATGCTTTTGTTCAGATAAACAAAGCAATGCAGTGCCCTGGTCACGTAGTTACAGTGACAGTGAAATACAGCCATGTGAAATATCTGATTTTCTGGTCATTTGGTCTTGGTGTTGTTCCAGGTTCTGTTGGCCTACTGTTTCCCCTAAGGATCTGCAACATTTTCTTGTGTTTCTCCAAATCCTCCATCACACAACTGACCTACGGCTTCCCCTGCCGTCTGATATAACCGAGGCACTTTGTTATCTGCCATTACCGGTCCCCCTTTACACAGCAGTGGGACTCCATGCGGCCAGGGTCATCTGCCCAGGCCCCCAGGCTGTCTCCACTGAGCCTTGATTCCACTCCACTGGCATTCACCCGCTGATGGGCCATTTTCACGGTTTCCCTCCGTGCCTGTGACGAGTTGCACGTCCCGAGTCTCACCAAGCCTGCCACCCTCTACCTCCTTTCCTTTGGCCAGGAGTGGCTTAGGGTGAGTCTAACACAGTTCCAGGTCTTGTCCATGCACCTTCTGCTGCTGGAACTTGCCAGTCTAGATGCTCTGTCCTTTCTCCTGCCTGCAAAACCACTGTTGCGACTTACCTAGCTCTTGCTAACAGGGACATGGCATCACCTCTGAGCTTTGCTTCGAGGGGCTTCTCGGCATGGTTGCTGTACACACAGGATTTTTTTTTTTTTTATAATTTATGTCATTTTACTTCCTGGTGCTATACTTGCCACAGAGTTGCTGGTCTGGGTCCCTGAAACCCAAGCTATTATTTTGTTTCTTATGTACCTGTTCCTGTCTGTTCCAATTTCCCCCTGAATGGTCTGAAAGCAAATATGGAATAAAGTATGAGCTCCATCTCCTGGACATTCTTCAGCTCCCTAAAAAATTAGTGATAACCAACAGACACAAAGTGTGCTCGATTCCACTCATGTATGACTATCTTCCAGCATCTATTATTTTGAGAAATGCATGTTTAAGGTTTACAACGGAACAGAATATTACTTTTTATGGAGCACTGGACTTGCAGCCAGTTGGTAGATTGAACATTACAAATCACCTTCTGCCACCCCAAAAACCTAGAAACTCTGGGTGAAATATTTCAAAATGCTTTCGAAGGTGCCAGAGGTGCTAGAAATAAGCAGAGGCTTAATCGAGCTAACCCCAGGGCTATGGCTTAGACACCCTGACTTTGCCACCTGCCACCTTCATGGGACTGGGAAAAAGTGTGTAGGATTGACACTATGGAGCAAGCATAAACTAAGCTGCTGCACAGACCAGAAGTTGGGAAGTGGCCACCTGCCCTTCAATAGGGACTGAGGTAGCTGCTTGTTAGCCTTGGTCACAGCAGAGAGCAAACTGACCACTCCTGCTTACAGCGCTAACGAGAAGTATCTACGACAGGAACATCGGGCCTGGTGGACTCAGACTTACATTCCCCAGAGTTGGAGCAAGGGGCCTCACAATAACATCTGGAAAGAGTGATCAAGAAACCACTACATGGAGAGGTCTCCATGGCCTAGAGCTAGAAAAACCTGTGATGTGAAATGACGTCGTAGAGAAGATGGCTGAAATAGTTGGTTCCATGAAAATTGGACTACAGTCTCCTTTCCCCAGACTGGGGGATGCGTGACTAGGGAAAAGAGGTAATATAAGAATATGGTGGTGGGCACTTGGCCCTGCAGTAAGTGTGCCACTTGGGATGCCTGTAGCCCGTTTCAGAGTGCCTGAGTTAGAATCCCAGTTTTGCTTCTCATTCCAGCTTCCTGCTAGTGCAGACCATGGGAGGCAGAAGGTGATGACCCAAACAGTTTCATCCCTGCCACTCATCTGGAATATCTCAATTGAATTCCAGGTTCTTGACTTTGGCCTGACCCAGTCCCAGATACTGTGTACATTTAGTGAGTGAACCAGTGGATGGGAGATCTCTGTCTGCCTCTGTGCCCTTCAAATAAATAAAAATAAGTGTTTCTCTTAAAAGAAGAATATGAATGCCACTTAAATAAACATTTTGAAAGATTTATGTACTTATTTGAAAGACGGTGATGGAGAGAGAAAGAGAGAGAGAGAGAGAGAGAGAGAGAAAATATCTTCCATCTGCTGGTTCTCTCCCCCAAATGCCTGCAATAAATAGGTGTGTGCCTGGTTAGACCAGGAGCCAGAAACTCCATCCTGGTCTCCTGCATGGGTAGAAAGGCCCCAAGTACTTGTACCATCTTCTGCTGCCTCTCCAGGTACATTAGCAGGAAGCGGATTGTAAGAGCAGCTGGGTCTTGAACCAGTACTCTGATACAGGATGACAGTATGATGGGCCTTCGCTGAACCTACTGTGCCACAACACCAGCCCCAAATAAGTATGTTTAAAAGCTGTCCAAATATGCAAAGGAGAAATTAGTAAACAAGTTATAACAGTAAGAGGCTGTGGGGCTGGCACTGTGTTGCGCAGGTTGAGCCATGGCCCGAAGCACCGGCATCCCTTAAGCTGGCCGATTTGAGTCCCAGCTGCTCCACTTCTGATCCAGCTCCATATTAAAGTTCCTGGGAAAGCAGCAGAGGGTGGCCCAAGTCCTTGGGCCCTTATACCCATGTGGGAGACCCAGAAGAAGCTCCTGGCTCCTGGTTGTTTTGGCAATTTGGGGAGTTAACCCAGAGGATGTAAACTCTCTCTGTCTCTTCTCTCTGTAATGCTGCCTTTCAAATAGATAAATCTTAAAAAAAAAGTAAAAAATAATAGGCTATGAAATGGAACAAGCAGATATGAAAAATACAATAAAGTACAATAAAACATATTCATTTTCAATTGTGTTAGATTGGTTAAATGATAATATAGACAAAACCGAAGGGAGAATCAATGAAGTAGAAGTTATACTGAATAAATCTTTGAGAACAAAGCGCTGAGAGATAATGAGATGAAAAATAGAAAAGAAAAATTAGGAGACAGGAAACACAAACGAGAAAGTCCAATATACTTCCTACTGGTATTCCAAGAGATTACAGGGGGGCCGGCGCTGTGGCGTAGTGGGTAAAGCCGCTGCCTGCAGTGCCAGCATCCGATATAGGCTCAGGTTCAAGTCCCAGCTGCTCCACTTCTGATCCAGCTCTCTGCTATGGCCTGGGAAAGCAGTAGAAGATGGCCCAAGCCCTTGGGCCCCTGCACCCACGTGGGAGACCCAGAAGAAGCTCTTGGTTCCTGGCTTCTGATCAGCGCAGCTCCTGCAGTTGCAGCCAATTGGGGAGTGAACCAGCAGATGTAAGACCTCTCTCTCTCTCTCTCTCAATCTCTCTCTCTCTCTCTCTCTCTCCCCCTGCCTTTCCTTCTCTCTCTGTGTAACTCTGATTTTCAAATAAACAAATAAATCTTTAAAAAAAGAGATTATGGGAAGCACAATAGAGTCAGGATTTGAAAGATAATTCTGAGACTTTCCAGAAATTAAGAGACTCTCAGGTTGAAAAGGAAGAATAGAATAAACTAACTTTTCAAGTACATGTAGAAATGTTGTGATGAAACTTCAAGGCCTCCAGAGAGAATTCTAAAGCATGCCACAGAGAAATCAGACTATCAATGAGGAGGTCCTAGCTTGAGATACTCCTGTCTTTCATCAGCAATAAAAGACAGAGGGAATAGAAAAACAAAAAAGCTTTAAAGCCTTGAAGGAACATATTGTGAATGTAGGAATTTCACCAGGTAAATGAATATTCTAGATGAGGTCAGAATGAAGATTTTCAGGAATACAAATGCCTATGTTATTATTTTGGCAGGAGGATATATGAAATGTATAAAATAATGTATTTAAGCAAGAACAGTGTATTCAAAAGAAAGGAGTGGGATGTGAGATTTAATAGTGAGCAAAAAAAAAAAAAAGCATGGAACCTGGTGGTGTAATGAAATGAATACTCATTGTAAAACAAGATAATAGTGATGAGAACAACAATGAAAAGACATATGTTGGTGGTGGGGTTCACAGCCACATAGAAATAAAAGGCAGTATTAATCATATGAGTTGGAGTTTGCAAATGTGGGAAGTTTGCAGACAAGTTATTATTAAAACTTTTGCCTTGTTCAAGAAGCGAATGGAGATGTTGGTTAATTTATACTTGTTTGAACAGCAAAAATTTAAGTTTAAAACTTTAGGGCCAACAAATAATAAAATGTGATACATAATTTATAAACCAGCTAAGGAAAATATAGGAAATATCAGTAGCTTCATTAACCCAGTGGAAGTGGGAAAAGGAGAAAAAGGAGATAATTACACATAGACAACTCACACAGGAATCTCCACTCTATGGAAAATGCATATTATTAAATGAATTTCAAGAATTTTTGCATCAAAATAAATGTGCTTTTTAATTCCATTTTCCATGAACTTTTGGAATTGTCCTTGTGTACATCCCAGAATAAGGTGGCAGAAGTAAGTCCACAGTTAAAATAAGAAGTCATAAAATATAAGAATAAAAAAAAGAAATTGAATTACAGGTATTAATAGATTTGATTAATATCTATTTGATATTTTCAAGAAACTCACTTTAAATACAAGGATACAGAAATGTTGAAAAACATTTAGACAAGGTCATAGTCAAAGTGGAAGTTCTCTCCTCCCTTCAGAGAAAGGTACCTCCTTTTTTGATGGCCCATTCTTTCTACTGGGATCTCACTTACAGAGATCTTTCATTTAGGTTTTTTTTTTTTTCCAGAGTGTCTTGGCTTTCCATGCCTAAAATCCTCTCATGGGCTCTTCAGCCAGATCCGAATGCCTTAAGGGGCTGATTCTGAGGCCAGAGTGCTGTTTAGGACACCTGCCATTCTATGAGTCTGCTGTGTGTCCCGTTTCCCATGTTGGATTGTTCTCTCCCTTTTTGATTCGATCAGTTAGTATTAGCAGACACTAGTCTTGTTTGTGTGATCCCTTTGACTCTTAGACCTATCAGTGTGATCAGTTGTGAACTGAAACTGATCACTTGCACTAGTGAGATGGCATTGGTACATGCCACCTTGATGGGATTGAATTGGAATCCCCTGGCACATTTATAACTCTACCATTTGGGGCAAGTTTGATTGAGCATGTTCCAAATTGTGCATCTCTTCCCTCTCTTTTTCCCACTCTTATATTTAACAGGGATCCCTTTTCAGTTAAATTTAAACACCTAAGAATAATTGTGTGTTAATTACAGAGTTCAACCAATAGTATTAAGTAGAACAAAAAAAATACTAAAAGGGATAAAGTATTAAATTGTACATCAACAGTCAGGACAAGGGCTGATTAAGTCGCTGTTTCTCATAGTGTCCATTTCACTTCAACAGGTTTCCTTTTTGGTGCTCGGTTAGTTGTCACTGATCAGGGAGCACATATGATATTTGTCCCTTTGGGACTGGCTTAATTCACTCAGCATGATGTTTTTCAGATTCCTCCATTTTGTTGCAAATGACCGGATTTCATTGTTTTTGACTGCTGTATAGTATTCTATAGAGTACATGTCCCATAATTTCTTTATCCAGTCTACTGTTGATGGGCATTTGGGTTGATTCCAGGTCTTAGCTATTGTGAATTGAGCTGCAATAAACATTAAGGTGCATTTGTTTCCCAATTTCATTTCCTTTGGGTAAATTCCAAGGAGTGGGATGGCTGGGTTGAATGGTAGGGTTATATTCAGGTTTCTGGGAATCTCCAGACTGACTTCCATAGTGGCTTGACCAGTTTAAATCCTATTTTATAGTTCTATGATCCCTAATAGTTGCAATTATAGTTGTATCTTTTAGCCTATGCAATAATATAGATATCAGATCTTTGTAGCTTTGTTTCTTCTCCTGGATGTCTTATTTGTATCTCAAATCCAACATCTCTAAAGCAAAGCCCTTTTCTCAATACTTCCCCTCTACCTCCACGTACAGCTACACACATCCACATATTCCCAACCCTCTGGAATTTCCCATTCCCCTTCCATGGTGGAGTTTAAATGGAAATTTAAAGATTTGTTTATTCATTTGAAAGGCAGAGTTACAGAGAGGCAGAGGCAGAGAGAGAGAGAGAGAGAGAGAGAAGAGAGAGAGAGAAGAGAGATATCTTCCATCTGCTTGTTCACTCCTCAAATGGCCGCAATCCGAAGTCACGAGCCAGGAGGTTCTTCTGGGTCTCCCATGTGGGTGCCCGGGCCTAAGGATGTGGGCCATCTTCTACTGCTTTCCCAGGCCACAGCAGAGAGCTGGATCAGAAGAGGAGCAGCCAGGACTTGAACTGGTGTCCATATGGGATGCCAGCACTATAGATTGGAGCTTTAACCCACTGTGCCACAGCGCTGGCCCCCCTAGTTCATTTTTAAATCTATCTATCTATAGATCTATCTATCTGTCATCTATCATCTACCTATCTATACACAGAGAGGCAGAGGAAGAGGGGACTACAGGGAAGACACACTGAACAACACTGGAATGGACTGTAGAACTGGGAGTACCAACAATTCTAATCGCCTTTCTCAAGCCTGTTTTAAATTGCTGAGGGTACCAGAAATTGATGTCTGTTGACATAGTCTTTTTCTTTGTTTCTTGGTGAAAGCTGTGCTAGAAACTTTCTTGCTTTGGGAAGAAGTGAGAGGACACTTTCCGTTTTTTAAAAATTTTATTTAATTATATGAGGTTCATGTGTTTCATACATGCTGATTTGGGAACATAGTGATACTTCTCACCCTACCCTCCCTCCTGCCCACGCTCTTTCTTCCTCCTCCCTCTCCCATTCCCACTCTTAATTTTTACAAAGATCTATTTTCAGTTTACTTACTGATCATGAAGTTAACCCTACACTAAGGAAAAGAGTTCAACAAATAGTATGAAGGAAAAAAAAAAAACTCTGTTCCTCAATAGAAGAGACAAGGGCTGTAAACAATCTTGAAATTCAAAATGTCAGTTTCACTGCTATACATTACATTTTAGGTACTCCTATACATTATCTCGGATCAGGAAAAACATATGGTATCTCTCTTTTGGGGACTGGCTAATTTCACTAAATATAATGGCTTCTAGTTGCATCCATGTTGTTGCAAAAGACAGAATTTTAATTTTTTTAACATATGAGTAGTACTCCATAGTATATATATACCATAATTTCTTTATCCAGTCAACAGTTGATGGCTATCTGAGTTGATTCATATCTTAGCAATTGTGAATTGAGCTGCAATAAGCATGGGGTACAGATAACTCTTTCACATTCTGATTTCTTTGGTTTGGATAAATTCTCAGGAATGGGATATAGACCACATTGTGGGTTTATATTCAACTTTCTGAGGTATCTCCATACTGTCTTCCAGTTTTCTGGAAGGTAGGGTAGTTTTTCCCCACATCCTTGCCAGCATTTGTTGTTTGTTGATTTGTGTATGAGAGCCATTCTAACTGGGGTGAGATGAAACCTCACTGTGATTTTGATTTGCATTTTCCTGATGGTTAGTGACTCTGAGCATTTTTTGAAGTATCTTTGGCCATTTGAATTTCCTCTTTTGAAAAATGTCTATACAAGTCTTTTACCCACTTCTTAATTGGATAGTTTGTTTTGCTGTTTTTCAATTTCTTAAGCTCTTTAGAGACCCTAGATATTAATCCTTCATCAATGCCTCAGTTTGAAATTTGTTTTCCATTCTGTTGGCTGCCTCTTCACTTTGCTGTGTGTTTCCTTTGCAGCATAGAAGCTTCTCAGCTTGAAATAATTCCGTTTGCCAATTTTGGTTTTGATTGCTGATTGCCTGCGCTGCTGGGGTCTTTTCCAAAAGTCTTTACCTATGCCAATGTCTTGCATAGGTAAAGATTTTCCTCAATGTTCTCTAGTAATTTGATGTTATCAGGGCATAGATTTAGGTCTTGGATCCATTTTGAGTTGATTTTTGTATAAGATGTAAGGTAGGGCCGGCTCACTAGGCTAATCCTCCGCCTAGCGGCGCTGGCACACCAGGTTCTAGTCCCGGTTGGGGCACCGGATTCTGTCCCAGTTGCCCCTCTTCCAGGCCAGCTCTCTGCTGTGGCCAGGGAGTGCAGTGGAGGATGGCCCAGATGCTTGGGCCCTGCACCCCATGGGAGACCAGGAGAAGCACCTGGCTCCTGGCTCCTGCCACCGGATCAGCGCGGTGCGCCGGCTGCAGTGCGCCGGCTGCGGCAGCCATTGGAGGGTGAACCAATGGCAAAGGAAGACCTTTCTCTCTGTCTCTCTCTCTCACTGTCCACTCTGCCTGTCAAAAAAATAAAAATTAAAAAAAATAAAAAAAAAAGATGTAAGGTAGGGGTCTTGTTTCATCTCTGCACATGGAGCTCCTATTTTTCCAGCACGGTTTGTTGAAGAGACTGTTCTTGCTCCAGGGATTGATTTTAACTTCTTTGTCAAAAATCATTGTAGATGCATGGATTGATTTCTGGAGATTCTGTTCTATTCTATTGGTCTACATGTCTGTTATTGGCCAGTACCAGGCTGTTTTGATTATAACTGCTCTGTAGTATGTCTTGAAATCTGGTATTATCTAATATTGTGATGCCTTCAGATTTATTTTTGTTGTATAATATTGCTTTACCAGTTTGGCGTCTCTTGTGTTTCCATATGAATTTTATTTTAAAGATTTTATTTATTATTTATTTGAGAGGTAGAGTTACAGATAGTGAGAGGGAGGGACAGAGAGGAAAATCTTCCCTCTATTAGTTCACTCCCCAGATGGCCACCAAGGCCAGAGCCCTGCCGATCTGAAGCCAGGAGCCAAGGTGCCTCCTCCTGGTCTCCCACACAAGTGCAGAAGCCCAAGGACCTGGGTCATTTTCCACTGCTTTCCCAGACCATAGTAGAGAACTGGATGGGAAGAGGGGCAGCTGGGACTAGAACCAGCACCCATATGGGATGCCAGTGCCACAGGCAGAGGATTAGCCTACTGCGCCATGGAGCCGGCCCCTCCATATGAATTTACCATCATTTTTTCTTGATCTGAGAAGAACATGGTTGCAATTGATATAGAAATTTCTTTCAGTAGTATGGACATTTTGATGATACTGATTCTTCCAATCCATGAACATCAAACATTTTTCCATTTATATGTCTTCTTCTACTTCTCTCTTTAATGTTCTTTTTTTAAATTTTCATCATAGAGTTCATTGACATCCTTGATTAAATTGATTTCAAGGTATTTGATTTTTTGTAGCTATTGTGAATGGATTGATCTTACAAGTTCTTTCTCTGCCATGGCATTGTCTGTGTATACAAAGGCTATTGATTTTTTTAAAGATTTATTTATTCACTTGAAAAGCACAGTTACAAAGAGGTGGAGGCAGAAAGAGAGGGAGAGAGAGGGTGAGAGAGGGAAAGAGAGAGAGAGAGGTGTTCCATATGCTGATTCACTCCCCAGATGGCTGCAATGGCCAGGGCTGTGCTGATCCAAAGCCAGAGCCAGGAGCTTCTTCCGGGTCTCCCACATAGGTGCAGGTGTCCAAGAACTTGGACCATCCTCTACTGCTTTCCCAGCCTTAGCAGAGAGCTGGATTGGAAGTGGAGCAGCCAGGACTCGAACCGATGCCCATATGGGATGCCAGCACTCAGGTGGCAGCTACACCACAGCACTGGCCCGCAAAGGCTATTGATTTTTATTTGTTGATTTTATGTCCTGCCTCTTTACCAAACACTTTATGAGTTCTATCAGTCTCTCAGTGGAGTCTTTTGGATCCCCTATGTATAGAATCATGTCATCTGCAAATAGAGATAATTTGACTACCTCCTTTCCAATCTGTATACCTTTGGTCTTGTCTAATGACTTTGCTAAAACTTCCAGGACTATATCAAATGGCAATGATGATAGTGGGCATCCTTGTTTTGTTCCAGGTCTCAGGGGGAATGCTTCCAGTTTTTCCCCATTCAATAGGATGCTGGCCATGGGTTTGTCATTTACTGCCTTGATTGTGTTGAGGAATGTTCCTTCTATACCCAATTTGCTTAAGTTTTTCATCATGAAAGGAAGTTGTATTTTATCAAATGCTTTCTCTGCATATGTTGAGATAATAATTTGGTTTTTGTTCATCAGTTTGTTAATTTGATGTATCGCATTTATTGATTTGTGAATGTTGAACCATTCCTGTATACCAGGAATAAATCCCAACTGATCTGTGTGAATGATCTTTCTGTTGTTTTGCTGTATTCAATTAGCTAATATTTTGTTGAGGAACTTTGCATTTGTGTTCATTAAGGATACTGGTATATAGTTATCTTTCTTTGTTGTATCTTTTTCTTATTTAGGAATTAAAGTGATGTAGGTTTCATAGGAGTTTGAAAGAATTCCTTCCCTTTCAGTTGTTTTGAATAGCTTGAAAAGAATTGGAATTAGTTCATTTTTAAAAGTTTCATAGAATTTATTACTGATTCAATCTCTGTCTTGGTTATTGGTCTGTTTACGTTTTCTATGTCTTCATGACTCAATTTTTGTAGATTGTATCTATCCATTTCTTTTAGCTTTCCCAATTTGTTGGCATACAGCTCTTTGTAGTAATTCCTGATGATTCTTTTTATTTCTGTAGTGTCTGTTGTCACAGTTCTTTTTTTTTCTGATTTTATTGATTTGGGTTTTCTTTTTCTTTTTGTTAGTTGGCCAATGGTGTATCAATTTTGTTTATTTTTTTCAAAAAAAAAACAGCTCTTAATTTGATCTATGGTACTTTTTTTGTTTCAATTTTATTTCCTCTCTAATTTTAATTGTTTACTTCCTCCTAGTAATTTGTTGTTTGGCTTGTTTTTTTCTATGTCCTTGAGATGCACTGATAGCTCATTTATTTGGTACCTTTCCAATATTTTCATGTACACACTAATTGCTAATAACTTTCCTCTTGACACTGATTTTGCTGTATCCCATAAGTTTTTTTATTTTTTTTTTATTTTTTATTTTTTTGACAGGCAGAGTTATACAGTGAGAGAGAGAGAGAGAGACAGAGAGAAATGTCTTCCTTTTTCTGTTGGTTCACCCCTCAAGTGGCCACTATGGCTGGCGTGTTGTGACTGGTGCGCTGCGCCGTTTCGAAGCCAGGAGCCAGGTACTCCCTCCTGGTCTCCCATAGGGTGCAGGGCCCAAGGACCTGGGCCATCCTCCACTGCACTCCTGGGCCACAGCAGAGAGCTGGACTGGAAGAGGAGCAACCGGGACAGAATCCAGCGCCCCAACCAAGACTAGAACCCAGGGTGCCGGCGCCACAGGCAGAGGATTAGCCTAGTGAGCTGTGGAGCCAGCCTATCCCATAAGTTTTGATATTATGTGTCATCGTCTTCATTCTATACCAGAATTTTTTTTTATTTCTTCTGTGACCCACTGTTCATTCAGGAGCATGCTGTTCAGTCTCCATGTGTTTTTAAAATTATCTAGAGATTCTGGAGTTGTTGATTTCCAGCTTAAATCCATTGTGGTCAGAGAATATGCATGCTATGATTTTGATTTTTTTGAATTTGCTGAGACTTGCTTTATGGCCTAGAATATGGTCCATCCTAGAGAAAGTTCCATGCACTGATAAGAATGTGTATTCTTCAACCTTTGGGGGAAAAGTTCTATAGATATGTTAGGTCCATTTGGTACAAAGTGTCTAATAGCTCTGTTGTTTCTTTGTTTATTTTCTGTCTAGTTGATCTGTGCATTGATCAAAGTGGGGTGTTGAAGTCCCACATCATTATTGTATTTGAATCTATGTCTCCCTTTAGATGCATTAACATTTCTTGTAAATGGCCAGGTGCCATGTAATTAGGTGCATATATGTTTATAATAGTCACAGCTTCCTGTTGATCACTACATAGTGCCCTTCTTCATCTCTTTTAACAGCTTTTGGGTTAAAGTCTATTTTTTCTGCTATTAGGATGGCTATGCCTATCCTTTTTTGCTTCTCATTAGTATATAATATCTTTTTCCATCCTTTCACTTTCAGTCTTCAAGAAATGTGTTTCCTATAGGTAGCAAATAGATGTGTTGTGTTTTTTAATCAATTCAGCCAGTCTCTGTCTTTTAACTATAGAGTTGAGACCATATGCATTCAAGGTGACTATTTATAAGTAATGACTTGGTCCTGCCATTTTCCCATAAATATTCCTATTGTTTACTTTAGATTTCTTTTGTACTTTGACTGGGACATTTTCTGCCTTCACATTCTTTCATAATGATGGCTATCTTTCTGTGTTTCTGTGTGTAATGCATCTTTAAGCATCTTTTGTAAGACTGGACAAATGGTGACAAATTCAATTTCTGTGTGTTATAGAAGGTCTTTATTTCACCTTCATTCATAAATGAGAGCTGGGTTGGCAGTTTTTTTTTCTCTTAAGACTTGGGCTAAATATGACATTCTCTCCTAGCTGCCATTTCTCTCATGCACATTTTAGAATCTTTTCTTTATGTGTTACTGTGGAGAGTTTGACTACAATGTGTTGTGAATACTTTTACTGGTCATGTCTATTAGGAGTTTTACATGCCTTCTATACTTGGACATCCCTTTCTTTCCCCAAACTGGGAAGTTTTCTGTAATTATTTCACTATAAGGACTTCTAATCCATTCTCTCTGCACCTTCAGGAACTTCTAAGACTCATATATTGGGTCATTTGATAGTATCCCATAAATCTCCAACACTGTTATTATTTTTCTAATTTTTTTTTCTTTTTGGTCTAATTGTAAAATTTCCAGACTGGTCTTCTATCTCAGATATTCTTTCTTCTGTCATACAAAGTCTGTTGTAAAGGCTGTCCACCACATTTTTTATTTGATCTATTGAATTCTTCATTTCCAATATTTCATTTTGATTTCTCTTTAAAATCACAATTTCATGGAAAAAATTTTCATTCATGTCATGCATGGTTTTCTTTATTTTTGTGGATATGCTTCTGATTGCTCTTGAATAACCCTCTGATTAATCTTTTGAATTCTGTTTGTGGCATTTCTTCAATCTCTTTATCTTCACGTTCTAATATTGAAATGTTGTTGTGTTCCTTGGGTGACTGGGTCATGATATCTTTCTTATTCTTGTTTCCTGAAGGCATTTGTGGAGTTACTTGTTGGTTTTTTCCTCAGACGGTTTTATTTTTCTCTGTGACTTAGTGGAATGTCTACGCTTTGAGTGAATACCAAGAAGTGTATGTTGGTGTGGCCTGGGGGCTCTGGTCAATGCTCCAGTTTGGGAAGAGTATCCAGGGTAACATCCAAGTTGGACGTGGTAGCTCTCCTCTTGTTAACAGAAGGAGGGGAATTGTCACATCTGTTGGTGTGATCACCCCCTCACCTCCTCTTCTCCAAGCTAAGCAATGCCCGAGTGTTAGCTCCCAATGGATTCAACACTCATTCGTGGCCATCTGAACCACACAAATTATCTGCACAGTCCTCACTCTGAGCACGGTTCCCCCTGCAAGGACCCACCCCAGGCAACCAAGGAGGTCCAAGTGTGTAGAGCCAAACCCAGTGATTGCCTACAGACCCAGCTACACCCTGTGCCTCCTCACGTAACCGCTGAGTCCCCACAGTTTCAGCACACAAGGCTCCCATAGTCACTCGGTGCAGAGGGTCTTCTCCGCCCTGCCAACCTGTCTAGTCCACAGAGGGGCAGATGTTCCCCTAACCACCTCCGTCTAGGTGGCTTGAGCCCCAGAGCCTGTGATATGTTGGGAGGCTGGGGTGCCTCACAGTCCAATGGTGGGTGTCTAGACTCCTGTCAATCTTCCCATCCAGGCTCAACGTCAGTGGAGGCTGCGGCTTCTCCCCTCTGCTGGAATCTCTGGACCACACGCATACACTAGAGCCACTGGCCAGGTGTTGCCCTCTTCCCACCACAGCTGCCAGTACTGCTGCAAGATGGTGGAGGGGACACTTCTCAATGTAGGCTGGGACTAAGGTTCTGACAGCTAAGGAACAGGTAGCTCTCCATGTCTCTACAATAATTTCTGTTTAGGAGCCTGCCCATGTAGGAGTAAAGCTGTTGTGAGAATTATAAGACAAGAGACTCTGAAGGGACTTTGCTACAGTGAAGTGGTTTGAAAATATGAAGTCAGTGGGAAATAAAGTATGGAAGGGATTTCTAGAAGCAACTACTCATTTATTTATGAAGTAGAAGTCATTGCCAATGGGAAAGCCGCAGTGCTCACGGAATAAGGTACTTAAACCCAGACTCTCCTACTGCCTGTCTATTCACTAGAACGTCACAGTTGCATTACCATTTCTATTTTAGAATGCACAACTGCTGGTGTCATTAAATCTTATTAAATCAGTCTCAGACTATTGGGAGCTGTAATTGTCAGTTTTTATGCACTGTGTAAAGTCTTATCACACCATGGGCTTCCATAATTGTATTTGAGGCATTTCCTCCCAGAGCCCACACAAATAATTACCAGTATCAAGGTGCTTGGAGATTCCATGTCTTTTATGTTTGTTCTTATAGGGCCAAACATATGGTTGATTTGACCTTCCAGCAAAGCAATGAAATGAATTAATTTCTGGATGATTAGCTACATTTTATGGTGACGATATTGGCTTAATAATGAAGAAAAGCCATATGTACTTGTGCTTCTGTGTGGATATAGATTAAAAGAAATGAGGGAAAGCAAATGCTTTGTTATGAGATTGGAATGTTGAATTTATATGATCTTTGTTCTACTCCAAACAAAAGACTGCTGTTTGAATAACTCTGCTAATCCGCTTAGGTAATAAGTGTTGTGACTACTTGTCTTACATTTCATTCTTTCAAAGCAGAAGTAAGCAACGACTCTGCATGGTATCGAAATTACCCACAAGAGTCTATGCATCTGATAAAATTAAAATAAATATTTTTTTATTTTTATTTATTTATTTTTGACAGGCAGAGTTAGTGAGAGAGGAGAGACAGAGAGAAAGGTCTTCCTTTTTCCATTGGTTCACCCACCAAGTGGCCACTGTGTTGTGGCCAGCGTGCTGCACCGATCCAAAGCCAGGAGCCAGGTACTTCTCCTGGTCTCCCATGTGGGTGCAGGGCCCAAGGACCTGAGCCATCCTCCTCTGCACTCCCACAGCAGAGAGCTGGACTGGAAGAGGAGCAACCGGGACAGAATCTGGCGCCCCGACCAGGACTAGAACTCGGGGTGCCAGCGCCACAGGCAGAGGATTAGCCTAGTGAGCCGTGGTGCTGACCAAAATAAATAAATGAATTAAATACAGCCTAGCTTTTCTGTTTTCAGCTGACATTTGGGGAAGGCCAAGTTTTCTGTCAACTTTCTTAAAATTGTTATAGAAATATTACTGATGGCTGATAAACCCTGTTGTAACAGACCTTCCACCCTTCTGATATGTTGTAAGTTTGATTCCTTTTTTTTTTTTAAGGCAGAACTTATAATACAGAGAAGGAGACACACAGGAAGAGATATATCTTCCATCCTCTGGGTCACTCCTCAAATGACTGCAATGGCTAGAGCTTGGTTGGTCTGAAGTCAGGAGCCAGAAGCTTCTTCAGGTCTCTCACATGGGTGCAAGGGCCCAAGGAATTGGACCACCCTCTGCTGCTTTCCCAGGCATATTAGCAGGGAGCTGGATCAGAAGTGGAGCAGCCAGGACTTGAACTGGTGACCATAGGGGATGCCGGCATCACAGGCAGTGATTTTAGCCACTACTCCACAATGCTGGCCCCAATTTGATTTTTTTTATCACCAAGTTACCCTGGATTTTTTGAAATCTCAGGTGTGGATGGGGAGTTGGTTAAAATGTAGGAGTCTCCAAGCTCTTGAGATAAAATGGAGTCCCTGGTGTTTTGTCATATTCTCAAATACTATTTCTAGCATGTGTTTTCATTCTTTTTACTATACATTCTTATTTCCACATTTTATTTGTGTGATGGGTATTTGAAAGAAAACAAAGGCATCTAATTGACTCTATGCACAGAATCTGTTTTCTGTAAGCAAAGAGATTTTCTTCATTTCCTAGCATTTGGTTTCCCTTCTTGTTTGAAGTGCCTCTACCTGTGCCAAGGACTTGTGGAGCAACCATCTTCCAGAACTTGATGATATTCAGGTGTTTGTGTTATAGTTTCCCTGTTCATCTTTGGATGGGGTAAGCAGTTGTTGAGTTAGGCTTGCTGGATTATAGCAATGATGCAAGCTGTGTTTTAAATCTATTACATTGCACTACATTTTTGCGATATATCAAATCCCTAGTACATTTTGACATTAAAATGGTTAAGTTGCGGTCTGGAGTTTGAAGCCAAGGGATGTTCTCTGTGGAGAAATGAGGCAGCAAATATTCATGACAAGGAATGGAGCACCTACCTATTCTTCCCCCAGCCCACAACATGAATTTTACCTCTCACAGTACCCCTCAAGGTTGGAGGTGACCACTACCTTGAATTTTATGGTAAATTTTGGTAAATTTTTCTTGCTTTTATTTATAACTGTACCAGCTATGTATCAATCTTAAAATTATTTTTACTTGTGGATAGTCATGTAAAAGTAATCATACTCCATGTGACCCTTTGTGATCGTATTTTTTCACTGTCTCATGTCCCCAAGGTTCATCTATGTTCATCTATGTTGTAGCATATATTAGTGCTTTGTTCCTTTTATTGTTGGATATCCTGTGTTGGCTAAGATGAATAGCAATGCTGTGAACACTCTTGTACAAGGTTTTTTTTTTTTATAGAACTGCATTTTCATTTCTCTTGCAAATGTACCTAGGAATGGAAATGCTGGGTGATACAGTAAATTCTGTATTTAACATTTTGAGGAACTGTGGGCTCTTTTCCACATGGTTGTACCATTTTACATTACCACCAGCAATGTATTATGGGATCCAATTACTCTACATCCTTGCTAATGCTTATTGTTTATTTACACATTATTATTATTATTATTATTATGTTAGCCATTCTGTTGGGTGTGAAGTGGTATTTCATTATGGTCTTGATTTGCATTACCTAAGGACTAATGCTTTTAATGATTTTTTCACATAGTTAATGATCATTTGTGTATCTTCTTTATAGAAATGTCCAAAACTTTTGCCCATGTCTGAATTGTTGCTTTTTGTTGAGTTTTCTTGAAGAAGAAACACAGTTACAATAAACACTCTCATGCAAAAATGGGAACAATGAGAGGCATGATCCTGTTACTGAATGACAGAAACTCTGAAATTCTGTTGAAAAAATGTGGCTCAGTCTTTCTTTTCTGCTCAATTAGGCTCCAATTCTTTTTTTTTAAAGATGTATTTATTTATTTGAAAGGCAGAGTTACAGAGAGAGAGAGAGAGACCAAGAGATGCACACAGAGACACACACACAAATACACACAGAGAGAGAGAGAGAGAAAGAGAGAGAGAGAGATATTCCATTTGCTGCTCATTCCCCAAATGGTCCAATGGCCAGGGCTGGGTTAAGCCAAAGTGGGTTTTAGAGGCCCAAGCACTCAGGCCATCTTCTGCTGATTTCCCAGGTGAATTAACAAGGAGCTGGACCGGAAGTGGAACAGCTGGTACATGAACTGGTACCCATATGGGATGCTGGCATCACAGGCGACCGCTTTACCTGCTTCACGATGTTGGCTCCCAGGCTCCAGTTCTATTTCCAGGCAACTGAGTTGCCCTGCCCTCTGAGGTGACCTTCTTTTTCTGTCACCTTTCTTGGCTACTTCTGATGAAGGTGCTAGAAAATAGGCCCCTGGAGTGATTTTTGTCAGCTTGCTACCTGGTTATAAAAAATGAAGACCTTGCAGTATTTTTCACCTTTTGTGCATTCTTAGTCTTTTTAGTCTGCAGGGGATAGTATTTTTATCTATATAGCCCTGTCAAAATTTTGGTGGATTTGGCTGGCGCCGCGGCTCACTAGGCTAATCCTCTGCCTTGTGGTGCCGGCACCCCGGGTTCTAGTCCTGGTCGGGGCGCCGGATTCTGTCCCGGTTGCCCCTCTTCCAAGCCAGCTCTCTGCTGTGGCCAGGGAGGGCAGTGGAGGATGGCCCAAGTGCTTGGGCCTTGCACCCCATGGGAGACCAGGAGAAGTACCTGGCTCCTGCCATCGGATCAGCGCGGTGTGCCGGCCGCAGCGCGCCGGCCGCGGTGGCCATTGGAGGGTGAACCAATGGCAAAGGAAAACCTTTCTCTCTGTCTCTCTCTCTCACTGTCCACTCTGCCTGTCAAAAAATAAAAAAAAAATTGGTGGATTTCTAGTGTATTTGGATATACTCCCCATCATATATCACAATCTCCTTCTACAATTCTTTTTTATTGCTCTCTCTGATTTCTGTTATGTGGGGCATATTGGGCTGCTGTAAGGACTTTGGGATTCCTAGGAGCCTATTTATTTACCTCTCACGGGCTAAGTTAATTCTCTGTGAGGTCTTTAGAAAGAGTATCATAGTTACATCCTTCATTACATTTTTGTCTGAGTTCAAATTTTATTGACAGTACTCCTCCAATTGACCTAGGTTAAGAATAGTTTCCTAGCTGAAGGAATGGATATGAGAACCATTTTATTTTCCAACCAGCAAGTCTTGAAACCTTGATATCCCACCTAAACTCTTGTAAACAAGGTCCCTTATTTTTAAAATTCTTCCCATTCTTGTAGTGCCCAGTCACACCCATCATGTGAGATACCAGTGATGCCTTCACTGTTCTGCCTGGAGGTTTCCTTTCCCAAATTCAAAAGTTCTCCATGTATATCCACCACCTGTCAAGTTCTCCAGGTACATCCTCCACCTGTCAAGTTCTCACAGGCACAATTTTACCAAGTGTTTCCTATCCATGTTTCTAGCCTCTGTCTGCCAATTACAACCAAAGCCAACTCACATATTCTGGGTTTTTGCTTTGGCAAAAACCAGTACCAACTTCCATACCAGTTAGCTGCTGCTGCATTATTACCATGCTAAACAACAGTGGCTCAAACTTTTATCATTTATTTTTCTAGCCCACAAGTCGGGAGAATAGGCATTGTCCAATGTTGTCCAAGCCTGACTAGTTTTAGGAGCGTCATGTTTGTGCACTTCCAGGTCACCTGGTGGCTCTGCTCCCAGGAGGGTTTGGGTGGGATGGCTTAACAGGAGAAACTCTGTTTCACGTGCATCCTTTCCTTCTCTTGTCCTAGTGGGCCAACCAGGTCTTTAAGGAAATCACCTCAGTACCTGGTCACGTGTGGGAACTGGAAAATGCTTTTGTAGCCCTCTGTTTGCATGATATCTGCTGACATCTCATTGGCTAAAGCAAACTCATGGCCACACTGAGAACTGGGGACCAGGGAAAGACTTCGATGGAGAAACTCTGCAGTCATGTGACAGCGGTGGGATTAAAAGTTGGATCCAATAATGCAATCAATCATACATAAAGGATTATCATGGTGACACATTAAAAGTGACAAATATGGGAGCTGGCACTGTGGTATAGAGGGTTGTCGCTCCCCCTCTTCGTGGAGGAACGACACAGGACCCTGCGCTGTTCTTTTGTCTGCTCGGCCCTCCCCAGGTTTGCTGCTGGTTCTTCCCGGGTTGGCTACTATCCCTTCCACCTCCGTGGAAGGGCAGTTCCCCCTGGCCACATTCCCCACTTCCTCAGGGGAGCGGCACACCGCCGGCCGGCTTTCTCTGGGGGCTGCACAGGTGTTCCTTCAGATGTTCCCCTTAGATGTTCCCCGTGCATGCCGTCTCTCTCCTCCTTTATAGTCCTCCTCCGCCAATCCCAACTCGGCTGCCCACACGCCGAGTACGCTGCTCTCCTCCAATCAGTAGCAAGTCCTACAGTTTATTGGTTGAACTGGAGGCAGCTGTGCGGAAGCTGTTTACTTCTCTCCCAGCGCCATATTGTGGGAGAGCAGATGCATAGAATAAGTCTTAATTCCAGTAACTCAGTCCAGTCCGGGCCGCTCCCCACAGAGGGTAAAGGCACTGCTTGCAGTGCAAGTTTGAGACAGGGCTGCTCCACTTCCAATTCAGTTCTCTGCTATGACCTGGGAAAGCAGTGGAAGATGGTCCAAGCCCTTGGGCCCCTGCACCCTCGTGGGAGACATGGAAGAGGCTCCTGGCTCCTGGCTTCGGATCAGTGCAGCTCCGGCCGATGCAGTCATCTGGGGAGTGAACCAGCAGATGGAAGACCTCTCTCTCTCTCTTTCTCTCTCTCTCTGCCTCTCCCTGTCTCTGTGTGTAACTATGACTTTCAAGTAAATACATAAATCTTTTTAAAAAAGTGACAAATCTGAAGGATTTCATCCATATCCTGCCCATAGTTAAAACCTGACAAATATTGGCTATCATTATTATTGCTACTGTCCAGCTGCCTTACCTGTATAGTAGTAATGAAACTTCATGTTGGTGTGGTTAGAACCAATGCCCTAGGGAGATAACCCAAGGATATTAGCTGCCTACACATTCTAATGAGAGAGCCAGACTACCTTGTGTGTCTTGCTAAGGAATAATCACCAACATGCTCCAACTGTTCTTCGCCTCAGGAATATAGAAGTTGAGCTCATAAACCTTAATGAAAGTGAAGATTTCTTTTTCTTGAAAGATTTATTTATTTATATGAGAAGTAGAGTTACAGACATTGAGAGGGAAAAACAGAGAGAAAGGTCTTCTATTCTCTGGTTCACTCCCTGGATGGCCTCAACGGCTGGAGCTGAGCTGTTCTAAAGCCAGGAGCCAGGAGCTTCTTCTTGGTCTCCCACATGGGTGCATGGGCCCAAGCACTTGGGCCTTCTTCCACTGCTTTTCTAAGTCATCAGCAGAGAGCTGGATCGGAAGAGAAGTAGCCAGGACACAAACTGGTGTCCATATGGAATGCCGGCGCCATAGGCAGAGGCTTAGCCTACTATCCTGGCCCTAAGAGTGAAGATTCCTGTGGGGCACTTATCAGTCTGCCATGAGAGGTTTTGCTCTCCTCTTTATCCAACTGAAAGCTCCTTTGAAAAAGTAATTGAGAGAGTTCGAGAGTCATCTGCTGGAGTTTTGGTGATGATGTGATTCATTGTTGAGTCACACTCAAAAGTATAAAAAATTCTGAAAAACCCACTAAAGGTGAAATCTACATAGAGCTGCTGCTCTGACAAAAATGAGCTACAAAGCCTTGTGTCCACTTGGAAGGGCCAAAGGCATGCTCCTGCAGGGTAGCTGGGCTCCTGCGGAAGGGGGCCAGGCTCGGATGTCCAAATGCTGCATAGTCGGACAAAGATGGGTTCTGCTGATGGGCCATGAGTCAGAGAGGCAGAAATGTAGGAACGATTCTCAGGGGCCATACCAGGAAGTTGGACAGGAAGGGTTTAGAAGACCACCCGCTACTAGTCTCCCACTGAAGACAGTCCACCGCACCCAGATGGCACCAATGGAGTGTTACGACTCTCTCATCCTGCTAGGGTTGATTCTGTCCCTCTCGTCTCCCAATCATGCAACCTCAGAGAAGCCAGAGACAGCCTGAGGAGTCTGAGAGGAGAAATGGAAGAGGAATGGGAGAGAAGAGTGGTCAAGTTCCCCACATACTGCAGGCTGCCCATCCAGGCCGGGACTGAGTTAGGGCAAGGACAAGCCTTGAATCGTCTGTGAGGTAGAGTTTTATTATTGAATCCTCCTGGATTTTTTTAACACCTGAAAAATCAGACAGACTGTAATAGCCAGGAATGACCAGAATAGCTCTGGAACCTACCCAAGTCTAACTCCAGGGCTAGAGGTAAGAACTTTGACACAAACAGAGGAAAGATAGCTCAGGTCAACAAGTGAATTTGCTTTCTACTTGTCTTCTACAAAGTCCAATACATTGGATAAATCAGTTATGGATTAAGAAAAAAAAAGTACTCATGAACAGTATCTGGATATGCAGAATTCCTTGCTCAGTAACAATTTATTTATACCATTGTAAATACAGTTTGCTTCCACATACTTTATTTTCGAGTAGTTTAACAAATTATAGCGTGTCCTATTTCCAACGTTTGTCTCATAAAGCATCACATGTCCCATCTGTTTCCCAGCTGAGGACGGTTCAAACCGTTCTCTCAGTTCAAGCCCATGCAACCTGTGTTCATGGGTTTTGTAGGTCATTCTACAACTAAAAAGAATGAGATGAGAATGTTCTTCAGTGGGTTTGCTACAAAACTCACTTTCCTAGAAAATTCAGTGACTGTGGTCAGTGTGGCATTGCAGTGTATGCCTGACCTACACAGTTTACCTTGCACCAATCTGTACGGGGATGGGTATTCCCATGCTGAACAGTTTTATTCTTAGGAAAGCACACACGTTTGTCTACCACTGGGGTACCAACTGGGTATAGTGGCCAGGGTGTTATGAGCACAGTGTTGATATCAACTACTAGCTCAAATTCAAAACCTGCTAGTCTTCCATTTTACTTCTTTTGGTGTTTGCTATGAAGTATATAATTGAATATCCTTTTAATTTTCTTTTGGCTTTTTTTTCCCATGAAATATGTAACTGAAAAATCTACATGTCATGGACACAACTTTTTCTTAGATTTATTTTATTTATTTGAAAGACAGAGAGAGAGGTAGAAGTAAAGGTGGAGAGAGAGAGAGAGAGAGAGAGAGAGAGAGATTGGTCTTCCATCCACTGGTTCACTCCCCAAATGGCCACAAGGACTGGAGCTGAGATGATCCAAAGCCAGGAGCCAGCAACTCCCAGGGACTCAAGGACTTGGGCTATCCTTTGCTGCTTTCCCTGGCACATTAGCAGGGAGCTGGATCGGAAGTGGAACAGTTGGGACTTGAACTGGTGCCCATGTGGGATGCCAGCGTTGCAGGCCAGGGCTTTAACCAGCTGTGCCACAGCACCAGCCCTGGACACAATGCTTAAAAACTGAAGACAAAGGCTCGTATAGTTGCTCACCACTCATTGTAACACAGAGAACATTCTGCCTCCCAGGCCTTTGAGTCCTCTCATGTCATGAGCTCCTATCCTTACCAATGGCAACCCCTCCACTGAGTGTTGTGCTTATTCCATCTTGCATTTGTCTTTGAGTTTTCTCCTAGATGTAGGTAGCACTAAAGAAAATATCATCACATTTTAATGTGATTCAACTCTATGGAAGTGTTGTGATCCTGTGTGTTTATTTTTGAGTTTTTATTCATCTACAATGTGTATGGCCATACATGATTTAAGTTCCATGCTGTGCAATATTCTACCTTATGATCAGACCACATTTTATTTTCCTCTCCAATGACATTTGGATTGTTTGTAATTTTTTGTTATTGTAAATCCCTTTGCCACGATCCTTCCTGTGCATGAAGCCTGTGGCTTTCATGCAAAGATCCCTTGCAGTACACAATTAGGGGGAAAATGACTTTACAACATAATGCTATACTTTTGTCACAGCACAGTAGGAGAGTTCCATTCATTGCACAGCCTCCATGCCACTCCTGGTAAGTGTAAAATTAGTGTGCCATTTTGGTTTCAATGTCTTTTTCCTGGTTTATAATAAGGTTCATCATCCTTTTATGCATTTTTTAGTCATTGATGGGTTCTCTTCTGTGAGTGCTTGTTGATGTTTGTTGTCCATTTTTCTAAGGGATTTCTCCTTCTTTCCTTAATGATTTTAGGAGTTCTTTATAAATACTGGATACAAAACTCCATTAGTTATGTATGTCAGGAAGATCTTCTCTTTTCACCTTTTAAGAGTGTCCTTTCAACAATAAAGATTTTAAATTTCAAAATTTCCAGGTCAACTAAAAACTTTGGATTTTGTTCAAAAATATTCTTACATGATCATAAAAGTGTTGTACTAAATATCCTTCTAAAAGTTCAGCATTTTTGCTTTACACATGTGACTATTGATTCACATGGAACTGACTCTGTTAAAGTTGTGAGATGTGGATCTGATATTCTTTCCTATATCTTGCCAACAGTGCAACCCTCCACAAAACACTTCTTCCCTTCCCCAAGATCTGCAATGCCCCTGTTATCTATCAAGTTCTTTTATATGCTGCATTTGTTTCTGATGCTCATTGTATGCCCCAATGTATTTTTCCACCCAAAGGTGACACTGCATCATTTTGTCATTTAACAAATCTTGATATTTGGCAAAGTCTCTTCCATTATTCTCCCTTAGGAATATCTTCAGCTGAAGGAGCATAAGGCTTCTTTGTGTCCCTTCCAGAACTGACTTGCTAAGTCCAGTAAAGAATTCTCTGTGTCATATTTTGATATTGACATATCTGATACAATGATTCTACTCTCTTTTCTGGCTAAATCATACAATTGTTTATAGACTTTGAAATTACCCACCAGTGATTTCTTTTTTTTAAACTTTTATTTAGTAAATATAAATTTTCAAAGTGCAGTTTATGGATTACAATGGCTCCCCCCCATAATTTCTCTCCCACTCGCACCCCTCCCATCTCCCGCTCCCTCTCCCATTCCATTCACATCAAGATTTATTTTCAATTATCTTTATATACAGAAGATCGATTTAGTATATATTAAGTGAAGATTTCAGTTTGCACCCACACAGAAACACAAAGTGTAAAATACTGTTTCAGTACTAGTTATAGCTTTACTTCACATTGGACAACACATTAAGGACAGATATCACATGAGAAGTAGGTACACAGTGACTCCTGTTGTTGACTTAACAATTTGACACTCTTGTTTATGGTGTCAGTAATCTCCCTAGGCTCTAGTCATGAGTTGCCAAGGCTATGGAAGCCTTTTGAGTTCGCCGACTAGTGATTTCAAAGATACATCAACAAAAGTGCCAAAGTTAACATTGAGATAACAAGTAATGTTGACAAAATCTCCCAATATGATCACTCTCCTTGGAGTGTTGGCTCCTGGTATTGCTGCATTCCAAACTGTTCTCTACTTGCTACCAGAATGAGCTTTTTGAAAATGCAAACATGGTCGTGGCCTTTGTTTAAAACTTGCTATGGTTTCTGATGGCCCCTAGAAATCCATCCAAAGTCCCCGGTATTTCCCCCAGGCCCTCCATGATCTGAATTGTTCTGATTTCTGTAGTCTCCTACTTCCTTTACTCTCTTTGCTGTGGCCACATTCAGATTCTGAAAAGCATCGTCTATCCCCACCTCGTCTTAGAGCCGTGTCACGTCCTGCATTTCAAAGTTTCCCTTTGGAATAGTTGCAAAACCAATGACTTTGCTTTCTTTCCTTTTTTTTTTAAGATTTATTTATTTATTTTAGAGGTAAAGTTACAGACAGAGGGAGAGACAGAGAGAGAGGTCTTGCATCTGCTGTTCACTCCCAAAATGACTGCAATGGCTGGAGCTGGACTGATCTGAAGCCAGGAGCCAGGAACTTCTTCTAGATCTCCCACATGGGGGTGGGGTCCCAAGCACTTGGGCCAGCTTCTACTGCCTTCCCAGGCTATTAGCAAACAGCTAGATTGGAAGAGGAGCAGCTGGCACTTGAACCAGTGCCCATATGGTATGCCAATGCTGCAGGTGAAGGCTTAACCTATTACTCTACAGAACCACTCTCCTCCTTTTTAAAATGATTTATCATTGACCTTTCTTTAAAACACTTCTCATGATTCCTCTGTCCCCTCTCACCCTCCACAGTTACGCACTACTGTACTGCTGTGACATGACACATCCTTGCCTAGAGTCAGGAATTTGAATGATCTCTATTGGATTGGAAGCTGTGGGTGGCAACCCATAAAACATTGACAAAAATTAGCTTAAGCTACAGAGATTTCAGAGTATTTTTCTCACCAATTGAGAAATCCATGTCGATCATTCCCAGGTTCCTTCAGTGGCTGCAGCGTGTCAGGGTAAGGTTCTTTCTCTTCACTATTTGCCTCAAGGATACAAGATGGCTACAACTGCCCCAATATCTAAGAGAGGAAAACGCTCTTCTCATCTCTATTTTTTTTTCCTTTTACCAGCCACAAAATAAGTCTTAGAAATTAATTGGGGGCCTCTTTCATGGGTCATTGGAAGCTGCAAGTGTTTGGTCTGGGATATGACAGCCACTGAAGGAGGCTGCCTCCAGTGGCAAGGAGGAAAGACAAGCTGTTGGCCATTGGAAGGGTATAACTCAGGCACTCCCTTATGAATGGGTGTTGCACTTTTGTTTTCATAGACACTGGTTGAGGAAAGCGTCTTGAAAAGAAGAGATGAGTGTCTTCCAACACTCACAACTGATAACATCTTGAATTCTGCTGACCAAATATGGTAGCCATTAGCCACATACAACTATTAAAAGGTTTAATTTAAAAATTCGGTGTGCTCATTACAAAAGTCACATTCCAAATGTTCAGTGGCTGTGTGTGACTACCATATTGGATAGCACAGATCAAGATCGTTTGCAGGAACTGTTGAAATCTTTACTTAGTATATACTAAATTGATCTTCTGTATATAAAGATAATTGAAAATGAATCTTGATGTTAATGGGATGGGAGAGGGAGTGGGAGATGGGATGGTTGCGGGTGGGAGGGCGGTTATAGGGGGAAAAAGTCGCTATAATCCAAAAGTTGTACTTTGGAAATTTATATTTATTAAATAAAAGTTTAAAAAAATCATTTGCAGGGGCCGGCGCTGTGGCATAGCAGGTTAAAGCCCTGGCCTGCAGTGCCGGCATCCCATATGGGCCCTAGTTCGTGTCCTGGCTGCTCCATTCCCAATCTAGCTCTCTGCTATGGCCCAGGAAAGCAGTGGAAGATGGCCCAAGTCCTTGGGCCCCTGCACTTACGTGGGAGACCCAAAAGAAGCTGCTGGTTCCTGGCTTCGGATTGGCTCAGCTCTGGCCGTTGCGGCCATCTGGGGAGTGAACCAGCAGATGGAAGACCTCTTTCTCTATCTCACCTCTCTCTGTAACTCTTTCAAATAAATGAAATAAATCTTAAAAAAAAAAAATCATTTGCAGCATTGTGGAAAATTCCATTAAATTATGTCGGTCTGAAACTTACATAATATAGCTCTTTGTGAGTCAACCTAGAGAATGCATGTGAGAATGCCTTGTGCACTGCTAGTTCTCAACAAATATCTGTGAGCTGAAGAAATTATAAAAAATTTATAAAAAATTATAAAAATGACATAAATGCTGCATCCAGGTTTGTTGTTCCTTGTTCCACTTGGTTGTAGTGAATTTTATTGTAGTAAATTCTCTTTAAAGTAATAAATCCCATCACATGGTACATTTTATATCTTTTTTCTACTTTGTAATTAATCGATAAAAATTTTAAAGCCAATGCTCTTGAAAGCCTGATGTGCAAAATTAAATTGTCATACAAATAGCAATGGCTTGCATAGCAAGCAGAATTACTGTAAATATTATAAATGTACAGATAAGTCAGTTAATTACTCAGGCCATTTAATGGATTCCATTAATGTAAGTAATTTCAGCTCATTAATTACATCGCCAGCAGTTATCCTTATTAATGTTTAAGTATAAAAAAAAAGAAAATAAAATTCAGTTACAATGTAACAAACTCAACAGTTCCTAAGGAGTGCTTTAGGCTCAGGAAAAGTTCACGCATACCTGCAGAGCTTGAAGGCACCAGGCTATTCCCCAGCCTGTGTCTTATCAAAAGGTGTTTAATATACATACTCTGTGTTATCTTCATTCACTTGAATATTTTACTTTCTAATAAAATGTTTTTAATCTGAGAGGTAGAGAGAGAGAAGAGGTTAAGCACTTCATCTGCTGGCTCATTCCCCGAGATGTCCTCATCAGCTGTGACTGGGCCAGGCAGAAGCTGGGAACAGCTAATTCAATCCAGGTCTCCCATGTGGGTGGCAGGGATCCAAGTACTTGGGACATCACCTGCTGCCTCCCAGGGTGCACATTAGCAGGAAGCTGGAATTGGGAGCAGAGTTGGAACTCAAACCCAGGAATTCCAGTATGGGGTGTGGGCACCCCAAGTAGTGTCTCAACCACCAGGCTAAATGTCCCTAAATTTTTAGTTTCAAAACATTGTAAATTCATAGGAAATTTCAAACATAATACAGATATGTCCTATACTGCTGCTATAATTTGTCCCTGTGGGGGTCCATGTGTCAGAAACTTGGTCCCCAGGGTTGATGTGGAGGCACCTGTAATGGGTGGGAGAACGCTGGGAGCCTTTCGCTCAGGAGGGAATAGGAAGCTGGGGGAGTTGTTTTGTTCAGCTTTTCATTACGTTAACTAAATTACGTAAGAGGGCCTCCTTTAGAAGGCAGATGGTTTCTTTTGGCTGACACCTTGGTTCACAGTCCCGATTGGTGCCTCCATTGCTGTGGCGGCCGATGGAGGCTGGCACAGGTGGAGCTCATAGAGGAGTCGTCACCTGGTGATCCAGACACAGTGAGAGAATTTCTCCTCCCTCTTGAGGCTCTACCCTAGCAACTTAACCCAACCCATCACCTCCCAAAGGCACCACCTTCCAATGCCATAACTGATCACGCCTCCACCCTGACCCATCGACCATTAGCATTCATCCAGTTACCATGAACCTAAGACTTTGGAGTTCGTGAGTTTGGGGAGTCAGATTCTGTTAAATCCATAAAAGCAGTTATCACAAGCGGACTATTGGAAAATCCTGAGCCTAGCCTCACCCAGGCCTCTTTAGCTTCCTGTCTGACAATTGCCCCAACGGGCTCTTCCATTCTTGCCACACTCCATGACATGACAAGCTGTGACAGCCCTCACCAAGCAAGGCTGGTGCCAGCACCATGTCTTTGAATCTCCAAAACTGTGAGCTAAATAACCTTTCTCTTTATAAGTAGCCTGCCTCAGCTGTTCGTTATAGCAATGAAAAACTAAGTGCCCTCCTCCCAGATTTCTCCAGGGGTTGCTTCTTATGCGACAGTATCAGATGCTGATGCTATAGAACCAATATAGTTTGGCATGGGTACAATGTGCATATTTAGTTCTGTCACTTTCTCACATGAAGAATCATGTAGTTACAACAATCAAGATATAGAACTCTTCCATTATCACAAGACTCCATTATGCTACCCATAAATTGTCCCATGCAGTTTTTATACTCCTTCACCCCTCCATCGTCTCTTACACTGACAACTACTAATTTATTCTCTCTCTCTTCGATTTTGTCATTTTGAGAATGTTACAGAAGTGGAATTGGAATGTGCAGTCTTTGGTACTGGTTTTTCGTTTCACTCTGCACAATATCACTGAGATACATTTAGTTTGTATGAACTAATAGTCGGCTTTTTACTGTAGCTAGAGCTCATGATTGGGAATGTGTCGCAGTTTGTTTAACCACTCATTTGTTTATAGGACATTATCATTTTTTTAGGTTTGTGGCTGTCACAAATAAAGCTACTATGAAAGTTCTCAGAAGGAATTTGTGGGACATCCGTTTTTCTTTCTTTGGGATAAATGCCACGCTGTGTGACTGCTGCATTGGATGTTAAGTTTATGTTTAGTTTTTTAAGAAGATATCAAACTATTGCCAGTGCTGCTGTACCATTTCACATTCGCACCAGCATACTATGAGAGATTCAGTTTCTCCACACCATTGGAGTCTTTTGTATTTTCGCTATTTTTCTTTCAGCAGTCCTGATAGGGGTATAGGATGTGTCAGCATGGTCTTTGTTACAGCATGGATGCTTTCCCTCCAAATTGCATGTTGAAACTTAATCCTCATGTGGCTGGCCCTTTGGGGAAGCCATGAGGGCTCTGTCCTCATGAATGGATCAGGGGCTTCTAAAAGGGTGAGCGGGAGCAGCAGAGGCCCCCAGTGCCCTGACATCATGGGAGCAGACACATCCCTGGAGCCATCCTGGAAGCAGATACTCTGTCTACAACTGGAGCAAACATTGCTTCTATTTATAAATTATGCTGTTGCAGCAACGACACCCCAAGACAGGCTTCAATTGCATTTCCCTCCAGGCTAATGGTTGGACCTCTCTCTATGTGCCCCTTTGCCATCTCTACGTTGTCTTGGGGGAAATATTTCTTCCTATTTCAAACACTGTCTAATTTTATTGCTTTTGATTCTTCAACTTATAGACATCTTTGTATATTCTATACGTAAGTCCTTTTTCAGATATGTAATTTGCAGATCTTTTTCCTTGTCTTTTCATTTCGCTAACTGGGTCTGGTATCTAGCAAAGGATTTTGATTCGGATGAAGGTTAGTCTACAGATTTTAAAAGTGTCTTAAGATAGCTCATGTTTTGTACCACATCCAAGAACTCTTTACCAAGCCCCGGATTCTTAAGATTTCAACTGTATTATCCTCTAGCTGTTACATATTTTGGGGCCTGCATTGTGGCACAGCAGGTTAAGCCGCTACTGGTGACGCCGGCATCTCATATGAGTACTGGTTTGAGTCCCAACTCTTCAAGTTCTCTTCCAGCTCCTGGTTCATGTGCCTAGGAAAGCAGTGAAGATGTCCCAACTATTTAGGGCCCCGGCCACCCATGTGGGAGACCTGGATGGAGTTCCTGGCTCCTGGCTTTGGCCTGGCCCTGCCTTGGCTGTTGTGGACATTTAGGGAATGAGCCAGCAGATGGAAGATCTCTCTGTCTCTCCCTCTCTGTAACTCTGCCTTTCAAATAAATAAATAAATCTTTAAAAAACAAGTTATATAGGTTAATTCTTTACATTTAAATCTGTTCCATTTTGAGTTAATTTTTAAAGATTTATTTGTTTATTTAAAGATAGAGTTACAACGAGGGAGAGGTAGAGGGAGAGAGAGGGAACTCTTCTATACAGTGGTTTACTCCAGATGGCAGCGATAACCAGGACTGGGCCAGGCTGAAGCCAGGAGCCAGGAGCTTCGTCTGGGTTTCCCACACGGGTTTAGGGGCCTAAGCACTTGGGCTATTTTTTGCTGCTTTTCCTGGGCCATTAGCAGGGAGCTGAACTGGAAGTGGAGTAGCTGGGAGTTGAACCGACACCCCTATGGGATGCCAGTGCTGCAGACAGCAGCTTAACTTATCGCTGTCTTGGTTATCAGATCAACTGCCAGGAAACTGCAGTGCACCCCCCCCCCCCATTTTTTAACTTAATAAAAGCCTCCAGAATGGAAGAGCAGTGGAGCTGGCAATTCAGATATGCCATTAGAGAAGCTGTGAAGTGTTTTCTTTTAAGTGAAATCGTGAAAGTTCACCACCGGTATGTATTATAGGAAAAAGCATAGTGTTTGTAGGGCTCAGCACTGTCTAGTTTTATGTATGTACTGGGTATCTTTTTTTTTATTTTTTTATTTTTATTTTTTGACAGGCAGAGTGGACAGTGAGAGAGAGAGAGACAGAGAGAAAGGTCTTCCTTTGCCGTTGGTTCACCCTCCAATGGCTGCCGCGGCCGGCGTGCTGCGGCCAGTGCACCGCGCTGATCCGATGGCAGGAGCCAGGTACTTCTCCTGGTCTCCCATGGGGTGCAGGACCCAAGCACTTGGGCCATCCTCCACTGCACTCCCTGGCCACAGCAGAGAGCTGGCCTGGAAGAGGGGCAACCGGGACAGAATCCGGCGCCCTGACCGGGACTAGAACCCGGTGTGCCGGCGCCATAAGGTGGAGGATTAGCCTAGTGAGTCATGGCGCCGGCCTGTACTGGGTATCTTAGAAAGTGTTTCCTATGGGTAAAAGGAGCACCATTGTGTAATTCAGCAAGGGGGGGACACACCAGAAAACATTTTTCAATTGAGTATATAACATCAAAGCATAAACAGAGAAATGTTGCCCGCCAACTGTAACACAACACCTTAACAACAGTCCTGTAATCTCCCAGCTGATCTTCAGTCTGCCTCTTGTCCCCTTGACAAGTCTCTCCTGTCCACTTGCAGGGATGTGGTTTTTCTCCTTCCTTCCGTGCTTTGTTGAACATGTGCTCAGCAATTCTCCTTCATGTGTGACAGTTGTAGAATGTAACATGGTATCAATGACCTGAGGAAACTGTCCTTTCCCAAAGAGGGCTGGGTATTTATATATTGTTTTCCTTCAATGCAGAAACACAAAAGTCTCCTTATGGTTTACAGCCTCCTAATCTGTGGTTAGGCTATCTCATATACTCAAAATATAGTTTGTTTTTAAAAATATATTTTAAAAAATTATTTGAGAGGGAAGGAGGGAGGGAGGGGAAGAGGGAGGGAGAAAGAAAGAGAGAGAGAGAGAGAGATCTCCCGTCCAATAGTTTATTCCCCAAATACCTTATGCCCTTAATGGCCAGGGCTGGGCCAAGGCAAGAGCGAGGACTAAGGACTCAGTCCAGGTCTCCTACGTGGGTGGCAGGAATCCAATGACTTGAACCATCTCCACTGCCTCCCAGGGTCTGTATTAGTGGGAAACTAATCAGGAGCCAGGGGTAGTGAGGAATGAGGTAATCTTAGCTACTCAGCCAATCACCTACCTCCCAAATATTTTTGTTTTAAAACCAAATGATAATGTAAACTTTTTGAATACACTTGAATATAACTATATCCAACATGTGTAGTATCAACATTCACTTACTTAGATTCATGCTACAGCTCTCTGAGCAGGGAAGAAATCAACAACCATACATGTGCCCACAGGAGCCCATCATATAGATGACAGGGTGAATGCTGAGCCTGAAATGAGATTAATCAAGATCTCCCTGAGAATACTGGAAAAACAACTTCAGTATCTCTCATTCTCTCACTGAACAATCAACATAACACTTGACACCAGTTGTAGGCAGGAAGTTTCCCCACACACGACACAAGCAATCAAGCAGTCAGTTCTACAGTGCAAACTAGCTGGGTGTCCTGTAATTCAATTCACTTCTGTTTACCTGGAGGTAGCATCTGATCCCACAGGTTGAGGGTCCAGTCCCACAAGACTGCCCTCTGCCCTCTGACACCAATCATAAACCCAGGCTTCTGACCGAGTCAGTCTTCTCCTACAAAAGACACTGGTCGTTCCAGAGCTTCCAAGGTATTAGAAATTATCTATCAAGAAACTGGGACACACCCAAGTATATAATTCAGAATACCACAGTCTTTAGTAGAGAACAGCCTGTCAGCAACTGAAGTCTCAACCAGACATGCAACTTCCAAGCCAAATAAAGGAGCCAGATGATTGTATTCTAAAGAAATTAAACTCACTCTCTGGGGGGAAAGTGAGGGTTGCTTTCAGGAGAACCAGCTCTCTAAAGTAACACATTAAATATTCTTGCAATCTGCTCACTCAGGCAAGCCCTGCTGGGGAGCCAGACTCAGAGCCCCCTTCCCCGGGATCCCGTAAGCCTTCCTCCTGGGTGTTCTTCCATCTGAATAGACAACTAAGGATCACCAGGCCTATGAGGAGGGTTTGAAAAATAAAACAGAAAAGCAGAAAACAAGAACTTAAAGAAGGGATTAGTAATGGTGAGAAACCTCAAGCTACTATATCCATCACTAAGAAGCAGACACTGTGGAAAGAGAGAACAAGAAACCACTGTTAGGGGTGGGTGTTTAGCCTAACAGTTAAGACACCCCCATCCCATTTTGAAATGCTGGGTTTGGATTCTGGCTTCTGATTGCAACTTGCTGTTGATGCACTCCCTGAGAGGTAGCAGGTGAGGCTCAAAGTAGTTGGGCCTGCCACCCATGTGGGAGACTTTGATTGAATTCCCAGCTTCTGGCTTCGACTTGACCCAACCCACGCTATCGCAGTCATTTGGGGAGTGAAATAGAAGGTGGGAGCGCTTTCTCTCCCTCTGTGTATCTATGCCTCTCAAAAAATAATAAAAAAGACTTACAGGAAAAAGAAGTGAGCTCTTTGAACTTAAAAATATAATGGTCCAGGCCGGTGCCGCGGCTCACTAGGCTAATCCCCCGCCTGCGGCGCCTGTACCCCGGGTTCTAGTCCTGGTTGGGGCGTCTGATTCTGTCTCGGTTGCTCCTCTTCCTGTCCAGCTCTCTACTGTGGCCAGGGAGTGCAGTGGAGGATGACTCAAGTCCTTGGGCCCTGCACCGGTGTGGGAGACAAGGAGAAACACCTGGCTCCTGGCTTTGGATTGGCGCAGCGTGCCGGCCGTAACGGCTATTTAGGGGGTGAACCAACAGAAGGAAGACCTTTCTCTCTGTCTCTCTCTCTCACTGTCTAACTCTGCCTGTCAGAGTTATGCTCCAAGTAACCAAATTCAGTGGAACCCTGGAAGATAACTTTATAGAACTCTCCCAGACCAAAAAATAAGGAAGTGCAAAATTTGAGAAGGTAGGTAAAATATGGGACAATATCATTGTAAAAAAAAAAAAAAACTAAAATTTTAAAAAATCAGATTCTCCAAAGAATAAGGGTATTTCTTTGGGGCAGTGTGTACCAAAGTAAACTATGAGTGTATTCAAAAGGGTTGAGCCAGGGGAAGTCTCTAAATGCAAAAGTGAGGAGATTATACTAGATGTTTTGAAATAACTTTTGGCCGCAAGGATTAGTAACAAGAGTGGTGTCTGTCTGAAGTTGAATAGTTGCTGGGCAGATGTCCTTTAAAAAGTTGTGTGTGTATGTGTGTGTGTGTGTAAAGTGTGGAGGCTGTTGCACAATATTGTGTTCTTGTGATGTTGCTGAACAATACCCCAAGCTGGTTGGAGGCATTGCTGGAGAACCTCCAAACTGGGACCGCTTGCCCAATGCACAGAAGCCAATCACTGACAGCGAGG
The DNA here is from genome assembly GCF_964237555.1 of Oryctolagus cuniculus. Classification (NCBI taxonomy): domain Eukaryota; kingdom Metazoa; phylum Chordata; class Mammalia; order Lagomorpha; family Leporidae; genus Oryctolagus; species Oryctolagus cuniculus. The sequence continues at coordinate 102,152,778 of NC_091433.1, read as the reverse complement.
TGGTGGAAGAAAGTACATGTTTATTTCAAGGACAGAGCAAGGAGCCGGGCAGCTACTGCTTAATTTCTGGGCTCCCCGAGGAGTTAGGGGTGAAGGCTTTTAATATTGTAATAGGGGCTGAGAGGTGTGTGATCAGCTTGTGTGTCCAAGTTCCTGGGTGGTCAGTGGTGCCCATGACCTTCCTTTGATTGGTCAGTGATGCCGGGCTCTTTAGGGAATTTTGATGGTCAGGTGGGCTCCAGTTGGTCTGGGGGTTACCTGAAGGTGTCTGGGTCCAACTTTTACATTGTGGGAGTTCGGTTTCAGTGGCAGTCAAGAACATTCCTTCATAACCTCCTACCCCTATTTATTTACATTTTTATTAAGGTTGACACAAGCAGCTCCATTTTGAGTCTGACTACTTGACAGGACTAGCACTGCAGATCAAACATCCAGTGGAATTTCTGAAAAGAATAACAATGAAAAGGAGGAAAGAATCTTTCCTCCCAAGATAATACAAAAGGTCTTATATAATTAAAGATAGTCCCAGTCCTCCCATGGAAAACAGCTATTATGTAACAAATAAAATGAAGGAAAAAAGCCCTAGACCTAGACATAGCATTGTGGCATTTCAAAATTAGACAAAGGGCTTTTCCAGAAAAGTAAGTCACCTGAGGATCATATTGGCATATGATTTCTCATGAGAAATGTTACAGACTGAAAAAAATAGAGGGTGCTTCCTTTGTGCTTGTTTCAATTTTTTTGCTATTGTTCATTGTTATCTCTGTTGCTTCTAAACTTAAGGAGGAAAACCAATGTACTTGCATCTATTGGGAGCTGAGTTGCTTTTTTTTTTTTTTTTTTTTAAGTTTTATTTGAAAGGTGGACAGAGAGAGAGGGAAAGATTGAAATTTCCTCCACTGGTTCACTCCCTAAATTACCACAACAGTCAACACGGCTGGGTCAAGGCCAAAGCTCAGAGCCAATACTTAATCCAGACCTCCCATGTGGGTGGTGGCAGGGGCCCAAGTACTTAAGCCATCACCTACTGCCTCCCTGAGTGCACAGTAATAGGAAGCTGGATTGGAAGCAGAAGTGCTAGGATTCAAATTCAGGTTCTCCAACTTGAGAGGAAGGCCTCACAAGCAGTGTGTTAACTACTGAACAAAACACTCTCCCCAGTTTTTTAAAATAAATAAATGAACATAAGAGTTGAATGAGAGTAGATGGTGTTAAATAAAGTTTATGAGAGGTCATTGATTTGGACTGCGTTTCTGCATTGGGCCAAACAGACCAAACCAATATGGAATTGAGCCACTGAACTTTGGTTGGTTACAAGAGACTCTGTAGTCAATTAACTAATTAAGCTGTAACCAATTCACTGATTGACCAAGCTGTAGCCAATTAAGTTGGTAGATGCCTCATTTCTGCTTTCTATAAACATGTTTGATGGTTTTGTGGGTTGGAGGTCTCAGAATCTGTTATGGTTCTGGGAACTGCTTGATTTGCAAATTATGGGGCTTTTTTTGTTTGTTTCTCTTTGCTCACATAAACTATTCTTGGTATAATTGGCTCAAGGAATTTTCCTGTTTTAACGGTGGATTGTAGGTTTTCCATCAGAAGTCAGTTACCTTGTAGAAAGAATATTGTCTAAGACATGCTGTTGACTTGCCTCCCCTGCATTCCCAGAGGGTTGTCCTTGCTGGGGGGTCAGACTTCTGGGTGGCTGGACAGCTCCCAGGCACAGAACCAAGCCAGGGGTGTGCGGAGAGCACCCAAGGACACAGGTGAGAATGGCTTTTCAGTCCTGAACTGCCAAATACGAAGCAGGCTTGGCAGGGAGGCAAAGCTTAGCTCCCGGTGAAGTTTCTGCAACTGGGTTCAGCAGAAACGTGGGCTGTTTCTGGGGACAAATGGAAAGATGTAAAGGGCCTGAGAGTTTCCCCAGAGACTCCTCCAAGAGCCAAGAAAAAATATTCACAGGTGGCTTTCCTTTTCCAGGGCACCATACATTCAAAACATAGGAGAAGGGTGTTCTAAATATTCACCCCCAGCCAAAAGGAAACGTGTTATGGTAGCAGCAAAAACAGTGAACCCATGCTGCTGCAGAGTAAAAATCAAATACAGTGTGTGACGGAATCTCCCCCTACTCACACACAGCGAACGCTGCAGAGAGCTCTGGGATCTCATAATTACACACAACAAACACGAATGACTGGCATTCTGACAGTGACTTCTAACCCCTACTAAAGACCTAGTGGGATTTCTAGCAGATAATAACCTCCCTTTCACTTTGGTGCAGTTTTTATTAGTTATTAGGCAGTCAAGTTTCTTTAATATGGCCCAGGCTTATCAGGACTGGGATGGTCAGATTCTTATAATATGGCTCATATTCATGTCTTGCAAAATTACACACCAACACCCACATGTCCACACACACACATATGATACAAAAACTCATATATATACATTTGGAGTATACTTGGATGGATCATTTTCTTTAAAAAAAAAAGATTATTTATTTGAAAGGCAGTGTTACAGAGAAAACAGATCTTTCATCCACCAGTTCAGTCCTCAAAAGGCTGCAACAGCCAAGGCTGGGCCCTGCCCTGGCCGGGGGCCGGGGGCCGGGGGCCTCTTCCGAGTCTCTCACGTGCATGCAGGGGCCATCCTCTGCTGCTTTCCCAGGCACATAAGCAGGAATCTGGATTGGAAGTGGAGCAGCCGGGACTCAGCTGGCTCCCATATGGGATGCTGGCCTCTCAGGTGGTGGCTTAACCTGCTATGCTACCATGCTGGCTCCAGATGTTCATTTTCAGGGAGAATTATGAAGAGAGCTTGCTTTTTCTCAGTAGTTCTATAGTAATTTTTTGTACTGGTCCTGCTGTTTCATCAGCTAAACTTCTAAGCTTCTTCACTCATTTGTGAAACAATAATATGTCCCCAAATCACCTTCCACATGGAAGGAGGAGTGTTATGAGGAATAGATGGGATAAGGCTGGTGCCACGGCTAACCAGGCTAATCCTCTGCCTGCGGTGCCAGCACACCAGGTTCTAGTCCCAGTCGGGGCGCCGGTTCTATCCCGGTTGCCCCTCTTCCAGTCCAGCTCTCTGCTGTGGCCCGGGAGTGCAGTGGAGGATGGCCCAAGTGCTTGGGCCCTGCACCTGCATGGGAGACCAGGAGGAAGCACCTGGCTCCTGGCTTCAGATTGGTGCAGCACACCGGCCACAGCAGCCATTGGGGTGTGAACCAACAGAAGGAAGACCTTTTCTCCCTGTCTCTCTTACTGTCCACTCTGCCTGTCAAAAAAAAAAAAAAAAAAAAAAAAACTGAACACAATGTTTGGGACACAGAAACCCTAAACAATGTGAGCTGTGAGTGCCATCATCACCCTCTTCATCATTGTTATAATTCTTATTAAGTTTGATCAGCAAAAGGGCCAGTTAAAAAAAAAAAGTACTACAGTTATTCCAATTTTACAAACATACTGATAGCTTTAAGAAGTAACTAAGAAAATCTAGCTGAGGATCGTATATTTAGGCAATGATATAGATCTCCCAATTGTTTCCTCCTAAATCAGACAATTTCCTGTGGACACTGAAACAATTTAAATTTCAGAAAAAGAAGATTGTTGATTTTAGAAATATAGACATGCCCCAACTGACAACTGTTCAACTTAACAATGTTTAGACTTCCTGATACTATGAAAGCAGCATTCATTCCACGAGTTGTTCCTAGGAATTTGAACTCAGATCTTTTCCCAGACCAGCATTGTGCAGTCTGGCCTTCTCTGGCAATGCCGGCCAGCACCAGCCAACGGCTTCCAGTCAGCCCCAGGAGGGTACAATTCACACTCAGCAATGTACCTTGTTACCAAGGTATTTTTGGATATGAACATTCAATGAACTGGCCAAGAAATTCAACATTTTATCATAAAATATGACTTGTGTTAGATGATTGTCCCCACTGTAGGTTGATGTACTCGTTCTGAGCCTGTTTAAGGGAGGCGGGGTCAGTTATGGCATTTGGCCTGTTAGATGGGTTAAATGCATTTTTCAGCTTAACAGTATTTTCAGTTTATGATGGGATCATCGAAACATGACCCCATCATAAGTTGAAGAGTTTTATATTGGGACCAAAGCTGTCTCATGTCACATCTCACATGTCATGGGGGACGTGTGGGGTTTGCAGCTGGTGTGCCCATTGCGCCTCATGCATCCAAGTCACCAAGCGGATCTGAGGCAGGCATGGTGATTCGGTGTGAGTTCCAAGGTTGTTAGATTTCAAGTACAACAAATTCCATTAAAAAGTGTGATTACATTGATTTGTTCCCAAGAGGATTTCTGGTCAAGTCAGGCTAATTAGAAAAGTCAAGGAAAAAAATCTGAATTACCTGCAGTTGTGCCAGCCATCTCAGCTCAAATTTGCACAGTGAAGTGACCTGGCAGGTCTGAGGTCCAAGATGAAAGCGCCTGATACGGGATCAACACTTCTGGTCCTTTCAGCCTTCACTCTTATGTATCAGAGCCAATTAAGGACACATTGGGAAAGCTTTCCTGACACCGGGGACTGAGCATTATGTGTTTTGACTGCTAAAGAACATCAGGAACTGTCTTTAGAAAATAGGTTTGCACATACGGAGCAATTTTCTTCTGTCGGGGTGACCATGTCTATTTGTGCCTCATTCAGTTGGGAACCTGAGCCTCGCAAATGGCTCTGTGTGATCTGAAGAACATCTGGGGGCATGGTGAACATTTGGAGAATTTTGTTTGGATTTTTCAAATATATAGAAAAGTACCTCCTCCTCACAACCTATTAGCAGTGAGTTCTCAGTAAAAGCATATGTGTAGTCTGTTTTCATATTTTCCTCTCCCAGTGAAGCCCACGTTTAGATTGCCAATTCTAGCCTATTTTCTTTTACATCAATTTTTCTGTTGAAGGAATGAGGTAGTTTATAGGGATTCCCACAGTGTGGGTTTTGTTTATTTTCTCCCCACGGAATTTTAAACACATTCCCCCACTCCCTGTAGCTTCTATAAATTGGTAGATAGGCTTGATTTTTCTTCCTCTCTTTTTTGCCTAGGCTACTTTAATAGTGGTGTCCTCCCAACAAGAGGTGCATAATGTTTGCTTGTCCCTGTTTTTGGTGGTGTTTGGCAGCCATCGGCAAAAGTCCAGATCCATTAACTCAATAGTGTTTCAAATTGTGAAATTCTTTCCCACTTCAAGCTTTTAAAGTGGGATAATTCAAGAAACAAACTTTCCTCTCATTAACTGCTTAGATCCTCTGAGGTACAGATTTTATAGTTACTTGATCTCCTTGTACCACTTTTTAAAACCAGTTTTAAAATAATGAGTTAGCTCTCTGGCACATATCCACTGTTGATTCATGAGTTGGGAGTTTGCCCCCCTTTGTATCATTTAACTGCTGGATTAAATCATGTATTTCAACCCATTGCAATTACTCCCATTATAGATACTCAGATGGTTCCGTTTTGGGCCATTGTGGGCCTACTCAAGTTAGGTCCTGAGTCCTTCTGCTAAGCTATTAGTAGCCTGGACAGATTCCACGCTTTTGGATATGACAGAGTATTCCAGGCCATCTCTCCAGGGCCTTCCTTGTAGCAGTGAGTAATGGTTTTGAAAGCTGGGTTCGGGATGTTGTTGCTACTGGGTTAGTCTTTGTTTCTAGGCTTTTTCTGTGTTCAGCACCAGGGCATATGTGATTATTTCAAAGATAAATTGGGAGTTTACTGATGTTCCCAATTAAATCTCTAGATATATACAGGGTTTTCACTGACCCTCACTCATCCGCATTCAAACATGCTGAAAACGCTCAGATCACAGCATTAGCCTAAATTCTTACTTGATCTGTCCTACAAACGACCCAACAACACTGTTAACACCATGACTAGCATGAAAATGGTGTAGAGTCTTGTGGGTTTTTCTTACTGTCCTTCAGGTATGTCTTGTTAACGAGATTTGGTGGAATTTTCGTGTTTTAAAATCACCCAGCGCCTGTGTGGGTGATTATGCTGTCAATCAGAGAACCAGGTTTATTGGTTTCAGTTGCTTTTGATTTTCAGGGCCTGGTTTTGAAAATGTCTTTAAATTGGATTAACTAATGATATAAGACAATTGCATAAATCCAACATCAGATCTAGAAAACAAAATGTATTCAGGGAAAGTTAGCTATTATCAGTCTCTACTACTTTATATTCTCCCTCCTTTAGGTAATCATTGGTCTGTGGTAGGCATTAAAAAGTCAATAAATGATCATTAAGAATCTAGTTTTCCAGAAAAAACACTCTCGTAGTTTTGCAAAGTGACCCCTTAATGTGCATTAGAACTACTTATTCTGGAAATAAATAGTAGCAGCCAATGACAGGTCATCAAACAACAGTGATTTTTTCACATGTTCCCTCCACCCCGCTGTGCCCATTTAAAAGTCATTGTGTGGGGCCAGCACTGCGGCACAGGGAGTTAGCTGCTGCATGCAGCAATGGTATCCCATATGAGCACTGGTTTGAATTCCAGCTATTCTGCTTCTGATCCAGCCCCCTGATGGTGCTCCTGGGAAGCCATGGAGGACAGCCCAAATTCTGGGCCCCTGCACTCCCATGGGAGTCCTGAGAGAAGCTCCCAGCTCTTGTCTCCTGGTTTTGAACTGGCGTAGCTCCAGCCACTGTGGCTATTTGGGGAGTGAACCAGTGGATGGAAGATCTCTCTCTCTCTCTCTCTTTCTCTAAATCTGCCTTTCAAACAAAAATAAACATTTTTAAAAAGGTCCTTTGTTCCTTTTTTTAATCTGTAAATTCAGAATAAAGAGAAAGAAAAAAGACAAAGTGTGTCTGTGATAGCCAACTAGCCAGTTTTACTATTACTATTTAATATTTGGATTATTTTCTTCTAGACTTCTTTTCTATCCAACCTGTATTTTAAAATAAAATCTACAATTACATTTAAAATTTTTTTTGTTATATATAACATAACGTATGTATCTTGAACAATTTATTTTGGGGTGGTGTTGTGATACACCAGAGTCAGGTGCCACTTGAGACACCTGCATCCCAAAGGAGGGCTGGTTCCTTCCCCAGATACTCTGCTTCCAATGCAGCTCCCTGTTAACGTGCTTGGGAAGCAGTGGCTAATGGCCCAGGTTCCATGTGGGAGACTAAGATGAATTTCTGGCTTGTGGCTGCCTTGGCTGTTGTGGCCATATGGGAGGAGGACAAGCAAATGGATGATCTTTCTCTCTGTGTGTGTGTCTCTGCTTCTCTGTCTCAATCTCTTTCTCTCTCTTCCACTCTGTCTTTAAAATAAATCTTTTAAAACTGTTTTAAAGATGGAAAATTTCCATTCATTTATTCAACTCATATTTATAGAACCTCTTATTTTGAAAGAAGAAAAGATTTATTTATCTATTTGAAAGAGTTACAGAAGGAGAGGAAGGGACAGAGACAGAGACAGTCTTCCATCTGTTGCTTCACTCCCCAAAAGGCTGAAACAGCTGAGGCCGGGCCAGCCCAAGCTGAAGGCAGAATATCCATCTGGATATCCCATGTGAGTGGCGGGGTTCCCAAGCACTCGGGCGTCTTCTGCTCCCTTCCAGGTACATTAGCAGGGAGCAGGATTGCAAGTGGAGCAGCTACATGTCTGGTGTTTGTCCTCATCAAATCTTTCATGGAAAATGTTATTTAATTATCATGAACGTAATTTATGCCCAAGAATGTCCTGGACTCCTGGCTTGACTCTGTACACACTGTATAAGCTTAGGTACATTATGTAACCTAGCCAAGCCTCGTTCCTTTGTTGTAAAACAGTATGTACTCATCTCCAGAGGTTTAAGTGGAAAAAACAACATAAACATTTAGTGAGGTTCTAGGGACATACAAAATGCTTAATAAATGCCAGGACACAAAACATCCTGGTGCTCAGGGCTTGAACACCAGCACTAACTGATTTTTAATTCATATAGTGAAAGAACAGTGCTCTGCAAACCAGAACATAGTCAAGGTTTTTAAGTAAAATTTTTCGGACTTGGCCATGTCGCTGTATCAGAACACAAATTAAATTTGGCAGAAGATTCTTTGTCTTTGTTCATGGGACTTGCTTCAAGCCTACTGGAAGGGCCACACATTATTCCTTGCAAACCACAGGAGAAGTGACATCCATGAAAATGATGGCTCACCCTTTCTCACGAGCACCGAAACCACTCTCAAAATTCCAGCAAAATAAGCTTTGCCACTACTTTGGAAGAGGGGCAAAGACGACCTCAACCAGGCAAACCATCAGGGAAAAGGCAACTGCAACACAGCAGGGGAGCTGAGAGCCAGTTCTCGTTACTACAACAAGACACCTAGGCACCTAACTTTATGGTTTATTCAGTTCATGGTTTGGAAGATTCAAGCCCAAGATTGGCTGGCCCCATCAGTGTGGTCTCTGTAAGGGCTGTGGGTGGCAGTGGAGGAGTATGTGGGGAGGAGGGATCACACCGTGAGCCAGGCAGCAGAGAGCCTGGTTGGGCCCAAGCTTCGGGCTTTATCACCAACCCTCTTGTGAGAATCACCTTCTCAGGGCACAGAGCCAGTGACCTCAGGACACCCCTCAGGCCCCACCGCTGTTTACCCTCATTGGATCCTTTCTACCGTCTTGGTACCGTTAACTTATGGCTTTGAGGCTTAACATCTGTGTGAATTTGGGAGCCAGGACACATTTGAACCACATTACGACCCTTGTGGCATTTTAACTTGTCACTGACCCCTCTCCAAGTATGCAGCAGACTTGAAGACGGCAGCCCACATTCCCAGTGTGAGCTCTTGGCTCCAGGGGAAGAGGGAGCCACGTCCCCAGGAAGTGGTGTTTGTCTTGTTAGACCACTCTGGTGGCTCCCTGAAGGACAGGGGCAAAGGGCGTGCCTTTGTTTCCCCTAATTTGGACCTCTCTTAGAGAAGACTAGTGGTTACAGAAACATGTTCCTCAAAGAACAAATGAAAAGCTGCTGCTGCCTCAGACGAACTAGAACGCTTAGGGTGGGCAAAACGTCTGGGAGCAAAAGCCGGAGAGTGAGATACTCTGCATAATCAAAGTTTCGAAAACCTCCCACATAGACTCAGGATCTTAAGGCGAAGCTCACGCACAGGGCAGGATGCCTACTTAGAAAATATCTGAGGCCGGCGCCGCAGCTCACTAGGCTAATCCTCTGCCTGTAGCACTGGCACACCGGGTTCTAGTCCTGGTTGGGGCACCAGATTCTGTCCCGGTTGCTCCTCTTCCAGTCCAGCTCTCTGCTGTGGCCCAGGAGTGCAGTGGAGGATGGCCCAAGTGCTTGGGCCCTGCACCTGCATGGGAGACCAGGAGAAGCACCTGGCTCCTGGCTATGGAACGGGTGCAACGCACCAGCCGCAGCGCGCCGGCCACAGCGCCCACTTGGGGGGTGAACCAATGGAAAAGGAAGACCTTTCTCTCTGTCTCTCTCTCTTTCACTGTCTAACTCTGCCTGTCAAGAAAAAGAAAAAGAATATCTGAGCAGACTCTAATATTTCATTTCTGGAGGTGAAGACTAAGGCAGGGCTATTAAGGGCCCAGCTGAGTGTTGAAGGAGTGCCCAATCCCTGAGCCCATCTGCATGCTGGGAGATTTATTCATTTTTCATTTTCTTGTCATCTTTTCTCTTCCTCCCCCTTTTCCTCCACTTCCTTCCTCTTCCTCCTTCTTTTTTAATTCCAGATATTTCAGGAAATCTCTGGCAACCCACTGACTACTGACCTAAAGGAACAAAGACTTTGGAGACAACACATGACAAAGAACACAGTTTTTACCAAAGTAATTTAGAAAAGTCATTAAACAAGCACAGAGCTATGACCCACAGCAAGCCACAACAGCAAACCCTGGTGAGGGAGCAGAATGTGAAATCCTAGGTTACCCCATTATTATGTTAATCAGCTCAGGCTGTCATAGCCAAATGCCACAGGCTGAGTGACTTAAAAGCAGAGCATGCTGCTCAGGAGTAGGGAAACTAGCTGGCTAAGATTGATTGAGGTTCCTGCTGGTTCTGTGTCAGGAGAGAGCCTGCTTCCTGGCTTGCAGGTGGCTGGGTATGGAGGTTTTCTTACTTGACAGAAAGTGGGTGAGTGAATTCTCAGGTGTCCTTTATGTTACAATAGTTGGCTTATTTGAAAGGCAGAGTGACAGAGTGAAAGGGAGACAAAGGGAGACACACACATAGGGAGGGAGAGAGAATCTTCCCTCTGCCGAATCACTCGCAAATGGCTGCAACAGTCAGGTCTGGGTCAGGCCAAAAAAGCCAGGAGTCAGGAAATCTATCTGGAAATCCCACGTGGGTGTCAGAGACCCAAATATTTGGGCATCTTCTTCCGCTTCTCAGGTGCATTAACAGGAAGCTACATTAGAAGTGGAGCAGCTGGGAGTCAAACCCATTCAGTCCCATCCAATGATGGGATGGTCAGCATCACAAGTGGTGGCTAAACCCACTGCACTACAGTGCTGGGTCCTGGTGTCTCTTATAAGTATACTAATCCCCCCAATGCTTATGAACTAATTTATTTTCAATTATCTCTTTATGTGCCCTCTATTGGCTTTCTGTCACTGTAACAAATACCTGAGAGAAGCTGCTTATGAAGGGAGGTTTATTTGGGCTCATGGTTTTGTAGGTTCACAGTCCAGGATCACATGGCCCCCTTGGTCTGAAGTCTTAGGAACATAGTGGATGGAGGAATACGTGCAAAGGAAGGGTCACATGCACGCCACAAAGCAGAGAGACCCGGAGCATGCTCAATCTCCATGTCCATGTTGTCTCAATAAAGTCACCATGATTTGGTTATGTTGAGGCTGTCCCAGCAACTTAATCCAATCCACTCACTTCTCAAAGGTCCTACCTTCAGACACCGAGCTTCCAGTCTTCCAACCTATGACTCTTGGTTTTAAATATCTGCAGAAATCAGGAAGGCAGATCATGTTCAGTCTGTAGTATGTCTGTGTTTAAATATAGTCAGGTTGACTTCCACATGAATTTGGAGTTGGGAGGGATACAATTCAGTCCATAGCGTTGAAATGTCCAATCCAAATACCAAGCTTTCAGCAAAATAGTTACAAGGCATTTGAGGAAACAAATGACAGTGTAGCGCCTTTATAAGAAAAAATAAATAAACGAACAGAGCCTGTCACTGAAGAAGCACGAAGAATCTCTAGCAAAGACTTTAAATCAACTGCCTTAAAAATGAAGCACTTTAGTTGCTAGCTACCAAGTAGTGATTTGGGTTCTCATTATGTTGTTGTTTCTTTGCATTTTGAGTGTCTCCCACAATCTGTGGTTTGACCATTACATTTTTAAACTGGAATTTCAGTTTGTCTAAGTTAAATGTGGTGTTTATAACATATAAGCTTCCTGAAGCTGACATTGTGGTGTAGCAGGTTAAGCCACCACCAGAGTTCCTGTTCAAGTCCCAGCTGCTCCGCTTCCAATCTAGTTTTCTTCTTTAGACTGGGAGACAGCAAAAAATGGCCCATGTCCTTGGGTTCCTGCATCCACATGGGAGTTCCAGAGGAAGCTGCTGGCTCCTGGCTTCAGCCCGGCCAGTCCTGACCATTGCAGCCATCTGGGAGGAGTGAACCAGCAGATGGAAGATATCTCTCTGTCTTTTCTCTCTCTCTGTCACTCTGCCTTTCAAATGGATAGATGGTTAGATAGATAGATAGATAGATAGATAGATAGATAGATAGATAGATATACATAGATACATAGATAGAGATAGATGATAGAGATAGATAGATAGATAGATAGATAGATAGATAATAGATAAACAGACTTCCCTTTAAAGAATCTCCTCTCTCAGAGACATGGCTGACTCTACAACTGGAAAAGTGAGTACGTAAGGTGAGTATGGAGCATCTTGTGCCTGAGAGGATGGAAATGGTACACATTTACACATCTATACACTACATACTTTGGTATATGAGGGTACATCCAAAAGTTTGTGGAAATGGAATTAAAAGGTAAGTTTATTTTGGGACAGGAGGAACTTGGAAGACATGAGAACTCAATGTCATATGTTCCGGATAGCATCCTGGAACAGAAAGGGATATTAATTGAAACCAAGGAAATCTGAATAAACTATGGACTTTACTTAATAATAGCATGTCATGTTGATTACTGAAATAAATGTACCATACTAATTTAAGGTTTAACAATGTACTATCTTCACAGTTTCTCTGTAAATCTAAGACTATTCTAAAAAAGGAATTGATTTTCAGAGCCAGCTCCTCATTTTAGTGTGAAGAGAAATTGTTTGCTTCTCAATCCCCCTGCATTTTAGATAGCTCTACTCTCTCTGGGTCATTGGTCAGTTGATCACTTGAAAGTCAGCCAGGGCAGGAACTGACAGGAAATCCCCTTGGTTTTATTATGTACAATAAAACTCTTTATTGTACATAATAAACCACAGAGAACTGCTTCTCAGGATGTGCAAATGACCCTTGGGGTCCAACTAGTCATAGAAAAAACTGCTTTCCATGGTGCCAATTTAGTTTGGCACTAATTCGCCCAATTTGTTCTCTTTGCATGGGCTAACTTCACACTGGAAGTAGTGTTTCTTTGAGGAAATGTTAAGCCTTACCATGAAAGAAAGAAAGAGAATTATGAATTCTATCAATTTTTTAGCAGTTAAGCCATCTACTACAGGAAAATTAGAATATATAAGAAGAGAATGTGTTAAATTAGATCTTAGTTGTTTCCCCATAGGAACAGAAAACATCCACAGGAAAGGTTTAGAGACAGAGAGAGATGTGGGCAGGGTTAAGGGGGTGGGGAGGGATTTGTTCCAGCAGGAAGCTGCTAGCACCTCCACCCCAAGGCAAGAAGGGCAAGGGGAGGAGAGGAGCTCGCCAGATAGATGGAGAATAGGGGCCGGCGCTGTGGCTCAATAGGCTAATCCTCTGCCTTGCGGCGCCTGCACACCAGGTTCTAGTCCCGGTCAGGGCACTGGATTCTGTCCTGGTCGCCCCTCTTCCAGTCCAGCTCTCTGCTGTGGCCCGGGAGTGCAATGGAGGACGGCCCAAGTTCTTGGGCCCTGCACCTGCATGGGAGACCAGGAGAAGCACCTGGCTCCTGGCTTCAGATCAGCGCAGTGCGCCAGCTGCAGTGCCCCAGCCGCAGCGGCCATTGGAGGGTGAACCAACGGAAAAAGGAAGACCTTTCTCTCTGTCTCTCTCTCACACTGTCCACTCTGCCTGTACAAAAAAAAAAAAAAAAAAAAAAAAAAAAAAAAAAAGAAAAAAAGAGAATATGACACCAAAAGGTAGCACTGAAGCAAGGGTGCAGGGGTGTGTGTTTGACCTTAGTGGTTAAGACATCTGGGTCCTATATCCCAGTGCTTGGATTCAATTCCTGCCTGGAGCAGCTGACTCCAGCTTCCTGCCCAGGTGTACCTGCAAGGCAGTAGCAATGGCTCAAGTAACTGGATCCCTGCCACCCACAAGGGAGACCTGGACTGAGTTTCTGGCCCCCAGATTTAAGTCTACCCTGCCGTTGCCATTGTGGGCTTTTAGGCAGTGAACCTCAGCAGGTGGGAGAGTCTCTCTCTCTCTCTCTCTCTTCTCTCTCTCTCTCTATCCCCCACCTTCACAAGTAAATGCAAAGTTTAAAGACTCTGAAGGTGCAGCCTCCTCCTGGAAGATGGCATTGAAGGTGAGGGAATGGAGGAAAGGCACCTCCTGACTTTTCCCCGCTCTGCTTGCTGACCTCCCACGGGTCCCTCCCACTTGTGGGGTCTAGCTGGAAGCCCAAAGGTTTGGGAGCCCTGGTGACAACTTCTCTCACACTCAGCCTCTCCAGGCACTGGGTGGAGCAGAGAAGGGTAGAGGATGGACACAGGGACAGATGGAGAATGTACATCAATAATGCCTGGAGGACTTAAAAAAAAGACGTATCCTTCCCAGCCTTGTCGTTACCAAATGCAATCCCAGTGTATCAGAGGGAGTTCTGCCATTCACTCTTCCAGTGCCCAGACTTGAGCCTGCAAAAAGGACCAGCAGTGGCTGAGTCCGTATCTGTAGAAGGGAGAAGCCAGGATGGATCTGGAAAACGCAATGATCCAAAAGAAAGCGGCTGTGCTAAAAAGGCAAAGAAACAAAAAGGTGTGACCGTCTCGTTGTGCCTCAGATGTTATCATGTGTTTATAGTGAACAGGAAGAAGGTGAATTCTGAACAGCCAGGGATTCATGAAGCTGCTCAGAAAGGTGAGTGCAGACGATACAGACAGGCAGTACTAACACAAAGAAGGGTGAATGTAGTGAAATGGTTTTCATTATTTTATAGATTTTAATAAGTAGGTGATGTTAACATGTAGGTGTTTCTTCCATTAATGCTATTTATAAAGAATGCACTTGCTTTTAACCATGTACCTAAGAAAGAATAAACATAAAGAATTATAAGCAAGCTGAAGACTCAAAAAAAAGTAGATACTGAAACCCCAAACAGAAAGGATTAGGTATTTAGGGTCACTTGCAAGTACCAAGTGCACTGTGTTCCAAAAGGATGGATTATTTAAAGATCCTAAGGAGAAATAATTACATAGATCAAACCTTCCGCCAGAAATGGAACCTCTCTAAGGATCTCCTAATTAGCACACTGATGAGAAATAGGTAAGATCTACTAATCTGCACAGACTGCAGAGAGCAGTGCGTCCTAAAGAATGGACCCTGGGCTCCATAAAGAAGCACAGGTGATCTTTTAAAAGTATTGAGGTGTCTTAGTGTCCTGTGGCTGCTGTCACAAACTTTACAAACCTAGTGGTGCAAAGCAAGAGAAACCCATTCCCTGTAGATCTTCAGGCTGGAAATCCGGGCGTCAGCAGGGCCTCTGTCCATGTGAACACTGCAGGGAAGACACCAAGTGCACTTCTGGCTGTAGCAGGTGTCCTTGGCTTGGGACTGCAACGCTCCAGTCTCTGCCTCCATGGCATGGTTGCTTGTTTTCCTCCTCCTCCTTCTCTTTTTTATTTTATTAATTTTTTTGTAAAATCTCCCTTGAGTGTTTCTTTTCTAAACCTTTTTTTCCATTTGAGAGTCAGACAGAGCCAGACATATAGATAAACAGAGAGTTCCCTTCGGCTGGCTCAGTACTCAGATTCCTGCCATGGCTGGGGCTGGGCAAGGGCCAAAGTCAGGAGCAAGCAACTGGGTCCAGGTTTCCCACATGAATGGCAGGGAGCCAACTACTGGAGCCATCACCTACGGTCTTCCAAGGTCTGCACCTGCAAAAAGATGGAGTTAGGAGGCAGCCCTGGGAATCAAACCCAGGCAAACCAATATAGGACTTGGGCATGGTAACCATGAGGCTGAACACCTGCTCATCTATTGAAAGCATACTCCTCACTGCATTTAAGTCCCTTTTAAATGACTCAAGATGAACTCTTCATCTCAAGACCATTGATGACGTCTGTAGATGCTTCTGCCAGGTCAGTCTCTGTTTACAGCTTCCAGGAATGGGGCACCGGAGTCGCTTTCTGGGCTCACTATTCAATCCACTACGGGGTCAGGGGTGGGAGTAGCATTCAAGTTGGTAGAAAAAAGAAAGAACTAGGACCTAGGTAAGAGGCCCAGATTTTTAAAGCTCCATAGTGTAGCAACTCCCTGTTTCCCTGCTTGCCAATGGCCATAAAGTTTTTGTTCTTCGAGGCAAGTGAGCTCTGAAGATTTGCAGCACAAAATTGTGCCTGTGGCTGACAGTGCTGTGTGGTACATGAGAAAAAAAAACAGAAGAGGGCAGGACTCATGTCAAATACTCTTACCACACACACGCGCACACACACACACACACATCAGTCTTCTTGAAATTTAAGTCTGAGAAGGAAGTGCAGGTTGGTGGTCTGCAGACCCAATTTGAATGCCCTTGGGGAAGGAATCATGTCTGGAAGTCAGTTATTTTGACTTCCTGAGCAACAGCTGGCTCGTGAGAGACCTGTGGTTCCCTAGGGGCTGGTAAGGTTGCTGGAGTCCCAGGGAAGAAGAAAAATACTACACGTTAACCCCTGGGAAGATATCAAAATAAGCACATCAATAAACCTAGGGATATATATTAAAAAGTACAAAAGCAATAAAGGAATGAAATAAATCCATGCTGTTGACAGTGAGAATAGTTTTGAATAAAAATGGAGAAATATATTTTGCAGTCATTTGTATGTATGTTTATTTTCCTGATGCTTCAGGGGTTTGCATGATTGAGATGAATATGCCTTGTTAAATTTATTGCCATTTAAAATGTGTTTAGATGTATAATTAATTAAATTTTCAATCAATGTTTAAATTCTCAAGAAACAGTGATTTTCTAAATTCCACATATTAAACATACTAATTTATTAAACTGAGCATCAAATTCTAGTGAGTAGTGAATATCCACTTTACTTATGCAAATCCTTTAGGCTTTAAAGAATATATTGATTGCTTTAATATTTGAAATATTTCTTTTGTAAAACATGTATTACTTATTTGAAAGGAAAACAGATGGAGGTAGAGACAGACAGGACAGAGAGATAGATAGGTAGGTAGATAGATAGACAGACAGATAATCTTCCATCTGCTGGTTCACTCCCCAAATGCCTGCATCAGCAGTGGCTGGGCCAGGCTGAAGCCAGGAGCCAGGAACTCAATCAGGGTCTCCCACCTGGGTGGCAGGGACCCAATTACTTGAGCACCTGCCGCCTCCCCGGGTGTGCATTAGTAGAAGCTGGAATTGGGAGCTAGGACTCAAACCCAGGCACTCCAGTATGGGCTGTGAATGTCTCAAGCAGTGTCATAACCACTGCACCAGACACCCACCCCCTAAGATATTTCTTAAAGAGAAGCCTGCTGTAATTCCTCACTTCTCCCACCTGCTTGAGCTTACGGTGGTGGTGTGGGACACAACCTTCTTCCTTACTCTGCTTCTGAAAAGGTTGAAGAGCTTCAGTTGTTCACAATGTAGCTCTAGGGGCTGGCGCTGTGACATAGTGGGCTAAGCCTCCACCTGCAGAGCTGGCATCCCGTATAAGCACTGGTTCGTGTCCCAGTTTTTCCTCTTCTGATGCAGCTCTCTGCTTGTGACCTGGTAAAGCAGTGGAAAATGGCCCAAGTGCTTGTGCCCCTATACTCCTGTAGGAGACCCAAAAGAGATTTCTGGCTCCTGGCTTTGGGTTGGCCCAGCTCCAGCCATTGTGGCCATTTGGGGAGTGAACCAGCAGATGGAAGACCTCTCTCTCTCTCTCTCTCTCTGTCCCCCCTCCCCCACTCTGCCTCTCAGATAAATAAATAAATAAATCTTAAAAAAGCAAAGATGTAGCTCAGTTGGGTCCTCCTTCTCTGGCGTGAAATGTCCCAAAGTAATACACATTGAATTCACAGTTAAGTCTAACATCGAGTTCTTATTAAGTTACATGCTCAATCATATCATCATCCTAATGAGGAATCAATTTTAATAGAATATGTATTTCACTACATTGCCTCATTTCCAACATAATTCTATTTTCATGCAGAAAGAATAAATCCTGTTTCCCAAGAATATGGAATACGCTTTTATGTGTAATATATATGGGATGCCCCCTTCTGAAAATAATCCTAGGTCCTCTAGTCAACTAAAGATAACATCTTTATTTTTCCTTTTGTTCCTGATCTGCTCAACAATGGTTTTTGATTCGACAGGCTTCAGCAGTGAGTGGATGCAAAGGGGTGCTTTCCCAGGACTTGGTACACACAAAATGACAGAGCAAGTGGCCAGTGAGGATGAAATATTTGTTTTCTACTCCTAATTCATCAAGTTGACTCAGTTCAGTGAAAGAAACCGGAAATAAAACTTGAGTTCATGTTATTTTGGGGGATTTTTATTGCTGGGAAAAGGATCAGAAAGAGTCCATGTGGTCATCTGCAACAAAAGAAAATGGAGCATAAAGATAGAGAATTCTTTCCAAACCGAGCAATTGAGGGAATCCTCATCACGTCACTTGCAGATGACTTGGGAAAATAAGTCGAGGCCTGGCAGCCTAATCACTGTATTCATGTGTCTCTGTGTCTTCTTCCATGATAGTTTAGAGACAGCATACACGTTTTCTCTTGGCCTTTGGAATTTCCTAGAGAGGTCCTCTCATTTCACAGATAGAAGATATGATACATCAAGAGGTAAATAAGATTTAACAGCCTCTAGGAGAGAACGTCCTCCTGTCAACATCTGTTGTGCACTTTTCTCAAGGCTTAGAGCTAGGCGCTGATTTTACTGAGATCACAGAGCCAGGGAAGGGCTGGAAGTATCTTTGAACACAGCAGCAGCCCCTCTGAGCCTTGGAAACTTGATGCTGTGGGTTCAGCTCCCCTCTGACCTTGTGCCTCCTGATGTCTCCTCTACCTGTAATTAGTGCATATGACCATTTAATGACTCAGTCCACCAAGGTGCTGGACTTCAGTTTTGCAGGAATGGAGGAAGGCACCATCACACAAAACATGTGTAAGACGATAGTTCCAGAGAGTGAGCTAGGGATATCCAAGGTGAAAGGACTCCCCTGTCGCTCCCCCTCTTCGTGGAGGAACGACACAGGACCCTGCGCTGTTCTTTCGTCTGCTCGGCCCTCCCCGGGTTTGCTGCTGGTTCTTCCCGGGTTGGCTACTATCCCTTCCACCTCCGTGGAAGGGCAGTTCCCCCTGGCCACATTCCCCACTTCCGCAGGGGAGCGGCACACCGCCGGCCGGCTCTTCTCGGGGGCTGCACAGGTGTTCCTTCAGCTAGATGTTCCCCATAGATGTTCCTGGTGCATGCCGTCTCTCTCCTCCTTTATAGTCCTCCTCCGCCAATCCTAACTCGGCTGCCCACACGCCGAGTACGCTGCTCTCCTCCAATCAGGAGCAAGTCCTACAGTTTATTAGTTGAACTGGAGGCAGCTGTGCGGAAGCTGTTTACTTCTCTCCCAGCGCCATATTGTGGGAGAGCAGATGCATAGAATAAGTCTTAATTCCAGTAACTCAGTCCAGTCCGGATTGCTCCCCACACTCCCCCAGATGAGCAAAAGTTGTGCTGGATCTTCAAATTGGCATTGAGGTCAGCTCTCTCCAGGATTTCGAAGGACCACGCTCAATCATGCTGTGGTGGTTGGTGTATATCCACATGTGCTGCTGGTCACGTGGACTTGGTCCTGTATGAAGCCAGGGCTGCTGTTGAGTTTCACTGGTGTTACGGGCTATGCTTTCCCAGTGCAGCTGGGGCCAGCTCTCTAAGAATCAAGTTGGGAGCAGGGTCAGTGATTCAGTTAGTCTCACTCTGACTCCACTCTTACCTCTTCTTCCTTGTATGGTGGTCACTGGCTTCCATCTGAGTGTTGACAACTTGAGACTACTCCTGAATTACTTTCCTGGTTGTTGGAGACACAGTGCACCTGGTGAAACAGAAACTGCCCCATGGGATGCAACATGGTAGATTCAATGGACATGTTTTCTAAGAAGGTACAAGAAGGGTATTTGGAAAGGCTGCAGCTCCTGGGTGTGCAGGCTGGCTGGCTGGCATGAGACAGAGCCAAAACCTTAGCAGGTGCTCAATCACACTACTCCGTGGCTATTTGGCCCCTTTGACAAAGGTAGTAATGTCACCAAGCCTCCTTTGTTGCTGGATGGATGAAAACATACTCCCTGCTGTCCTTGTATAGCTCCTTTTTTTTTTGACAGGCAGAGTTAGACACTGAGAGAGACAGAGAGAAAGGTCTTCCTTCTGTTGGTTCACCCCCAAAATGGGTGCTATGGCCAGCGTGCTGTGCTGATCTGAAGCCAGGAGCCAGGTGCTTCCTCCTGGTCTCCCATGCGGGTGCAGGGCCCAAGGACTTGGGCCATCCTCCACTGCACTCCCGGGCCACAACAGAGAGCTGGACTGGAAGAGGGGCAACCGGGACAGAATCTGGCGCCCCAACCAGGACTAGAACCCGGGGTACCGGCGCCGCAGGCGGAGGATTAGCCTAGTGAGCCGCGGCGCCGGCCCACCTTGTATGGCTCTTTCAGAAGCTGCTCAACAGCTACAGTCCACAGCAGGCTTCTCCCCACGGGGACAAGTCAGTACTTTCTGGCTGTGAATCACCACCCCCGGGCCCACCTTTCCTCCTGTTTGGGGGAGGGGTGAATGTTCTCCCTTTTAGACTTCCCTTGTACTTACAGTGTCTTGGTGTTAGTACCAGTTGACTTCTCTTTCTCTGGCTGCAGGTACCTTAGACTCTAACCTGCATTGCACGTAGGTCCTGAGCTCTATGATACCCTGTGCCCACCTGCCTTGAGTGGGGCTGCTCTGGGTTAAACTTCACCCTGCAAGGAAGAGCTGATACCTCCGTTTCCCAAATGGCTAAGTGCCATCATGAAATGGAAAAGAAAAATCATTTCCCAATTTAAAAATAAGCATGAATATGAAAATGATGTTACTGATAGTAGGAAAAAGAAACTCCTTTGGGAAATTCACTCTGCAAGAACTTTTAAAAATCAATTAAGAACTACAAGACAGTAGCTAAGGAAGTTGCATGCCACAAATAAGACACGAGGTAAAACACCATAAAAGTTATACATATTACATGCAATTTTTGACTTGGTGAAGATGGCATGGTTTGGAATTTCAATGTTGTGTTTTCAGGGTCCACAGTTGTAGCTTGGTGTGCATTAGTCCTTACTAGACAAGTCCTACATTCACATCTCATATGTAAAACTTTTGCCTTCTCATTTTTGAGCTAAAAGGTTGTCAATGTCCTTATGATGAATTGTATTAGTTCCAGGCATGCCCAGTGAAGAGATCATAGGCTCTGAGAATCACTGAGCCTCCTGCTGGATGAAATGCACTTTAGACGATAACTTGCATTTGCTTTCCATTTAGAACTGAAATTTTGTGTTGTCACTTTTACGTTTGCTGTTGCAATGTGGAATCTTAATAACTGGCAAATGTAATCTACATTCTATTGAAGTAAACACATACATGTTCTCTGTGAAACAAAGCTATTGAAGAAGCCAAGCACAGTGAATTCCCAGGCTGACTCTGTGCGGAGGTCATTGGCCTGCTGCTTTGTAGTACTAGCTGATTCTGAGTCATGGTCTATGTGAATTTTACCTCCACAGTAATGATGAGGCAAGATCAAGTAGACTTCAGAATTTAAATTGGAAATATGGTAATTTGTGTGATGAGGTTCAATTTGATACATGCAGTTCTTTGCTGAATTTCAAATTCAAAATTCAGTATTTCACTGCTTGGAAGTGGGTGTTTAGCTTAGTAGCTAAGATGCACACGTCCCACATTAGAGTCCCTGGCTTTGGTGCTTGACTACAGCTTCCTGCTAACGTAGATGCTGAGAGGCACCAGTGATGGCTCAAATAGTGGGATTCCTGCTACCCAAATGGGAATCCTGCATTGTGTTCCTGGCTTCTGACTTCAGCCCTGGCCTAGCCTAGGCCAATTAGGGCTTTTGGGGAGTGAATATTAGTGGATAGGAGCTCTCTCTATACATCTGTCTGTCTGACTCTGTTTTTCTCTGTATGCTGAATGCTAACCACTAGACCACCAGGGAGCTCTGTCTGTCTATCAAATAACATTTAAAAATAAAAACAAAGAGGTAAGATGATTTTTAAAAGTAGTTTTACTGCTTGATTTCTACATATTATTTTCTGTTATATCACATGAAATTTTAAGTGGTGATGTATAAACGCTTCAGCCAAATGTCAGTTGTTTTGACTTTTCTCAAAAATATTCTAAAAATGGAAATGCCAGAAGTGATCAATGTTAACGTAAGAACCAGATGCAGTGAAGCCCAAAGCAGTCCAGCTAATTCAGATTCAATCCACTGTGGAAAACACTTGCGGTTCCATTTGTGTTATGCACACGTGTGTGGATTTACTGCAGTTTAAAATCAGCCCCATCTTTTAAGCCTAGCTATGAATAGTCACATTAAATTGGAAAAACTGCATTGTTGGAAGAGTGTAACAAGTGGTGTCTGAAATACCTATAAGGTATATGGCTCTTCTAAAAGGTTAGTAAATATGTGAGAGCCAATAAGAAGGTGTGAAATGTTCTCTAATACAAATTACAAATGATTAATGATGGGCTGATGCATTTCCTTTTCATGTTAACACAGTCATCCCTTGGTCTCAGTAAGAGGTTGCCTGGGAAGCAGCAGGTTCACAGAGAGGAATGATCAAATTCCTAGCCATGCTTTCCATGCTTCTGACAGTGTATACCAACAGGAACTCCATTCTCCGAGCTCATTCTTCTTCCAACCATAATAGATAACTTGCTTTTGGTTACTGTTTTTGTGAATTCTAAGTCAGATTTTTTTTTGGCTGTAGGATATGATTAACCTGTCAATAAGTCTTCACATATTTTTTATTAAATTGTGCTCAGATCATAGTAGTTGGTGCTCATAAAATGATACAATCGAGTCTTCTCAGGTAACCTGACTTGTTATGCAGAGTAAGAGTTCCAGACAGTAAAGAAATTATTCTTCAATTGCTTCCAAAAGCTCTGATGATTGTGACTCTTGGCTTCTGTTTCTTTAAGGACTCCTTATAGTCCATTCTTGTGGCAATTTGCTGTTACACACCAGGACTCAGAAGCATTAATCTTGGCATCATTCAGTAAGATGAACCTGACCTTGAGCTATTAATCCCATGCTACCTTTAAAACATGACTTCTGTTCGCTCTTTGTCAGTGTTTCAAAAACCACTGAAGTTCACTCAACACATGGTAGGGGTTGGTGTAGTGGAAGACATGGAGGAAGGTGGACAAGTTTGGCAAAAACCAAAATATCTTTTTGGGCATGAATGTCTGTGTTCTTAAAGATTGAGATTTGAGTCTAGAAAGAAGGAGGAGGAGGAAAGCCCAATATCAGAATTGCATTCTTAACTACAAGAATGTTTAGAGGGATCCAGCAGAATGGGTCTACATTTAAAACAACCTCTAAAAACCTTCCAAATACCCTAGGGTGTGTACTCTGTGGCTCTTTTCAGAAACATTTTCATGTAAAGTAAATTTTCTGAAAATTGTGTCCTTTTGAAAGAAAGAACTCCAAGTATTTTCCGAATAATGTGTGAGCAATTGAAATGAAAGGAACAGTTTTAGCACTTCCTGATTTCCAGGAAAAAGAGGCAAGTAGCTATCCCTTGAATGACTGGAAGAAATGCTCATTGCACTGCCCTTTGAAAACAGGGGGTATTGCAGAAATGCTGAAGGACAAAGAAAACAATGCCACTGACGCTGGCTGTAGTCTTGTTATCACAACTTGACTTCCCCAGCCATCAGGGCTGGTGAGCAGTAAGCAGTCACAAAGGAATGAGGAAAACACACATGACTTCAAAAAATGTCATTTTAAAAATCCAAGAATTGAGCTTTGAAAGTGTAATTATGTTAACTGTATCATCTGAATAAAATTTCATGTCAAGAATCATGGTTGGGATTCATTTTCTTTAAGAAATATGAGCACCTGCATCATTTGAAAGTCTGCCTAGATATTGATGTTGCATTTTTTCTTTACAAAATATCTGAATGGTAGAATATAGGTGGTTGGCACATGAGTGCTCAAGGTAAAATTGTTTCCACTTGGTTATCGATTTGAGAATTTTCATGATAAAATTTTGTAAAATAATCTGTCTATTCTTAAGGCTTGAAAATAATTAGTGACCTGAGACATAAGCAGTTGACCAAGCTAAAAGCAGTAAGGACAACCCAGAGTTGGAAGAGATTTAGCAACAGTCCTTACCAAGCCTCTCTGTACCCCAGTACATCCCAGGCACAGCCCTGATGGCCATTCCCTGTCTCTTCTGCACCATGCCCAAGCCTGGTTTTACAAGGAGTCTGCACCTTGCTGGGCATCTAAGAAAGTAAAAGCTGTTTCAACCCTCATGTTGAAAATGTCTTCCTTCTTGTTTCTGAATTTATTTCATATGTTAGGGTAGGCTCCTGTCAACCTTGGCACTCTAGACATTTGAGGACTGTCTTGGTTCATTTTTTGATGCTATCACAGACTACCTGGGACTGGGTAGTTGATAAAAAGAGGTTGATGCTGATTCACAGTTCTGGAGGCTAGACATCCAAGATCAAGTGTCTGTATTTACTTGGCTTCTGATAAAGGCCTCATGTTGTGTAAACTCAGTGGCAAAAAGCAGAAGGGCAAATGGCATTGTACAAAGAAAGGTGGGGACAAAAAAAAAAACCAAAATTTACAATAATGTGCAATTTGTGATAGCTAACCTAGTGTCATGAGAACTGCATGATCCATTCACAAGGATGGGACTCCCTTGGATCAAACACCTCTTAACATCCTTACCACCTCTCTACACTATTATACTGGCAATTAAATTTCAACACAAGTTTTGGTGGAAGTGATCCACATCCAAACCATAGCTGGAGCAAATAATTCTTCATGGTATGGGGCTGTCCTGTGCATTTTAGAATGCCCGGTAGAATCCCCAAGTGTGCTCTAGCAGACAGCATTGAAGTGGAGGGCAGACAGCTCAGCTCCCTTAGCACCTGCTGAGGTGGAGAGAGGAATCTCACCTTAAGCGGCGGCTTAAGGCAACACCTGAGTCTTTTCAAGGAGAATTAGGGCTGGGAAAAGAAGCATCCACAAGTTACACATGTAGGGATGTCTTGAATTGACTACAAGGCCCCCTGAGAACCTGCCCTAAACAGAATACCATCCTTGAACGTATCCTCAAAAGCAGATGGCCCATCACATCCTGCAAGCTGGAGAAGTCTGCATCAGCACGATAGTGGGGGTCTTCAAGACCAGCAAGGATGGAACAGTCTTCCCAGGTCTGTCTGTCCATATAGCTTCAGGTAAGTCCTACAGCATCCTGATAGTGCTGGGATCCAAGTCCACATCCCAGGGCTTGTCCATTTTGTGGAAGGGTGGTTTGGGCTACTGATCTTCAAGCTTAGTCAAGATAAATATTCAAGAATAAAGAAACATAGAAAATAAGCAGTTGCTGGGGAGAAGATGAGGATGGCGTGGAAGGCAGAGGCTTCTCTCTGCTGTTCTCCCAAGGTGACCCCTACACAGGTTCTGATTAAGGCCCAGGGACTCCATGAATCATAGTGTGGGTGTCACAGGTGTCCCAGTCTACTTGGGCTGCTGTCATAGAATGCCACAGATTGGACGGCTTAAGCAATAGACATTTATTGTCTCATAGTTTTGGAGGCTGGAGATTTCAGACCAAGGTGTGGGCAGGGTTGGCTTCTCCCGAGGCCTCTCTCCTTGTTTGGCTTATGGGCCACCTATCTCTGTGCTTTGCTTGGCTTTTCCTCTGTGAGGCTGCATCCTTGCTGTTTCTTCTGTTCTTGTAAGTCCTGTTGGATTAAGGCCCATCCGTATGACCTCATTGAACCTCATCTCTTTAAAGGCATTATCTGCGGCCGGCGCCGTGGCTCACTAGGCTAATCTTCCACCTAGCCGCACCAGCACACCGGGTTCTAGTCCTGGTCGGGGCGCCGGATTCTGTCCCGGTTGCCCCTCTTCCAGGCCAGCTCTCTGCTGTGGCCAGGGAGTGCAGTGGAGGATGGCCCAAGTGCTTGGGCCCTGCACCCCATGGGAGACCAAGAGAAGCACCTGGCTCCTGCCACTGGATCAGCGCAGTGCACCGGCCGCAGCGTGCCAGCCGTGGCGGCCATTGGAGGGTGGTCCAACGGCAAAGGAAGACCTTTCTCTCTGTCTCTCTCTCTCACTGTCCACTCTGCCTGTCAAAAAAAAAAAATAAAAAATAAAATAAAATAAAGGCACTATCTGCAAATGAGTCACATTAGGGGTTAGGTCTTCAACCTAAGGATTTTGCTGTACAACAATCCAGTGCCTCTCAGTCCCACTTCCCTCCCGCCTTGGGCAGGTAGTTTCACCTCACAGTAATGAGACCATTGTTACCCTTACCGGTGTCGCCAGGAACAGCTCCAGGGAGAAGTCTATGCAGAGTGCCTCACGTTGGTTCTGACAAACAGTAGGAGCTTAACAGATGTGAATTCTTTTCCCTTTCCCTCTGGTAACAAACTTCTAGTCTTGCTCTTATTCATTCACCTCCCCACAGCCTAATAGGTACAGAATCATTAGAATTTATTGTTCTTAAAAATTCATACGCTTTATCTTTGTAGAGAAGTTTAAAGCTTACAAGAAAATAGAAAGGAAAACAATCTCCAAATGTCTTCTTCCCTCTTGCATCTCTGCATGCAATTTCCCTTACTATTAACATCTTTTTTTGATAGGTAGAGTTATAGACAGTGAGAGAGAGAGAGACATTGAGAAAGGTCCTCCTTCCATTGGTTCACTCCCCAAATGGCCGCTACAGCCGGTGCTGCGCCAATCCGAAGCCAGAAGCCAGGTGCTTCTTCCTGGTCTCCCATGTGGGTGCAGGGGCCCAAGCACTTGGGCCATCCTCCACTGCCTTCCCAGGCCACAGCAGAGAGCGGGCCTGGAAGAGGAGCAACCGGGACTAGAACCCGGCGCCCCTATGGGATTCTGGCGCTGCAGGTGGAGGATTAACCTAGTGAGCCACAGCGCCGGCCATTATTTGTTTATTTATTTGTTTTATTTTTTTGACAGGCAGAGAGGGCAGTGAGAGAGAGAGAAAGAGAGAAAGGTCTTCCTTTTCTGTTGGTTCACCCCCCCAATGGCCGCTGTGGCCGGCGCACTGCGTTGATCCAAAGCCAGGAGCCAGGTGCTTCCTCCGGTCTCCCATGTGGATGCAGGGCCCAAGGACTTGAGCCATCCTCCACTATACTCCTGGGCCACAGCAGAGAGCTGGACTGGAAGAGGAGCAACAGGGACAGAATCTGGCACTCCGACCGGGACTAGAACCCGGGGTGCCGCCCTGCAGGCAGAGGATTAGCCTAGTGAGTCCTGGCGCTGGCCAACGTCGGCCATTATTAACATCTTGTATTAGCATGTGGCATTTGTCACAACTGATGAACCAATATTGATATGTTATTGTTAACTCAAGCCCGTAGCTGTGTTCATCATGGTTCTTCAGAGAAATAGAAGAGGAAAGAGGTCTACGTGGGAACTGCCTTGTGCAATTATAGAGACTGAGAAGTCCCACAGTAAATTGTCTGCATGCTGGGGAACCAGGAAAGCCAGTGATTTGAAACCTGAATCCAAATGTTGTGGGCCAGGGCATGCCGATGTAAGCTGTGGAGTCTGAAGTTCTGAGAACCAAGATGTGTGAGGTCCTAGGGAAGAAGATGGATGTGGCAGCTCCAGAAGACGAGAGAATCCGCCCTTCCTCTGCCTTTTCCTTTAGGCCTGAGCAGGTTGGATGATGCCTGCCCATGTTGGTGAAGGGGCAGGCTCTTGACTGAGTTTGTTGATTCAAATTCCCACCTTCCAGAAACACCCTCATGGACACACAGGGAAATGATGTTGAACTAGAGCCTGGGAATCCTTTAGCCTAGTCATGCTGACACATAAATTAACCACCACAATAATGTATATTAGGGTTCAGTCTTTGCTGTGAGCATTTTATGTGTTTTAACCAATCTGGTATAATATAGAATAATTTCATTGCCTTAAAAAAATCCCCTGTGCTGTGCCTATTCAGCCCTTTGTCCAGCCTAACCCTCCTACCCTAACCAAGCCCCTGCTAACCACTGATCTTTTTGCTATCCCTGTACTTTTGCCTTTTCTAGAAAGTCATAGAATTGGGATCAGACTATATATGGCCTTTTCCTATTGATATCCTTACTACTTACCACTATGCATTTAAAGCTTACGAATCTTTTCATGGCTCGATAACTCATTTCTTTTTATCACCGAATAATATTCAATTTTCTAGATGTAGCAAAGTTTATTCATTCACCAACTGAAGACATCTTGATTCCTTCTTGCTCTAGGCAACTATGAATAAAGCTGCCATAAACACTCATATGCAAATTTTTGCATGGACGTTTGTTTTAAACTCATCTGGGTAAATAAAAAGGAGTACAAGTTCTGTATTTGTGTGGTAAGACATGTTTAATTTTGTAAGAAACCACCGAATTATCTTCCAAAGTGACCAGACCTTTTTAATTTTCACCTGAAATGAAAATCTCCACTGTTCCACACCCTAACCAGCATTTGTTGTTGTGTTTAGATTTTAGTCATTCTAATGTAATGGTATATCATTGCTGTGTTAACTTTGTAATGCCCTAATAACATGATACTGAGCATCTTTTCATGTGCTTATTTTCCATCTGTTTATCGCTGGTGAAATGTCTGTTCAGATCTTTTGCCAACTTTAAAATGAGGTTTGTTATTGTTGTTGTTATTGTTGAGTTTCAAGAGTTGTATTTTGAGTGCCAGTTAGTTTTCAGATACGTGGTTTGTAAATATTTTCTCTCAGTCTGTGCCTTAACTTTTTCATTCTCATAGCAGTGCTTTTTGTAGAACAGAAGTTTTTAATTTTAATGAAATATGGCATAATGATTTTTCCTTTTCAATTTTTAAAAATCTGTCTTGGATTTTGATTTTAATGTTGTAATTCAAAAGTTATTGGCAAACACAAGGTCACCTAGATTTTCTTGTATGTTACATCCTAGGAGTTTTATAATTCTCTATCTTACATTTAGGTCTTTGGTGCATTTGGAGTTCATGTTCATGAATGGTAGAATACAGTACCTGCATTATTTTTTTAAATGAATCTTTTCTCCATTGTACTTGTATTGACTTTGCTGTTTTGCCAACGAGCAGTTGACTGTATTTGTGTAGCTGTATCTCTGGGCTCTTCACTGTGATCCATTCATCCATTGATGCGTTCACCAACGCATTGTCTTGATTACTACAGCTTTATAATAAGACTTAAAGTCAGGTGGAATCAGTCCTCTTGAGAAGCTCTTGTCCCTTTCTTTTAAAATCGAGCATATCACACAATTCTTGTTGCATTGCCTTCTTCTTAGGTTATTCCCTCTCTTCTATCCAATGAGTATATTCTTGGCAGCTATAGTGTTGAGATTTTAATCTTGGGGTGTCCCATTGTTCCTGGGCTGTTCTTGTATTTTGAGTTAGCAGGCTAAGTCATACCAGAATGGGCATCTTAGCACAAGGCTGCAGTCAGTATGGTGGATTGCCTTACATAATTGCATATATCTGTAAAGAACTGGCTTCAATCTTGCAGTTCAGCATAACCAACAGTAAAATGACAAATTCCTGCAGATATGCTATGATATATACTACTACCTATCTGAAATTTGCATTTCATAATATAAAACACCAATATTGTTTAAATGACATTCATGTTAATAAAATACTATTACTTACCTAAGGTTAATATAGACAAAAATCAATGGTGTATTTAGAAAGATAAAGGAATGACATACAAATACAGTTTCTGGAGCAATGACAAAAATTGAATCCATAAAACCTTCCAAAGATGGTATCATTTAATTGATGCATTCCCTAATAGTCAAAATAATCCTCATAGTATTTGAGATACAGGCTAGAAAAGCCTGCTAAGACTTACATTTTAGTTTTCCTTAAAGACTCAAGTACATGCAGCTATGGGTTGCAGAAAAACAGTTCTATTTGAGCCGTGAGTTATCAAATGATCTGCAGGCCTCTGGTGTTAATAATTGTTTTGAATATTGCTGTTCCTTCGGAAGTTGGCTTTTTAATCAGCTTTTGTGCAGCTGCGTCATCGTAGCAATTTGTTTATTGCTTTTCAAGCTGGAAAATTACAGGCCCTCTCTCTTTTATTTTTAAGAGTCAGCTTTGTCAAGATTTACATTTTAAGGAGACAGGCAGGGAAAAGAGAAAAACATAAACTGCTCCTCAGAGACCTCTCCTTTCCTTGGCCATGAATCCTGCAGTAGGAACAGTGCCATGTTGTTGCTCTTTTTCCTCCTAGGAGATTTCAAGGACGTGGTTTTAACAATTCCTTGCTTTTCTACCTTTCTTCCTTTTTAAAAAATTTAACATGAATGTATCTGATAGTAGGGTTAATTATTTCATTCTGTCAAGTAAATGTTCAGGACCACGCATGGATAAAATGTCATGGTGTTTCTCAACAGAGAAATCTTCTATATTCCAGCTGGTCAGGGTGACCACGTGTGCTTTAAAGGTTGTGTGGTGAATGGTAAGGTTGCTTCTAAGGGATGCCATTTAAACCAGTGGCAACACAGGTGTTTATTTTAGTAAGTAGTTTTCTATCTAGTGGTTACAATGCCTTGTCCTAACAAAATTAATATATTATGAAAGTGTTCCCATAGATCAATGGAAGTCAGGTGCCATTGTTTGGATGTGGTTTATCCCCCCAGGTTCATGTCCTGGAAGCTTGCTACCCAATGTGGTGGTACAAGAGATAGTGGAAACTTTAAGAGGTGCGGCCTTGGGGAAAGTGGTCAGATCTTTAGGGAAACCCCCTTGGAAATGACTAATGTCGGCCTTGCAGAGTGACTGAGTACCTGTGAGAGTGGGTTATCATAAAAGAGCAAGCCTGATCCATGCCTCTCTCTTATTACTATGGCTTCTTGTCTCACTGGGTGAGCTCCTCGGCAGGTGCTGTGTTCCTATCATGGTGATGCCTTCTGCCGTGAGGCCATCACCAGAGACCAAGTAGGCAGGACTGCCAAGTATTAGAGCTCAATAAATTTCTTTAAGAAGAATCGAGCCCTAGGTGTTTATTACAGCAATAGAAAACAGACTAACACATCAAGTGACATGTAGAGGGGCACTGTTTTTCTAATCTGTGGAGCTAATGAGATGACTCTGGCCACTAAAGGGAAGATTGGTAGAGCCAGAGTAGATTTGAAGAAGAAAACTCTTAGGCTCTGTTTTTGATTTGTTAATATTGTGCAGGAGGCGATTGAATCTATTGAACTCAAAAGGAAGACACAGAATAGGGTGTAAATAGAAGAAATAAAAGAAGAAAGTCCAATAGCCCAATGGTGATAATGTAGTGATGAATAAATTGATCCAGGTATATAAAACTGTAAGACAAGTATTAGCATTAGAGGAAATCCAGTGTTTAATGTGGAGTAGAGGAAGAACAGCGAACAGATTAGGAAGAGGCAATGAGAGAGTCAACAAGAAAGATGGCGCTGTATCACTTGAGGCATGTCAGGGAAGAGAGATGTTGGAGACTGGGGTCACCATAAGTGTGGAAGTTGCTGAAAGTACAGATTGGATAGAATGACAGAGATCCATGGATTCTGGAGGAAGCGGGAAAGTCAAAATACAACCGCCTGCAAAGTGACTGAAAGAGAAATAACTGGAAACTGAGACATTCAGCTGTGGAGGAAAGGGTAGTGGCAGGGGAGTAGCTGAGGAGAAAGAAGCTGGATCTTCTTGTGTGATGAGCGAGACCTGCATGTGTTGGGACACAATCCTCTGTGAGTCTCTCACACGTCCACATGTCTTGTGAGCAGAAGCACTGACTGTCTCTGTTCAAAACTATCTTTTCAGGAATGTTCGTAGTGAGAATATCCTTCAACTAGAAGCTGGAGGCAGATTTCACCTCTGAGCAATGGGCAGATTTCTTGACAGTCAATAAACAACATGATGTCTCCTATGAGACAAGGTTGAGGTGGGCTTTGGGACCATGCTAAAAGATCTGGTTCCCTGAGTACAGGCTTCTGTAATGCATCCCATAATGAGTGCAGGCATCCCTGGCAGGCCCTTCTCACATTGTTTTGTGGACATGGGAGCCCAGCAAATCAATGTAAATCATCTGGTACTTGCGCTTCTTGTTGAAATCCTCTGTCTCTGAGCCAGGGAGCTTGTGTTTTCACCTGTCCTCTCTACACTTGTTAAGCTACTTGTTTGCTAGCAAGCTGCCAGATCTCAAGCTTTCATAGTTCTTTACAGCATTCATCAATGGTAAGAAATCTGTAAAAAGGGAGAGAAAATTACAGCTAAGTTTTCCGAGATTAGTGAAGGAACGTGACTGCGTATGTAACTGGAGTTTTCAAGAACAAGCTCTAAAGTCTAGAAGACTTCCCACAACTTAGTCAAATAGATTCTAGCTCTTTGATATGTGATCCTGTCCTATTTACCATTACATTATTCTGCCCTCAGCTTATGCGATGCTGATAATTTAGGAAGTTCCAAAGCCAGTGTAAAAAAAAGTTAAAATCTTATGTGTTGGGGTTTATATTTGTAATATACCTTTTTGTCATCTGATTATGGACAAGATTTTCCATTGCATAACAATAATTTTACTTCAAAGTCTTATATGAAACATTCATGCCTATGAAAAGTCTTGAAAAATTTCATGAAACTGTATATAATGAAAACAATATGCATGGATTTCAGACTTTTGGTGGCAACACAATAAGCTTTTTTAATTCCATTTTTGAAGATTCATTTCATTTATCTGAAAGGCAGAACAACAGAGTGTGTGTGTGTGTGTGTGTGTGTGTGTTTGAGAGGGGGGGGGAGAGAGAGAGAAAGAAAGAGAAAGAGAGAGGAGAAAGAGGAGAGAGAGAGAGAACCTGCTGGCTCACTCCCCAAGCGGACATACCAGTCAGGGCTCGGCCAGGCCAATTCCAGGATCCCAGAACCTCATCCTCATCTTCCACACGAGTGGCAAGGGTCCAGCACCTGTGTTGTCTTTTGCTGCCTCCCCAGGAGTGTCATCAGGGAGCTGGCTCAGAAGCAGGGCTACTCACAGAGCTAATGTGATCCCAATCAAAATACCAAAACCATTCTTCTCAGTTCTAGCAAAAGGGATGCTAAAATTCATATGGAGAGGCCGGTGCCATGGCACACTAGGTTAATCCTCCACCTGTGGCGCTGGCATCCCATATGGGCGCCGTTCTAGTCCCAGTTGCTCCTCTCCAGTCCAGCTCTCTGCTGTGGTCTGGGAAAGCTGTGGAGGATGGCCCAAGTCCTTGGGCCCCTGCACTCAAGTGGGAGACCAGGAAGAGGCACCTGGCTCCTGGCTTCGGATCGGCCCAGCTCCGTCCATTGCGGCCATTTGGGGAGTGAACCAACAGAGGGAAGACCTTTCTGTCTCTCTCACTGTCTGTAATTCTACCTGTCAAATAAATAAATCTTAAAAAATTCTTGTCCCAATAATAAAAGAAATTCATATAGAAACAAAAGAGATCCTGAATAGTTAAAGCAATTCAACACAACATAAACAAAGCTAGAGGTATCACAATACCAGATTTCAAGGCATACTACAGAACAGTTATAATTAAAACAGCCGGTACTGGCACAAAAATTGACACATAGACCAATGGAACAGCATAGAAACTCCAGAAGTCAATCCACACCTCTATAACCAACTGATCTCTGATAAAGGAGCTAAACTCAACACCTGGAGAAAGGACAGGCTCTTAAAAAATGGTGCTGGGAAAATTGGAGTTCTACATCATGCACAAGTGTGAGACAAGACTCCCATCTTATACCTTATATAAAAATCAACTCAAAAGGGATGAAGGATCTAAATCTATGTGCTGATGTCATCAAATTACTAGTGGAGAACATTGGGGAAACTTTTTTTTTTTTTTTTGACAAGCAGAGTGGACAGTAAGAGAGAGAGACAGAGAGAAAGGTCTTCCTTTTGCCGTTGGTCCGCCGGCACACCGCGCTGATCCGATGGCAGGAGCCAGGTGCTTCTCCTGGTCTCCCATGGGGTGCAGGGCCCAAGCACTTGGGCCATCCTCCACTGCACTCCCGGGCCACAGCAGAGAGCTGGCCTGGAAGAGGGGCAACCGGGACAGAATCCGGCGCCCCGACCGGGACTAGAACCCGGTGTGCTGGCGCTGCAAGGTGGAGGATTAGCCTAGTGAGCCGCGGTGCTGGCAGAACATTGGGGAAACTTTGCAAGATATTGGCATAGGCAAAGACTTCTTGGAAAAGACCCCAGAGCCAAAATTGACAAACAGGATTACCTCAAACTGAGAAGGTTCTGCACTGCAAAAGAAACACTCAGCAAAGTGAAGAGGCAACCTACCAAATGGGAGAAAATATTTGCAGACTATGAAACTGATGAACAGGATTAATGACCAAAATCTATAAAGAGCTGAAAAACTCAACAACAAAACAAACAACCCAGTTAAGAAATAGGCAAAGGATTTGTACGGGCATTTTTCAAAAGAGGACATTCAATTTTTAAAATCCAACAGACATGAAAACATGCTCAGGATCACCAACCATTAGGGAAATGCAAATCAAAATCACAATGTGGTTTCGCCTCATCCCAATTAGAACGGCTTTCGTACAGAAATCAACAAATAACAAATGCTGGTGAGGATATGGGGGAAAAGGTACGCTAATCCACTGTTCGTGGAAATGTAAACTAATACAGCCATTGTGGAAGATAGTATGAACATACCTCAGAAATCTGAAAATAGATCTACCATATGACTAGCAACCCCACTCCTGGGAAATTACCCAAACAAAATGAAATCAGCAAATGAAGAGTTATCTGTCCCCGAAATTATTGCAGCTGAATTTATAACAGTTAAGATATGGATTTAATCCAGATTTCCAGGAACTGATGACTATATAGAGAAATATATATATGGGTGGGGGGAGAGAGAGAGAGAATGGGATACAACTTAGACATAAAAAAGAATGAAATCTTGTTGTTTTTGCAACAAAATTATGCAACTGTAAACCATTATATCTAGTGAAATAAGCCAGTCCCCAAAAGACAAATACCATATGTTTTCCCTGATCTGTGGAAGCTAATGGTATCAAAAATGTATATGAGTGGAATTGACAGTTTGCGATTCGATGATGATCATTATAGCCTTGTGTCTACTGTTGAAGGACAGTGTTTTTTTTTTTTTTGTTTGTTTGTTTTTTTTTTTTTTTTGTTCTTACTATTTGTTGAACTGGTTTCTTAGTGTAGTATTAATCTTTTTTTTTTTTTTTTGACAGGCAGAGTGGACAATGAGAGACAGAGACAGAGAGAAAGGTCTTCCTTTCCCGTTGGTTCACCACCCAATGGCCACTGTGGCCAGCACACTGCGGCCGGCACACTGCGCTGATCCGAAGCTAGGAGCCAGGTGCTTCTCTTGATCTCCCATGGGGTGCAGGGCCAAGGACCTGGGCCATCCTCCACTGCCCTCCCTGGCCACAGCAGAGAGCTGGCCTGGAAGAGGGGCAACTGGGACAGAATCTGGTGCCCTGACTGGGACTAGAACCCGGGGTGCCAGTGCCGCAGGCAGAGGATTAGCCTAGTGAGCCGCGGCACTGGCCCACATTAATCTTTTGAGTATAAAGTAAATTGATAGTAGATCATCATAAAAATTGAGAGAGAATAAGAGAGGAGGAAGAAGGAAGGGTGGGAGCGTGGGCAGGAGGAAGGGTATGGTGGGAAGTATCACTATGTTCCTAAACTTGTATTTATGAATTATTGGAAGTTTGTTTACCTTAAATTAAAAAAAAATACAATCTCACACAGAGTATAGCAGGCAATGTAGGTGCTTTTCCCAAGTTCACCTGCAGACTTTGTACTTATTCTAAGTTTCAGTCCCCCAGGTTTCATGTGCTCTGTTTCTTGACCTACATTTTGGATTTCTTTGGAGGACTGCCTTTGGCCAGTTGAAACAGGAGGAAAGTTAGCAGTGCCTAGGGTATTTCTAATCTTTGGAGATTTCTAAGTTAACAGTGGTTTCAGAGTTTGAAGCCCTAGTTACATAGCCTCCATTTGGGGAACGCTCTCAGCTGTAATGCTCACTCTAGAGCTCCTCGTGGAAGGCTAAGGCTGGGACCTCACTGAGGTCTCACCCTTGCTCATCCTCTTCCTTTCCCTGTCCTGCTTCCCCAGTTCCTTGCCACTTTCTCCTTAGAACACTTCTTGCATAAATCCCTTGGACACTGTATTAGTCAGCTTTGCAATACTACAACTAAATACCACGCACAGTATACTTATGAAAGAAAAAGATTTATTTTGACTTATGGTTTTGGAGATTCACAGTCCAATATCAGGTCAGACCTATAGGATTTTGACATCTGATGAGGGTGGTGGATGGCAGAAGGCATGAAAAGGAAGGGTCACGTGACAAGCCAGGGAGCAGAGAGAGAGAGAGCGCAGCTAGTTTTGAAGACGTAATTAACTTCTTGCAAGAACTACTTTCTGAGTGCATCTTCCCCATGATCTAAGGGTCTTTCATTAAGGCCCACCTCCCTGACACCATAATTAGGTCAAGATTCCACCTCTAAGATATTGACCACTAATATTAATCCATTAACCTAACACTTGGGGTACCCAGGCTTTAATACATGGGCCTTTGGGGGTTACCAAATTTAATATCCAAACCATAGTAGCCATGATTCTTCATCTCATAGTCTTTTATTTGGAAAACAAGATCTATGCTACAAAGGAAACTGGAAATCTGGTCATCAATGTGTTTGGGAGATTATGAGGTTGTCTTCTTAACTGATGCCACACATACACTGAAATTCATTGGCAAGGCTGATGACTACAGTGATTTTCAAGTGACGATGAACATAATGGATATTGCATGATATCTGCCACAGCTATACAATGGCATTCCTAGTACTATGGTGTTTTATTGTCCACGTTCTAGCAGA
Source organism: Oryctolagus cuniculus (assembly GCF_964237555.1). Classification (NCBI taxonomy): domain Eukaryota; kingdom Metazoa; phylum Chordata; class Mammalia; order Lagomorpha; family Leporidae; genus Oryctolagus; species Oryctolagus cuniculus. The sequence continues at coordinate 102,116,304 of NC_091433.1, read as the reverse complement.
CAAAAATACAAAATTTCTGTTGCCATTTATGAAAATTTTTCTACCTGTAGTGTAATGATCCTCCAAAGTTTTCATCCCTAATCACTGAAATTTGTCAGTTATGTGGAAAATGGTGGTTGGGTGATATGATTAAGGTAGATTTTGATACAGGGAGATTATTTGGGATCCAATGCAATGGCAGGGGTTCTCATAAGAAGGACACACAAGTGATGGAGTCAGACTGTGATATGGACATAGAGGTTGAGATGCCACAAGCCAAGGAAGGCCAGCAGGTCCCAGAGCTGGACCAAGGCAAAGAGATGGATATTCCTGGAGAGCTTCTCTGATAAATGCAGCCTTGCAGACACCTTGATTCCAGGCTTTTCACTGCCAGAGTCTTAAGACAGCAAATTGATGTTGTTTCAAGCCATGAAGCTTGTAGTCCTTTGTAACAACAGCAATAGGAAAATAAAGCACCACCCCAGTTCATGCATCCCCGAATTCTATCCACTGCCTTTGTGGGGCATAGACCCCAGGTTAAGAACCCTTTCATAGAGGTTAATTCTTTCAAAGAATCTCCATTCCTTTATCTACAAAATAATGATGGTTGATCTCGATGTTGGATATGACCCTGCTTGCTATGTGATTAACTGATTTCACTGTCATTTACTGGTCTTGTCTATTAGCCCAAGGGAAGTTTGACATCTAGTACCAGAAAGTGTCGCTCCCCCTCTTCGCGGAGGAACGACACAAGACCCTGCATTGTTCTTTCGTCTGCTTGGCCCTTCCCGGGTTTGCTGCTGGTTCTTCCCGGGTTGGCTGCCGTCCTTCCACCTCCGTGGAAGGGCGGGCCCCCTGCCACTTTCCCCACTTCTGCGGGGGAGCGGCACACCGCCGGCTGGCTCTCTCGGGGGCTGGTCAGATGTTCCTCAGGTGTTCCTGGTGCATGTTGTCTCTCTCCTCCTTTATAGTCATCTTCCACCAATCCCAACTCTGCTACCCACACGCCGAGTACGCTGCTCTCCTCCAATCAGGAGCAGGATCAGCTCCTGCAGGTTACTGGTTGAACTGGAGGCAGCTGTGTAAATGAGGCCATATTAGTGGACTGTTAACCTCACAGACCTGATACCCTTTTAAGAAGAGGGGATGAGGCATAGCAGGTAAAGCCGCTGCCTGCAGCGCTGGCATCCCATATGAGCACTGGTTCAAGTCCTGGCTGCTCCACTTCTGATCCAGCTCTCTGCTATGGCCTGGGAAATCAGTAGAAGATGACCCAGGTTCTTGGGCCCTTGCATCCACATAGAAGAAGCTCCAGGCTCCTGGCTTCGGATTGGCGCAGCTCCAGCTGCTGCGGCCAATTGGGGAGTGAACCAGCAGATTGAAGACTTCTCTCTCTCCCTCTCTCTCTCTCTCTCTTTTTCTCTCCCTCTCCCTCTCTCTCCCCTCTGTAACTCTTACTTTAAAATAAATAAATAAATAAATAAATATTTAAAAATAAAAGATGAGGGGGAAACACCAGAGTTCTCTTTCCATCACGAGAGAACACGGGGGAAAGATGGCCATCTGCGAGAAGCAAGAGAGGACTCAACAGAACCCAGCCATGATGGCAAACCTGAGCTCAGAACTTCCACCTCCGCACTCTGAGAAAGTAAGCGCCTGTTGTTTAAGCCGCCCTAGCTGTGGTATTTGGTAATGGCAGCCCAGGCTGACTGATACATGGTCAGTCTCTCGGGCAAGAGAAATGGGCACCTAAACACTTCTGCTCAGGCCGAAGCCTGGGGTGACATTGCTTGTGGACTAGCTCATCCACCGGTGACTTAGAGGAGTGAAATTGTTCCCTGCCTTCAACACAGATTGATCTTCAAGAGGTAGCAGTAGCCCAGATTATTCTAAGCAGGGGACTGCATCCACCTGGGAATCACAGAAAATGAAACTGGAGTGGCTTAGTCAGCTTAGGCGTTTAGTCTTTCCTCTGTAATGAGCAGTCCAGAGACAAAGGTTGGCCTGGCAGGTTCACGGCATCATCAGGCATCATTGGGCTCTTCCTGTGGTTCTGCTCCTCTACCCCTAGCAGATGGTGTGCTCATTGTATTGTGGACTTCAAGATGGACCTCCAGCATCCAATCCCTGCCCCTGGCTGTGAGAAGGACACCATTTATATCCCACTTTCTGAAACTCTGTCCCTCCTGCATGAAGGTAAGCTTGAAATTTGCTGTGAAAAATGAGTGTTCCCTTGGTAAGAAAGACATGAGCACTCTTTCACATGGAGAATTGACAGAACAATGAGTGGGCAAAAGAAAAAAATCAAACCAAATGTCACTTACTCAGACCTGGCTAGCAGAGTTGGGGAGAAGAAGATAAAATAAATTGCAGAGGCCTCCACTGATAATAAAGAGTGAAAAGAATCAGCAACAATTTTAGCATCAATAACAGAGACTAATAAAAGCAATCAAGGAAATTCAGTTTAGTCAAAACAGTGCTTTCTAGAGCTAAGATTTGTGACTCTTGGATTTAAAGAATGTGAGAAAATGAAGGAGAGAATACTTAGTCTTGACAACCAAGATTTTAATTGCCTTGGTTCTTGTCATAAAGTAGAAAAAATCAAAACACAGAATGAAAATACAAAGACATGGGAGTCATGAGCAAAAAGATAACTTACTAGAAGGGCCTGGTTATAAGGTTTAACATGAGAAGCCTGAGTGTTTCACAGGGCAGAAAGGAAACATCGGATATGCAAGTCAAATGGGCTTATCTAGTCCCGGGTAGGATGAATTTCTCTGGGAAATCCTAAACTCCACAAAGTCAAAAGAAAGTCTTAGAAAACCATGATCTAGACAAAATAATTTACTAATAATGGAGTGGCCTTAAGATAGCACCAGGCTTTTCATTGGTATGACTCGGTTAACAGCTACACACTGCAGAGAAGAAACTATGGTTATTATCCACTGTGGAGACAAACGTATGACTATTACCCACCATCATGGCGAGTGTGAAAGACTGTTTGCAGCTGTGAGAGGGTTCTGAGAGGACACTGCACTTTCGCAGTCTCAGAAACTGTTTTTTATTATTTATTTGAAAGTCTGAGTTACACAGAGAGAGAGGAGAGAGAAAGAGAGGTCTTCCATCCGCTGGTTCACTCCCCAGTTGGCTGCAACAGCCAGAGCTGTGCTGATCCAAAGCCAGGAGCCAGGAGCTTCTTTTGGGTCTCCCACATGGGTGCAGGGGCCCAAGGACTTGGGCCATCTTCTACTGCTTTCCCAAGCCACAGCAGAGAGCTGGATCGGAAGTGGAGCAGCCAAGACTTGAACTGGAGCCCATATGGGATGCCTTCACTGCAGGTGGCAGCTTTACCCACTATGCTACAGTTCCAACCGCAGAAATTATGTTTTGAGCAGGATTTGACTCCCCAACCTTATGCAAGCATTTGTCCCTCAAAGTCTTATGTTAACAGTTAATGGGTTAATGTTATGGATTGAAGGATTGAAGGTGGAAATTTGACCTGATTACAGCACCTGAGAGGTGGGTCTAGTGGAAGGCCTTTAGGTCTTTAAGGACTTGCCCTAGGAAAGTAGTTCTCAAGACAGGGCTGGTTGTATAACCCAAAGGAATTTCTGTCTCTGCTTCCTGGCCTGCTATGTAATCATCCCTCTACAATCCCAGACCCAATGGAGCCACCTGACCTCGGGCTGTGAACCATAAGCCAGAATAACATTCCTCCTCCTTAATTAGTTCCTCTCCGGTACTCATTACAGCAGTGAGACACTGGCTAATACTGGAATGCATTTGAGAAAGCACACTACTCAGATCAACTCATGTTTCATAATTATGAGAAATGAAAATTGGGAAGATTGAGAGTCTAAAAAAGAAGTTGAAAGTAAATGCAGGAAAATCTTCAGACACTCTTGTTGAGTTAAGGGTCAATAAAGTGAAAACCTTACTACTGTTTCCGAAACATTTTATAGTGAATCTAAATGCAGGCCCCTCAACTAAATCCGTGGAGCCATATCTTCCTATGATGAGATAACAAATGCTGCACTAAACTTCCAAACAACTAAATAACATGCTCCAATCTGTGCTGACTGAAAGAAGTGTTTGGGGGAAGATGCAAATGTAGAATTGATGGTTGGTAAAATATATGAGGTTAAAGATGTGGCCTCCTGGAGTCAGCACCGTGGCTCACTTGGTTAATCCTTCCACCTGTGGTGCCAGCATCCCATATGGGTGCCGGGTTCTAGTCCTGGTTGCTCCTCTTCCAGTCCAGCTCTCTGCTGTGGCCCGGAAAGGTAGTGGAGGATGGCCCAAGTGCTTGGGCCCTGCACCTGCATGGGAGACCAGGAAGAATCACCTGGCTCCTGGCTTCGGATTGGCACAGCACCAGCCGAGGTGGCCATTTGGGATATGAACCAACGGAAGGAAGACCTTTCTCTCTGTCTCTCTCACTGTCTATAACTCTGCTTGTCAAATAAATTTTAAAAAATTAAAAAAGATTGTGGCCTCCTGCTACAGGTGTATCTGCCAGTATTCCCCAGAGACCTGGGATCAGTAGGGCAGAAAGGGAGATGTGAAGGGTCGGGAAGTACGGGGGCTTGGTGGCAGGAAGGGGGATGTAGGGAGAGTGGGGGCGATGTAGGGGCTTGGTGGCTCTGGTGATCCTGAGTGGGAGACTTTGGAGGTCCCAGCTGGGGGACTGTGTCTAGGAGTGGAGTTAGGATGAAGCTATTTCTTTCAGGATTGTGGTTCTGAGAAGCTAAATAAAGGGGAACGGAAGGGAAAGGGAGGAAGGGAGGAGAAAGAAACCCTACTGGAGAAGTCAGAAAAGGCTGATTATGGCTGGCGACTCAGATTAATGGGGTCTAGGGCACAATATGCCTACAACACTGACAGTGCTGGCCAGCGGTCTCCTATTGCAGGGCACCAGGCTGTGTGTCACTTTGTTCAAGGTTTTTGTGATTATGATGAACCTTTTATCTGAGGGCTGAGGAGGTGGACCTGAGAACTAGATGGAAAGGACATGATTTGCCAGAGAATAAGTAATATTTAAAAAAATCAATTTTTGGGCTAAAGAATGATGGACGGGCTGGTGTTGTGGTGTAGCATGCAAAGCTGCTCCCTGAGATGCCAACAATCCCATATGGGTGCCAGTTCGTGTCCCGGCTGCTCCACTTCCAATCCAGCTCCCTGCTAATGGCCTGGGAAAGTCAACAGAAGATAGATCAAGTGCTTAGGCGCCTGCCATCCATGTGGGAGACCTGGATGAATCTTCTGGCTCCTGGCTTCAGTCATTGTGGCCATCTGGGGAGTGAACCAGCGGATGCAAGTTCTCTCTCTCTTTGTCCCTGTATCTTTAGATGAAATGAAATAAATAAATAAAAACAATGATGAGAAAGGATGAGTTATCCAGAAATAATGGTTAACTGCAGAGGTGGAATCACAAGTGGGCTCTGTCTTCCAGGAGGAACAAAGATGAATGAGTCTGAACAGGGTCTTTGGGCTGAACTGTGCCTTGGCTCCTGTCACTTCTCTGTACTGAGACACACCAGGATTCCCTGAACCTATCAAAAACTTCTAATATGGGACAGGTATTTGACCTACAGATTAGAGCACTCATATCCCAAATTGTAGGACCTTGGTCCAAACTAAAAACTAAAAAAATTTTTAAAAAAAGGCTTCCAATGTGTCTTATTGAAGTAACTCTTGGCTCATGACTCACATGCCTGGGCCAGTGTTGTGACATAGAAGGTTAAGCTGCTGCCTGCAGCGCCGGCATCCCATATGGGTGCTGGTTTGAGTCTCAGCTGCTCCACTTCAGATCCAGCTCCCTGCTAATGTATCTGGGAAAGCAGTAGAAGATGGCCCAAGTCCTTGGGCCCCTGCACCCACATAGGAGACCCATATGAAGCTCTTGGCTCCTGACTTTGGCTTGACCCAGCTGTGGCCATTGTGGCCATTTGAGGAGTGAATAAGCAGATGGAAGATCTCTCTCTATCCCTCCCTCTGTTTCTCTGTAACTCTGCCTTTCAAATTTATAAAATAATCTTTTTTTAAAGAAAAATACCCACATGTTGGCAAGTGTCTTCTTCATCCAAATCAATCCCTCTTTTCATGTACTAACAAACTGTAACCATACTTTCCTAGAAGATTAACTTCTGGATCTGGACTCAAACCAAACCTTACCTCCCAATGAATGACCTGCTGGCTGGGGGTGCCTCTCTCCCAGAATATACTCATGGCGATCTGCATATACGTACCATCTTGTTTATTTATTAGACATTTACTGGTCTAAATGCCAGGGATTTGGAGCTGGCTGAGGCAAGTGCCTTGTCCATATAGGATTCAGTTTCTGTGAGGGGAGACAGTCCCAGGCGGAGATGACTGCAGTGTAGCATAGGAAGTACAATGACAGGGATGGGAGCGTGGTAGAATCAAGGTTGAGTAAGCATGTCTGCTGGCTTAGGGGAGGAGATGGGCATTAGGAAGACATGCTGGCCTGCGTATTAAGCAGGACAAGGGTTTTCTACTGACCAGAGTGGAAAGGAAAGCGTTGCAGTAGAGCGGACGACATGACCAAAAGCAAGGATGTGAGATTGCACGTAGTACGTATTGTGGGCTGTCAGTATTTAATGCTGGCTGTAAGTAAAAGCTTACAGGAACAGTAAAGGTGGAAGACAAGGCAGAAATCAGACGTTAACCTATAGATGGCCAATGGCAAGTACACTGTGGCATCCCACCATGCCCCCTCTTGAGTCCAGGAAAATAAAAAGATCACTGCACTCTTTCCTGTTGAGCCCTTTTTTGTTTTTTAAAATTTCTTTTTTTAATGGATTTTTTAAAATTATTTGAAAGGTAGAATTAGAGAGTGGCAGAGGCTGAGAGAGAGAGAGCGCAAGGACTTCCATTCGCTGGTTCATTCACCTGATGGCCGCAATGGCAAGAGCTGTGCCAATCCAAAGCCAGAAGATAGGAGTTTCTTCCAGGTCTCCCATGTGGGTGCAGGGGCCCAAGCACTTGGGCCATCTTCTATTGCTTTTCCAGGCTATAGCAGAGAGCAGGATTGGAAGTGGAGCATCTGGGACTCTAACCAGCACCCATATTGGATGCTGGCACTGTAGGCGGAGGCTTTACCCACTATGCCACTGCGCCATGTAGTTCCATGTAGCCACTAGCAGTTGATCCAATTTGGCTCATGAAATGAAACATTTCTGCAAGCAGCAGGGAGCCACTGAAGGTGAAATGTGCAAGGACACATTGTGGTTGTCAAGTCATTGGCTCCACATGCGCTGACACCAATTCTCCATCAGACACGATGTGATGGTCATTGGCCTGTTTTTACCTCCCCATACTCTGCTGTGTATTTCAGGGAACAATATTCCCAGGTTGCCTCGCCTTCTGGCTCTTAGGAAGGTTTGGCCAATAAGAGGCACGTGCCCAAGATGGCGGGCGAACAGATGGGAGAAGCCGGGGTACTTTCACACCCTGGCTCTGCCTTATGGCATTTCTGGCAGTAGCTGGGTCACTTTGATGTCTTGAACTCCCCTGAGCAAGCTCTCTCCAGACTGGCCTGCTCAGTGTTAGCTTCTGGGATCCAGGTGTACCACCTCATCTCCTCGTCCATCCTGCCATAGGAGGAACAAATCCCTGTGGTATAGATTCTCAGGTCTTTCACCACCAATGAAGCTGATTCATGGAATTAAATCTCTCTGTTTGAAGTACCTAAGGTGACTTTTATCACGGGTTCACCTAGTGTCACGTATCTGCTCCACTTTCAGTAGCAGTCTGTCATGCGTCCTTCCTGAGTTAATATGCCATATGAAGATGGACCTCATGCAAGAGAAGGGGCCAGTGATGAGATGATGATGGGTATTGCCCTTTAGGAACAGAGTCATCTCCAACCACACTCTGAGAATATCCCTGTAGTGGCTCTGCCCTCTGCACACAGATCCTCTTCCAAAGGTACAGGGCTGTCACCTCCTGTCACTTACCCAGCCAGTCCAAGTTTTAAGGAAGGCTCTGAATTAACAGAGCTGATGAAAATCTAGAACATTCTGAGGAAAGCCTTTGTTATTCCTGTCACTGATCCTTCTATGGTCCACTATGTGCTATTAGAACAAAACACCTAAGGCAGACAAACTTGGTAAAGAACAAAGGGTTTACTTAGCTCACAGTTTTGGAAGATAAGAATCCAGTGTCATGTGGGGCCCTTGGTTCCTTCTCTGGCTAGGACCTCCTGGAAGGTGATAGGAGCATGTGCCAAATGGAGAGACTACATCTTTTTATTTGAAAGAGTTACAGAGAGAGGTAGAGACAGATAGAGAGAGGTCTTCCATCTGCTGGTTCAGTTCCCAGATGGCCACAATGGCTGGAGCTGCGCTAATCCAAAGCCAGGACCCAGGAGCTTCCTCCAGGTCTCCCACGTGGGTGCAGGGTCCTAAGAACTTGGGTCATCTTCTGCTGCTTTCCCAGGCCATAGCAGAGAGCTGGATCAGAAGAGGAGCAGCTAGGACTAGAACTGGTGCCCATATGGGATGCCGGCGCTCCAGGCCAGGGCTTTAACTCGCTGTGCCACAGTGCTGGCCCCAAGACTACATCTTAAAACAGGTTCTGTATATAAAGAAAATTGAAAATGAATCTTGATGCGAATGGAATGGGAGAGGGAGCAGGAGATGGGAGGGTTGCGGGTGGGAGGGAAGTTATGGGGGGGGGAAGCCATTGTAATCCATAAGCTGTACTTTGGAGATTTATATTTATTAAATAAAGGTAAAAAAAAAAAAAAAAAAAACAGGAACCCTGAGAGCAATTCAGGGGTTGGGCTTGCTCTGTAACAACTCACTCCCTCTAGAGCTCGGGGGTCCCAGGGAAATACCCCCCCCCTTCTGAGGGTAGTGTCTTGATGACGTAGGGACCTCCCTTTTGGTCTTACCTTTTAGAGACTCCATTCCCAGTGTCGTCACCCTGGGGACCAAGCTCCAGCACAAGAATCCTCGGGAGACAAGCAGACCATGGCAATCCTCAATTCCCAGCGTTTTTGACAGAGGAGAAAAAAGTGGGGACCTTGGTGCCCATCCAGAATTGAAAATTGTTGTATTTATCCTTTCTTCAACCTCCAACCACTGCTGATTCTATCCCCGTTGGAACGGCTCATCCTCACACCCACCTGGAGGTTTTCGTTGCACCTCAGCCCCGTGCAGTGACTTTGCTCCTCCTGGGTCTCAACAGGACTGCAGCTGGGTTGTGACTACTGAGTGGGTGTGGGGGCACCTCCAGTTCTGCACAGTACTAGAAACGTGGTTCCTGAAAAGTTCTCATTATATCTAAAAGGATAAAGATGATGGTGTCAGGGAACATTCGTTTTAGGCAAGGATACGTGGTTCTGCTTAGCTCAGCTTTTGGGAACACTTTAGTCTTAGCTCAAAATTCTCTAAAAAGCTATTATTCACCACATACATGATAAAATGGTTTTTTAAAGATTTATTTATTTATTTAAAAATCAGAGTTACACAAAGAGAGAAGGAGAGCCAGAGAGAGAGAGAGAGAGAGGTCTTCCATCTGCTGGTTCACTCCCCAGATGGCCACAATTGCCGGAGCTGTGCCGATCCGAAGCCAGGAGCCAGGAGTTTCTTCCAGGTATCCCATGCGGTGCAGGGGCCCAAGGACTTGGACCATCTATTACTGTTTTCCCAGGCAATAGCAGAGAGCTGCATAGGAAGTGGAGCAGCCAGGTCTCAAACCAGCGCTATATGTGATGCTGGCATTGCAGGCGGCAACTTAACCTGCTACACCACAGCGCTGGCCCCCAAAATAGTTTTTTGTTTCATTATAGGAATAGCAAGCATTCTCACTTAATAGAAACTTCCTGTTTAAACTCTTTTTGTTAAATTCCTCTGGGAATTGGGATCGGTTGTGTGTGGGGATTGAATCCTTGCAGGGCAGCTGTGTAACTTTATTAGTAAAGTTACTTTATTAGTAAACTTGTCTCTTCGATTCCTTTTCCTGCTGACGGGGCATTAAAAGGCCAGCCTTAATCATCTGTTATTCTTAAATTGTATCTAAGTGCAAAGTTTTCAAAATTTGGAAGGAAAAAAAGAGGGAGAAAAAAAGTAAAGCAGTGGCTTCCTGTGGTACTATAAATCAACAAACCTGTATCAAGTGAATAATTTTTACTTCTTTCTTGACAAAGGAGTCCAGCTGATTTTCTGTCATTTGGTGACTTAATTCTCCTAATAACTCCGGGATTCTCATGAAGTTCTGCGTCAGATTACCTTGTGGAATCCATGCTTCTTGCTGTGCTTCTATTAGAAGAGCTGTCTTTTTGAATGGATGTTAGATTGTTCTTTTACATCGTCGCTTTATGAATGTGTTAAAAATGCCACTCTGAAAGATAGGACAAGCAAATTGTTTTGTTAAATTGTGCGTGGCGGAAGCCTCTGCATTCTGCACACCCATTACTGTTTCCCTGTAATGTGCCATCATCCTGAGAGATTACACTGAGATATTTGGAGTGTTTACCCCAAATGATGCAGCTCCATTGTGTGATCCACTTGGAAACCACTTCCCAGCCAACCCCAAACAATACTCATGGTGTTTGATGAAATACTCCCATGCATGCGCTGATGTTGTCACTCCTTCATGGTCATGCACTGAGCACATCGGGAATTTAAGATGTGTCAGATTGGTATTTTCCTATGCGCATAGGAAGACCTAGTTTAAATGTCATCATTTTATTTACCATGAGATTTTGCAGTAAGGAATTTCCTGATTACATAAGCAAGTCTAATGACTAACCCTTATTCCAGAGAGAAGTTTGTCTCACACGCTCATGTCATCAGGCCCTATGATACTGGAGCTGGGACATACTTCCAAGTCTCTACAGGGCTGGCCAGGGCGTTTGTCCTTCCTCCCAACATACAGATGGCAGACTGCCATGTAATATGCTCCCTTGGGCAACCCCAGACTTCTAGCTCTCACTCTGCTACTCAAACACTATTACCTGCATTCAGGTTGTAATCTTAAATTGGTTGCGACTCATTCTTTTTTTAGATTTTTAAAAATTGAGAGTTGAGCATCCTAAATTCTATCTTCCAGTCTTTTACAATAGAGAACTATGGAGTATATTAGCATTCTCTGTAGTTATCCCATTTTGCAATAGAACCCCAGAACTTCTCTTACTCCTTTATAGCTATAACCTATTAGCTCTAAGTCAGTCTTTCCTACCCTCCCTCCCTACTTCTTGTCCCAGCCTCTAGTAACCATTATTATATTTTAAATTCTTTTTTTAGATTGACTTTTTTTTTTTAATTTGAAAGGCAGGGTGACAGAGAGAAAGGGAGAGACCAAGAGAAAGAGGTCTTCCATCTGCTGGTTCACTCCCCAGATGGCCACAATGGCTGGAGCTGGGCCAGGCCAAAGCTGGGAGCCAGGAGCTCCATCAGGGTCTCCCATGTGGGTGGTGGAGGTCCAAGTAATTGAGTCACCTCCCACTGCCTTTCCGAGCACGTTAGCAGGGAGCTGGATTAAGAACAACCAGGACTAGAACCTGTGCTTTGATTTGAGGTGCTGGCATCACAGGTGGTGGCTTGACCCCTGTGCCACAAAACTAGTCTCCTATTTTTAGCTTCCGTGAGATTACCTATTTTTTTTAGGCTCAGCTTCACATGAAATAGAATTAATCATTTAAAGCACACAATTCAGAGACATTTAATAGAATGTTGGACAACTACCATCTATGTCAACTTCCAAAACATTGTAAATATCACTCTCAAAGAAACACATTAAGCAGCCACTTCCCATTTTCACCTCTTCCCAAGCCTTGACAGTCACCAATTTACTTTCAGTCTCTATGGACTTACTCATTTTAGATATTTCCCAAACCTGGAATCACATAATATGTGGCTTGTTGTGTCTGGCTTCTTTTGCTTAGCAAAATGTTTTTGAAATTCCTCTCTGTTGTGGAACCTGCCAGTACTTTATTTTATGGCTGAATAATATCCCATTTATGTGTGCACCCTATTTTGTTTATCCACTCACTGTTGATAGATTTGAGACTGTTCATACTTTCTTGGCAGTTGTGAACAGTGCATTTTCTAATTGAAAGATTTCTGTATTTGATGTTAAATTATGAGAGCTCTTTATATATTATAAATGCTAGATTTTCATCAGACATTTGCAAGTATCTTCTCCCATTGCATCAATTATCACTTTCTCCATAATGTCCTTTAGTGCACAAATGGTTTTAATTTTGATAAAGTTCAATGTATCTGTTTTTTTTTTTTTTCTTTTGGTGCTACATCTAAGAATCCACTGTCAAATCCAGGGTCATGAAAATTTTCTGTCATGTTTTCTTCTAAGAGGTTTATAGTTTTACCTCTTATATTTAAATCACTGATACATTTTGAACTAACTGTTTAAAATGGCATGAATAGAGAAGGGGCTCTAACTTTGTATGTGAATATCTAATTGTACAGTTCTATTTGGTGAAGAGGTGCTCTTCCATTTAATGTTCATGGCACCTTTCTTAGTCTGTTTTATGTTTCTTGGACAGAACAGAACAGACTTATGAAGTATAGAAATCCATCTAGCTAATCACCGTGCATGCTGGTATATCCAAGGGCATTTGGTGATTTGCCTTCTTGTTGCATCATAAGATGGTGGAGAGTATCCTGCGGCAAGAGAGACCAGATGTGTCAGCTCAGGTCTCCTCTCCCTGTTATTACAAAGCCACTACCACTGTGATGGCAGGAGAGGGTCCCGCCCTCAATGACCTTATTTGATCCTACTTACATCCCAAAGATTCTACCTCCAAACATTGTTAACATGTGAATTCAGGGATTAAGTTCCCAACACATGAATTTTGGGGGAGTATACATTCAATCTTTATCAGCACCTTGGTTTGAAAATCTGTTTGCCATAGATTTATTTCTGGAATTTCAGTTCTATTCCTTTTGTCTGTAAGTCTACTACTATGCCAGTACCACACTATTTTAATTACTGAAACTTGGTAGTAAGGTTTAAAATACAGAAATGTGAGCCGGCGCCGCGGCTCACTAGGCTAATCCTCCGCCTTGCGGCGCCGGCACACCGGGTTCTAGTCCCGGTCGGGGCGCCGGATTCTGTCCCGGTTGCTCCTCTTCCAGGCCAGCTCTCTGCTGTGGCCAGGGAGTGCAGTGGAGGATGGCCCAGGTGCTTGGGCCCTGCACCCCATGGGAGACCAGGAAAAGCACCTGGCTCCTGGCTCCTGCCATCGGATCAGCGCGGTGCGCTGGCCGCAGCGCGCCGGCCGCGGCAGCCATTGGAGGGTGAACCAACGGCAAAAAGGAAGACCTTTCTCTCTGTCTCTCTCTCTCACTGTCCACTCTGCCTGTCAAAAAAAAAAAAATACAGAAATGTGGGTGTTCTTAAACTTTGCTCTTTTTAAAAAAAAATTTGGTTATTCCAAGTCCCTTGTTACTCTGTATAAATTTTAAAAATGTCTTATTCCATTTCTGCAAAAAAAAAAAAAAAAAAAAAAAAAACCTGGAATTTATCAACAGACACGGAACTGGAGCTGTAGATCATTTTCAGTGATTGCTATGGTTCAGTGTGGTTTGTCCCTGTGGAAGCCTCAATGCCCAGTATGGAGGTATTGAGAAGTGGTAAATTCACGAAGAGATGGGGCCTACAGGAAGGTAACCAGGTCACAAAGGGGCTGCCCTCAGCAGAGAGTGAGGCTGGTGAGGATTATTTCCCACGAGAGCAGATAGTTATAGAAGAGTGCACCTGGCCTCTCTCTGGTCTCTTGCTCTCTGGCTTGTGTCATAGGATGTCTCCCTCTTGTGCCTACTCCCACCATGGTGCCATCCATCACATTGTGCTGCAACCAGGAAGCCGTTACCAGAGCTGAGTAAATGCTCTTGGACTCCCAGAACTATGAACTAAGGAATCTTCTTCACAAAGTATCCAGCCTCAGGTATTCTATTGTTATCAGCCAAAAACTGATTAAGAGAGTAATACTGTCAACTTCATACTGTTAAGCCTCTCAATCCATGAACATGGAAGTCCTTCTATTTATTTAGGTCTTTTTAATTTCATTCAACAATGTTTTATAGATTTTAATGTACTAGTCTTTTACTTTCTTGGTTAAATTTGTTACTACTTGCTTTATTCTTTTGTATGCTAGATGTACATGGAAGTAATTTATTTTTTCAAAGGTAAATAAAGCTCAAATTTGGATGTGTTAACTACTTTTAGCAATTTATTTGCAATTTAGTTCACCTTTGTTTCAATAGTACTACTATGATGTCTTTGAGGTAGAAATCCCTTATGCTTTCAACCTTTGTTATCATTCAGCTTTTATTTCTACAGTTCTTTAAAGTGATGAGTAGCTAATAAATAAATGCAGCAATTGCTACACACTCATTTATTTTAAAAAGGTTTATTTATTTACTTGAGAGGCAGAGTTACAGACAGAGAAAGGAAGGGACAAAGAGAGGTCTTCCATTCACTCCCTAAATGGCCACAATGGCCACAGCTAGGCCAATCTGAAGCCAGGAGCCAGGAGCTTCTTTCACGTCTCCCATGTGACTGCAAGGGCCAAGCCCTTGGGCCATCTTCTACTGCTTTCCCAGGCCATAGCAGAGAGCTGGATTGGAAGAGGAGCGGCTGAGATATGAACAGGTGCCATATGGGATGCCAGCACCACAGGCAGAGGCCTAACCCTCTAAGCTACAGCCCTGGCTCCACACTCATTCATTTTTATCTTGAGATCTACTCATGCCTTGCATCATCGTTCTAAGGGAGACCCACTGGAAATCTGTTATTTAAAGGAATTATTAGCATTTCTTTATTGCCTTGCTGAGACTTAAAAAATGATCACTGGTGTGGGTTTTTGATGTAGCCATTAATTCACCATTTGGGACGCTCACTTACCATGTCAAAGTGCCTGGGTTTGAGTCCCAGCTCTGTTTCTGATTTCAGCTTCCTGCTAATGCATTCTCCAAGAAGCTCAAGCAGTGAGGCCCCTCTCACCCACATGGTAGACCTGGATGGAGTTCATGGCTCTCAGGCATTTGGAAGTGAACCAGTGGATGAGAGTGCAGTTGTTCGCTCTCCCTCCCTCTCTCTCTCTCATAGGCTGCCTAGTCATCAACTGTAATTTGGCTAGGAATACCAAGATGACAGTCATAGAAATATCTTGTTAATCTTATGAGTATAAAGTTAACTGAAAATAGATTTTTGCAAAAAAAAAAAAAAATAAGAATTGGAATAGAAAAGGAAGGAAAAAGAAGGGTGAGAGCATGGTGGGGAGGGAGGCTAGGGTGGAAACTATCACTATGTTCCTGAATCTGTATATATGAAAAAATGAAATTTGTATACATACCTTCAATAAAATTTTTAAAATAAGAAATGTCTTGTTATTTCATGTGCAAGTTTCAGAATTCCTTCACAGAAGAACCAAAGATCTTAGACGGCTTATAAGGAGGAAAAAACTCTACCGGAAGAGTGTAATCTCAAGGGCTAGAAGGAACAGAAGGGGCATCCTTGCTCATCCACCTACGGGGAGACATCAGTGTGGAAGCTTAGCCCAGTTATGTGTGTTTGTAGCCCCAGGAAATGGCAACTAATCATGCTCCAAGGTTAATCAGCCCGTTTCTCAGAATATCTACAACATGGAGAGAGACAGAAATATTTTTCCACTAAATCTCTAAAATTCAAAGCTGTAGAGTTAGGAAAACACTGGATCATTTCATTTTGGCTTGTTTCTGTTATCTATGCTGATAGACTTCTGAATTATTGAATAATTTTTGAAAGGAAACAATATGGGCATGGCTTCTCTGACTTATCATTAGATTTCATCAACTATATGCTGCAATGATGTCCAGAGGAATGATATGCTTTTTAATTAACTGAGCCTCATAATCTCATTTGGGAACTGCAGCTTGAGTCTCATCCAGCTTACTGTACTGCGATAATACATATTGGAGGATATACAGATGATGTAACTTCTATTTTTCTTTTTCTTTTGAGCAACTGAAGAAACTCAGAGATTTACTGCTAAGACATAAACAATATTGTTTTGCATCCAGATTGGAAAAATCAGGAGGCGGCTGCTCAGAAAAGGGAATGCCAGGACCTCCTCATGTTCTTTATGGTGTCGCCTGCTCTCTTTCCTCCAGTGGTCTATGAAGAGTTGCCTTACTCTGCACATTTGAGCCACCTGGAATGATGTCACCAGTCATCAGTATTATACTGGTAATTCTGACAAAGAGCAGTGCACTGTTCATAGCCCAATTGTCAACATATTCATCAGCAAGCAAGGAAGGCCCTGTGTTCCACCCTTCCTGGAACTCAGCAGAACGCATAGGGTCTCCACCCAGCCACATGTATAAGTAGGTACTTATGTTCTACCAGGGAATAGACATTTTCCACTGGCCCTATAGAATTAGAATAGCAATAAGATGACAGAAACCATCATTAAGACTTCCTGCTTCATACAAGTTTGAGACAAACACACTACTTCTAAGTGTGTTCAATAGAATCAGGTAGCCTTTGTTTCTCCATGCTAAGCTCCATGTTGGGCATGTTGTCAAATCTTGTGGATCACACTGGATTGAATGTCACTGATGTTGGTCACGAATGCATCCTCTTCTTTCTCTTATAGGACCATGTTAAGATTAAACTTTTCTCCCTCTTAAAAGGTGGGTATGGCCACCCAATGTGAGAAATGATGTGTGCAACTGTGAGATAGAGGCTCTATGAGCTAGTGGAATTGACCACATTCCCCATTTCCTGCCTCGTTGAATAAGGAAGGACGTGAGTCAAGAGAGCCTCCATGGCGAGAAGTGTTGCAGACTTGGGGTTGGAGCATAGTTGCGCCCATTGCTCTGAAGGGTTTGGAATTCTTCAAGGCCTGGATGCCGTTAGGTAGGACTTAGAATTTTTGCTTCTGGAATGCGCTGTTTCCAGATGTGAACCATTGAATTGGTTGAGTTCCTAATTGCATTTTTCTATAAATACAACATCACATGGATGACAAATCTTCCTCCACCAACCAACCTGTTCTGTAACACTGTCAATATGTCAAGCACAAGTAATAAGCTTCATAAAATGACCTCACAAAATGACCAATGTAAATTTAGGGAAACTCCCTCAAAACCTTCCTATAGAAGCAGAAAATATTGCATCTGATAAAGTGTATGTTTAAAAATGTTCATTAGAAA
This sequence comes from Oryctolagus cuniculus, assembly GCF_964237555.1. NCBI lineage: Eukaryota > Metazoa > Chordata > Mammalia > Lagomorpha > Leporidae > Oryctolagus > Oryctolagus cuniculus. Next base: position 102,099,136 of record NC_091433.1, on the reverse strand, counting down.
AATTCTAATAAGTTGGAAATTGAATGATTGTTGAAAGGGTAAACTTTAATTTGTTTCAAAGTTTCAGATTAGGCTAATGGGAAGATGAAATTTTGAATTATTGTAAAATAAGAAATGGGATAAGATAATATATATATAGATACACACATACATATCTATGCGCATATATACATATTTCCTCCCAAACGTGGACTTCCTATACTTGCTCCTGAGCATCAGAACTATATTTATCATTTCTCCTCATTTAAAATTTAACATTTGATTAATATCAATGCATCTTTATAAATGATTTCTCAAGTTTCTTTCATCTACACAGAAATTTCTGAAACTCTCTTTCGGTTTTCTTGCGCTTGATAAACTCTTTGAAATGATCAGAGGGCTTCTGAGAATCAACCAGCCTAGTGCTATGTTTCCAATTGGTGTAACTACTTTTTGTGTGTACTACTTATAGCTCATAAAATGCTTTGAAATAAATCTTACCATGTGATCCTTGTCCCTGTATGTTCATATATAGAGTTATATTTTAATAATCCAATAAAATATATTTGAGTAATATATAACACATCCAGAGGACTATGCTAGGTACTCTGGAGATTGCAAATTATCATGGGTAGCTCTCTATGTGTTAATTCTAGATTCTTGGTAGAATCAGTGAAATAACAGTGGATAGAATGTTACCTTTTTAAAAAGTCTTATGAATCGTGAAACAAGAGGTCTTTAGAATGTCTCGATTAAAATGAGATTGCTCATCTGAAATCAATTATGGGATCAAATGGGAGAACTCAGGGCAATATGAGATTTAATGCTGATCTTGTCCTTGCCTCCCACCCTGTTCACAACCTCACGTCTTCCCTATCCTGACATGGCAAGGGAGTGAAAATTAAGAGAAACTCAGAAGAAATTTGCTATCCTCAAATGTGGTGTAATTGAGATTGACTATTTAAAACTTTTTAAAATTAGTTTTCTTTCACCTCCTTTACCTCTCTCTTTTGATAATGGTGTGATCTGAATTTAAATCAAGGGCCAGTTTAATCTAAAATGGATTAGAACAATTTAGATTTTAAGTTGTTCAGCACATGCTGACTTGGAGGTGTCATTTTGCTCACCTGGTTTCTTGCTGTAGACAACGGACTATTTTGACTTTAATTACACACACATATTTAGGGCACTAGATTGTCATTGAAGTGGGCCTTTAAAGGGTTAATGTGATCCTGCCACTGCTTTGCTTAAACTTTTCTATGTTCCTGATATGGGCTCGATTTTGTACCCCCACAAAAATTCACAAGTTGCAGTCCTAACTCCCAGAAATTCAAAATGCGACTCTGGGCGAAGATAAGGCTTTTACAGATGAAATTAAATGGAAATGAGCACTTTGGAATGGGCCCCCATCCAGTCCAACTGATGGCCTTCTAAAAGGAGGAGGATGCTGGGAGAAGACAACATGAATAAGGCCACTGTAGCAAGCTCATGCAAAGTGGTGCTAAAAGCTAAGTTCATTATGATACAAAACATTTCTGAATCCATGCATATGAGGAGTTTTCAAAAATTTCATGAAATATGTGTATTATTAAAAAACAATACATATATTTCAAAATGTTTTTGCACCGAGGTGCATTTATCATTTAATCCAATTTTTCCACTAATGGAAGTACCAGCATATCAATCAAGAAGAAAGGCCTCAGAGGAAGTGAACCTTGCCGACACCCCGACCTCAGACTGCTAACCTCTGGAATTGTGAGGGAAGACATATTGTTGTTTAAGCCACACCGCAGTAGTTTGCTAAGGCTGCGCTTGCAGACTGGTTTAATCTTCTCACATGTAGGACAAGTCTTAACTCTTACAATACATAGAGCTGTCCACAATTTGACCTTTGCCCAATGCTCTAGTTTCATTTTCCTTCAATGCCATCTCCTAGCCTTGCCCCAGCCACCGCAAACATTTTCTATTTCTCTGGAACAGAGTGGTAAATATCCCCAGCCGTCTGCACATGCTGTGCTTTGACTTAAAGAAATGCTCTTGTTTTTCTAGATGCAAAGCAGGTTGCCTCTCATTTTCCTTTGGAGGGAACCTTCTGACCCCAAGGTGGTACTTTGGTTACTATTTCTTTGGAATTGTCCTTGAACTTTGAATGTGCATGTACTTTTCAGCTGTTCTGCAGTGTGGAACCTTCAAAGGCCTCAACTTCCAATCTTGGGATTGATGAGATAAAAACGAAACATTTGTAGTATTACACACACCAATAACAATCTTGAAAAAATTTTCATGCCTTTTGCCAAGTTTCCAACATTTTTTTCTGGAGCCTGATTTGTTTGTATGGGAGGAAAAAAAAATTCCACTATATTCATTCAATAATTAGGCCCAGCAAAGTTATCAAATTATCTCTTAGAATTATGGCAAGAAGAACAAGTAGCTGCTAGTAAAAGTGTTTCATCTTTTTGAGGAGTATTTTGAATAAATTATCGTGGTATTAGCCAGGATTCCTGGATGCAGGTGATGGAAACTGATTTTGGTCAGGGACTCACAGAAGCATATTGAGAAGTTCTCAGCAATAGTGAGAGGATGGAGGAATCAGCCTGGAGAAAAACAGGAGACCGGGCAGCTGGGCTCACTGAGAAGAACAGTCTGGCCAGACTTGCATCAACACTTGAATTTCTGCTGTCTCAGAGGCCCACCCTGAGACAGGATTCAGAGCCCTGAGTCTGAAATACTCCAGCCTAGGACATATGCCCACACCCCAGCGTCTTTTTTACTGTTAAAGTAAGTACTGGGCAAAAGATAATCTTTGTACGATTTTTTTTTTCTTTGTACGATTAACTACAGCACTCCTTGATGCAGCATGATCAAGATGTCATGTGTACTTCCATCACTTCCAGGTCATTTGGATGGTACGCCCCATGTTCTAGGTCAATGGCGACGCCCTCTCACTGTTTTGCAGCCTGGGATGTGAGAATGAGCATTAACACCTATGTGCATTGGGGAGAAGAAGCTAGAAAAGAAAAAGATCATTTTGTAGGGAAAAAATGAACTTGTACATGACCTAGCAGGAAAGAAATCAGACAGACCCCATTCTCCCCCAGCCATTCCATGTTCCCTCTGTCTTCACTCAGTCTCTTTGTTGCTCTTTACCTGTCAGGACGGCTCAACTTGCCATTTTCAAAGAACCTCAATTCTTGACGCCATCTCCTGTATACAGGTTAGCCTTGGGCGGGTACCACAAGCACCTGAGGTAGCTCACCTGTCCTCCATTCACGCTCCTCATTCTTGTCAACGTTTTGTAATGCAGCCCAATGTTTTCTTCACAGCAAGGATATACGCCCACACAATGCTTCACCTTCTCCCTGTTCTTTCTCTTTGTTTGTCAAATGTCACGAAAAGCAGAATGTCCAAATAATTGCTAGAATTATCTCCTGCTAGAAGCAGTCATGATGTGTTCAAGAAATCTCCAAATGAAAAAGAAAGGCATTGAATTGTAGTGATCGGAAATGAAAATGCTTCATTAGGACACTGTGTCTAATCATGAAACATACACCCTTAATCTTATCCTTAGGTCTACACATACTGGCCAACAGCGAGAATCACCACATATTGATTGCTGGTTCAATCAGCATATGGATTGTATTTATATCAATATATTGGTATCACTCTTGATTGAAACAGCAATTGATATATTGTACCCCCGCAGGTCAGTATCCCACCTTTGCAGGATGTATCCCTTCTTGAGTAAAAACTAAGCTAATATTGAGTAGAAACTAAGCTAATATTGAGAGTGCTGTCGTATCTGGGTGACACAATATCTGGTAACACCAACGAATCCCATACACATCAGTGTATTGCCTTCAGAAGCAACATAAAGTGGAACAACATGACAATGTGTGAGATATTTAGAAAGCCTAGGGACGGTGATGCTGAACTAGCATGAAAGCAAGCTGAAGCACAAAGCTGGCATTAATTGCAGTAAAGGAGAATGGCCGTGCTTCTAGGATGACCAAGTGCTCCGTGGAGGCAGCTTGCCACCAGGAAGTGGTAAGTATTGGAATCTCAGTTAGCTGATGCTGTCAGCTACTTGGATGCTTTGCAGTTGGAGCAGCAAAGTGAGTTCTGGTAAAATTGCTTTTGAGCCCATGCATCACCTCCTTGCTGTCGAAGAGTGGGCTTTGGCCACTCTAGCATCCTACCAAGCAAGCAATTGGGCTGGAGAAGAAAGCTGACCAATAGCCATGGATGACGATATCTCATCCTGCTGGTGAGCAACTGCATTGAGCGCAGACTTCTGATTCTCTGGGAGCATTCGGGAAAAAATGATCCATGCCTTTTGTTCCTAACTTTTTGCGTCCAGTTCTCCTGTGCTTCTTCTAAATTCCTGGCATTTTGGTCGGTGCATCCCTGTCTATGGCTACCTCCCATAGATAAGGCAGTGAAATGCACAGCTTCAAGATCTTCCACTGTGTTTTAGAGTGGTGCTTGGCTGATGCTGAGATGCATGGCACAGTCCCCCTGCTTCCCATTCATCAGTTATTTCTCGAGAATTTTTCCTAAAGACAAAAGTGCAGGCAGAAGGAAAGGTAGCAAGGTGGTGGGATGAGGTTCTCTGGGTGGGTCCCCAGATTTGCTGGATGACAGAGTGCAACATGAATCTGATACTTCCCAGGTCAGCATGGACAGGTGGGGTCCCCAGTTTCCTGGTGTATCAGTTCAGAATGCTTCCAGAAGCAAATGACAGCGAATCCCACTAATGATGACTAATGCACACAGGACTGTAACTCTTCCAGAAACAAGTTGATACAGAGTCTGGCCTTTTTTTAAAGGTTTATTTATTTATTTATTTGAGAGGTAGAGTTACAGACAGAGGAAGGGAGAGACAGAGAGAGAGGTCTTCCAGCCACTGGTTTACTCCCCAGATGGTTGCAATGGCTGGAGCTGGGCCAATCCAAAACCAGTAGCCAGGAGCTTCTTCCAGGTCTCCCATGTGGGTGCAGGGGCCCAAGGACTTGGGCCATCTTCTACCACTTTCCTAGGCCATACCAGAGAGCTGGATCAGAACAGGAGCAGCCGGGACTCGAACTGGCACCCATATGGGATGGTGGCATTGCAGGCAGAAACTTAGTCCACTACACCACAGCACCAGCCTCCAGAGTGATCTTGTTTGGTGGCTCAGTGAGTCATGTAACCCCTTTGCTATTCTCTTAACTTTTTCCTTTTGGTCTTAAATTACGTCCTTCAGACATCCAGATAGGAGAAAGCAGAGAAAGAGAAGTGCCAGTTCAGCATTTCTCTTATCAGGAGACAGAAATCATTGCAGGATACTCCCCCAAGACTTCTGCCTTGGCCAGAACTTTGACAAATAACATCCCCCACCCCAGGTGCAAAAGTGGATGCACTTATGACAATGTAGCTCTTGCAGTCCTGTTAATGGGACAGACATGGCAGTCAGAGCTGGGGCATGGGAATTGGTCTGGCAGTCAACAGTGCCTACAGCATCTGGCATTCCATTTCCACAAGGGCCCAGTAGCAAACTAAGAGCTCTCTCTCCAAAGGAAAGTAATTACTGGAGATGAGAATGTGCAAGGGCTCATTCTCCACTGGGACTCACCACCAGCCTCACACAGCAGTTCCGTCTGCTGCAGATCCTCTGCCCTCTGCTGGCTTTGCCACTTTCTGAAAGTCAATTGGCCCAGCTGCTTCCAGCACAGCTGGATCACTTGAAGAGCTGTCTGTTCCTCTGGGCACCCGTCAGAAGTAGAACTACTGTGAAAAAGCAGTAGATGAATCAGATTGCCTGCTCAAAGCCGTGGAACACACTGCGGTTGCCTCCAAGGTCTAAATTCGCAGTCTTATTGGTGGTGGGGAGCTCTGGGTTCAGCAACCTGCCCTTCATTTGTGAGAAGTGCATCCTGGTGTGCCCCCCGAACAGTGTGGGTTTATGCATGTTCGTGGAATTTGTCTCCTAGCTCCAGCATGCTATGACTTCGCAGTCACATAAGATTTCTGTTGTTTCCTATTTTGGAGGTCCACAACAGGATTTCTTTTAGTATACCATGTTCATGGGCTTCTAAGTGTTTCTCCCTACTTCATGGGTCTAGGAGATGATATGAGATTATTGAAGGCACTGTAGGTAGCTATTCCATGTATACTTATTTTTCTAGAATTAAGAACTAGGATCCAGGAGAATGAACATAGGAGGAGGGTTGATTGACATTTCAACAACTGCAAAGGAAACTCAGATCTACAATCCACTTGCTCACTAGTCTCCATAAGGCCTCCGCTCTATCCAATGGATGACAGTGATATTCTAGGTCCCCAGGAACTGGCAATTCTTTCACAACTTATTGAGCCATGTTTTACACATCATGTAATTCACCCATCTCGAGTGCACAATTCAATACTTTTTAGCAGATTTATAAAGGTTGTTTAACCATCACCATAAATCAGATATAGAATAGTTTCATCAGCCAAATAAGCTTTCTCTTGCACATAGATAAAAGAAATATATGGGAATGACAAAATGTCACTCAACAGGCTTTGCAAACATTTGAAAATAACTCATTATACTCCATCATGTTGATGAATGTTCATAATCTACTTAACCATGACTAGCACTTCAAGTGCTTAACATTATGTGATACACAGAGACACCATGAGCATCACAACTGGTAAATAACTGTGGATATTTCCCAGAGTTCACCTCTGATAAATTACTGAAAGCAAAATGAATGGAAATATATTTTTAAGCAAAGAACATTTAGAAGTTATAAAATTACCGATCTGAATAAAGAATCAAAACAGCAGAAAGGTCTTTTCCAACTGTGCAGTTGGCAAATATATTATCAAGAGAACATTTATTTTTGGTGGCAGCTGACACCTTCTGTGATAAAGAAGGTGCAGCCTTGACCTCATAGCCTCTTTAGTGTCTCTAGGTGGTTCTGGGATCTTCCGTCTGTGCCTGTTACTCTGCCGCCAGGAAATGAATTCCTTGGAAACTACTGCCTGTTAAAATGCAAAACCTAACTGTTCTTAAAATGTTGAAGCAAAAGCCACCTGGGGATCTATGGTTTGCACCCAACAGGGCAGCAGTGATTTTTTCCCCTCAGTTGTTTTTGTTTGCACTATGTTCTATTTTGAGAAGACTGGGTCACAGGGCTCCAACTAGAGCCTCTTTGAGAACCATATGGACACACCTGGAGCAAATAGGAGCACCTGAATGTGTAGGTGAGCATTCCTGACCTGTGCAAGGTGAACATTCATCACCTGTCAGAGGCCTCACAACAGTAAACCTGAGAAAACACACATCGGCTTCTCACGCTGAGTCAAGCAAGCAAGCACCACAGCTGGAATTCAGGCCGTGCAGTTCTCCAGTTGCTCCCTAGCTACTGATGTTTCGAGATCACTTCACAGCATTTTGTCCCCACTGCACCGAAGTGGAGAGTTTTAAGTCTTCAAGGTAAAGCAACTGAATTAACAGCAACATTTTAAAAATTACATTTATTATTTCACAGGAACTTTTCTTGAACTTTGCTATTTTCCAGAAAAAATTCTTCGCTAGAGATGGCTTTGCATTCGAGACAAGAGATTCGCAGCATGGAATGATTCCGTCTAGGTTTCATTGTTGGGGTACATTGCCCTGGCTCACCTGTTTGCCTTCCCGTAAGAGAGAGAGAGGAACAGTCTTTCGTTTTCCAGGCTTTTGAAGGACTCTGGAAGCTCCTCGAGTCAGAGATGGCTGGCCTCAGCAGGCTCTATCAGAGGTGACCTTCTTGGGCTTCACCAGGGCTCTGGGTCCTCCATCTCCTTTTGCTAACACATAAAGGTTCAATGTGAATGGACGAAGGGCGAGGCTAGTGAATCTGTGCTGTCAGGAGGCGTCAGTGTAAATTCACAGGTACTTTTTACACAGAAGCAGACAGAAATAGAAAATAATATAGCTTATTTTAAATTATTTACTGCTATTATTTGTTGTGCTATTTTAATTTTTTATTAAAAATAAATGTATCTCAAAAGAGTGAGCAAATAAACCATGGACAGGGAGAAAATATTTTCCAAAGATACATCTGATAAAGAATTATTATCCAAACTATAGAAAGGCAATGGTAAGAAAACAAACAACATGGCTGGCGCCGCGGCTCAATAGTCTAATCCTCCGCCTGCGGCGCCAGCACACTGGGTTCTAGTCCTGGTCGGGGCGCCGGATTCTGTCCCTGTTGCCCCTCTTCCAGTCCAGCTCTCTGCTGTGGCCAGGGAGTGCAGTGGAGGATGGCCCAAGTGTTTGGGCCCTGTACCCCATATAAGTACCTGGCTCCTGGCTTTGGATCAATGTGGTGCGCCGGCCGCAGCAGGCCAGCTGCAGTGGCCATTGGTGGGTGAACCAAAGGAAAAGGGAGACCTTTCTCTCTGTCTCTCTCTCTCTCACTGTCCACTCTGCCTGTCAAAAAAAAAAAAAAAGAAGAAGAAGAAGAAGAAAATAAATTGCGTGATTAAGAAGTGGACGAAATACCTGGGTAAATCACAAAAGGGAAGATAAGTAGATGGCAAACGAGTACATGAAGATACGATCAACATCATATGTCATTATGGAATTGTCTATTAAAGCAGCAATGCGATAACCCTGCTTACCTGTTAGGATTGACAGAAATCCAGAACACTAAGAGCAGCAAGTGCTGGTGAGGATGTGAAATAACAGAAAGTCATTGCTGGAGGGAATGGCAAACGCTACGACCAATTTGACGGTTCAGCAGTTTCTCACAAAACTCTTCAAATACGATCAGGAAATACACCTTAGTATTTAGCCAAAAGAGTTGAAAACTAATGTACACAAAACAACCTGCACTTTGATGTTTATAGCAGCTTTATTTATAATTTTCTAGAAGCAGTGACACTCCCAAACTTGGAAGCAATCAAGATGCCCTTGAGTGGGTGAATACATAAATAAACTAGTACATCCAGACAGTGAAATGTTATTCAGCACTAAAAGAAACGAGCTAGTGAGCCATGAAAAGACATAGAGGAACTTTAAATGCATATGGCTAAGGGACTGAAGCCAACCAGAAATGGCTACATACTGTATCTGCATGATTCCTTTTTGGAAAAAGGCAAATGGAGACAATAAAAAGACCATATAGGAGACCTGGAAGAAGATTGGGGCCCCCAGCTTTGGTCTGGCCCAGCCCTGGCCATTGTGGCCATTTGGGGAGTACACCAGTGAGTGGAAGATCTCTCTCTTTCTCTCTCTCTCTCCATCTCTCCTTCTCTTGCTCTGCTTTCAAGTAAATAAATTTACTTCTGCTTATTTACTCTGCTTTCAAGTAAATAAATAAATCTTTAAAAAAAGTGTTCTCAATGGGAAAAACTGGAACAATTTAACAATTTTTGCAATTAAATAAGAAATATTATAACCTAATGAATAAAATAAAGATCTATGAGTCAGTATTACATGACTGAATATGTAAATAAATGGGGATGGAGGAACAATTCTGCATTGCTTAAGAGTGCTGATGACCACACATGGCAGGAAAAAGGGAAACAGAAAGTTCTCATAATGGCCAGAGTTTGCTGGGTCTCTGCCACCTACATGGAAGACCTGGAAGAAACTCCTGGATCTTGCCTTCAGGCTGGCCCAGCCTGGCTATTGCAGCCATTTGAGGATGAGCCAGGACATGGAAGACTTTCTCTCTCTCTCTCTCTCTCTCTCTCTCTCTCTCTCTCCCCCTTCTCTATAACTCTGTCTTTGAAATAAATTTTTAGCAAACTAAATAGTTTTCTTGAAAAAATTAATCAATTTAAATTCCCATTACACAGTTTGAAGATACCTACGTCTCTTGTGAGAAATCAAACTTTGCAACAGAGAGGAGAGATTCAGTCTCAGAAGTCTTTGAATCTTGGAACAAGGTGAGCTTCTAGAAGCATGGTATAATAATTTGCGGGTGCCCTAACATTTCAAACATAAGACATAGATGATTAGATGAAGAACAGAAGAAATGTAGTCAGTTACTGTCTCCAAGGGGTATAAAGTGGATCAGCTGAGAAGAATAGAAGAGGAACTTTCAAGCACTCATGGAAAATAAAACTTAAAGATGTTACTTTGGTGCAAAACCAAGCATCATGGGACAAAAACAGACACAGCCAGTCCTCCTTGTCTACAGCTCCATACCCATGGGTTCAACCAACTGCACAGTGAAAACATGCAAAATGTACTGAACATAGGCAAACTTTTTTCTTGCTATTATCCCTTAAACAATACAGTATAGAGACTATTTACATCACATTTTCCTTGTATTAGGTAATGTAAGTCATCTATAGATGGATTAAAATATATAGGAGGATGTGCATAGATCCCATGCAAATATGATATCTTGTTATGTAAGAAACTTGAGCATCCATGGATTGGGGTAGCTGCAAAGGGTCCTGGGACCAATCTTCCAACTTCCATGAATGGAAAGGGGCAGGACTATATGGGTTTGCTTTATTCTTTCTTTCTTTTTTTTAATTTGACAGGAAAAGAGACAGAGAGCTCCCATTTGCGAGTTCACTCCCCAAATGCCTGCAGCAGCCAGGGCTAGATCTAACTATAACCAGGAGCAGGGAACTCAGTCCAGGACTCCCCTGTGAATGGTCCCAGCCACTTGAGGCACCACTGCTCCTCCCAGGTGCACAATAGGAGGAACCTGGAAGAGCAGCAAAGCTGTGAACCAAACCAGGTATTCTGAAATGAGATGAGTGCATCCCAAATGGTGCTGTAGCCAAATGCCTGTCTCTGTATAGGTTTTTAAGATAAAATAAATATGATGGCCTGATTTCAAAATGGGACTAATTATGGACCAGGCTTTGCAGTGTTTATAATGGGAAGAATGTAAAACATGAGGAAAAAATGAGTGTAGACAGATGTATCCCAGGCTTTCTCCCCATATTTGTTGTTAAGAGAGAGTGAATATAAATGAATCGATCCTAGTGGAAAGAAAAATGATAATTAGACTGACACCATGAAGATAAGCTCTGTCCCTAAAGTATATTTAATACAATGCAAAGATCAGATCTATCACTTGGGGGAGATATATAGTTTCCAGACAATAAATATAGGACAAATAAGATAAATAATGGGAAAGTTTCTGAATAACTCAAAGAAGACTAAAATTAGAAATGAAATGTCCATTCATCGAGGAATGATTCCATTCTCATTGGCTATGCAAAGCAATGTGTATCACCTTTTGGAAATAAAAACCGTACTCTTTAAATTGCCTCTACTTTTACAGATGATACTCAAATGAGTAATTTCCTTCAGTAGATGCATTTTCCTCCATCTTTACAGTAAATGGTATGTATGTCTTCCAGATGAACCAGGGACATAAGTAGGTACTACACTCAGATTAACTGCCAACTGGTGAGGAAAAAGGATTGGAAGACTGTTATTTTAGTTGAAGAAAATGACAATTTACTCCATGTCAAAAATGTGAGACCCAAGTCAGTCTGTTGGTTGTGTGGAATCTCCCTGCAGAGTAGGAGTGGCTTTCAATTCATTAGACACATTGTACTTATGGGGGAACTGCAGGCCCTTGCGTCTTTGGAAGTAAAACTTCAGGATGTAGAAAAATACTGGTTTACACTGGGAAAATTACTAATGGAACTCATTTTCAAATTGAGCTCTTTGCTGGATAATAAGTGAAGCATCTCTCTGTCCATGCTTCTCTTTAATAGCTTGCCAAGGACTCAGTGGGACTACTTTGGCAGGTCCCGTGGGTCATATAATCTTTCATTTCATCATGATCTTTAGCTATTTTAGAGGTTGGAGAATGTGGCAGCATGCATGCAGGCTGGTGGTGGGGAGGGAAGTCAATGCATACCTGTGAATGCCTGTGTAATTTTGAGTGTTAAACAATATGCAAGGACTATGAATTAGATAATTGATGCCCACCTCATTGGTATGTCCTTCTAAGTCCTGGAATGTATCATATGGTCTCCTGTAAAGAATCATTCTATAAATGACTCTTCCATCTAATTTATAAATAGAATAGTAATACTCTTGTAGTGATCACATCAATCTTTCTGTATAAAGGGATAAACTTTCCAGTAAATTGGTTATAATTTACCTAATAATATCTTTTTTGTCACAGGTTATTTATGAGTATTTTTAAGCTTCTACGACTACTAAACTTCCACAGTTCATACCCTGGACCTGACTTCCAACCGAGTGGGACAAAGATCAAAGAAATCCAAGATAATCTTCAGGTGTGCAGGGGCCAGGGCCAGCTGTACAACCTTTTCTAAGGCATTTACAAGCCCTGAACTTGCTTTCTTCTTAGGAAACAGAGATGAGAGCAGCTGACCCTTGATGTTGATGAGACAGTGACGTCAAGTAGATGGCAGATAGTAGGAAACCAAGAAACGTTCCTCCCTTTTTTAAGCAAGGGAGCTTAAGAAGCTTAGCACCATAGCTCATTTCCCAGGGACAGGCAGAACTTGTGCTAAGGGTCCCGCAGGCTTGGGAAAAGGAACAAAAGTTTAAAAGGGTCTCTGCATCTCAATCGTGAGTGCTTCTACAAATACAAAAACAAACAAACAAACAAAAAAACTCTGTGCCATCTCCTATCAACATCCTTTGTCCAATTAAAAGAAAAATCGGAATGCCATATCAGAATCCTGACTTGCAGACCACAGGTATTGAACTCAATCTGATCAAAAATGAACCCAAAACCCAAATACCAGACTGTATGAGGGAATCTTTAAAAAGATCATGGAAAAGGTAGACTATTAAAACCATGCCGAAATTTCAAAAAAAATTTTGTACCAAAACAAAGCTATCATTGCAGGCCATTTTCCCATTAACTTTCAGAAGTACACTTATGTACTTTATCTCTCTCTCTTTTTTTAAGTTTGCTGCAAAATAGTGAAACTTTCTCCAAAACTGGCTCTGGTCTCAAATTTTTCCACAATTCCACCCTCCTCTTAACCTGTCTGTTCAAGATTTCATTTGTTGAATCTCCCCTGCATCTTTCCAAGAACGTATTTTTTTTAAAGATTTATTTATTTATTTGAAAGTCAGAGTTACACAGAGAGAGACAGAGAGGCAGAGAGAGAGAGAGAGAGAGAGAGAGAGGTCTTCCATCCATTGGTTCACTCCCCAATTGGCCGCAACGGCCGGAGCAGCGCCGATCAGAAGCCAGGAGCCAGGAGTTTCTTCCATGTCTCCCACATGGGTGCAGGGGCCCAAGGACCTGTACCATCCTCTACTGCCTTCCCAGGCCATAGCAGAGAGCTGGACAGGAGCAGCCGGGTCTCAAACCAGCGTCCATATGGGATGCTGGCGCTTCAGTCCAGGGTGTTAACCATCTGCGCCAAAGCGCCGGCCCAAGAACATATTTTTATCACTATAACACTGGCATAATAAATTCAGCATATCTTAGTTGCTATCAAAGTCACCTCCTTTGGACAGGTCTTCCCGTCTATAACATCCTTTCCTTCTGAGAGTTACCGAGTTTCTTTTGCAGGGTAGAGAGAACTGATCAGTGATGTTGACACTGAGCCTCTCAGGGAAGGTAAACAATTCAATGGGGGGTGGCATTGTGGCACAGTGGGTTAAGACGCTGCTTGCATCACATGCATCCCATACTGGAGTGCTAATTTTGAGTGCCAGATGCTCCAATTCCGATCCAGCTCCCTTCTAATGCACCTGGGAAGGCAGCAGAAGATGGCCCAAGTACCTGAATCTCTGTCACCCAGTGGGAAACCTGAATGGAGTCCCTGGCTCTTGGCTTCAGCCTGGCCCAGCCCCTGCTGTTGCAACCATTTGGGGAGTGAACTAGCAGGGGTAAGATCTCTCATTCTCTCTCTGTGTGTGTGTGTTCCTGTCTCTGTCTCTCTCTGCGTATCACTTTGCATTTCAAATTAATAAATAAATCTCAAAAACATTAAATGGTAATCCACTACATAATTTTCCAAGACAGTTTCCTAAAAACTAAGGGCCTTCTTATTGTCACAGGAGATTAACATTAATGCTGAAGTTCACAAACTGGTATCTGAAACATTTTTCAATCCCTGAGCAATTCACAGTTCCTAGAGTGTTTATCAGCAAATATGTTGACATCATGGAGCTACTGCTGTTTTCAAGAAACCCAGTGTTGGCCTTAAACACAGGAGATGGTAAACACACATCGTCCTGATTGAACCTCAGAAATCTGCGAGTGAAAGCTAAAAAGTCAGCAGCGAAATTTCTGCAGGCAGCTAATTATATACCCAGAGACTTGGTCCAAAACTTTGATTGTGAGGAGTCTTAAAAGTTGTGTCCAAAAAATTACCTCTATCATGATTTAACTTGCTGGATACAATTATAAATAAATTAGTTGTGACAGCCTTACCCTCCACTCACCATACAGTCGGACAAGATTTTATACAACACATTCAGAATTTCATAGATACATTCGCTTTACAATTTTTAAATAAAAATTGATGATGTCATTTTGCATGGTTCCTGTCGAACTTGACACGTTCTCTCCCTTCATGAGGTCACAAAGGGATTTTCTCCTTAGAAAGCCAGAAAATTCTTTTTTTTTAAATTTTTTTTCTTTTTTCTTTTTTTTTTATTTTTGATAGGCAGAGTGGACAGTGAGAGAGAGAGACAGAGAGAGAAAGGTCTTCCTTTGCCGTTGATTCACCCTCCAATGGCCGCCGCTGCAGCCGGCGCACCGCGCTGATCCGATGGCAGGAGCCAGGATCCAGGTGCTTTTCCTGGTCTCCCATGGGGTGCAGGGCCCAAGCACCTGGGCCATCCTCCACTGCACTCCCTGGCCATAGCAGAGAGCTGGCCTGGAAGAGGGGCAACTGGGACAGAATCCGGCGCCCCAACCGGGACTAGAACCCGGTGTGCCGGCGCCGCAAGGTGGAGGATTAGCCTATTGAGCCACGGCGCCGGCTCGAAATTCTTTTTTTTAAAGACAGAATTGAATACTTCCAGTTTGATTTCTTTTTTCTCTCTCTTTTGAAAAAAAATTGGTTAACATGTAATACTTGTATATTTTATGGTGTACAGTACACTATTTTGACACATATACAGAGCACAAACTAATCAAATCAGCCAGTCAGCATTTCCGTTTTCTTATCTTTTCTTTATGCTTGGCGCCTACCAGCTGCTCTTTCAGTTCTTCCTCTGACATATACTATAGTAATGTAAGCTACAGTCACTCCACTCTACCATGGAGCTCCAGTACTCATTACCTCTATCTGGTCATGTTTTGCATCTCATTAACCAATCTCCTTCTAACCCCCTACCTCCATCCTCTACAAATCATTATTCTAAGTTCAGATCCACCAATTTCTCCAGGTTTGCATCCTAGGGAACATGAGGTAGTTTTCTCTATCTGGCTTATTTCACTTGACATAATGAGCTCCAGTACCATGTTGCGCATTTTAAGATTTCATTCTTTTAGTGGCTGTGCAATACTCCATTGGGCATATAGCCCACATTTTCTTTATCCATTTTCCTCTCAGCAAGCACTTAGGTTGGTTCTGTATCAGCTGGAATGGATAGTGTTGCAATGAACACAGGGGTTCCAGCATCTTGTTCGTTTTCTTTGGTTATACACCCAGAAGTGGAATAGCTGGGTCACATGGTAGGCTTTAGTTTTTTTTTTTTAAGGACCTCCATACTAATTTGCGTTCCCACCAGCAGTGTATAAGGGTTCTTTTTTTTTTTTTCTCACATCCCAGGTAACATTTGCTGCTTTCTGTCTTTCTAATACAACCATTCCAGCAGGGTGAGGGGACAGCTCACTGTGATGTGGATTTGCATTTCCCTGATGGCTGGTCAGATTGGGTTTTGTTTTTTTTTTGTTTTTTTTTTGTTTTTTTTTTTTTTTTTTGACAGGCGGAGTGGACAGTGAGAGAGAGAGACAGAGAGAAAGGTCTTCCTTTGCCATTGGTTCACCCTCCAATGGCCGCCGCGGCCCGCACTCTGCGGCCGGTGCACCGCGCTGATCGATGGCAGGAGCCAGGTGATTCTCCTGGTCTCCCATGGGGTGCAGGGCCCAAGCACTTGGGCCATCCTCCACTGCACTCCCTGGCCACAGCAGAGAGCTGGCCTGGAAGAGGGGTAACTGGGACAGAATCCGGCGCCCCGACCGGGACTAGAACCCGGTGTGCCGGCGCCGCAGGTGGAGGATTAGCCTAGTGAGCCGCGGCGCCCGCCATTAGATTGAGCATTTTTTCATGTATTTGTCAGCCACTTGTATTTCTTCTTTTGAGCAATGTCTATTCAGATCCTTTACCAATTTAACCGGATTATTGTTTTATGGTTGAGATTTAAAAATATATTCTGGGTATTAACCCTTCGTCAGACTAACGCTTTGCAAATGCTTTCTCTTATTCTGTATGTTGTCTTTTTACTCTGTTAGAAGAACTTTAATAACCAAGAACTGGCATAAAGTTTCTTTTTACATATTGCAATTTCTAGTACAGAGTGATAGGAGAATGAGCCTTGACCTTCAAAAAATTCCCTTTATGTATCAACAACCTTTAAATATAGTTGTGAAAAAAAAAAAAAAAGCAAAACTCTGGCGCCGGCGCTGTGGCATAGTGTGTAAAGCTGCCTCCTGTGGTGCCGTCATCCCATATGGGTGCCGGTTCTAGTCCTGGCTGCTCCTCTTCTGATCCAGCTCTCTGCTGTGGCCTGGGAAAGCAGTAGAAGATGGCCCAAGTGCTTGGGCCCCTGCACTCATGTGTGAGACCAGGAAGAAGCTCCTGGCTCCTGGGTTCGGATCGGCGCAGCTCCAGCCATTGCGGCCAATTGGGGAGTGAACCAGCGGATGGAAGACCTCTCTCTCTCTCTCTCTCTCTCTCTCTTTGCCTCTCCCTCTTTGTGTAACTCTGACTTTCAAGCAAAATAAATAAATCTTAAAAAAAAAAGAAAGAAAAAAATACAAAACCCATCCACTGTTGGTGTATTGTCGTTCACTGTTTTGGTTTGTTTCACTTGCCCCGTGGTTTGTGAGGTACATGGTTTTGCACATCAGTTTGGAAATAGGGTGAAAAGCTTTTGATTTGGGGGCATAAAAATAGAACATTTAATAGTTACATTTTGTCTGTGTACTCCCTAAAATTAATAGAGCATATGATTTTTTTTCCTTCCTATATGGAATCTGCCTAGCATAGTAAGACCTAATGCTTCCTGAATTCTTTGCAAGCACACAGTACCAAACCAGGTGTAGTGCATCTGTTTGCTCATTTCCTGTCAATAATCACCCCATGATTTAGGGACACAGAGATGTAAAAGTAATTGGGCACTTAAAAATGGCATCTTAGGGCCCTGTGCTGTGGCTCAGTGGGCCAAAGACATAGCCTGCAGGGCCAGGATTCCACATGAGCACAGATTCAAGTCCTGACTGCTCCACGTATAATCTAGCTCCCTGATAATGTGCCTGGGAAAGCAGAGGATTGCTCAAGTGCGTGGGCCCCTGTACTCATGTGCAAGATGCAGAAGAAGCTCCTGGCTCCTGGCTTTGGCTTGGCCCAGCCATGGCAGTTGGGGCCATTTGGGGATGGAAGATCTCTCTTTCTCTATCTCCTTCTCTCTCTCTGTAACTCTGCCTTTAAAATACACAAATAAGTCTTTTTTAATAAATGGTGTCTTAGAGCCAGAGTTGTGGCAGAGCAGATAAAGCTACCACCTGCAATGTCAGCATACTATTTGGGTGCCATTTCCTATCCTGGTTGTTCTACTTCTGATCGAGCTCCCTAATAATAGCCTGAGAAAAGCAGTGGAAGATGACCCAGGTCCTTGGGCCCCTGCACCCATGTGGGAGATCCAGATGAAGCTCCTGGCTCCTGGCTTTGGCCTGGTCCAGGCCTGGCCATTGTGGCCATTTAGGGACTGAACCAGTGGGTGGAAGATCTCTCTTTATCTCTGTCTCTCTCTCTGTCTCTGTAACTCTTTCAGATAAATAAATAAATATTTGTAAAAAATGGTATCTTGGGCCAGTGATGTGGCATAGTGGGTAAAGCCACTACCTGCAGAGCCGGCATCCCATATAGGCACCACTTTGAGTCACAGCTGCTCCTCTTCTGATCCAGCTCTCTGCTATGACCTGAGAAAGCAGTAGAAGATGACTCACATAATTGGACCCCTGCACCCTCATGGGCGACCCAGAAAAATCTCCTTGCTCCTGGCTACAGATTGGCCAGCTCTGGCTATTGTGGCCATTTGTGCAGTGAACCAGTGGATGGAAGACCTCTCTTGCTCTCTGCTCTGGCTCTTTGTAACTCTACCTTATGAATAAATAAATAAATAAATAAATAAATAAATTTTTTGTTTAAATTCTTTTATTGTGTGGAAAGAAAAACACAATATAAATCTTACCATGTTAACTATGTTAAGTATACAACTCAGTAGTGTTAAGTATGTTTAGCTTGTTATGCAGATCTCCAAAAGTTTTGTTTTATTTATTTGCATGCATCTCATAAAAACATTAGGAACCACACCCACCCTCCCATCCACTCTCCCCACCCCTCTTCCTCTTCCCTCTCCTGTCATCTCTTTTTTTTTTTTTTTACTAAGATCTATTTTCATTTAACTTTATATACAGAGGATTAACTTTCTAGGTAAAGTTCAATACTTTGTATTAGAAAGAAAAAGAAAAGGATAAAACAAACAAACAAAAAGAACTGTTACTCAATAGTCCAGACAAGGGCTGTTCAATGTGATCCCTGTTAAACATAAGAGTAGGAATAAGAGAGGGAAGAGATGTACAATTTGGGACATGCTCAAGCTGACTTGCCCCAAATGGTAGAGTTAGAAACATACCAGGGGACTCCAATTTAATCCCATCAAGGTGGCATGTACCAATGCCATCTCACCAGTCCAAGTGATCAATTTCAGTTCACAATTGATCATAATGAAAGGACTAAGAGTCAAAGGGAGCACATAAACAAGTCTAGTACCTGCTAATACTAACTGATAGAATAAATAAAGGGGAGAGTGATCCAACATGGGAAGTGAGATACTCAGCAGACTCATAGAATGGTGGATGTCCTAAACAGCACTCTGGCCTCAGAATCAGCCCTAAAGGCATTCCGATCTGGCTGAAAAGCCCATGAGAGTATTTCAAGCATGGAAAGCCAAGACACTCTGGCAAAAAAAAAAAAAAAAACAACCCTAAATGAAAGATCTCTGTGAGTGAGATCCCAGTGGAAAGAACAGGTCATCAAAGAAGGAGATACCTTTCTCTGAAGGGAGGAGAGAACCTCCACTTTGAATATGACCTTGTCTAAACAAGATAAGAGTCGGTGAACTCAAAAGGCTTCCATAACCTTGGAAACTTATGACTGGTGCATAGGGAGATTACTGATGCCATAAACAGGAGTGTCAATTTGTAAAGTCAACAACAGGAGTCACTGTGCACTTACTCCTCATGTAGGATCTCTGTCCTTAATGTGCTGTACATTTAGACTTAATGCTATAATGAGTACCCAAACAGTATATTTTGCTTTGTGTTTCTATGGGGGTGCAAACTGTTGAAATCTTTACTTAATGTATACTAAACTGATCTTCTGTAAAAAAAAAAAAAAAAAAAAAAAAAAAAAAAAAAAAAAAAAAGAAGAAGAAGAAATTATCAATTCCCAACTTGACTCTCACTGGGATTAAACATGATAATAGGTCTGATCTGATTTCATCATCATTTAAAAAATCATCTATTATTTTTCACTTTATGTTTGTGTGGGAGCAAACTGTTGAAATCTTTACTTAACATATGCTAAACTGATCTTCTGTATATAAAGAGAATCGAAAATGAATCCTCATGTGAATGGAAGGGGAGAGGGAGTGGGAAAGGGGAGGGATGTGGGTGGGAGAGACGATATGGGGGGGAAGCCATTGTAATCCATAAGCCGTACTTTGGAAATTTATATTCATTAAATAAAAGTTAAAAAATGTAAAAAAAAACAACAAAGTTATTGCATCTCAAAGGTAATTTAGCTTCTTTCCCTTTTTCTTTCCTCTCTTCTCCTTCCCTTTTCCCCCTTCTTTCTTTATAAAAATTTAATTGTCTTTCAATAGGTCTGATCTGATTTCATCATCATTTAAAAAAATCATCTATTATTTTTCACTTTATGTTTCTGTGTGGGAGCAAACTGTTGAAATCCTTACTTAATGTATACTAAGCTGATCTTCTGTATATTAAGATAATCAAAAATGAATCTTGATGTGAATGGAAGGGGAGAGGGAGTGGGAAAGGGGAGGGTTGTGGGTGGGAGGGACGGTATGGGGGGAAGCCATTGTAATCCATAAGTCGTACTTTGGAAATTTATATTCATTAAATAAAAGTTTAAAAAAAACTTAATTGTCTTTAAAGAACCCAAGAATGATACACCTTTTGTGAGCACTTAGACATAACTATAACTTATGAGACATAAGAATATCCTCCACTTAATACACTAAAATGAAGTAATTCTGTGAAAACAAGTTTTATTATTAAACTTCATAATACAACTTTTTGAGGACAGAGGTCCTGCATGGGAAGTTAGTGTACAGTGATTCTTGTTGTTTACTTAACAATCAACACTTTTATGCATGATGTCAGTGATCACCTGTGACTCTTGGCATGAGCTGCCTAGGCTTTGGAAGCCTTTTATCTCCACAAACTCTGTCAGTATTTAGGCAAGTCCCTAAGCAAAGTGGAAGTTCTCTCCTCCCTTCAGAGAAAAGTACATCTTTCTTTGGTGGCTGCTTCTTTCTACTGCTGTCTCACCTGCAAAGGTCCTTCTGGGAAAATTTTTTTACCACAGTATCTTGGCTTTCCATGCCTGAAATACTCTCATGAGATTTTTGGCCAGAACAGAATTCCTTAAGGGCTGCCTCTGAGGTCAGAGTACTACTTAAAGTGATTGTCATTCCGAGTCTGCTGTGTGGACTGCTTCCCATGTTGGAGCATTCACTTCTTTTTAATTCTATCTGTTATTATTACCAGACCCTTAATCCTATCCATATGATCACTTTAACACTTAAAATGCTAATTTTTACCACACAGCTTAAGGAAATTGGGGTCCCATGGCAAATTTTAAACTGAATCCTTAAAAATAAGTCCATAGAAATTTATTCAGAACTATACAGCTTTACAGTTACAAACTTCATATACTTCATAATTATAACTTTAGGAACATGGTGATTCTTCCCACCATTCCCACCTTCACACCCACACTTACACCCCCTACCTCCTCCCTCTCTTATTCCCACTCTTGTATTTTACTAAACTATTTTTAATTAACTTTATAAACATATGATTAACTCAACATTAAGTAAAGAGTTCAACAAGTAGTATGAAAGAAAAAAAAAAACTGTTCCTCAACAGTCAAAACAAGGACTGTTCAAGTCATTGCTTCTCAAACTGTCAATTTCACTTCTCCAGATTGCCTTTTAGGTGTTCTATTAGTTATCACAGATCAGGGAGAACATATGGTATTTGTCCCTTTAGTACTGGCTTGTTTCACTAAGTATGACGTTTTCCAGATTCATCAATTTTGTGACAAATAACTGGATTTCATTTTTTACCCATATGTAGTATTCTATGGTATACATATCCCATAATTTACGTATCCAGTCTTCAGTTGACAGACATTTTGTTTGATTACATGTCTTAGCTATGGTGAATTGAGCTGCAATAGACATGGGGGTATAGATAACTCTTTCTTTTGCTGATTTCATTTCCCTTGGGTAAATTCCCAGGAGTGGGATGGCTGGGTCATATGGTAGGTCTATATTCAGATTTCTGAAATATCTCCGAATTGTCTTCCATAGTGGCTGTACCAGTTTACATTCCCACCAACAGTGGATTAAGGTACCTTTTCCCCCGCATCCTCTCTCCAGCATTTGTTGTTTGTTGATTTCTGTATGAAAGCCATTCAAATGGGGGTGAGATGAAATCTCATTGTGGTTTTGTTTTGCATTTTCATGACAGCTAGTGATCCTGAGCATTTTTTAATGTGTCTGTTGGCTATTTGGATTTCCTCTTTTGAGAAATATCTGTTTAAGTCCTTTGTTCATTTCTTAACTGTTTTTTGTTGTTGTTGCTGTTGAGTTTCTTGATCTGGTTATTAATCCTTTATCAGTTGTATAGTTTGCAAATAATTTCTTTCATTCTGTCAGTTGCTTCTTCACTTTGCTGGATGTTTCTTTTGCAGAACAGAAGCTTCTCAACTTGATGTAATCTCATTTATTAATTTTTGCTTTGATTACCTGTGTCTCTGGGGTCTTTTCCAAGAACTCTTTGCCTGTTCCAATGTCTTGCAGGGTTTTCCCCCAATGTCCTCTAATAAATGATGGTTTCAGGTCATAAATCTAGGTCTTTAATCCATTTTGAGTGTTTTTGTGTAAGGTGTGAGGTAGGGGTCTTGCTTCATACTTTTGCATGTGGAAATCCAGTTTTCCCAGCACAATTTGCTGAAGAGACTCAATTTCATGGGAAAAATTTTTACTCATATCATGTATAGTTTTCTTTAATTGATGAATTTGCTTCTTATAACTTCTAAGTAATCTGATGATTAGGTTTCTAAATTCCATTTCTGGCATTTCCTCAATCTCTTCAGCTTCACCTTCGAATATTGAGATGTTGTAGTGTTCCTTTGCGGGGCTCATAGTGTCTTCCCTATTCTTATTTTTTTCCTTTGGTTTTCAGCATTTGTGTAGTTTTTTTTTTTTTTATTGTCTGGTGTTTTTTTTTTTTTAAATTTTTTTGACAGGCAGAGTTAGGCAGTGAGAAAGAGAGAGACAGAGAGAAAGGTCTGCCTTTTTCCATTGGTTCACCACCCAAGTGGCCGCTACAACCGGCATGTTATGGCTGGCACGCTGCGCCAATCCGAAGCCAGGAGCCAGGTGCTTCCTCTTGGTCTCCCATGCGGGTGCAGGGTCCAAGGACTTGGTCCATCCTCCACTGCACTCCCAGGCCACGGCAGAGAGCTGGACTGGAAGAGGAGCAACCAGGACAGAATCCGGCGCCCCAACTGGGACTAGAACCCAGTGTGCCGGTGCCGCAGGTGGAGGATTAGCCTAGTGAGCCACGGCTTTTGGCCAGTCTGGTGGCTTTTATCTTTGGTCTGTGTCTCTGTGGCTTAGTGGGCCATCTAAACACTCAGTGAATACCAAGAGATGTGCTCTGGGTGTGGCCAGAGTGCTCTGTTCAGTATTCCAGGGTGAAGCAAGTATCAGAAGACCCCCTTCAGGCTTGGTAGCTCTCCTCTGATTATCTGGAAGGAGGAGAATGGTCACCTATGTTGATATGACCTGTCCTCACAGCTGAGGGACACCTTAGTGTTAGTCCCCAGCACACTCAACACTCATTCGCACTGCTTACTCTGTTAAGTAATAATATAATATTATTGCACCTTTGATCTGTGGAGTCTTTCCTGTGAGCATGGTTCCCTCTGTTATGAGCTGTTATAGGTAACCCAGGAGCTTGGGGGATGGGGGATAGTGGGCTGCAGTTGTGCAGGGTCTAGCCAAGTTTTGTCTCCTCTTACACAGTCACTGTTTTCTCAGACTCAGATCCCAGGGTGGGTTTTTTCTCTGGTTAGGTCTGTGAATTGGATTGTGGGTGTGCAGAGCCTGAGCCCACTGGAGCCCCAGTCACTTAATGGTGGTGCCCAGGTTTCAGATTCCCATAGGCAGGGCTTCCCCTCCCCTCCCATTGCTAGGCAACTGGTGTGGTACAGCCAGGGGTAGGGATTCTTCTGATTGTTGTGGCCCTTGTTGTTTGGGTTCAGGGGTGAGGCGACCCCTGATATTGCTGGGTGTGGATGGCAGCCACCTGCCTACATTTGAAAAAACAATGGTGTGACCCTTCTTCTGGCTGGCTGCAGGTCTCTGCTGTAGCAGGGTGGGGGGACCAGGGAGTGAAGAGAGGTGCCCCACATCCTTATTTATTTATTCATTTTCTCTTCCCACCTCTGCTGTCCCAGCAGGCTCACATGGAACTTCAAAAACAGTTCACCAAGCTTCCCTACTGCTGTTTTCCACAGCACCCTGGGCCTGTGGAGCCCCTTCTCACCTGCTCTGCTGGGGCCAGTATTCTCCCTGGGTCCAAGCTTCGGCTGTTTTTTATGTGTATTTTCTCTTTCAGCCCAGACTTGGACCATCTCTATTGTTTTTGCTGGGTTTCCTGCTGCGAATTTCCCATGGCTGTAACTTAGGCATGTACTATCTCCCCTTTTTAAATATTAATTTTGCCTCACATGAATTGGACCATCCCTTTGCTATTTTGCCATCTCGGACCTCCTCAATAAATCTTTTTTGAAAAGAGTATCTTTGACAGTTTTGTGCTAATATAACAGAAAATTTGAAATTGTATAGCTTATAGTGAAGAGAAATGTATTGGCTTATGTTTCTGAAGCTTGTGAATTCCAAGATCAAAGGGCCAGCATCTTGCGAGGGCTTTCTTGTTGTGTTATCCTATGGTGAAAGGCAGGAAGGCCTTTCCGTTTTATGATGAACCCTTTAACTGTATTTAAACCCATTCCCTGCCCTTTAAAGGCGCAATTGCCTCTCATTAGGTCCTACCTTCCAACACTATTACATTGGGGATTAAGTTACCAACACATGCTTTCCAGGAGGCACAATCAAACCATAGCAAATGGGTCCTTGAGCAACCAGTTCACATGTGAAAATCATCAAGAACAACTGCACATGTTCCATGGACTGAAGATTAACTCCCAGCCCAGCTGTGAGATAATGAAGACCAAAACCTTGGCTGTCATTGCAAACATTAGCTGTGGTATGCCACAAAAGCTCAGAGGGAATTGAAGTGGAGCATCTCATGTTAATATTGATCCAACTTACCTGCAACTTGGTTAAAATACAGATAAGAATTTAATGGGGCTGACAATCTGTAGGTGAAGCTGGACTGGCTGTGCTCCACATCTTGAGCCACGGGGAATCAGACACCAGGCTTGATGGAGTCTCAGGGCACGAGGGGCTTCTACTGAGCATGTGCGAGATGATAGCAATCACTGAGTCATTTTCACAAACAACTGAGTGAACCCACTCAGAAAAGAGAGATCGAGGATGCAAAATCCAAGGGGGCTGTTGCTCTCAGGTGCCCACCTATGACTGCATGCTACTGAGAGCAAGCATCTCCATCAGGTCTGTGTCCTGGACATGATGACGCCCTTCCTCGTCCCTGCTTGGATTTGTCAAATCAGCCTCACCCACCTGAGAGATTTTACCTTGCCCTAAGCGGTGATGGTAATTTTGTATGGCAGGTGGCTCAGAGTCCTAATGAGAGAGGGACTGAGGCTTCCTGGGCAGCTCCCCTAGGGTTCCCCACCCCCAATCAGAAAAACACTCTGAGCCCAGATTAATAGACAACCTCCCATAGAGATTCTGTGAAGAAGCGCACAGCAGGAGGGTTTTGATGCTGAGACCTCGCCACCTGTTCCCCTGAGAGCTGAACTGTGTATGTGGCGTTCTCCCTGGAGAGACTTCACACAGTCTGGGCTTATTTACTAGAAATCCTTCACTAAACAGGGACATCCTGCTAGTGGCATTCGGTACGTGAAGTCTCACCCCCTCGTAGGTATTGTTGGTCTCTTCTGCCATCTGTTTTGTTGGCCAGCAGCTTGGATCAGGGGCCTCCCCTTGGAAAGGCAGTGACTGGACCCCAGGCCAGCACCTTCAACTCCTCCCTCCTGCCTGGTTACTGAGGCACAATCTTTGAAAGTGCTGGATTGTTTTTGACTCAGTCGGTAATGCTATTATCAGAGTTTGCAAAAAAGTCTGCATTACTTAATCAATGCATATAAGTGAAGGAGCCTGGGTTAATTCTCAAAAGTGGTCTTCAGAGTTTGTGTTTTTAACCACATAGCAGATTCTTTTTCAGTGTCTACACTGATTCACAGACTTCTTCTGCACCTGTTTTTGGTCTATGAGGCAAGCCTGTGTGTATGATGTCCGTGGTTCCATTGACTTCTAGTCTCTTGTTCACTTGGACTAATGAAGGGATGGGAGAAGATGGGATAGAGGGGAAGAATGAGGTTTGGCATTTATTCTTGCTGTTCCCTGCCTCAGGTAACCTCAGGCTGGGCTAGGACTCTGGATTAGGATACATGTCTATTAGCTTCCTCCTTTGGCTTTGAGTCCTTCGAGTCCTTCCTCCTTTGGCTTTCTTCTCTTGCTCTTTCAATCCCTGAAATGCCCCGGCACTGTGCTATCCCTTGCCTTCCCTGAGACCTCGCCCACATCTTTCCAAATGATCATGTTGTTAACTTCTTTGAGTGATGCAATTTGAGTGTGAAGCTTGTTTTCTTCCAGGACCTCTGTTTGTCACCAAGTCCACACACCTACATTGATTCATGTGAGTTTTCAAGGAACTTCATCCAAACCAAATCAGACTGTGTGATGCCAAGGATGTCTCACGCTACTCCAAAGCCCTTTCCCCTGGTGCGTGAAACACACCATGCATGCCCCTTGTAACACGTGGATCTCATCGACAGTGACACCCAGGTTATTCTGAACCCTTCCTTCCTTCCTCTCAGCTCTCCTGGGCCATAGATTAGAGCTGTCATCTTCAATTAACAGAGAAGCAAGCCACAGCAGCAAGCATGACTTTTTCAAGTTGATGACCAGAGCAACATTTAATCTCCAACTTCCTGCACTTCTCATCAATTTCTTAGACTCCTGTGGAAACCATGTAGCATATCCATTTGTGCCTGGCATGATTAGTCACTGGATGAGCTATATGGAAAACGACGGTGCTAACTAGAATTCAGTTTCCATCTCTTTTTATTGAAGGCTTGAATGCAGATGGGGGCAGCCCTAACTCTGAGTGCAGATGTTGTTGAAAGTCAGTGTTCACGTGGAGCAACTGCTGAGATTTCTAAGGCAAAGTCTCTCCTCTCCCAAGCCCTAGCTTTCCCATTCCCGCCAATAATTTAAAATTTTCCGTGACCCTGACACAGCAGCCTACCAGACCCTATGCCAAATATCTACTCATCAATTGCTCCGCTTGCTAATTGGCGCTTAATTGCATCCACCTGCTTACATTTCTGCCCGAGGTTCTGGAGGGCAAAAGTCCTGTCCTCCTGTGATCCTTCCTGTGAGATTAATGCTCTCCTGGCCCAGATGTCCCACTGTGTGAGGCGGGTGGATTCCTATCACGGTTCATATGTTCCTCCCTCAAGGGTTACCGACTGCATCTGCTTTCTTTCAGTCCTGGGCTGTTGTGAGGGGTTGCAGAGGGTTGGAGAGAAGATTAGATTTTCGAACAGCTTTCACCATAAATAAAGGCATTCTCAGACTGTGATGGCAATCAATATCCTGTGGCTCTGCGGCCAGCATGGTGGTGCAGTAGGTTAATCCTCCACCAAGGCTGGCGCCGCGGCTCACTAGGCTAATCCTCCCCCTTGCGGCGCCAGCACACCAGGTTCTAGTCCCAGTCGGGGTGCCAGATTCTGTCCCGGTTGCCCCTCTTCCAGGCCAGCTTTCTGCTGTGGCCTGGGAGGGCAGTGGAGGATGGCCCAAGTGCTTGGGCTCTGCACACACACAGGAGACCAGGAGAAGCACCTGGCTCCTGCCTTCGGATCAGCGTGGTGCGCCGGCCGCAGCGGCCACTGGGGGCGGGGGGGGGTGAATCAATAGAAAAGGAAGACCTTTCTCTCTGTCTCTCTCTCTCTCTCACTGTCCACTCTGCCTGTCAAAAAAAAAGTTAAAAAAAAATCCTCCACCTGCAGCGTCACGCCAGTTCCTATCCTGGCTGCTTCTCTTCTCATCCAGCTCTCTGCTATGACCTGGGAAAGCAGTAGAAGATGGTCCAAGTCCTTGGGCCCCTGCACCCAGTGGGAGATCCCGAAGAATCTCCTGGCTCCTGGCTTCTGATTGGTGCAGTTCCGGCCATTGTGGCCATTTGGGGAGTGAACCAGTGGAAGAAAGACCTCTCTCTCTGTCTCCTCTCCCTCTCACTGTATGTAACTACCTCTCAAATAAATAAATAAATAAAATATTTAAAAAATATATCCTGTGTTCCTATCACCCAGCATTATTAAGATGCCTGCCAGAGATCATGAGATTTTGAGCAGCCATTATAAATAAAGTAAAAGGTTGCAGTGTGGTCTTCTCATCTCTGCTGATGGAGGAGAGTGGAAGACTGATGCCATAGAGTGTGTGGAATCTCTAAAACTTCTCACTTTACTGACCTGAAGGGACATAATCGTGTCCCTGGTCAAACCCTGCAGAAGAACCATAAGCAGAAGAACCATAAGCAAGAAATGGATCTGCCTGATTATAATTTTCCCCAACATTTTATTCTGGAAAGTTCTAAACAGAGAGCAGAGTTGGACGAATGTTGTAGTGAACACCCCTGTGGGGGTCTGCATTGTGTCCCCCTAAAATTTATGTTGAAGTCCTAACTCCCAGGAGCACAGAAGGTGACTGTTTGGGGATGGGGTCTTTAATGTGGTAATTAAGGTTCTAAACGGGGTTATTCAGTGGAGCCCTAGTCCAACATGACATGACAGGTTCTTCTGAGCAGGAGAGGTTAGGACATAGACACAGAGGGAAGATTG
Organism: Oryctolagus cuniculus; assembly: GCF_964237555.1. NCBI lineage: Eukaryota > Metazoa > Chordata > Mammalia > Lagomorpha > Leporidae > Oryctolagus > Oryctolagus cuniculus. The sequence goes on along the minus strand of NC_091433.1, from coordinate 102,070,621 downwards.
TGGGAGGACACAGGGAGAAGGTGGCACCTGCAAAGCACGGGGAGAGGCCTCAGAAGGAACCAACCCCCGCAACCCCTTGACCTTGGACTTTTGGCTTCCAAAATTGTGAGAAAAGACCTGTCTGTTGTTTAAGACACTCTGTCTCTGATACCTTGTTATGGCTGCCCTAGGAAATGAGTTCAATTCATCACCTAGATTCTGCATTAACATGGTACCTACATCTCTGTCTTCCTGGTACACTCCTCCATCCATCCTCCTATCATCCATTATCTCTCTCTCTCTCTCTCTCTCTCTTTTTTTTTTTTTTTTTTGACAGGCAGAGTAGACAGTGAGAGAGAGAGAGAGACAGAGAGAAAGGTCTTCCTTTGCCGTTGGGTCACCCTCCAATGGCTGCCGCGGCCGGTGCACTGCGGCCAGTGCATCGCACTGATCCGATGGCAGGAGCCAGGTGCTTCTCCTGGTCTCCCATGCGGGTGCAGGGCCCAAGGACTTGGGCCATCCTCCACTGCACTCCCTGGCCACAGCAGAGAGCTGGCCTGGAAGAGGGGCAACTGGGACAGAATCCGGCACCCCGACCGGGACTAGAACCCGGTGTGCTGGCGCTGCAAGGCAGAGGATTAGCCTAGTGAGCCGCGGCACCGGCTTCCATTATCTCTTAAACTTTATCTCTTATTCGTTTGTGATCTCATGGCCTATAAGGACACATAGCAAAGTAATGGTTCCTACTTTGGGGACCAATTAGTCACGGATGACTGGGGATGTCTTTGTCAGCATGTTCATCCGTGTAAACTGACCTTTATCACCCTATTCTCATGGGGGCGTTGGGGTACCCAGACCCAGGTGGAGACAGGATGTTCTGTTACTGCAGACACTGCAGCCTTGCCCCAAAGCCAAGAGGCACGTTAGCCAGAAAGACAGCCTGGACCTGAGGACGCACTCCCAGTCCCCACGCGCGTTCCCAGGGTTCAGGCAGAGCTGATCACGGCAGATATTCAGGATGGCACCTCGAATGGGACTTCAGAGAGGAGCAAGAGTAGCAGCCTTGTCATGCGTTGTTAAATCTTTCCTCCCGAATGTGGGCAGATGGGTTCCCCTGGAGCCTGGTCTCAGAACCACTTGATGAATTTTGAGCCCCTCCCTTGCCAGAGGCTGCCCTGAACGTCTAGCGGATGGCAGGTCGCATGGCTGGAAGTTACTGGAAGAAGAGACTTACTTTAACTTGAAAAAGACTCAGTTGGACACCCTTGTGATCTTTTGTCTTTATCAAGCTACAACTGGCATTTAATATGCATCTTTATTGATAGCAATGATAAGCATGCATTTTTGCTGTTCAGGTAGTTATATGTCTGAGGAAGGAGTAATGGCTGAATGAATATTGGCAATAATTTACACTCCCTGGATGGAGACAGTGGTTCTAAATTCTAATGCTATTCCTAATGATCACTCCTGTTTGAACCAGTTCAGTCTATCCAGTATTACTCCACCATCAAATTCGCCTGCTGCTCAGTTCCAAGCTCTCATAGCATAGATCAAATCTAACATTTGCTACTTGTTACTGCCCTTTGCACCCAAGCTTTCTCCCCAGGCTCTGCTCACACTAAGTCCTTAATAAACATGTATTGAATAGGGAGAGGCATTTGGCCAAACAGTTAAGGCACCAGTAGGAATGCTCACATCCCCTATTAGAGTATCTGGGTTTAAGTCCTGACACCACTCCTGGTTCTAGTTTTCTGCTAATGCACACCTGGGAAAAGCAGCAGCAATGGCTCAGGTGCTTGGGTCCCTGCCACCATGTGAGAGATCTAGATTGAGTTTCCCTCTCTTGGCTTCCGCTTGGCTCAACACTGGATGCTTTGGGCATTTGAATAGTTCTTGGGAGCTCTCCATGCTTTCTTCTCTCGCTCGCTTGCACGCGCACTCTCTCTCTCTCTCCCCTCCACTTCTCTTTCCCTCCCAAATAAATAATAAATAAATACATTTCACAAAAGCTTTTTAAACCTATATATTGAATGAAGAGCCAAACACAAGCGTCCCATTTATTTATTTATTTATTTATTTTTGACAGGCAGAGTGGACAGTGAGAGAGAGAGACAGAGAGAAAGGTCTTCCTCTGCCGTTGGTTCACCCTCCAATGGCTGCCACGGCTGGCGTGCTGCGGCCGATGCACTGCGCTGATCCGAAGCCAGGAGCCAGGTGCATCTCCTGGTCTCCCATGGGGTGCAGGGCCCAAGCACTTGGGCCATCCTCCTCTGCACTCCCTGGCCACAGCAGAGAGCTGGCCTGGAAGAGGGGCGACCGGGACAGAATCCGGTGCCCCGACTGGGACTAGAACCCTGTGTGCCGGTGCTGCAAGGTGGAGGATTAGCCTAGTGAGCTGCGCGCTGGCCTCCATTTATTTTTTGCGGGAACCAATGCCCAGCCTAGGGAGTTAGCAGGGAGCTCTGATATTGGATGTCCGCAGAGCAGACAGCAACCTAACCTGCTGTGCCACAATGTCAGCCCCAAGGGCTGCTTTAGTAAGATTGTTTTTTCTGTGCAGAGTCATGTTGGTGCTGACTCCCTGCCTCCAGCTTTGAGGGTTGTCTCTTTCTTTTGGACATAGGAGAGACAGAAATGTCTGTCCTGCCTCTAGTTACAGAGGAGGTCAGAGATCTCTTTTCATTTGTGCTGCTGCTCTGTTGCCTTCAGCTCAAAACAACCCACAAAAGTAGCACATTTGGAGTTAACATATCCTCATCCTCTTCCTTGACAGGATGATGTTTTGGATACATCAGGTTAAATAAGACATCTTAGCAAAATTTTTTTAAAGGTCTATTTATTTATTTGAAAGTCAGAGTTACAGTGAGAGAGAAGGGGAAGCAGAGAGAGAGAGAGAGAGGTCTTCTATTTGCTGGTTCTCTCCTCAATGGCTGGAGCTGTGCTGATCTGAAGTCAGGAGCCAGGAGCTTCTTCTGGGTCTGCCACATGGGTGCAGTGGCCCAAGGACTTGGGCCACCTTCTACTGCTTTCCCAGGCTGTAGCAGAGAGCTAGATCGAAGTGGAATAGCCAGGACTTGACCAACACCAATATTGGATGCTGGACTGCAGGCAGCAGCTTTACCCACTATGCCACAGCACCAGCCCCACTAAATGGTGTTTTAACTATCTTTTTAATTTATTTAATGAGGTTAACAAAATATTTAATATTATATATGTGGTTCACATCAATTCTATTTCTATTGGAAAGAACTGCTCTGGGAAGAAAACAGGTATTTATTAAGCAAATTATGTTTAAATTTTTATTTATTTATTTGAAAGAGCTATGGTGTGTGTGGGTGGGAGACAGAGAGAGATCTTCCATCTGTTGGTTCACTCACCAAGTGACAACAATAGATAGGATGGGGCCAGACCAAAGCCAGGCACTAGAAGAATCTTCCAGATCTTTCACGTAGGTGTGGGGGCCCAAGCATTTGGAACATCCTCTGCTGTTTTCCCAGGTGCACTAGCAGGGAACTGGATCAGAAGTAGAGCAGCCAGAACTTGAACCAGTGCCCACACTGGACGCCAATGCTGCAGGGGGCCTCTTAACCTGCTAAGCCACAATGCCGGCCTCCCAGCAAATTATTTTGGTGAGCCCCTGAAGAATGAGATATAGGCCACAGAAAGGGCCTGAAAAGCAAGGAAGGCTTTGGTAAATGGCAGGGCTGGGAGTAGGAGCCTGAACTGTAGAAACAGCAGAGGACATTTGTTCCAAGCAGGAATTCACAATATTCAACTCCACTGTTTTCAAGTTAATGATGTGAACCTGCTTGTATCTTCTGTTTTAGAAAGCTCAGAGCCTTCCTAGGAAATTCAAGAGCAAGGGGCTGGTTACATCTGTCTCTGTTGTGAAGTGGAGCCACAAAATCACAGGTTATGAAGAAGAGAATGATAACTCATCAGAAGCAGGAAATTTGAGTCAGAACCTTAAAAGGACAATAAGAGCTCCCAGAAAATGCACAGTTCTTTGAGCTGCCATTGAACTCACACAGAAGTCGTGGGATGGGTTTGTGGGTCTTAGAAATGGGCAGCCTTGCAGAAAAGGCCACCCAGACATAATTCTCTAGACTGGAGACTACCAAGGGACTCAGCACAACTTCCAACACTTTATTACAAAGTTGGCAAACATTCTGCAAATAATTTTACAATGAACACCCATATACCTACGAGCTAGATTCTACCATGAACATTTTCTTATATTAAGATATGTATACCTCTTCCATGAAATTTTCTTTGTTAATCCATCTTACTCTGAGAGGATTTGGAGCTTAATTCCTGTATTACTTAATTCCTGTACTACTTTAACCAAGAGACCTAAAAGAAGCTAACTTATAAAGGAAAAGTTCTATATTAACTTGCAGATTTGGAGGTTCACAGTCTAAGATTGGGTAGCCCAATTAGTCTGGTGTCTGATAGGCCTCTCTTGCCTAAGTTATACACTCTTCATTTTTTTTTCTTTTCAACTTTTATTTAATAAATATAAATTTCCAAAGTACAACTTTTGAATTATAGCAGCTTTCCCCCCTCATAAGCTCCCTACTCTCTTCATTACATAAACCCCTGTCAACACATGGGAAATTACTATTCCCCAATGATGTTCTTCACACCTTTTCCCCACCAGTCCTTATTCCTACCCTCTAGAAGCAGCTACTCGGCTGAGGTTTTTCACCTTGGGCTAGTTTTGCCCTGTCCTCTCTCTAGACTGTCACGTAAATAGATTTCATCATAATATTTTCAGAGTCTCTACACTTTTGCAAAATACAACATTTTAAGGGCAGCTTCTTTCATTAAAACAAGCTCAAACAATTTAATTTATACTTGGTTAAGCATACACTTTATACACAATGGAACTTAACATAACCTACCACCAAAATCCTTATCCAACATTATCTTTCTGAAAGTGATAATAGCACCAAGAAATATCTGTGACTTCCATAATCTCACTTCAAAAGAAAGTACCTACAGCTCAAACATTGTGCCTCCCTTTTGAGAACACTTTAGAAATTCTCAGTTAGGGGCAGCACTGTGGCGTAGTGGGTGAAGCTGCTGCCTGCAGTGCCGGCATTCCATATGGGCGCCGGTTAGAGTCCTGGCTGCTCCACTTCCTTTTTTTTAATTTTTTTTATTTATTTTATTAAAAATATTTTAATTCCCTAATACCAACACAAACCATTCCCTACTGTCACCAGAAAGTCAGTGAGTGTATCTGTTTCTCTGATTGTCTCAAAATTTCTTTAAACTATTGGTTTATTCAAATTGGGATCCAACCATTTAGTTGATGTGTTTCTTGAATCTCTTTGAATATGTTTTCTCCCTCTATTTCTGTCTCCCTTACAGTTTTTTTATAAAACTTTTATTTAATAAATATAAATTTCAACAGTTCAACTTTTGGATTATAGTGGTTTTTCTACCCATAACCACCCTCCCATCCACAAACCATCCCATCTCCTACTCCCTCTCCTATACCATCAGCTCTCTGCTATGGCTTGGGAAAGCAGTGGAAGATGGCCCAAGTGCTTGTGCCCTTGCACTCCCATGGGGACCCAGAAGAAGTTCCTGGCTCCTGGCTTTGGATCTGTGCAGCTCCGGCCGTTGGAAGCCAATTGGGGAGTGAACCAGCAGATGGAAGACCTCTTTCTCTCTCTCTCTGCCTCTTCTTCTCTCTCTGTGTAACTCTGACTTTCAAATAAATAAATAAACCTTTAAAAAAAAAGAAATTCTCAGTTATAAATAGATCAATAGACTTCTTTATGTTTATATATACTTTTTCAATTTTTATTGTAGTAAAATACACCTAACATAAAAATTGCCACTGTAACTATTTTAAGTGTACAATTCAGTGTATTGAATGCATTCAGATTGTTGTGTGCCCATCACATCATCCATCTGATTAATTTTCATCTTTCCAAGCTGAAACTCTGTCCCAAATAAACACCTCCTCCCTACTCCCTCTGCTACTGTGCCAAGAGCTGAAAATGACCAAAATTAACTGGAATTTACAACCCAACAGCTTCCCTGATAGTTCCAAATTGACCACTCCAGGTAGTCAGTTCAATTGTAGTTTGTCAGACAAACAGATTATTGGGGCTTCTGATTCCAGCATCTTCCCTGGATCCTCTCTCTAGCTGTATCTACTCGATTACATCTTGAGAAGGTTTGTTTCAGAAGTTTGGTGCCCACTCTGCTGAGTAGAGCTTTATCAAGAGCTACCTCTTGGTCTAACAACCTGAACTGGTGATACACTTAACCCCAAACTACCCAAACTTTACCTGTTATACAGGAGCATTATCCTGCCTCAAATTTCGTATTTCATGTTTCCTTTGAAAGTTTATATTCCTTTACTCTTTTGTTCATTTTGATTGTCACTCCATAGCTATAGTTTTTTTTTATCCTTTGTCAATAGGGTGGACTTTCTATGAATTATACAATGGAACTGGTAAATATGGCAAATAGGATCCCTGCTTAACTAAATCTTATTTAATTGATTTTTAAGTGAGCAAAGAAAATTATATGAAAGAGAAGTTAGAAATCTACTACAATAGTCTCTCTTCATCCACAGTTTGTTTTGCACATTTTCATTTACCTGTGATCAACCACAGCACCAAAATATTCTATGGAAAATTCCAGAAACAAACAATGCGTAAGTTTTAAAGTGCACACTGTTCTGAGTAGTGTGATGAAGTCTCGTGCTGTCCCACTGCACCTGCCCAAACACACTGAGCAGAGGTGAAGCATGGTCAACATTACCACGTGATATAGCTTCTATGAGGCCACAGAAGCTGGTTCCCAGAGCCTCATTCTGGGCTGCACACACTCTGAGCACTCTGAACCTTAAGGTGTGAAGCAGTCTAGAGTCTTGGCTTCCATGATTCTTTTCTTCTGTTTTGGTGGGCATTGATTCCTAATTCTTAATATGATTCCTGATGCACACTAGATGTTTTATTTCTTAAATGGCTTTGAATGTTCTGATACTTGCAAAGATAAGAATGCTGCTTTCCATATCAATGAAACCCCCAGCTGAATGTGAATAAGTATTGAAAATGTGGATTCTTGGAAATCTGTTACCATAGTCCTCTTTATTCATGGTTTGCTATCCACAGTTTTATTTACTTGTGGAAAACCATAGCTTAAAAATACTAAATGGAAAATTCCAGAAACAAAAATGCATGAGTTTTAAATTGCACAGTGTTTTGAGTAGTGTGGTGAAATCTCAGGCCATCCCATTCCATCCTGCCCAAGACATGGATTGTCCTTTTGTCCAGTGTGTCCACACCTAATACACTAACTACCCTTTCACCACTTAGCGATCTCATTTATTAGATCCACTGCTGTGGCACTGCAGTGCCTGTGTTCAAGTAACTGTTATTTTACTAAATAATGCCTCCAAAGTGCAAGGGTTGTCACAGAAAGTTGTTATGATTGCTCTGTTTTATCATTAGTCATTGTTAATCTCTTACTGCGCTTAACTTACAAATCAAACTTTACCATAGGTATGAATATACAGGGAAAAACATACAGAGAACAGAACTACCCATGTTTCAGGCATCTCCTCAGCGTCTTGGAATATATCCCCCAAAGATAAGTGGGTGCTATTCTACCATTTTTTAATGCCAAGAGTTTCATCATAAACAATGGAATATAATAGATTTTAAAGATATGCACTTTACAAAAAGTATTAGAATCTTTATTAAACTTACACCATGTACTTAAAGAAATAAGTTTTTTTAAAATCTTGTAAATTGGCTTGTGGGACTGTGTAAATGGTTTCCTTTTCTTTTGTATCCTTATACAAAGTAACAAGTTAAGCGCAGTAAGAGATTAACAATGACTAATGATAAAACAGAGCAAGCATAACAACTTTCTATGACAACCCTTGCACTTTGGAGGCATTATTAAGTAAAATAACAGTTACTTGAACACAAGCACTGCAATGCCGCAGCAGTGGATCTGATAAATGAGGTCGTTAAGTGGTGAAAGGGTAGTTAGTGTATTAGGTGTGGACACACTGGACAAAAGGACAATCCATGTCTTGGGCAGGATGGAATGGGATGGCCTGAGATTTCACCACTCTACTCAAAACACTGTGCAACCAAGCTCTATTCCGATAAACTCTAAGCTCAAGGAAGAAAAAATTCACATCTATGTACTAATTTTCTTTAATTCTAAAAGCGACTTGTTAATTCCTTAGCAACCATCTCTCCTTGAGATGAAGGTAATGGCAGAAATAAAGGCACACCTCAGAGCTTTGCCGTGACTGGGTTAGGTGATAATAACAGTTCTCAGACATGTAGAAACTCTGGTAACTTGGAGATGGGGGAAAAGGAATCTCAGAAAAGAAGTAGGATTTAGAGTTGACAGGGGGAACCAGCAAGCCCATAAACGGACAGGGAAGGCCCCTTGTCAGGCTGCCACTCATCGCTCACTGCTGCTGGAAAGGAATTCTAGGAGGGGTGGAGCTGGGTGACAGACTGAGATGGATGTAGCAGTTTCCACCCTGTGAAGAGCACGCTGCTCACTTCTTGGCACCATTTCTGAGAGCATCAACCCATGCCACACTTAAGGAGAGAGCAGAGAAGATAACAAATGCGAGAGTGCAGTTCTGTGAATTTAAGGACAATGCATGGTGTGATTTTGCTGTTGTTGAGTTTATGTTGAAGTTCGGGAACCCATCCAGCTGATGTTGCATCAGTGTACAAAAGTCACAGGAAATACACCTTGGCTGCTGAATCACAAGATTGTTCCATCAATAAACAGAATTGTGTAAATGCTCATCCCATGCCAACTTTGGAACTTTTTTTCCCCCAAGTTGTTAGGGAGAAGGAAGGCAAGGAAGAAAGCCAGGAGACCAGGTAGAAGACTCCTACAGTGACCCCCAGAAGAGAGGCTGGAGAGCAGAGGTAGAAGATCATTATTTGTGATTGGATATGGAAGCAGGAGATGAAGAGATGAGTCAAACATTACTTTGTTCTTGCACTGAACAAATGGAAGAAAAGATATTGTGTGTATCAAGATGGGGACAGATGGGGCATTTTGAGAGGGAAAGATTAAGAGCACAGTTTTGGGCATGTTAACATTAGATCTTCATTGGACAGCCAAGTAGAGAGGTCAAGAAAGGACCTGCATATACAAGTCACCACCAAATTGTCATTATTTAGTTAGAATTTCAAGATATGAAACTGGATATGAACCCCTAAAATTTCACTAAATTTAGCATTTGAAATGCTGGTTAAGAGGATCAAGAAAAAAATAAAAGGATATTTTAACTGGAAAAAATCACTACCCAAGGAATAATAAACATTAATAATAACAAAGGGCCCCTAAACAAGATGGATGAATATATAAAAGACCAGAGCTGTTAAACATCCAACCTTGAATTAGACAGTGATTGTCTAATTTATGACCCTACTTTCAAGGTGCAGCAGTGTGTCTACCCTAAAACACAGCAGATGCCCATTCAGTATCTGACAAACAAGGAATGAAAGAATCAACTCTTGATGGAGGATGGATAGGGATAGTGCTGGGTTGCTGGGTGGTACTGCTGTTGCAGCGATTGGCTGTCCCTAGGTCTTGCTTGTGTTGGCTGTTTTCATGAGTATTTGTGACCATTCCATGGTGGATGGCTCCCTGACTTTCTTCTTTGTGATATGTGAGTTAGTAAACTCTACTATCTACTCTTCCTCTAGTAGTCATGAATGAGTGCTCAAGAATCATTAGGCTGAGAAGGAGAAGGGTAAATAAACCACACAGTGTCTAGCAAAGCTCAGGGAGAAAGTGATGGTGAAGTCGTATTTCTACAGTCACCTCCTTTATATTTGCAAAGTCCTCGAAAAAAAAAATAGCAGTGAGCTGAGGCACACTACTAATTTGCTATATCAACATAACCTCTAGGGAAAAAGCAAAAAAGCATTCTTATTAACTTCAGTATTGGGATAATTTAAATCTCTCTTCTAAGACATCTTGTCTCTTTTTGGTTAATTACTATAGAAAACCTTATTTTCTCTTTAAATTAAGCTTGGAGATGCCTTTAATTCAGGTAGGCTACTTGTGGAGTATGATTGTCTTGAGAAAGAACTAGGAATTTTAGTTTGAGGAAAAAAGATGTCCCACGTTGGGTGCTGTCACTTGCTACTGATCTTAGAGAACATGAGCTAAGTATGAGCTAACCTTCCCGCACCCTTATAGCTCTGCTTCCTGTGGGAGAGTGAGACTGCTTTCCCTACATGGCCATTTCTCTTGAAAATCACCATCTTCTTTAAGCAATAAGAACTGAGCACTGTTCAGGGAAGTGTTTCGGCTTGAAGACTTTACGCATGTTGTTGGCCCTGGCATACTCTCAGTGGATGTTGGCCAACAGAGGAATAAGCAGACAGCCTCATGCCTGTTGAACCTGCTCTGTGTGCTGGCTGCCTTTTGAGCAGTTTACCCTGGTTCACTCACTGAATGCAAAACCTAACAGTGCTATTCATCCTTACTCTAAAAGAGATTCAGGGAGCTTCAGCAATTTACTGGCTGACATGTCGCTGCTGTTGACGTGGAATAGAGCGACAAACTCACCTTTGCAGCAGTTGGAGCCTTCCATGCTGATTGTGTCATTCCAAACAGATTGCAAACTTTCACAGCACTCATGCTAGGGCTGGAGAAAGTCCTCTGTGCTGAAGCCAAGTCAGACAGCTGACTGCTGAGCCCTGTTGTGCACCAGGCCTTGGTCAGGCGTTCCAGCTCCACTCACACAGTTTGACATACATGCATGGTACTTTTTTATTAAGAGCCTTACAATACTATAGCTCCTCCTCTGCAGAGAGTGTTCCCCTCGAGCAGGAATGATAGCTTTGTATTTACCAACTTCCCTCTTATAACTGACCTGTATTAGCATTTTGTCACCAGAATAAAATACCCAAAGTAGGTTGACTTTATAAAACAGGTTATTTTATCTCATGTTTCTGGAAGTTCGTAGTCCAAGTAGCCATGTGGCAGCCTGAGCGTTTTGCTGTTTAGAAATCTCTGTTGCAGCCGGTGCTGTGGCTCACTAGGCTAATCCTCTGCCTGCAGCCACGGCACCCCGGGTTCTAGTCCTGGTTGGGGCACCGGTTCTGTCCCGGTTGCTCCTCTTCCAGTCCAGCTCTCTGCTGTGGCCCAGGAAGGCAGTGGAGGATGGCCCAAGTGCTTGGGCCCTGCATCCGGCATGGGAGACCAGGAGGAAGCACCTGGCTCCTGGCTTTGGATTGGTGCAGCACACTGGCCGTAGCGGCCATTTTGGGGGTGAACCAATGGAAGGAAGACCTTTCCCTCTCTCTCTCTCTCTTTCTCTCTCACTGTGTAACTCTGTCTGTCAAAAAAAAATCTCTGTTGCAAGACAAGCTACTCCATCACCCCAACATCAGCCTCTGCAAAATCTTAGGACATTGACACAATGCAGGTAAGTTCTTTGTCCCCATGGGACCTGGTGCCATTTAGTCTGAGTGTCAGTGGAATCCTCATTTACATGTGAGACCCCTTCAGCATTGCCTTTACCATCCAGATTTCTATCAGCTTTCTGATCATAACTATTTATCCCATCTCCAAACCATTGCAACTCTTCCCTGGTCTTCCGACCTTCTGAGCTCTAATCAGAACCACCCATAATGCTCTGCTTGCCATGGTCTTGGCTTTTCCCACCCTGCTCATCTAAACTATTCCATTCTCTACTAGAAACCCAAATTCCAAAGATTTCTTTGCAGTTTTAGCTCTAGGTATAGTAATGATATCATCATTACTAATTTTCTGTAGTAGTCAGCTTTTCATCACGGTAGTGAAATTCCTGTGGCAGGCTAACTTTATAAGAAAAGAGGTCTATCTTGGCTCACAATTCTGGAAGTGTATAGTCCAAGATGATATAGGTCCCACCAGTTTACTTGCTGGTGTACTTACTGGAAGAGTTCTGAGAAAGAAGAAAGTACCACGTGGCAAGAGACAGGGAGTGTACCTGTCTTTCTTTAGATATGTGGTATCCTTCCCTCTCCTTATAAAGAGAGTTGGGGAAGGGCCAGTCTACTGCCATAGAAGACCCATGAAATTATTTGGTATTGTCCTGCCAACGCATCTGTGGGAGGGACTCAAAATTCAATAAATCTATTTTTTAAGTTGATAATTTTTTATGACCAGCAAATGATGTTATAGATACCCAGATGGCCCTTGGCAGAGAAGAGGTGCTATACCCTTGAAAGTCATCAGCGTTCAATCATGGGCCCAACCCTAACCACCAGCTATAACCCAATAATTTCTCAAAGGTCTCACCTGTAAATGCCATGGTTAAGTTTCTGCCTTCTTAGTATCATTAATATAGTATTTACAGAAATAAAACCCTGTGTGAGTTTGGGATAACAGATACTAGAACATGGCATGACCTCAGAGTTAACAGTGTGTCTGTCTTCAGAGCGCTCTGTTCTGTGCCCTGTTACTCTTCCTGGAGTCATGCCTCTGGGAAGTGTGGTGCTAACTGAGAGAGAAAACGAGTGGTGCTTTCCTTGCAACAGCTATTTGCGGACACATATGCCCATCTTGGAAGATTTTCAAGGAGCAGCACTTTGTGTTTCTCTTCTTTAAATGACTCATCAGCCAGAATAGTACCTGGCGCATAGTGCATGCTCACTTTGTTTGTATAATACATCACACAAGAACCCACCTACATGTTTTAATCAGTTCAGTGCTGATGATTGGTGTTTTCCTTTTCCAATATTTCCTTTTCCAATGTGAGTGATGGAAACTAGCTACTTATTAAAGAATTGTTTTCAAAATATAATTACAGTAAAAAAGACAAAAAATAAATTTCAAATTGAGACTCTTAATTGGGACACTTTCCACAAACAAGAGTGAATAAAATCTCCCCACGTGATTTCAATTTTTTCTGAAATTATAAATTTTGGCATTTCTTAATGGACATGTGTATAGCCAGTTAGTGTACATATAATTATGAAGCTTGTTTATAATTATATATTACTGAACCATAGTGATTAAGAAAGTGCATGGGAGAAGCACCAATAATGATACTACTTCACAATGGAGAATAAAGCTGATGGCCTTTCCTATACAGCTTCTGATGAATGATGTAATAGGGCTGTACCAACCAACTAAGCTGGGGTTGTAGTCTAAAACATGCTTTAAAACTGAATACAGTACAATAAGAACTAATTGTTTACCTTTTATAAGCTGAACCCTGAAGATACCCAGTCAATGAAACACACACACACACACACACACACACACACGTGAATAAAGCAATCAGGAGACTTCCACCTTAGACTTTCCAAGATCATTTACAGACTGGGAACACATACAAGAAAAGAGATCACTCACTGGACAATGCTTCTCTGGAAACACAGCCAGGGAAGAGCACCATCTCAGACAATTCAAGCTTCTATAACAAGATAGCTTGCAAGCAACAGAAATGTATTTCTCACAGTTCTGGAGACCAAGAAATCCATGATCGTGGCACTGGCAGGTGCGGGGTCTGGTGAGGGCTCATTTCCTGGCTCCTGGAAGTCATTTATTCACTGTATCCTCACATGGTGGGATTGAAGAGGGTCTGTCTGAGGTCATTTTTAGAAGGGCATTAGGGAGCCAGCGCCATGGTTCACTGGGCTAATCCTCCACCTTGCAGCGCTGGCACACCGGGTTCTAGTCCCGGTCGGGGCACCGGATTCTGTCCTGGTTGCCCCTCTTCTAGGCCATCTCTCTGCTGTGGCCAGGGAGTGCAGTGGAGGATGGCCCAAGTGCTTGGGCCCTGCACCCCATGGGAGACCAGGAGAAGTACCTGGCTCCTGCCATCGGATCAGTGCAGTTCGCAGGCCGCAGCGCACTGGCCGCGGTGGCCATTGGAGGGTGAACCAACTGCAAAGGAAGACCTTTCTCTCTGCCTCTCTCTCTCACTGTCCACTCTGCCTGTCAAAAAAAAAAAAAAAAAAAAAAAAAAAAGAAGGGCATTAGGGGCCGGCGCTGTGGCTCACTCGGTTAATCCTCCTCCTGTGGCACCAGCATCCTGTATGGGCGCTGGGTTCTAGTCCCAGTTGCTCCTCTTCCAGTCTGGCTCTCTGCTGTGACCCAGGAAGGCAGTGGAGGATGGCCCAGGTGCTTGGACTCCTGCACCCGCATGGGAGACCAAGAGGAAACACCTGGCTCCTGGCTTCTGTCAGCCCAGTGCCAGCCGTGGCAGCCATTTGGGGAGTGAACCAACAGAAGGAAGACCTTTCTCTCTGTCTCTCTCTCTCACCGTCTATAACTCTATCTGTCAAATATAAAAAATAAACAAATAAATAAATCTTTAAAAAAAAAAAGATGGGACCTCATGACCTAATTACCTCCTGATGTTTCCACTTCCTGTTTCTATCACAGTGATGGTTAGGACTTCAACATGTGAATTTGGGGGACACACAACATTCAGATCATGATGGGTATTTATATGCAAATAAATAAATTTTAATTTCTTTCTGACAGCTAGCTTTGTCAAAGTTGGTAGATAATTCTCCAGAGGCAAACATCTTTTCTTTTTTTTTCTTTTTAAAGATTTATTTATTTATTTGAAAGCCAGAGTTACACAGAGAGAGAAGAGGCAGAGAGAGAGAAAGGTCTTCCGTCTGCTAGTTCACTCCCCAATTGGCCGCAACAGCTGGAGTTTTGCAGATCTGAAGCCTCGCTCAGGTCTCTCACACTGGTGCAGGGGCCCAAGGACTTGGGCTATCTTCCACTGCTTTCCCAGGCCATAGCAGAAAGCTGGATTGGAAGTAGAGCAGCCAGGACTCGAACCGAACCAGCGCACATATGGGATGCTGGCACTGCAGGCGGTGGCTTTTACCTGCTACGCCACAGTGCCAGCCCCACAAGCATCTTTTTAGATGTCCTCTGGAAACATAGGGAAAGAACTTTTTTAAAGATTTATTTATTTATTTGAAAGGCAGGTTTACAAAGAGAGAGGAAGAGACAGAGAGTGAGAAAGCAATCTTCCATCTGCTGGTTCACGCCCCACATGGCTGCAATGGCCAAGACTGGGCTGGGCGGAAGCCGGGAGTCAGGAACTTCTTCTGGATCTCGCACATGGGTATAGGGGCCCAAGCACTCAAGGTATCCTCTGCTGCTTTACCAGGCACATTAGTAGGGAGCTGGATAGGAAGTGGAATAGCTGGATCTTGAACCGGCACCCGTATGGGATTCCTGTGGTTGCTTTATCTGCTATACCTAAACACCAGCTCCATAACATTGGTATTTATTGAGTGTCTACTGTTGGATAGGTAGGTATCTCACAAACATTATTGATAAGAACAATGAACACCCTTAAATAATACAGCTCCTGAGCTCCACCATCACAGCCTCTGACTCAGGAGGTCTAGAAGCCAGCACAGTCGTATGGGTATCCTGAGGACTACGTTGTGAAAAACACTACAGACACCTGGGAGGACCTCACGGGAGACAAGACAGGTGAATCTGAAGCTAAGGCTTGTTATTTCTGAACTCTGTGAAACTTGACTGAGAATGACAAAATGCAGAGCGTATGATGAACTCTGTGGATTTTTGGTCTTGGACTTCTGCATGGAAAGCTAGGTTGCCTGGGAATCCTTACTACACAAAATGCCTTTAAGTAGTAGGTGAAATAGAGCTAACCCCTCCCCCACTAGTCCCTTATGTGGACTACCAAGGTCTCAAATCAGTGCAGCTGCCAACTTGATTCCTGATCCCCAACCCTAATGTCCTCATCTGCCAGATGTCTTCTTTACTTGGAGCTAAACTGCTAAGGGTCATCACTGCCTCACATCTGCCCCGGGGTCTGTCATAGGATCCTGACTCAGTGCCCTTGGCTTGTGGTGTCCCAGGCTCCCTTGGGAGTCACCAATTCAATTACATGCCTACTCCTTGACCCAAAACACTCCCACACAGACCACCAGCTGGTATGAAGTCACTCCAGGTAGGCTGGTGGAATTACACCCCCACTTCGCCCTTTGAAGGTGTTTACTCTTTCAGACTTCAGACCAAGGGGATTTCAAAGTGAATATTTTTTTCAGATGACAACTACAATGACATTAGGAGCACCTGTTGAACAACTATAAAGAGTCCAGAATATTCTACTCAAAAACATGCCTTTTTGGCATAAAGAATATTTAGAGATGAAGACAAGTGAGAGTGCGTAAATACAGAATGAACTCTCTGTCCTCTCCTATCTGCTTAAAGATAGAGAATATATTTCTCCTAATGAGAGTGGCATAAATTAGCACCACCCAACACACCAAGACGAGGAGTGCAATCCTTATCACCAGAGACTGAGAATCAGCACTGAGATATGTTTGCAAAAATAAATCTGACTAAAATCATCCTTTTCTTACACTAATTTCCCCCATATATGTCCTAGTCATTTCCCACAATTTGTTGTCCCTAGAAGCCCAATCCCCCATTCTGCATCTAGTCTCTTCTTCATCATTTGTTATCCTTTGTTAAAATGGTATACAAACTCCAAGCTCTGACCTTCGAATTTCCACTTCTTTTCTGTAAAGTTCCCACTCACATAAAAAGATACCATTAACAAATACCACATGCCCTTTCTGCTGCGAATCTTTTTTTGTTAGTTAAGCCCACAGTCTCAGCTACTGAACCTCAGAGGGTAAAGGTAAAGTTTTTCTTCCGTTACGTGTATTGTGCTAATTGTGGGCTAGGTGATATCTCTTTTATTCTTCACATAATGATGCAAACTGGTTCTGTTATTATTCCCAAATTACAACTGATGGCTTTAAGAAGCAGAGAGTTTAACTGCTCTGCCTAACACTAAAGGCACAGAAATCTGTAGAAAGTATTTTTAGTAGCTGCAAGGGGTCCTTTCACTCAGGGTGTTACAAATAGTCAGCCTCCAGCAGGCATTGCCCAGAAGGCTTACTTGTGACATGTAAAAGCGACAGCAGGAGGGTATCATTTCAGCAAGAAATGGCCCCGAGGACTTTCATGGTGAGGATGAAGAAGTGTCCAGGAGGTAGGAAGTGGGGAGCAGGAGCACCCTTGCTGCTCAAGCAGCGTGCAACTTCATATATTATGTGTTCAAAACTCTGAATCCGACTGGTTTCTTGCAGCTTTCCTTGTTTGTGGTTGCCTGGCCTCCTCTGAGTTCAATATTACAAGGAAAATGTTTCTGGATCATCCTCTGAAAAAAAAAAGATCAAGCCAATAAATTTCCACAGTCTCTGCCCATGTTCCTGTGCCCCTCTTGCCCAAGTCCTACACTCTCGGTTCCAGTATCACCAACAGAACAGTTCCAGGCACTGGAACACAAGGGGTATATGAAGGTCTTCCAAGTATCTGTAAAATAGCAATTCACTGCACATTCATAAGCTCAACCTTGATTAGTGGCCCAGGGAGTCCGGAAAGCAGAAGGGGACAGTCAGGATACGATTTAGGGTAATGTTCCCTGGGACAGCCAAACAATCTCCAAAAGACATAATGGTTAAAAACCAATATAAGGTTTTTTCTTTTTAGGGATTTATTTATTTGTTTGAAAGTCAGAGTTACAGGAAAGGGTGGTTGCTGGGGTGGAGAGAGGTGGGCTGATCTGAAGCCACAAGCCAAGAGTTTCTTTCGGGTCTCCCACGAGGATGAAAGAGCCCATGTACTTGGGCCGTCCTCTACTGGCCCACTAGTAGGGAGCTGGATCAGAACTGGAGCAGCTGGGACCCAAACTGGTATCTGCATGGGACGCTGGTGTTGCAGGCAGCAGTTTTACCTGCTACACCACAGCGCCAGCCCGTAAGTTGATTTCCTGTTTACACTGTAGTTCTAAGTTGTTCAGGTCATTGCAGAGCTTGGTTCCCGGCAGTCATTCAGGAACCCAAGTTGTGTGGCATTCTCTTATCTTCAACTTTCCAAGTCACTCTGATTGTCTTTATCTAATCAAAGGAAGAGGAAAAGACCTGGAGCATCACACATGAGAAGGGTTTAAGGATAGATCAAGTAATTGGTAACCATCCCTTCCCATGGGCATTCTCTCTGGAACTCAGTCCCGTTTCCCTGCCTAACGGATAAGGAAGCAAGGTACGGTGCTCTAGTTGAGTACTCAAACCGCAGGACAGAGCCTAAAGGTTGGTACTAAGCCAACAGACATTGCCCCAGGGCATCCTTTTGTTCTCCAAATATCCGTGCGTATCCTTACTCCCATCAGAGAAGAAAATTAAAGTGGAGCAGCACTGATTCAGGGCACTCAAACTGGAGCTGGAGCGATCTTGTTAACATGGGCCTTGGGCGTGTCTGCGGATGAAGGCTTAGACTGAGCTGCTTTGCAGGTACCCACCTGGGCACATATGGACCCTGCGAATTGGGCCAAACTGCTATTTCTGGAAGGAAATCCATTAGCCTCGGCATCAGTTTGTGAGACCATTCCCCTTGCTGCCTGAGTCTGTGTCCAATTGCCTTCTTATAAAACAATTTGATCTCTGCTCCACCAATCACAGTTCCTAACAAACGGGAGATGTAATTAACAAGCCCCTTGGAGGTTTGGGCTATAAAACCAGCCACTGTGTGGGGAAAGCTTGGAACACATTTTCAAGGCGGCTTGTGCTTGCATTTTGCATCTCCTGGATGGCAATCCTGATAAGCCCCAAGTAAATGTAATTCACTTTTGTTCTTGAACAGTGACAGGTATTTGGTGGGTGGGCCAAGGTACAAGATTGAGCGGGAATGTATTAGCAACGTTTTATTTTACAGGGGAAGGGCTGAACCTCAAGAAGCGACAGCAGCAGAGCAGAGGAGAAAGATGAGCAAACATGCAAAGAAAAAAAAAAGGAAGCAGCGGTTCTAAGAGGCTGGAAAGAAGGGAAGGGAAGAGACGTAAAAGCTTAGTTCACAGAGGAAGGACTGTGACAGGCTGTGCCTCAAGAAGCAGGAGGAGCAGGAAGGCTCAGAGGGAGCACTGACATATTCTGGAGGTTTATGGTGCCGTGAGCTCAGCCTGCAGATCTTGTGGATCCTGCACCAGCCAGGCAGGAAGTGAAGCAGATGTGGTGTTCTGAAGAAGTCTCCAAGATAGCCAGGTGTGCTGAGTTCCTATTAAAGAGGTCCCAGATAAAAACAGTCTTCATGGAATGCACATTTTGAGTTGAAGCTTGAGGGGTGTCGTCTTTGCCTGATAATTAGGTTGATAGCATGTCAGTCTACGTTCCTACACAGGAGTCATGCTCGCTTCCCTGGTGGAGAACTGCTTCCAATGCAGAGTGCACACTGTCTGGGTCACATGCAGCTGACTTCATCAGTCTGAATGCAGCTCCACCTGGATTGACAAGCTGCAGAAGACAAACGTTCCTCTTCCTACCCGGCCCGCTCCCACTCCATCCTCACTCCTGACGTCAAAGCAGAATCAAGAAAGCCACAACAAAAAACACCCCATTTGAAAAAGCATGGATGGATGTGACATACACAGCAGCCACTCACTCCCAGCACAACCTGTTCTCATCACAGAAGTCGCCTCATCCTCAGCCCATGTGGAATACACGACATAGACCCCCATGTGGCCTCAAGCGTGTGAAGCTGTGTGGTGGCTTTAAGCTTCCACAGCCCTAAGTACCCAAGCCCTCGTAGAATCCTCTTCTCTCCAGCAGACAGGGAAGCAGTTTCTTCCTTTGAGAAGCAGGACTCTGCAAATAAAGACTGGAGCATCTGTCTTAGTCTTAGATTGAAAGTAATTTTTGCTCCTGGAGAAGAGAAGAAACTGGATTTTTGGGAAGCCTTTGAAAGTCTATCATAATCGGAAAAGAGAAGCTTGTTCTGAGTACCTTTGGACAAGGTTCACAATATCAAAGGAGAGACTGTGACAGCCTTACAGCTTTGGGGGTTTGTTGGCATTAAAGTCTGGGGAACTTAATAAACTAGCAGCCGACTCCTTTGGGAAAAGAATTAGAAACTTGCTATCTGGGTTTGTAAAGTTTTTAATCCCAAATGCTGCAGTTTTGAAACTCCAGGATCAGTTGGCCATGCCATTGTCCTGTCATCTCCCCTGGGAACTGTGGGACTGTACTTACCTCTTTGGCCAACCTTTACAGTGCCCCAAGCCAGAAAGAGAGAAATCAGGCATGATGCATGCATGACCCAACCCATTAGACCTTCCGTCATTCCTGATAAGCACTTAATAGAGCACAGTGAAGGTGCTAGCACTGTGTCCAGGAATATTGCACACTTGGGATCTCCATAAGGAATCTGAGAAAAGAAGAAAAATAGGCAAGACAGGGGTTGTGATCATCAGCCTACAAGATATGCAGTTATTTCTCAGTGATGTGCAAGAGTCTGCTTCCAGAGGTCTAACCTAAGGAGAGAATGTTCACCAAAAATGCAGATTTGCATAAATACCATAGGTGTCTTTTGGATGTGAGAATAACATTTTAGGAGTGGGCTTCTGGCTCATTGGTCAAGATGCTCATGTCCCATATTGAGCACCTGGGTTCGAGTCCTAGCTCCACTACTGATTCCAACTTCCTGCTATTGTACACCCAGGGGGAGTACCAGGTGATAGTAGTTGGGTCCCTACCACCCATTTGGGAGACCTGGTTTAAGTTCCTAGCTCTGGGTTTCAGCATCAACTGGGTACCGTTATGGACATTTGGGGGGGGAGTGTGAACCAATAGATAGAAGATCTCTCTCTGTCTCTCTCTCTCTCTCTCTCTCTCTCCCTTAAAGCTATGGGGTAGATAGATCTTGAGAGTTTGCTGGAAAGCTGCTGTGAATTACACATCAGCTGGCAGTGCTGCCCCCGGCTACCTCATTCTCTGTCACCTGCAGAATCTCCTCTTCGGGCACCTCTGCTGGAGTCTTGCCCAGAGCCGTGTGAGGGTCAGAAGATGGATGTGCATTATGATGATGAGTCAAGCACAGATTGTCCTGTCTCATCGTTTCTCCTCTAGGAGGATGCATGGGTGGAATGTCCCCTGCAAGTCTCCTGTTGGAATTTAATTGCTATTGTGTGAAATCCAGTTCTCTCTCAAACACACTCTTTCACCTGGTGAGGCCGCTTGCCTGGGATGATGCAGCATGACGGCCCTCACAAGGTACTGGCACCTTGATCTTGGACTTTGCTGCCTCTGGACTTGAGAAAAATAAGGTTCTTTTCTTTATAAGTTATTTACTCTGTGATATTCTGTTATGACAATGGAAGACAGACCAAGACCGAGTGCAATCTTGGCTTCTAATTTGAATACATCTGTGGGAAGATGAAAATACGGATTTGTGATCGGCTAGTAGTAAAGCAAGTGAGGGCTCATCCTCCAGATGCTCATCAGTCACAATTTTTCACCTTCCTAGGTGCATGCCCCCAGGCAAATGTCACTTTGCCCCCTACGCACACCTGACCCATCTGTCAGCTGTATTCTACCTCTGTGCTTTGACAAATATTTTACTAAAGTTTTTATTTAATGAATACAAATTTTGTAGGTACAGCTTTAGGAATATAGCTATTCTTCCCCCCATACTCACCCTCCCACCCCCACTCCTGTCCCACTCCCACTCCTGTTCCACCTCCTACTCCCTCTCCCATCCCATCCCATTCTTCATTAAGATTCATTTCTAATTAACTTTATATATAGAAGACCAACTCTATACTAAGTAAAGATTTCCACTGTTTGCACCCACACAGATATACAAAGTGTAAAGTATTGTTTGAAGTTTTACTGTTAATTCTCAGTACAACTCATTAAGGACAGAGATCCTACATGGGGAGTAAGTGCACAGTGACTCCTGTTGTTGATTTAACAATCGACACTCTTATGTATGATGTCAGTGATCACCCGAGGCTCTTGTCGTGAGCTGCCAAGGCTATGGAAGCCTTTTGAGAACACAGACCCCGTCAGTATTTACATGGCAGATGTTGTGTGAGCCGTGTAACTTCAGCCCCACCAGGTTGGCGCCTTTCACCTTAACCCTCTCAGAATTCAGCCTTGAGTTCTGTTCCAGCTGAAGTGGAGCTTCTCTGACTCACTGAGCACAAATGGCCCATGGAGGAGAAATGGAGTGAGCCAGCTAACAGCCAGGGCCACTTGCTGGGTCCACCTTGCACCATCCAACCTGGTGGACTTTCTCACTGAATGTCGATAGCCCCAGGAGTGTCTAGGAGACGGGAGCAGAGGAAATGCCCTGCTAAGCTCAGAAACAGGAAGAAAAACTCATCGCTCTTGTAGCCATGACAGTTGGCTCTGCAGCAGTGGACAACGGGGGCACCAGTGGTACCAGCTCGAGTGGGAAAGCTCAGGAAGAGTGAAAAACTGAGAAGAGAAGAAAACCAATCTCGCTGTGTTGTGTACAGCCCTCCATCTAGACTTGCTTTATTTTGTTTGCCAGTGTTTGTGCAGATTCTGAGAGGAATCATTTAAATACACTTAAACCACTTCCGTGGGGCAATGAATTGTGGCCCTGTTGACAGCCGGTTGTGATCCTTTCTTTGTTAAAAAAAAAGAAATGGGTGTAAGAAAAAAGTTCAAAAGCACATTTGCATATATTTTTTTTCACTGCATGACAGAGGATTCCTGCAGAGTTTTGCTTAGAGATTCTTGAAAACAAATCAGCAATGCAAAGACTTCGTTTTCTTTTTACTTTTAAAATTTAAGCAGATGAAACTTCCCTAAAGAAGAAGCCATCTGCAATGTTTAGCATCCATCAATGCTCCACTCTATTAATTATTTAGATATAGTAGAATGGGAAGATCAAAATACAATAATACCACTCCACTTCATATTCACTGGGTGTCAGGCTGTGTTCAATAATTTACATGCACTGCCTAAACTAATAATTGCAATAACTCAAGGAGCAGGTATTGTTGCTATTTGTATTTTACACATGAGGAACCTGAACCTTAGAGAGAGCAGTGATGTATGCAAGATACCCAGCTAGTTTGGGAGGCAGTGCCTGAACCCTGGCTTTCTTGGCCACAGAGGCAGTGATGTTGCTGGTCACTGGGTGCTATGCCAGCCTGTATTGCTATAGATGCTGAGGGCTCAACCACCATCAAGCTTAGGTGAAAAAGAAGAATAAACAAAGGCAGGATTTAGATTTTCTTCTTTGATAACCCGCATTACCCATAAAAGCCCATTCTCTGCGCTGGACCAGAAGCCTCCTGAACATTTTTTTACACTTCACTTTTTGTGATTATATTCATGCATATTTCAAAACAGTGTGATTTAAAGTTGTTAGACCAAAATAGAAACCATCCATTTCCCCATCTTTCAGAGATAATCAATATTGTTATAATTATGTTGACATTTTAAGTCTTATGAGTATCCATGCATAACTTGTATATGAAACACATATGTTACTAATTAATGTTTGTGTATGTACATGAGAAAGATTATAAGATCTGTAAATTATACTCTGTGTGTGTGTAAAAGAGGTTTTCAAAAAGTACTATGTGCATATTTAAACATTTTTTGTGGAGCCTGCGCTTTGGCGTAGCGGGTAAAGCCACTGCCTGCAGTGCTGGCATCCCATATGGGTGCCGGTTCAAGTCCCAGCCTCACCATTCCAGCTCTCTGCTATGGCCTGGGAAAGCAGTAGAAGATGGCCCAGACCCTTGAGCCCCTGCCCCTATGTGGGAGACCTGGAAGAAGCTCCTGGCTCCTGGCTTTGGATCAGCACAGCTCCAGCCATTGGGGCCAATTGGGGAGTGACCCAGTGGATGGAAGACCTCTCTCTCTCTCTCTCTCTCTCTCTCTCTCTGCCTCTCCTCTCTGTGTAACTCTGACTTTCTTTTTTTTTTTTTTTTTTTTGACAGGCAGAGTGGATAGTGAGAGAGAGAGACGCAGAGAGAAAGGTCTTCCTTTGCCGTTGGTTCACCCTCCAATGGCCGCCGCTGCAGCCGGCGCACCGCGCTGATCCTGGCAGGAGCCAGGAGCCAGGTGCTTTTCCTGGTCTCCCATGGGGTGCAGGGCCCAAGCACCTGGGCCATCCTCCACTGCACTCCCTGGCCATAGCAGAGAGCTGGCCTGGAAGAGGGGCAACCGGGACAGAATCCGGCGCCCCAACCGGGACTAGAACCCGGTGTGCCGGCGCCGCAAGGTGGAGGATTAGCCTATTGAGCCACGGCGCCGGCTAACTCTGACTTTCAAATAAATAATAAATCTTTAAAAAATTTTTGCAACAAAATTATCTTTTAATTCCATTTTAATCTCATTTTTCTTTTATGAAATGCCCACCCATGAGAAATAAAGCAATTGTAAGGTATATACCATTTTCTGTCCTACTTGTTCCCTTCCTGGTATCTCATATTGATGTGGGGGCAGGGAAGAGCTGAGGTCACCAGCACTTCCCTGCAGCCCTGCCTGCACCATCTAACTCCCTCCCCTCAACCCCACTTCCATGCAGCAGAAAATTATACCTTCCACTGTTTTTCCATTTAGAATCAGCACTGGCTAGAAATATCCAATATAGCTACCATTTGCAGCCCTGTCTCAATCCTAAGTCCGTTATAACGTCATTATAATAACATTACTATGGCCAACACGCCTACTCCCATCATGCACCTGACATTAGCATACTTCTGAGACTTCCAGTCAAAGAGCAAGAAGGTGGATGGTACTCAAGCCCTGTTCCCAACTCCACCCCCTTTGAATATTCAATTAAGCCCCACTCCAGAGGACAGCCCCTAAGGGTGTGGTCCCAAAGCTTGTTGATGCCGCTCCTTCTTGAGCACGCCCACCCTCCTTCTCAAGTGTGTGCTGTCACTTTGGGTGTTAATACATCTTCTCTGCTGACATCTACCTGTATCTTGTCCTTGACTTTCTTCTTGCATGAGGACCTGCACAAGATTCTGTTATCCTGTAAGCAAAATCAAATCTGATGTTTGGGAGGCAATACAGCAACAACATGCTTCACTAATGCAGCAATCATACCTTAATTTGCAGGAACCTGGCAGATTTTCCTCAGTGCTTGCCATCCATATTTTTCTGTGATACCTCTGGCGTCTAGTGTTTCTTTCTTAGAAAACATATTTATTTATTTGAAAGGCAGAGTTCAGGGGCCAGTGTTGTGGCATAGCGGGTTAAGCTGCCATCTGCACTGCTGGCATCCCATATAAATGCCAGTTTGGAGAACTGGCTGCTCTACTTCCTATCTACCCACATGGGAGACCAGGATTTGGATCTTAGCTCCCAGAATTCCCCTGGAATTGGTTGGGGGAAGGGATGGGAGGTAGCCTATGTGAATCCTCTTGTTCTTTCTCTCAAAAAATAAATTTAAAATTAAAAAAAATTAAAAAGAAAGGCAGTTACACAGAGAGATTCCATCCATTGATTCATTCCCCAATGGCTGTAACAGATGGGGCTGGGCCAGGGTGAACCCAGAAACCCAGAACTCCATCTGAGTCTTCTACACAGATGGCAGGAGCATAAGCACTTGGGCCATCCTCTGTTGCTTTCCCAGGTACACTAGCAGGGCGCTGGATCAGAAGTGGAACAGTCAGGACTTGAACCACACACGAGGATGTCCTGGTGTGGACAAATGACAGCGGGGTATCAGATACTTCCTTCTGCTGCTTCATACTTCATCAAAGGCAGCTGCTTGCTGCCTTTTATTATTATTTTAATAATAGTGTATTAGCTATAAGTGAGAGTATAATTTTTATAAAATATAAATAAGATTTTTATACCTTATTGGGATATAAATATATATATTTATATATTATGGTGCATATATATATAGTGACATTTATTTATAAATAAACCACAAAATTCACCCTTCAAAGTGGTTTTTGATTGTTTTCACAAGTTTGTGAACTCATGAGTGTTACCTAATCTCAGAATTATATTAGTGGTTGATGGATTAGTGTTCATGAGTATTGGCTCAAGAGTACAGACTTAATGCAGTCGTGGTGTCTAGGGGTGGGGTTTTGGGGAAGTAAATGGGCTGGATTAAATCGGACCAGGCCATTAGGATGGAGCCATGCTTCAATCATGATGGCTTTCTGAGGAGGGATATGTGGACATGGAGAGAGCTGCTGCCTGCCTCTCAGCCTCTCTGCTTCCTGGCTGGCCAGTGTGGTGTTCCAGCTCATCCAATGGCTGAACTGATGGGGCCTGCCCAATCTTGGACTACAAACTTCCAAAACTGGGAGCCAAATAAACCTTCCTCTCGGTAGTGGTGGAAAGCTGACTAATACAGATGTTGAACACCTCTGTTTGCATATAATGTCCATTTTCATATCCTCCTTGTAAAAATATCTGTTCAAATTGTTCCTGTTTAAATTGGGTTTCTTGACTGTTTATTGCTGGATCTGATTTGTGTGTCCAAAAGTCTTTACGTGTTTAAATTTAAGCCCCATTGTGAAACATTATCATAAGGATGGAAACTCACCATGATTATGATACTGACAGGAGAAGTGATCAGGAATACATAAGTCATTGGGTGGATCCTCCATGACTGTTGGATCCTGGTGAGTTTATAAGCAGAGGGAAAGACACACAAACAGGTGCTTTCCCTGTCTCTTGCCACATGACGCTCCACTTGGGGAGATGGCAAGAAGGCCATCACCAGATGCATCCTCTTGCCTTTTGTACCTCCAGATGTGGGAGAACTAGCCTGCGTCTAGTATTTCATTACAGTAATGAAAAGTGGACTAACACAAGTTGTAAGAGGTCTTAATAGATATGGATTGTAGATCTTCATCCTGCTATGATTTGCAAAGATTTCCTTCCCTCTGTGGCTTATCCTCTCTCTTCTTTGATAATTTCCTGTAAAGAACAAAGTCTTCCATTTTGGTGGCATCCAGTTAATCTTTTTTTTTTCTCTTATCACTTGTGCTTAGGTGTCATATCTAAAAGTGACTGAGGCTAGCATTGTGGCATCACTTGCAATGTGGCAATCCATATCAGAATGCTCATCTGAGTTCCTGCTGCTCTGTCTGACCCAGCTCCTGGCTAATACGCCTGGGAAAGCAGCAGAAGATGGCCCAAGAACTTGGGCCCCTGCCACCCATGTGGAAAACCCAAATGGAGTTCTGGACTCCTGGCTTCGGCCTGGCATAGCCCCAGCCATAGCGGCCATTTGAGGGAATGAACCAGGGGACTGGAAGTCTCTCTCCCTACAATTCTCTATAAAATATTTTTAAAAAATTCACTAACTGCAAACCATGAAGATTTATTCCTATGTTTTCTAAAAAGTATTTTTTGTGGCTTTAACTCCTACATTTATGGTCTATAATCCATTTTGAGCTACTTTTTGTGTATGGTGTTAGGTGAGTGTCCATTTCACTCATTTGCCTATAGATATACTGTCGTACCAGCACTGTTTGTTGCAAACACTACACTCTTCCGATGGAATTATCTTGGCATTTTTGTTCAATATCAATTGACCAAAATGTGAGAGCTTATTTGTGAAATCTGAGGTCCACTGCATTGATCTACTTTTCTACTCTGATGCTAGTCCCACAGTGTTTTGAGTACAACAGCTATATAATTTTGAAACAGGAAAATGTGGATCTCTGGCTACAATCATGTTTTCAAGATTCATTTGATTATTCAGGGCCTCATATTTCCATATGGATTTTAAGGTTAGTGGTTGATTTCTGCAATAAAAAAAGTTGGGATTTTGACCAGGATTGCATTGAACCTGTGTCATTTTAATGTTTCTGACATCTTAACAACATCAAGTATTCTGGCCCATGCATAATGGATATATTTTCATTTATTTAGAAATTCTTTAAATGCTTTCAGTGAAATTTTATGGGTTTCAATATCTGTCTTGTAATTATTTTAAAAGTTGTATCCCTAAGATTTTTATTTTTTTGATGCTGTTGGAAATATTATTTTTTAAAAAAATGTATCTTTGTTTTCACAACTAGTGGGCAGAAATTATAGCTGATTTTTTTTATATTTGTTTCATGTTCTACAGCCTTGCTGAACTCGCTAATTAATTGTACCACTTTGAATGTACACATGTCTCTGTGTGATTGGGTATCTTCCCTAAGATTTTTTGTGTAAAAAGTAGTATCATCTGGATTTTTTTTAGTAACACAATTCTTGATTGGAGAGTTTTCTTTCTAACTTTAAATATGCTCTCCATTACTTCTGGCCTACTTGAGCTGATGAGGAGGTGGTTGCTTGTAGCCAGCACAGTGGCATAGCAGGTGAAGCAGCTGCCATCGACACCAGCATCCCTTATGGGTGCCACTTCATGTTCTGGCTGCTCCACTTCCAAACCAGCTCCCAGCTAATGGCCTGGGAAAAGCTGTGGGCAATGGCCCAGGTGTTTGGGCCTCTGCCATCCACGTAGGAGACCTGGATGAAGCCCCTGGCTTCAGGACTATTGTGGTCATCCGGGGAGTGAACCAGCAGATGGAAAAATCTCTCCCTCTCTCTCTCTTTCTCTCTTCCTCTGTAACTCTTTCAAAATAAATAAAAATAATTTTTTTAAAAAAAGGTAGCTGCTAATTTTGTTGAGGATTTCTTATACTTGAGGAGTCATTTTTCTCTTGCTGCTTTCAAATTTCTCTTTTTGCCTTTGGCTTTTGTGTTTGACTACGATGTCTCTGTGAATTTGTTTGAAGTTAATTTGTACAGCTTCTTAGATTTTGGGGAACTCTCAGTCATTATTTTCTCAAGTACTCTTTTTGCTTTGTCTCTTGCCACTCCTTCTGGAACTCCTGTCATGCATATGTTGGTATGATTTATGGTTTTCTACAAGTTCCTGAGGCCCTGTTCATTTTTTTTTTTTTTTTGCTGTCCCTTAGATTTGTTAAATTCAATTATCCTCCCTTCAAATTCATGATTTATTTCTTCTGTAAAAAACTTCTAGTGAGACACTTTAGTGAATTTTCCATTTCAGGTGAACTTTTCAACTTAAGATTTCTATTTGTTTCTATTTATAATTTCTATATATGTGTTGATTTTTCTATTTTGTTAACCATTTCATATGCAAACTTTCCTTTATATAACCCTGGTTATCTTTAGTCCTTTGAACATGGGTGTAATAGCTGAACTAAAATCTTTGCAGAATAAATCCCGTATCTGGGTTTCCTTCTGGGCAGTATCCATCAATTGATTGTTTTCTCTGTAAGTGGACAGCACTTTTCCCACAGGCTTTCTTTTACACAATTTTGTGAGCTAGTCATTTTAAATACTATAATGAGGTCATTCTGAAAATCATATTACTCCCCTCTCCTCCATGGTTCTTTATTGCTGCTGTTTATATGTTTACTTTCAGACAGGTTATGTAAATTCTGGACACCTTGCTCTATGTAGTTATTAATGTCTGCTCAGTTAGCTTAATGTTCTGCTCAAGCTAGGACAGTGATTGAACCAGGCACTTAAGGAAACCTCTCTGCCAAGGGCTGTGTGTGTGTGTGTGTGTTGGAGCATGTCATTCACATGTTGTATCAGTTCTTCCATATGTGAGACCATGCCCTTCTCAGGTCTTTCCTGGGCATCATATGTGCACAGAGATGTTCAAAGCCCACCATGGGTATCTTAGTCCCCAGTTTTTCCTTCTAAGTTTTAGGTCAGACTCTCGTTAGCTCCAGTTGTTTCACTGGGTCAATCCACGGTGGTGTTAAATGATTGCCACTGAGGGGTTTCAGCCAGCACCCTGGGGATGGGACTGTTAGCCCAGGAGGAGCTCTGAGTCAGGTGGAACCATAGTCACTGACAATGGGCCTTCCAGCGAGTGGTAAGGGACGGAGCGACAGTTCTTAGGGACTTTTTTTTAAAGATTTATTTATTTATTTGAAAGTCAGAGTAACAAAGAGGGAGGAGAGGCAGAGAGAGAGAGGTCTTCCATCCGATGGTTCATTCCCCAATTGGCCACAACAGCCGGAGCTGTGCCAATCCGAAGCCAGGAACCAGGAGCTTCTTCTGGGTCTCCCATGCAGGTGCAGGGGCCCAAGGACTTGGGCCATCTTCTACTGCTTTCCCAGGCCATAGCAGAGAGTTGAATCAGAAGAGGAGCAGCCGGGACTAGAACCAGTGCCCATATGGGATGCCAGTGCTTCAGGCCAGAACGTTAACCTGCTGAGCCACAGTGCGGCTCCTTTAGGGGCTTTTAGGATGCTTCAAAGATGTTCTGACATCTCCAGGGGCCGGTTAATCTTGTTTTCACAGCTCCCACAGTGGTGGGTTTCTTGTGTCAATATTGCCTTGGAGCTTGGGGCAAAGGCATGAGAACAGAGCAAATTAAAATACAACAAAGCTGCAGCCAGTGTTTTGGCATAGCAGGTTAAGCTGCTGTCTGTGACAGCATATGAGCACTGGTTTGAATCCCAGGTGCTCCACTTCTGATCTACCTTCCTGCTAATGTGCCTGGGAAAGCAGCTTGAGCCCCTGCACCCACGTGGGAGACCCAGATGAAGCTCCTAACTCCTGGCTTCAGTCTGGCTCAGCCCCAGCCATTGCAGCCATTTGGGGAGTGAACCAGTGAATAGAAGGTCTCTTTCTCTGTGTGTCTCTCCCACTCTCTCTATAATTTTGTCTTTCAAATAAATAAATATTTATTTGTTAAATAAATATTTAAAAATACCACAAAGCTCACTGTTCTTACTAAGATATAGCCATTGTTTTTAAATAAATACTCCTTGGATTGCTGCAAGACATTAGTTAATTTCCAAACATTTAAACATTTCTATTTTGACTATTTTGACAGTTTTGTGCCTTAAAGCAGGGACTGGATTTTTTGAAGCCATTATTATGCCATACCAAAAGAGCTTCTGCAGCACCAAGAATTTTTCTTTAAAGATTTATTTATGTATTTAAAAGTCAGAGTTACACAGAAAGAGAAGGAGAGGCAGAGAGAGAGAGAGAGAGAGGTCTTCCATCTGCTGGTTCACTCCCCAGTTGGCCACAATGCTGGAGCTTCATCAATCCGAAGCCAGGAGCCAGGTGCTTCTTCCAGGCCTCCCACATGGGTGCAGTGGCCCAAGGACTTGGACCATCTTCTACTGCTTTCCTAAGTCATAGCAGAGAGCTGGATAAGAAGTGGAGCAGCCGGGACTCAAACCAGCACCCATATGGAATGCAGCCACTGCATGCAGCGGCTTTACCCACTATACCATAGAGCCGGCCCCACAGAATTTTTTTTTAAAGATGTATTTTATTTATTTGAAAGACAGAGTTACAAAGAGAGTAGAGGCGGGGGGGAGGGGGGGTCTTCCATCCACTGGTTTAATCTCCATAAGACTACAATGGCCAGAGCTTAACTGGTGAAGCCAGGAGCCAGGAGCTTCTTCTGGGTCTCCCACGTGGGTGCAGGGGCCCAAGCACTTGGGCCATCTTCTGCTTTCCCAGGCCATAGCAGAGAGCTGGACTGGAAGAAGAGCAATCAAGCCACAATGTTGGCCCCAGCACCCAGCATTTAAATATAACTCAGAGTAAAGAGTGGGACAAAATCCATTCAAGATTGAAAATAGAATATTTCATGAACACCACGATCCATTTTTTTCTCACATTTTAACAGCTTTGAGATTTGAATTTAGCTAGCAATCACTATTTGCTGACCAACAGTCTGAAGACTTGGCCTGCTTGTGGACATCACAACTGCAGAATGAATCAGCACCTTGGAAGACATCGTAAGTGATGGACCACATAGCTTCTGATGTTGCCTAAGACAAATCTGGGTGGAAAAAAACATAGACATAAGTGATTGCTTCACAAAGTAATTGAGAAGAGAGAGACTCTGAAGTTGAATGTTTTAATAACTTAGATGACCAACTTCTAATAGACTGTGCTTT
Organism: Oryctolagus cuniculus; assembly: GCF_964237555.1. Lineage (NCBI taxonomy): Eukaryota > Metazoa > Chordata > Mammalia > Lagomorpha > Leporidae > Oryctolagus > Oryctolagus cuniculus. The sequence continues at coordinate 102,038,919 of NC_091433.1, read as the reverse complement.
TCTGTATATCCTAGATAATAGGAAATGAAAAATCTACATCTAAATAAGTCTAAATTGCTTTTCAACAAATATAAAAGTTGCAAGTCACTGTTGATGACTCGAAATACAATGCAAGAAGAAACTGAATTTTAATTATTCTGGGCAACATATTAATGATGCAAAAAGGAATGGTGAAATTAATCTTAGTAATCTGTTTTTATTTAAAAAAGTATTTAAAATATCAGCTCAACATGTCATCAACATAGCAAAATTACTGGTATTTTTTATATTCACCTTTTCATACTAAATCTTGGCAATCTAGGGTGTGTTTTAAGCTTCACATCTCAACTCATGACAAGCCCCATTCTAATAGTGCCATGTCCACAGGAGGCTCAGGGCTGCTGTGTTTCTAGTGCACACATAAGTGAGATACGAGACTCCTGCTCGAGTTTTACTAACGTTTTTCTTTGGTGAGGCACAAAGGCATGGTGCATATGGCACTGGGTGATGTCTTCCTTTAGATAAAATGTGGTAGTTTTTACCTTGTGTTGGGAAGAGGATTGAGAGAAAATTAATTGAATCACAGAAGAATAAACTTCTATTTCTCATGCAGTGAGTGCGATTGCTTGTACAGTATTCCTGGGTAAGCTCTGTTTTGAGTCACCATCACGTCTGGCTGGAGTTTCATCTCCTGGACCCCAGTATGGGCTGCACATGTCAACAAACATCTTCCTCTAGGTGTCCCAACTGCTGGTCTGGCTTCTCCCCAGCAGGAGTCAAGTCTTCCCTCTTCTCCCTCTGCAATCTCTTCACACCAGCATTGTTTTTAAAACAATTTGAAGGATGTGTTGCTGCTTCAATCCCCTTTTTCCCCTGCATTTTGGGGCTGCGTGCTAGGGAAGGCAAGCAACAAGAGGAGATGATATAGTATTTTCCAAACTCATTTTTTTTTCTCCTTTCACCTTGACTTTTGGGATCAGTTTCTCAGCTGGGGCCTCATTGTTCAAGTTAATGAGTGCCTGTTCTGCAGCGTGATATGATTTAGTTAGACATCAGTCCTGTGCCTCCTCGCCCCCGCAGAGACACTCACTCCACTGGGGCTGTGACAATCAGAGGGGGCTGGCTCCTCCTAACAGAACAAACACAGCACTTGACTGTGACCAGCACATATACCCTGTGGTGCTCTCAGGGTCTAGAGGATTGGAAAGGCCTCTGGAAAAGTCCGCTGTCAGTCTCCATAAATTTCAACACAGATGCGCACAGTATTCAAAGCACAGTCATGCATTGCTAAATAATGGGGAGACCATAAGGAATGCATTGCTTTGCTGTATGCACACCATCGAGTATACTTAAACAAACTAGACGGTGGAACCCACCACACACCTCGCTGGCTGGTATGCACCATCGTGTGTGTGGTCTGCCCTCGACTGGAACGTTAGGCACTGCACTTCTGTGCAGTTACCTTCCAGGCGGGGCCCTTGTGGTGCATTGGACTATGGGGCTTTTGAGTATTAGGCCAATTCTCTCAAAGCCTAACACCATGGCACTGAGCATGGGCTTTGACGTAAGACAAGGATTACCACCCTGGCTCTGTCATGTCCTGGCAGTGTGGCTGCAGGCTGACAACTTTAATCTCTCTTGAGCCATGCCTGCCTGATTATCTACTACAGCAGTAGGGTTTTTTTTCTTTTTTAAAAAATATTTATTTATTTATTTGAAAGCCAGAGTTACATACACACACACACACACACACACAGAGAGAGAGAGAGAGAGAGAGAGAGAGGTCTTCCATCCTCTGGTTCACTCCCAATTGCCCAATTGGCTGATTTAAAACCAGGAGCCAGGAGCTTCTTTTGGGTCTCTCCTTCTTGGGGCCCAAGGACTTGGGCCATCTTCTACTATTTTCCCAGGCCATAGCAGAGAGCTGGATTGGAAGTGGAGCAGTCGGAACTCCAACCAGCGCCCATACGGGATGCCAGCACTGCAGACGGCAGCTTTACCTACTATGCCAAAGAGTCGGCCCCGAGCAGTAGGTTTTGTAAAGAGCATGAGCACACCATCTACCACAGGCTGGCTTCCAGAGTTCTCAGCAGACTGCATGCACGGTGAGGGGTTAGCAAATTCTTTGTAAAAGGCCAAGCAATACATGCTTAAGGCTTGGGGGGCCCCCTACTCTGGGCCCGTGCTCCACTCTGCCTCCACTGTCTGAAAGCAGCCATAGATGCACAAATGAGTGAGTGTGGCTGTGTTCCAATAAAACTTTATTTAGAAAGGAGGGCCAGTGGTAGGTGGAGCTTGCCAATCCCTGCTGTGAGCAATGAGGTGCAGGAGAGATTTGGTGCAGGGTTTGGCCCCCCAGTCCCCTCCATTCTGTGCATTGAGATTTCTTGAGAACAGCACCTTAGTGTATTCAGCTGGGTCAACTGAAGGTGCCTTAGGAAACAAGGTAGTCTTGTCCCTAAGTTAACGACGTTGAGATGAAAATAGCATTGTACACCCTGGCCCTTAATTATTTAAATTACCTAAATTTTTTTTTGCTTCCTCTCCCTTTATTTATTTATTTATTTATTTATTTTTTTGACAGGCAGAGTGGACAGTGAGAGAGAGACAGAGAGAAAGGTCTTCCTTCCGTTGGTTCACCCTCCAATCGCCGCCACGGCCAGCGCACCGCGCTGATCCGAAGGCAGGAGCCAGGTGCTTATCCTGGTCTCCTATGGGGTGCAGGGCCCAAGCACTTGGGCCATCCTCCACTGCACTCCCGGGCCACAGCAGAGAGCTGGCCTGGAAGAGGGGCAACCGGGACAGAATCCGGCGCCCGACCGGGACTAGAACCCCGTGTGCCGGCGCCGCTAGGCGGAGGATTAGCCTAGTGAGCCGCGGTGCCGGCTCCTCGCCCTTTAGCTTTTCCTTTCCCTGCCATGCTCTTCACTGGTACCCAAAATGCATTGAATGCACCTAAACCGCCTAACATCCTAGCCGAGCAGCACCCACTGTGGAGTGTGGACGGCTTCCTCTCATGACCACAGGGCTGACCAGCAGCTGCCGCTGCCCAGCATCACCAGAGAGGACGGGACTGCAGGGCACGAGCCGGGCGGATTCTTGTGCAATCCGCCAAGTAAGGCTTGCGCTGAACGCGGGTTGCTTTCCCATCACTGTGAGCTGGGGAGAGGCTGCAGTTCCTCCTCCATGTAGGGGTGCTTTCCCTTCATCCTCTCAGCGGCATCTGATCTCAAAGATCAGCAAGCCTCCTGCGTGTGCCTGAGCACCTCTGTGAGCACACAGCTGTATCCTTTGCATGTTCCCAGCCTCTGGGTCTCCCCAGCAGGGTCTGAGGGACCAGGGCTTTGTTTCAGTCACCTGGGAGAAACCTGTCGCATGGATGGTGGGAACCTTTTCCAATTCAGCATTAGCTGTTTCAGAAATCGATGCCTTCCAAGCCTCCCACCTGCTCACAGCAAAACCTCGGTGGCTTCTCTGATTCGAGAATTCCTTCACATTCCCATCAGAAGAACACAAATGGCCAAGGATTTCTTCCCAGGAGCCTAATGAACTGATTTTCCCTTTACGTGACAAGCAGGAGAACACCAGGGCTATTTTGCCACTGTGCTGGGTTGTGGATGACTCAGCTCGCTCTAGGCTTTCCTCTAATAAGTTATTTATATTTTCTATGGCTTCAACCCTGTCAAGCGGAGGAAGAGGAATCAATTAATATAGGCAGTAAGTGAATCCAAATGCTGGGTTACTAAGTCAACGGCAGCATCTGCCAGCCTACAGAAGCCTCTTCCACTTGACTTTGCAACTGCAGTTCTTCATGTGGCCGTCAACCTCTAGAAGCCCGCCCCCACCGCCTACCCACACCACCCAGGCCCCAGTGCACCCATCCGCAGGCCTAAAGATGCACTGTCGCTTCTTCAGCTACTCAGCCTTCCAATGACATTTCAGCTTTGAGGGCCTTTTTTCCTAGGAATGGCTCATTATTTTGCTGTTCACTCATCTGTGTGCGTAGCTTCTACAAATCAAGACACAGAGAAACTTCTAGACAAATGAAAACATGTTTTATTTACAAGAAAAAAGTCTGTACACTGTGTATACATAAAAATATACAAAACCGAAATAGAAACTATCAAAGTGTTAAAATGCGTACAAACACTTTTAAAAGGCGACTCCTGGAAAACCTCAAGCCTTAATTAGTTTGAAGAGTACACATTTCGTTTTAAAAATTAGCATACAAAAAAATTCCCACCAAAGTTGTTAAAAAAGTTCACTGGTTTCCACTGGAAGAATTTCGTTAAGTCTTTTATCTGGAGTAAAACAGATGTGTGTTATAAATATTAGGTTTTAGCACAACCAATGCATTTTATTTCTTTAAAATCTCCCTACTAAGACTATTTTCCATTGAATCATAAAAGTTTCTTCCTCTAATCTTGTAAAAAGCCATGAGCTCTACATAAACCTCTCTTCAAAGCTCAGAGTTAAATCAGGCCTCTGAGTAGGACACGTTATTAAAGCAGTGTGCCACATACAGCGTGCCTTTCAAAGGTTTCCATCCTACTCTTTCATTGTAGACAAGAAGTGTAGAATGAGGGTGAGCGGTGGGGTGGAGTGGGTAGAGGACTGAATTTTGTTAATAGAAGGACAGAAAACATTGGCTTCTTTCTCTTAAAAATTCAGCGTTTGCAAAATCAAAGAAAAATATATCGTGAGAGTTTCAGCCATAAAGACTGGTAACGACACTATGAAACCAGCCATGTATGTAGATACGTATATATGCGATTATATAACTATATCTACATGCACACACTTTTATTCTAAGAGTAAGAACTATCGCAATGATTTCATTCTTTAAATTTCATTAGCATAAACTGGTAGAGGAATACCCTGAATTATTTTCCTTACTAAAAGGCTTTTTTTTTTCTCATTTACTAAAGCAACAATCAGAGCTTAGAACTGACAGAGAAATACTTTTCATTTACCAACCCAAGTGACGGAAACATGCAGAATAATTTCATGATGGACAGATTCAGGATATAAAAAAATGGGTTGAAAGTCAGGAACATTTTACTTAAGCAATTAATTTCTGAGTGAGGCTGCCTCCTCACTCTTGTTACCATTTAGTAAGGCTTTCAAACTATCAGAGAGTCAGAAATCAAGAGACAGTATGAGAGAATATATTCAGAGACTGTTTGTCCTATCTATTCAATCTCAGTAATTCCCCCAGCCCTCCCCCAATTCCCTCCTCTGTCTCGTCCCACAGCGGAGAGCAATAGGGCCGGGTGACTCTGAGTGCATGCACCATGTGTTGATTTGTAAGTAAACCTGCAGAGGCCGCTTTCATCATCAGTGGTGTGTACAATCCTCCCATCACATAACATGACTCATCTCAATCTGGTTTTACTGAATGCACTCATACAGGTCCTAACTGATTCAGTAAATGTCTACTGTGCTTGCCCAGAAGGGGCAGGCAACAAAATATCTTATAATCTGTCCCAGTAGACTGAACTGGCTCAGAACTACGTCGTGGAGTGACCTGGTTCCCTGGATTTCCCAATTTGGAAAACGCCAATGATTATGTTAGCATTGTTCTTGTTCAGGTCCATGTTTACAATGACAGAGGACCCCTGGGGAGCCCAGGCCTGACTGACTGGCGGACCAAAGGGAGGAGACATGTGGCGACTGCTGCTTCTGATGCAGGATGCCTGGAACTCTGTGTCAGGTCACACGAGGGAAGACACGACTATTCAAAGGTGGGTGAACACTCCTCATGTGCTCATTTTAATGCACACCCTTGAGGTTGAGGTTTCTAAGCTCCTGGCCCCGAGCACAAAGCTCTCTGTTAAAAGTAGCCCTCAGCGACATGGGACCAGGGCATTGGTATTCCAGGGAATGTGGACAATGCCACATCCTTTACACACTACCTCAGTGCCCTGTGCGGCTGACTGGAGAAACCAGTTAGGGAGAATCTAGACGCAGCTGAATTGTCATCTGTTTCTTGCAACAACAACAGCTACAAAAGGTAAAGTGAAATTCTCTCAAAATGAAAAGCAACATCATTTCTGTTAGTCCTGAGAGTGAAATAAGGAACCCAATGGCCTCAGGTTGAGCCATGGCATCTTATCAATGGCCTGGAATCTTTTCAATGGCCTGGAATCTTATCAATGGCCTGGGATGGTCCCTGAAAGCCACAGAACCTGGGAGAAATGTGTTGGGATGCCATTTGTCCATTAGCCACTTCACAAAAGGGCCTGTGATTAATGGAGCCCAGTATATGTGGCATGCAAAGATTAAATCAATGTCTGCCAAAATATTGCCTCTTCAGACTCATTTGGCCAATTCCAGAAACAGGTATCATGCTAACTCTGGCTGCCTAATATTTTGGAGAGGCTAAATAATTCAAACTTTCAAGTAGAAGAATGCCTGGGCTATATTAAAATGCACACCATACACTTTCTGAATATTCAACAGACTATGATTCCCAAGAGTCTGGAAGGCCATAATAAATTCAAAAAAATATAATTAAATTTCCTTTATGCCATTCAGTCCTTTTTTTTCTAACCTCAGTGAAACTGGGAGTACTCTTTTAAAAGTACATGAATTCACAATAAAATGCTATTTAAATGTTCTTGAAGTATTTTCTGAGGCTTTTGAACTTAAATATTTACATTGATCCCAATAAATTATTCTTTAATCAACTGCTTAAGGTTCAAAGGAGGGATTCTTCTGTATAAAAAGGATGTCTCTTGAGAAATCTACTTGGAAGACTACCAAAGCAACCTCAATAGCCGTGGGCATTTAAAATGGCAAAATCCTGGGAAATCCAGAAACATCTAAGGGTTGGCTCGTCTCACAACAGAGCTGCCCCATTGTGTCCTAGAACTTACAGCTCACATGAAAATAAGGCCAAAGCCTTTTAGCAAGATGGGGAGAATCCTGGGTTGACTTTCTCTACGCAGACTTATGTTACACTACCACACTGGAATGCAAACCTCTCTGGTCTGGTCACGTTTGCCTCAGGACACAGACCACCTACTTTCCTTGTTGTCAAAAGGCAATGCTTTCACACAGTCTTCATAATATGGCTTTGTCATGCTGCTGACATAAAACATATCTGCAGAAACAAGGACTGGATTCCTAAATGTTTGTCGTAGGAAGAACTGGTGAAAATGCAGCACACATCACTGCTGACTTCCCAATCGCTGATTTAAAAAAAAAAAAACAAAACCTGTGAGAAATGTGTACAAAAGGCTTAAGTAGGTACCCCTAGCTGCCCAGGGGGCCCAAAGTCCTTCCTTCTAGTTTGGAAGGAACAAGGCTGGGCCGTGCCAACTGCCAAGCATGTCGCCGGCTATGCAAGAGCTGTGGGGTGCACCTGCAGGTGAGGAGGCACCTGGGAAGGTGGAGCTGTGACAGGTGCAGGCCCCCGCTGCACCCATGATCCTGTGTGTACTTGCTGGCAGGGTTCCTCTCCTGCTGTGTGAGACTATCGCACCCAGTGAGTAATGAGACACTGCTGGGAAACAAAGGGCCTCCTTGGGGGACATCAGGGGTCAGGCTTGCTCTTGGACTGTTCCAGATGGCCAAGTTACGGTTTCAGAAATTTGTCCTGACACACAGCCAGCAAAGCATCCAGTGGCCAACGGGAAGTAGAGATGAGAAATACAATGCTTGAAAACATGTACTGGATGGGATTCTGAGGGCACTTCTTTGCTATTATACACATGTGAGTGATATTTCAGATGTACATCATAAAGTCTATGATATTTGATGACCAAAGCATGTACCAGTGACACAATAGACGTGGCAGAGTCTGTACCTCACATGGATGTTTCTAGTTAGAAACCACTTTGTGTTATCAAGAGTATGCCTGAAACCTGTAGTTGGAACCAACCCTGGTAACAGGTACTCATGGCATAAGAACATTGTTGGAGGTATTGTACTCATGGTTATACATTTGTTTTCTCTCTAGCTATCCTCTTTTTTTCATCTTTCTTAAGTTTTTTAAAAAGTCCATTTCTATATTCAAAGCTGTAATAAATACTCAAAGGCTTAGTAAGAGAAGAAATCTCATGGCCACCACTAAATTACAGTTGAAAGACTCAATACTACATGTCTAAAATCTATCTTCAAGTATTTTTGTGTGACATCGAGGACAACAGTAGTACCTTATTGCACATTGATTCCCATGAGTTCCTTTCTTAAGAGTGGGGGTCGGCGGGGTTGGGAGCCGGGCACTGCACGGCCTGGAAGCCGGGCAGGACCACCTTGCCCTTGCGATGCAGGTCTCCTTGGGTGCCCATGTTCAGACGCTGCACCAGGAGCTTCTCGTACAGCAGTGGGTGGTAGGCGCCCAGGGTACAGGCGGCGTCGTAGTATAGCTCGTGGTAGTGGCAAAGTTCCGTCTGCCGAATGGATGGGATGTATTCATACACGTGCACCTCTCTGCATAGGGACATCATGATGAGGATTCCTGACAGGACAAGAAAACGAGCAACCAGTGAGAGATGCCAGCGACAGGAGTCTTGGTGTTTGTTGTTGTTTGTTTATTTATTTTTGGAATGGCAGTAATCAACAGAGAATGACTATGGCCAGAGACAGCAGCTTGGCACTCCCTTTCTTGCAATGCCAGCCCTACTACTAGCTGGTGTGCTGGTTTCACGGGACATTTGGACTTACTGAGGTGCAATATTGAATATATTCACTTGCTTAATCGATGGCTGAGGACCCCATAATGAGAGGTGGAAAAAAAAGTCATTGACCCTAAGGGGACCGACCATACTCCAGGGGTAGATTTGCAACTCCCACAATACATGGTGAATATCACATTCTACACCAATGTCCCATCTGGCTTTCAATGCTACGACTGCTATGTTCTAAAGAAACAAATGTTATTAAAATTGCATTACAAAATAGTTGGTTGATTATAAATTGACGATGAACAGTTGTTTGGAAAATATAATGTAACAGTTACTACAAAGTAGTGGCTTGAATGAAAACAATAGAGTTAGCAGACACAGAGATTAAGATTCACACTAACAATTCTCAATGGGATGCAAATAAGGGATAGAAGGGAACTGCCTTAACTTGATAGAGAACATTCACAAGAAACCTGTAGCAGATGCCATACTTAACAGTGGACAGCTTAAAGCTTTACCACTGAGAACAGGAAAGCAAGGCAGGGATGATCCTTCTCACCATTCCCTCTCAACAACTTGCTGAAATTCTTGGTAGCACAATAAAAGGAAACAAAGGGTGTGCAGATTGGGAAGGAAGAAAAAAACTGTCTTTGAAGATGAAATAAATCCCAAAGAATAAATAACAACAAATACTGCTAGGAGGTAATAATAATAGTAGTATTGTTGTAATAATAACAACAAATACTGCTAGGGGCCGGTGTTGTGGCAGATGAAGCCCCACCCGCAGCGATGGCATCCCATATGTGCCCTGCCAGACGCTGGCACTGCAGCACAACAGGGAAGCCTCTGCCTACAACCGGCTTCCCACATCACAGTGCCAGTTCGAGTCCTGGCTGCTCTGCCTCTCTGTAGGCTTCTGCTCATGTCCCTGGGGAGACAGGGGAAGATGGCCCACACACTTGAGGAGGCCAGGATGGACTTCCTGGTGCCTGGCTTTGGCTTGGCCAAGACCTTGCTATTGTGGCCATCTGGGGAGCAAACCAGTGGAAGGAAGATCTAGATTTCACTCCCCCTCCGCCACATTCTCCTCCTCTTTGTCATTCTTGCTTTTAAGTAAGTGAGTCTTTAAATAAAATGTTTTAATATGTAGATGTATATACTTAAAACTCATTGTTTTTTTGTGATTTTTTACCTGGTTTTATTTATTTTTTATTAAGGAATACAAACTTCATGCTTTTCATAAATACAGCTTTAGGAATATAGTGATTCTTCCCACAGTACCCATCCCCCCCCAACATTCCCACCTGTCTTCCTCCTCTCTCTCCTACTCTCACTCTTAGAGCATCTAAAATATAATCTACAGAAGCAAAATTAACACTTCAAGATGCAGCGATTTGAACAGTCCTTGTCTCCACTGTTGAGGAACAGTTTTTTTTTCATGCAATTTGTTTAACTCTATTTTTTTTTTTTTTACAGGCAGAGTTAGATAGTGAGAGAGAGAGAGACAGGGAGAAAGGTCTTCCTTCCATTGGTTCACCCCCCTCCCCCAAATGGTCGCTACGGCCAGCGCAGAGCACCAATCTGAAGCCAGGAACAAGGTGCTTCCTCCTGGTCTCCCATGCCGATGCAGGTCCAGGTCCCAAGCACTTGGGCCATCCTCCACTGAACTCCCGGGCCATAGCAGAGAGCTGGACTGGAAGAGGGGCAACGGGGACAGAATCCGGTGCCCCAACCGGGACTAGAACCCAGTGTGCCGGCACCGCTAGGTGGAGGATTAGCCTAGTGAGCCGTGGCGCTGGCCCTGTTTAACTCTTTATTCGGTATAGAGTTAATTGTATGTGTATAAAGTTAATTGAAAGTAGATGTTACTAAAAACATAAATATAAAATTTTTAAAATAAAAATGGTTTCTATTTTAATGTTCCAAATAACTACAATATCTGATCATTGATAAGCAAATCTTATTCTTGATTAACACTAGCAAACTTTCCTTTCCCAGCACCATGGACACCGTCATTAACTTGAAACTTCTTTAAAAAACTAAACTCTTATCCCTTTTCTGAGAGAACTATGAAAAATGACAAAGCTGCAGAGTTGTGTTCAGGAACAGCCAGTATTTGTCTACAGGGAACAGAAACAAAAATTCTCAAACCAGAGCATCCGGGAGAAGGACACTGAAGGAGGGAACAGAAGGGGCCTAACTCTGCCTGGGGGATCTGGGAAGCCACCCAGCAGAAGTGAAGGCTGCATCTAAAGGGGCTGCCTGCAGACAAGGGGGCCAAGGAACCAGGAGAGCTGCTGCTTCACAGACAACAGGGTCTCCTGTGGAGAGCCATGATACAGCGCCATGTTTGAAAATAAAACCTCTCTCTAACGAGACAAGACTGCACAGTCTAATTTTTTTAAAGATTTATGTATTTATTTGAAAGTCAGAGTTACACAGAGAGAGGAGAGGCAGAGAGAGAGAGAAAGAGAGAGAGAGAGAGAGAGGGAGAGGTCTTCCATCTGATGGTTCACCCTCCAATTGACTGCAACGGCCGGAGCTGCACTGAAGCCAGGAGCCAGGAGCTTCCAGGTCTCCCATGTGGGTGCAGGGGCCCAAGGACTTGGGCCATCTTCTACTGCTTTCCCGGGCCATATCAGAGAGCTGGATGGGAAGTGGCGCAGCCAGGACTTGAACCGGCACACATATGGGATGCTGGCACTGCAGGCCAGGGCATTAATCTGCTGTGCCACAGCGCCAGCCCCAAAACAGACTGCACAGTTTGACATCCCATGAAATCGTTCTCAGGAACAACGTTAGGGCTTCAAGTCACTGATCCGTTCCTTTCCTCCCCAACCCCCACTCAGGTTCACCACCGACCTCCCCTCTTCCATGGCTGCAGGTTCATCCTCCAGCCACTGTGGCATCAGCGGAACCAACAGAGAAAGAGGGGGTGGATGTCCTGGAGGCTCCGGTTATGGCATCAGAGAAGGAACGGAAGACACAGGTGACGCACAACTCTGCCTCCTTCTGCGTAAACCAATCCAGGACTCCCACTGGGGGTGGAGCTGAGACTTGAACTCAGCCGCTTTGATACGAGATGCAGGTGTCCCAAGCTGCTTCTTTACCTGTGTGTCAAACGCCTGCCCCTGCCCCGGGAAATTTAATCCTCCTTGTATTCCCAGTTCCTCTAAACCTGAACAAAAAAAACTCTGCAGTGTTTTCTGGAGGTGATGATTTCCTAGGGCCCTGGTCTGTGGAGCTGAGCACGGCTTTAAGGGCTTTTAGCCCTGGGGCTGTGGAACAGGCCGCTGCATAGTGGCCAGCACTGGCCATTCTCCCTGCCTGGTGTGCAATATGCTAAGCTGTGTCCAAGGAGCCATCTTGGACGCCCCTGAGGAGGTGCACTTCACAGCATGAACATCTTTTAGGACAGTGTCTTTCTTTCTTTCTTTCTTTCTTTTTCTTTTTCTTTTTTTTTTTTTGACAGGCAGAATGGATAGTGAGAGAGAGAGAGACAGAGAGAAAGGTCTTCCTTTGCCGTTGGTTCACCCTCCAATGGCTGCCACGGCTGGCGCGCTGCGGCTGGCGCACCGCGCGGATCCAAAGCCAGGAGCCAGGAGCTTCTCCTGGTCTCCCATGGGGTGCAGGGCCCAAGCACTTGGGCCATCCTCCACTGCCTTCCCGGGCCACAGCAGAGAGCTGGCCTGGAAGAGGGGCAACTGAGACAGAATCCGGCGCCCCGACTGGGACTAGAACCCGGTGTGCCGGCGCCGCAAGGCAGAGGATTAGCCTACTGAGCCTCGGCGCCGGCCAACAGTGTCTTTCTAACACATGGCAGTGAGTGCCTTCAATGGTGTCTTTTGCACAAAAGTATCTTACATACAAGATTCTTCAAAAGTTCATGGAAATGGAATTAAAGGGTAAGTTGAATTTGGTGCAAAAATTTTTCTCAACCATGCGTTTTTTTTCACGAAACACACGTATTATGAAAAACACTTTATGAAAAATGATCACCAATTTGAGTGCTATGGCTGTGGCTAAAATGTTTCTCAATACTTTCAATTTCTTTATTAATCTGCTTGTGGACCAATAACAAATGTTCTTAGACCAATGCTGGTCTGCTGGCCACTTTGAGGACCAGGCTAGTGCAATAGTGGGATCTGCCAAACGTGCAAGACGGAGCTGCTCAACTTCTGATGGAGTCGCATCCGGGTAACCGTGAGTTGAACGTATCGCAGCTGGCAACGCGATGCACCCACCTCACCAACCACACATGCCAGCACATCGCCCTCTAGAGCATGGATGGTTTCCCCTCAAAACTGGGAGCTGCGTGTGCTGCTGCCCAGCACTACAAGGGAGGATCCGACTTCATAGTCCTAACCTGGATACGATCCAAATTCAACATGCCGAGGATGCTTTCTACTGACGTGATGATACTTTTGTACCACCAGGATATCAAAAAATTCTAAGGTGAACCATCAAAAGTTGAGCACCAACTGTACAGATTTTATTCAAAGTAAACAAGTATAATTCTAAGATTTTCTTGGGTAATTACTTCACATTTTCAAATAACTTATAGGTGAGGCAGTGTTTCATCTATTGGTTAAGAAATTGGCTAAAGGGGCCAGTACTGTGGCGCAGTAGGCTAAGCCTCACCTGAGGCACTGGCATCCTATCTGGGTGTTGATTTGTATCCTGACTGCTCTTCTTCTGATCCAGCTCTATGCCAATGGCCTGGGAAAGCAGTGGAAGATGGCCCAGGTGCTTGGGTCCCTGCACCCATGTGGGAGACCTGGAAGAAGCTCCTGGCTCCCGACTTCAGATCAGCTCAGCTCCAGCCATTGCAGCCATTCGGAGAGTTAACCAATGGATGGGAGAGCTTTCTCTCTGTCTCCCACTCTCTGTAACCCTACCTCTCAATAAATAAATTAAAAAATGGCATTTAAAAAACCACAGTGGTCTATGTACTACTTATTGAATTATTTATTAAAAAAGAAAAAAGAAATTGGTTAAGAAGTCCACATCCCTTATTGGAGTGCCTGGACTCAAGTCCTGGCTCCAGCTCCACACTCCAGCTTCCTGCTAACGCAACCCTGAGGAGGCAGCAGTGATGGTTCCTGCCACTCATATGGGAGATTTGATTGAGTTCTCAGCTCCTGGCTTCAGCTTTAGCTCAGCCCCAGATGTCAAGGACACTTGAAAGGGGAAGTGGTGAAAAGGCAGATGGGAGCTCTCTTTCTCTCTCTGTCTTTTTAGAATATAATCAACAGAACACCATCAATAGAGCAACTTTTCATTTAGTTCATGATACTCTTAACAATAAGCAAAGTGTGGATGCTGGGCCAGAGCTGTGCCATAGCATGTTAAGCTCTTATCTACAGTGCCAGCATCCCCATGGGCACCGGTTCAAGTCCCGGCTGCTCCACTTCCAATTCAGCTCCCTACTAATGTGCCTGGGAAAACAGCAGAGGATGGCCCAACTGCTTGGGCCCCTGCATCCATGTGGGAGACCCAGATGAAACTGCTGGATCCTGGTTTCAGCCTGGCCCAACACTGGCCAATGCCACCATTTAGGGAGTGAACCAACAGATAGAGCTCTCTTTTTCTCCCTCTCTCTGTCTCTCCCTCTCTGTAGTTCTTTCAAATAAATAAATAAATTGAAAAAAATTTAAAAAGAAAAATGAGGGTATTTGATCAAGTTATCTTCATAATTCCTCTGTATTTTTGCCTATCTGATAGAGATTTAGCAACAATAGTTTCCCATATCCTTTTGTATTCTAACATGAATACAGGTCATTGGAAACTTGGCCAAGAGCATCCTAAGATTTAAGCAATAACAGAATTGTCCCTAGTGCTTCAGTGGCAGACAGGTGCAGTACAGATATTGGAGGTAATATAGAAGTACCTTCTAAGGGAAAGGAAAAAAAGAATTTACAATTCATTTGGCATATGTGAAAGGTGGAAAAGATCGATGGTGCCCAGGAAGGGGAATGCTCTTTAACAAACCTTTTCCAGTTAGCACACTCAATTTATTTGGCATATGCATTCTTTACCTTTTAATTTTCTTAAAGCTATTATTATACATAAATTTGAGATTAGACTCAAACTTTGTCATAGAGTACTGAAAATCAACCTTAAATGTGGTTAAATCCACACATCAGTTTTCCTAAGAGTGGTTAATAGTACTTCGCAACGCCCAGAGACCTGAGGAATCAATTTCTTTACACAGTTATGTGCTGCTTAATGACAGGAACACATGCTGATAAATGTGTTTGCGGGAGCATCACAGCGCACTTACACAAACTAAGATGGCTACAGCGTCACTGGGCGATATGACCTATGGGACCACTGCTGCATATGTGCCCCATGATGGATGAAACCTGTTACGCTTCGCAGCGCGCGACTGTACTTTGCCAAAAAAAAAAAAAAAATCTAGGCAGACGTCAGTGTCTGGAGGACTATAATAGCTCTTGAATGGTTTAGAGTGAGTGTAGGGAGGAAGGCTAGTGTGGAGCAGATACTGCAGGACTGGGGCAGGGCTGGGCAGGGGTGGAGAGAACACGGCCACCCCAAGTGCTACTGCAGGCCTCTTCACTGAAGGTCCACACGGATCAAACTGGGCTTGGTGCAAACTGGTGCAGATTCAGAGAATGTTCTTAAGAGAAAAGCTAATGGACTTGCCTTTACATTCAAAGACAGGTGCCAGTCCCGTGACCATCCTTAGGATGACTTGAAGCAAGTGTCTGTCTTAACGCCATATAGAAAACACCACTTGGGCTCTGTCACCAGATCTTTTCTGAAGTGCTGTGAAGCTGAGCCTTGTCCTCCATAAATGACCCAAGTATCGATCACACAAGACTCTCCAAAGGCACTGGCTTTACCACTGAGGCCGGGTGCTGGAGTCCCCCATTTTCCCCAGGCTGACAATTCTCTAGGAGGACCTATGGGATCCAGCAGAGCTGTCCCCATGGTTCTGATGTATTATGGTGAAGAGTGAAAGGTAAAGTCAGCCAAAGGAAAAGGTGCATGGGGGGAAGTTGAGGAGAAGCCAGGGAGGTGCAAGCTTCTACAGCCTTCTCCCTGCGAAGTCCTACAGGGAAACACTAATTTCCTCAGTGACGAGTTGTGACACCTGCTAGGCACTGACTCTGCCCACCCACCTCGAGTTCACACGTGAGATGGGAAGAGGAGACTTTGGGAGGTGATGAGGTCAGCGTCGTGGCGCCTTCATGAAGGGGACTAGTGCAGTTCTAAGATGTGATCTCTCTCCAGGATGCCACTCAAGGATCTGTCAAGGAGGCAGCCAACTCCACAGCAGGAAGAGAGCTTTCAGCAGACCTCCTGGCCTCCAGAATTGGAGGAGATCGATCTGTGTTGCTCAAGCCACGTAGACGGAGGCCTTTCTGGTGTAGCAGCCCCCAAATGACTATGACAACACATTGCAAATGTGGTTAACCAAGTTTGTAAGAGACTCAGTACCCAGGGCTTTTCCTAGGAGCAGCTGGGGTTGGCAGCCTCTGCCAGGCAAGTGCCAACATCATAGATTGCCTGAAAGAAAGCAAGTGTTCAAAGCACAATGCTCGCGCCGGTGCCACGGCTCACTAGGCTAATCCTCCACCTAGCGGCGCCGGGACACCGGGTTCTAGTCCCAGTCGGGGCGCCGGATTCTGTCCCGGTTGCCCCTCTTCCAGGCCAGCTCTCTGCTGTGGTCCGGGAAGGCAGTGGAGGATGGCCCAAGTGCTTGGGCCCTGCACCCGCATGGGAGACCAGGAGAAGCACCTGGCTCCTGACATCGGATCATCATGGTGCACCGGCCGCAGCGCGCCAGCTGTGGCTGCCATTGGAGGGTGAACCAACGGCAAAAGGAAGACCTTTCTCTCTGTCTCTCTCTCTCTCACTATCCACTCTGCCTGTCAAAAAAAAAAAAAAAAAAAAAAGGCACAATGCTCGCTCGCATAAACAGCGCAGGCATAGCGAACCATCTCGGGGGGAACCTTCCCCAAGCCCCCAGGCACAAGTGGGGTGCCAACCTCGCAAATGGGCCCTCCTCTGGACAAGTGGTCAAGCTTGCAGTGAGAAGTCCTTTCTACACAGACACCACGGATGTACATATTCAAAGTTTCACATTCCTTTAGTCATTGACATGGGTTGCGCTAAAAGTGTTACTGATTTTTATATTTTTCATTTCCTCTTATGTCTGCTCAGGATTACTTAAAATGCAAGAAGAATATAAACCATCAAATATTCTGCAATTCAGTGAAGAGCAACTTTGAAAAAAATCACGTAAGGAACTGCTAGGTTAAGTAATACTGTTTAAGACTAAAAAAAAATCAACTGCTTTCACCACCAACAAAAGTTTTACTGCTTTCAGTGTGGAGCTGTTGGTCTCCTGGTCAGCAGATGATTATTTCTAGGCTTTTAGTGTGTTTTTCCATGCCAATCAAATGGGCATGTGGCCAGCTATTGAGAATCTTTAAGTAGAATTCGATTAAGGTTAAGTTTCTTCCATGGACAGTTTTTACAAATTAGTCTGTTCAAGGGATTTGTTTATAGTAAAAAAGTGTTGGTATTTTCCAGGCAATTATGACTTAAGAAGTAGTCATTTGCCACATTATATGTTTTTAAATGTTGTGCAATGTAACATGATTATCAAACTAATTAAAAAGTATTTCTACTGGTTTTAATAAAATGTCATGTTATGTGAGTCAGTCTAATAAGCAGATGGATTTATTTATTCACTTCAAAATCTGGACAAAGAGAAACTTTAAGGCATGCCCAGAGTATCACAAATTCTGAATGAATGAGGTTTCTATATAATTTGCTTGTTTAGATATAATTGATACGCTATCAGAATTTAATGTGGCTGAGTCATTTAGCATTTAGCTTAATTGTGATTACATCCAAATGATCTTGCCTCTCACCTGGCAGAACATTGAAAATCACTAAGAAAAATAGAATCTTGATGAAAATATCCTTCATCAAATAGAAAAATGAGCTGCAAATATAAAATAGAGCATAGGGGGCCGGCACTGTAACTTAGTAGGCTAAAGCCTCTGCCTGCGGTGCTGGCATTCCATATGGGTGCAGGTTTGTATCCTGGCTGCTCCTCTTCTAATCCAGCTTTCTGATAATGACCTGGGAAAGCAGTGGAAGATGGCCAAAGTGCTTGGGCCCCGCACCAGGTCTACCCTGTGGGAGGGTACTGGCAGATTCGATGACTAGTGAGGGCTGGTTTCCTGGTTCCTTGATGGATACCTGTGTCTTCATGTGGTGTAAGGGGCAGATGGGCTCCCTGGAATCTCTTATAAGAACACTAACATCCACGCAGGAGGATCTGAGTCCACACCTGACCTAATCACCTCCCAGAAGCTCTCACCTCCTCATCCTATCACCTCGGGCTTAGGAATTCAACACACAAACACGAGGGGGACAGACATTTAGCCCATGGCCCTGAACCACCTTCCCAAGTGTTATTGTGACGATGGCTCCTTCTTCTTTTTATAAAGTAGAAAAGAGTTTCTTTATGTTTGGGCAGAGAGAGGGATATAAAGAGAGCATGGCTTCTTGAAATCAATGACAGCTGACTTCCAAACCACACTCATTAATGAGTAGAACAATTAATCTAGCATAGAGACAAACAGAAATCCACTCCTAAGAAGGACCACTGGAGTCAGCTGTTGTGTATGTCATTTCCAATAAGTTCTGAGCACAGGAAATGAGTTCATTAGCAAGGGCAGTAAATTTTATAGCTATGTCTTCAAAAGAAACAAAGAGAATAATGATATTTGTAGTTAGAAATTAATAATGCTGGAATATAGGTTTTACTGGTATAAAATCCAAGAGACAAAGATGGAAGTAAGTTATGTTTTAGTAATATGTTCTATTGTTTTAACTAAATACAAGTATAAGTCATCATTTTCCTTGTGTTTGAACATTGCAATAAACAAGGAATTTGCAGTTATTAACGAATCCTATGTGTTCCCATTGAGCCCAATGCACATTGCCTTGCTGGCAGAGCTGTAAATACAGGGCTTGAGGACAAGACTGTTAATGTTCTCTAAGGTTCTAAAAATGTACAAAAAAGAAATGGTTCTCAAAGTGTGTTCCCAGGGCCAGGAGCATTGGTATCACTTAAGAACTTGTCAAAAATGCAAATTTTCACCACCTCCATTTACTCAGAAACTCCAGGAATGGATCCAGTCATCTGGTTTAAAACACTGACTTAGAGCCCCACCCTCCCAAATTGGCTCCCAGTGTTCCCAGCCCTGCTCACCAAGCTTTGGAGTAACTCCCTCCCACATCAATGGAGCCAAAGTGTAGAAATGAATTAAATGAATGTGGCAGTTCACAACATAATTAAAATAGCACACGGCTTCCCCCTTGCTTCTCTGAGATCCCTTGCTCCTGGGAAGCCAGCTACCATGCTGTGAGGAAGCCCAAGCAGCCCTAGAGAGAGGTCCATGTGGTGAGGAACAGCCTCGGTCCCTCACCTGCCAACAGCCACATTAATGAGCCATCTTGGAAGCCGGTCATCCAGTGTGGGCAAGACAGCTTGACTGAGCCCTTACGAGCAAACGCAAGTCAGAATCCTGCCGATCTGCTCCCCGAGTGCCTGCCCACAGGAACTGTGTGACCTAATCATTGCTTCTTGTTCTTTTCAACATCCAAGTTTTGCTTTCAGCAACCGAATCTGAAACTTGCTAAACTTTGAGAACTGCTGGCTAGAACTTTACCAAAAAACAGTTGTCTGCTAGTATACATTGGGAACTACTTCCAGAACAGACACCAAAACACAGGGATTCTCAAGTCCTTATATAACATAGAATTGGCATATAACCTATGTATATCCTCCCACTTACTTTAAGTCATCTCCAGATAACTTATAATGCCCAATACAATACACACGCTATGAAAGAATTGTTATACTGTGCTGTTCGGGGAGTAATAACAAGAAAAAGTCTGGAATATTCAGGGCAGATGCGATTTTTTCCTGAATATCTTCATCCCATAGTTGGTGGCTGGCTCTAATTATTATTTGCATCTACCATGTGCTAGGCTGAGAGCAGGAACTGTCAGCCCTTGATGCATCTTTCTCTTTTCTTTCACTGCACGTACAGCAGTGTCTAATTACATTTCATCTAGGGACACACACGTGTGTAATGCATTCCCCTCACAACACAAACTGTAAGCTGCAGGTGTGCAGGACCCTTGTCTGGTTTCCTCCCTACCACGTCCCTGCAGCCTTGTGCCCAGTCCACAGGGGTCCTCAACTAATACCCATGTGATGGATAACTCTTCCCTCCCTTGCTCACCCCCTTCCTCCTAGGTGATGAATTCAGCCGCAGTAACAAGGTCTCTGAGTTGCAACACCGGTGTCTACATTTGGGGCCCCAGGAGTGTCTGCCTGGGAACCTCACTCCCATTGGATGTCCACACTCTGGTAACAAAGGAGATGTCTTCTGTGCTCCAAGCACTCAAGTGTTAGGGGGCCTCTCTTTCGAAGGCCCTAGAAGAGAAATGTATGCAGTGGGTTTGGAAACCTAAGCAATGACCTGGGAGGTGACTTTGCACACATGAAGGAGCCCGTCAGGAAAGAAGGGGACTCTGTGCAGATTAATCCTGTGCAGATGAACACGATCAGGGGCTGGGGCACTGCAGGCGGCTCTCTTCTGATCAGGGCCACCCTGCAGACCCAGAAATGCCCTAATCTCTCCTCCCAGCTGGCCTGTGGTGCCTTAGGGCCAGGAGCTGACGTCAGAGGTTAGGGTGTTTGCAAAGGGAGGGTTGTGGAGACAAGTCAAAGCTTCCAGCACGACCTCAGAATGTGAAAGGGCATTGGAAGAACACTTTCCGATAACAGAAAAAAAATATTGATTTTTAAAAACTCTTACAGTAGACAGAGATGCAGATGACATCACTTCCTGTTACTTAGGAAGGTCAGATAAATCATAAATCAGATGCCAGCTCTCAGCATACTTCTGATCCAGATGAAAGAGGGGTGAAGAAGACTACAGCAGCATGGGGGTGGGTGGATGCAGAGGGCACTGCTGTGTGCTTGGCAGAGCTCACCTGGGCGCTGTCTATGCCCATCTTCTGGGGAGAAGAAAGGATAGCAAGTGAATTTTTTAAAGATTTATTTATTTGGAAGGTGGGGGGAGGAGGAGACAGAGAGGTATCTTCTAACTGCTGGTCCACTCCCTAAATGGCCTGCAGAGGCTGTAGCATGCCCAGACTAAGCCAGGAGCCTGAAATTCCATCCAAATGCATAGCAGGGACCCAAGGAAGACTTGGACCATCTCCTACTGCTCTCGCAGGTGCGTTAGTGAAGGAGTCACAGCAGGGAGGGTAACAAGGTAGAGAACAAAGGGGACCCTCTGGTAATGCGGGACATTTTCCTGGCCTAGCTGGGAAACCAGCCGGAGCTAGAAAACAAGAGGCATAAAGAATTTCATTGATTAGCAAGAGCAGGCTCCAGCACAAAGGCTGTGGAGAAGGTCAGGTGGCTGGAGCTGTCCGTGAAGTCTCAGGAGTACTGGAAAGACAAACAGCTCCCCACCAAGAGGCCCCAGATAGAAGTTTCTCTTTGTCCCATAAAAAGTCACAACCACATGGGAGTTTAAGAAGCCAGATGCACTCCCCATACAAGGAACACTTTTCTTAAAGGACCTTGCACCATCTTTCCAGTGGGTATAAAAGCCCCACATCACTTCCCTTCAATGGCTTTTTCCTTCTGCAGGAGCCCCTCCCAGCTCTTTCCTGGGAGTCTGCCCTCTGCTCTTCTCATCTCTCTGCCTTTTTTTTTTTCTTTAAAATACTTTGCTGAAAACCTTCTTGATTTGTTCATCCGCCTCATACTTCGTGGCAGACAGAGCAAGTTTCCAGAATTAGCAGGGAGCTGGCTGGAAGTTGAGGGGCTGGGACTCGAACTGGTGTCCACACGGGATGCCAGTGTCGCAGGCTACGGCTTAGCCTGCTGTGCCACAAGACTGGCCCCAAGGGCAGGAAGTGAAGTAAGGGATGACACCAGGCTGCTTCTGCTGTCCCCACCCATGGAGCACATCCTACCCCGTGGGAACCTAGCAGTTCCCTAACAGCTTCTTTCTCCTTTGCACTCCTGGCGTGGTTTGCAAACTTGATAGAGCTATCCTGCACAGCTTTCTGTTTCAGTGGGAAGCGCCTGGCTCCCCACTGTCGGCGGCCTCCCGGAGGAGCCTGAGGCTCTGGAAAACTTGAAATGAGGCTTGTGGGACTAAGACATGAGTTTTCCTCTTCTTCAACTGTAATTAATTGAAACTTTAGGAGGCACATGTGGGTAATAGCTGCCGTGTTGGGCAGGACCGTGCTGGAAAATGATGACTGCAGATCGGCCAGTGACTTCATCCTCGGAGAGGCCTCAGTCTCGTTTCCATTTCGCAGCTGAGGATCCCAGGGGTCCGAGGGTGAAGCAACTGGCAAGCACGGAGTGGAATGCACACTCAAGATCTCTGCTCTCCAGGCTACACTTGCAATGACATCCAACTTCAATTCTTGTGCACACCATAGACGCCTGGAAACGCAAGTAGGAGCTCCGAAAACTCTCAACTCTCGGCAAATAGCTATGAAAGGAGGCTGCTCACGGGTAGCATGACTTCTTTCAACACAAACACATAGGAAAGTACTTCCCTTGGTTCTGACTTTGGAACCTGAGTTTTTACAGCTTCCTGTCAGCAGTAATTATATCTGACAGCCCCTCACTGTGCTTTGAAACTTTTCCTCTAATCAGATATCACCCCCATGAAATCATGAGATGGCCACAGTATGGAAAAGACTTTATGAGACTTCTGCCACATCCTGTTAGGCTGTCTAAGCATTATTCTATGCTGTTTACCCTCGGCTGACAAACCAGATTATACTTTCTCGCCTAAAGCAACGGGATGCTAAGGAACTACACAAAAGATGAAGAATTTAGGATTTCAAAAGAGTGACTTGGAAACAAAGAGTGTCAAAGGCAGGATTTTTTAAAGGGCAGCGAAGGCAGCACATAAGGAAAATAGTAGGCAATCATTTTGTCAAATTTTCCTTGAATACTTTGTGAAGCTTTTCGCCCCTTCCAAAATCTGCGAGCCTGAGCTTGGGACACTCGTGTGCCCTGTGCCTGGAACCACACCAGTGCTGTCTCCACGATCCTCTTCTCTGTTAGCGAGCACCCCCTGCAGGGCCCAAGGAAGGTGCAAGGTCATGAATTTATTGAACAGTGCAGGTTTTGACGGCCCACACCACCGCCGTGTGGTTTTACCACCATCTTTGGTACTGCCAAGAGGATTTAAGACAATCCTTCATCTTGCCCTACTCGAGTAAAATCAAAGAGATGATGGCGTGATAAACTGAAACGCAGATAAAGAAATGGGGTAAAACCACAAACTTTGAGGATCAACGTCTGACTGAAATCAATATAAACCATGGGTGACTATTTTATTATCTAAAATCCTGTTTTGGGATAGAGCTAGTGGAGTCGCTGGCTTAGCCAGCTGAAGGAGACACTGCGACCAGTCTCACGGAAGCCCTTAGGTATCAGCAATCATGCAACAGGACCTGCTATTCTGTGGTGGCACCCTCAGCTGGCAGCACATGGGGCAGGTGCACAGGAGTGGCTGGTGGATTAAGGCTGACAGCAAATTCCTTGACAAGCCGCCCATTAGGGAGTGGGATCTGTGTTTCCTCCCCAGAACACGGTGAGCCCTGTGAATGCTCTCACCCATGACACTCCAGCTGGGGCCTAAAGAAGCCGGCAATTGGTATCTTCTGTCTTTTGTAACATTCTCGCTAGGACCCCTTGAGCTGCCATTTAATAAGCCGAGTTACGGTGAGCCCACCATGCAAGAAAGACCATGTACTGGCACAAGAGTAGCGGTCCCAGCTGAGCCTGCATTCGTCATCCCTGCCAAAGATCTGGACATGCAAGTGCAGCCACCACAAGGCAGCTGAACATCCCCAAGTGACCCCCATCAATGCCACGTGGATCAGAGGGGTGTCCCAGCCACGGCGGGCCTGATCCACAAAATCCCAAGAGGAAGTAGAAACAGTCCCTGCTTCACATCTTCGTATTTCAGAGTAGTTAGTCAGGAAAATAAATGGAACACAAGGCCTTTTTGCCTTGCATAACCTATATCCTCTCCAAATCCACCTGTTAACTGCTTCTACTCTGTCACCTGTGTATTTACTAGATATGAGGCTTCATCCTGCCCACCTACCCAGTCACTGCAGCTTTTAACATACCCCTACCAGGGCCAGCGCTATGGCGTAGCAGGTGGAGCCACCGCCTGCAGTGCTGTTATCCCATATGGGCGCCGGTTCAAGTCCTGGCTGCTCCACTTCTGATCCAGCTCTCTGCTGTGGCCTGGGAAAGCAGTGGAGGATGGCCCTAGTGCTTGGGTCCCTGCACCCACGTGGGAGACCTAGAAGAAGCTCCTGGCTTCTGACTTCAGATCAGCTCAGCTCCCTGTTGCGGCCATTTGGGGAGTGAACCAGTGGATGGAAGACCTCCCTCTCTGTCTCTACCTCTCTCTGTAACTCTTTCAAATAAATAAAAATAAATCTTAAAAAAACAAAAACAAAAACATACGCCTACCAATGAAGCCAGAGGACGGTGGGTTAGGCTGAATCTTCTCCTTTGTGTTCTCCTGGATGATGTCCCAAAGCTGCCATATAAACTTAGGATGCAGAATGTAAAACGGCTGATTGGGATTTCTCTGACGATGCTGAATATACGGAGTGAACAGGTTGTAATCTGGCTTCTTGTACCACTAAGGTGGGGAAAACAAAACAAAAACACACAGTCAAGTTCAGAGGACCACAGTGTTGAAAGGAGGCAGGGCATGTGGGCTGGAGGGAGGGGCCTGTGACTCCATAGCCACTTCCCTCCAGGGTGAAAGGCCCAGCACACAGAGAAAGGAGGGTTCTAGCTCTCGTTGGCACTAACACTTTATATTTAGTAAAATGAGAGAAGGGACTGGATGAGGGGCCAGACGGATAGTAAACGCCTTAGCATTTGTGAGCCCTGCAGTCTTGGTTACTACTATTCCATTCTGCCACAGAAGCAGCCATAGATCACACAACTGAATGGTGTGCTGTCTTCTAACAAAATTTTATTTATAAACATAGGTGGTAGCCAGAGTTGGGTCATGGCTATAAGGCTGCTGACCCCTGAGCTCAATCAATGTATTTCAAAAATAAGTTTTCCATCTACAGTGGCAGAACACACATCATTGCTGCCTGGTTCTGGAATTGGGACTGGCAAGATTGATGAGGATGGACTGACATGGGGTGATGGGTATGTTTTAATTCTTGATTGTGATGGTGGGTGCTTGAGTGTATTAATTTGTTAACACTCATCAAAATGTACACATACATTTATTGTAGGTAAATTATTGCATGAAAAAAATCAGGAGCCGGCGCTGTGGCATAGTGAGTAAAGCCACCGCCTGCAGTTCCAGCATCCCATATGGGTGCCACTTCAAGTCCTGACTTCTCCACTTCCGATCCAGCTCTCCACTATGGTCCAAGTCCTTGGGCTCCTGCACCTGTGTGCAAAGACCCGGAGGAAGCTCCAGGCTCCTAGTTTCAGAGAAGCCAATTGGGGAGTGAACCAGCAGATGGAAGACCTCTCTCTCTCTCTCTCTCTCTCTCTCTCTCTCCTTTTCTTTCTGTGTAACTCTGACTTTCAGATAAATAAGTAAATCTTAAAAAAAGAAAGAAAAAAATCAATAAAGTAGACTTTGGAAAGCTTCAGAACTGTGCCAGGTATTACTGTGACCTGAGACTTGGAGATGGTGGGTGGGGGGTGGTACAGTTCATAGAGCTTTGAAAGCCAAGACCATGTTCCCAGTCCTCAACTGCAAAACAAGTTCACTGGCCTTTCATCCCAGATTTCACCAAAAGCAGCTGGATATGCCATGGTTTGCCACAGTGTCCCAGAGGTAGCCTATTTGTATTTTGATGGCTAGTGCTGAATTTGTTTCAGCTCTCTTGTATTTAACTGGCTCAGAAGCAAAAGCCAAAGAGGAACATACTCAAGAAAAGCCTGGAACACGTTCCATTTGAGAACAATAAGCTGTGAATGCACAAAGTTTAAATCTTCTTGCCAACCACTTTTAATTTATTTCAAAAGGTCTTGCAACTCCTGGAGAGATGATGCGACCCTAACACAGTGGAACAATTCTGAGTATAATCAACCCAACCTTCAACGTAACTAGGAATTTCTGAACATCTAGATCTTCTACATGTTTCCCCAAAGCTCCAGAACAAAGGTACTGTGGAGTTAGACTGATAACACTCACCAAGTTTGCTGTTGTAACTAGGTATCATGACAGGGTGTGCACACACATGTAATTAGTTAGGATCCAGGATCACGTTCATTCTGTGTGTTACAGCAGAATCCTCGATCCCCTCAACAGGCAAAGGCAGTGTCTGACCACTGGGGTAGGGGCACCAGGGGAGCCACGTACCAGGTTAAGGTTTGCAGAATAAGGAGCAGGGTCCCAGGCCACCAAAATGACATCTTTATACAACGAACTGTCGACAAAGTGATGGTTGGGATTGGTCAGAATCTGCAAATATATAAAGAAAAAAAAAACAATTTCAGAGCTAGTGCTTGGCTTTTCAGAATTGCATTTTAAAAAGAAGTGAAAATTTTAAAGAAAGTAAGCATACCACCACCACCACCACCACCATCACCAGTGTCTCATACTGTTTTCCTTTAGGGAAGAGAAAGGCTGCCATCACTTTGCTGATGCCCTTAAAGAGTGTTTGGGGAGATGAAGCTTTCAAAACAAAATGGGTCTTACATGTTCCCTCCTCATACCTAGTGGTATGGAATCCAGCTCCTGAAAACTTTAACTCCTGAACTACCTCAGGACCCTAAGCTCTTCACAAGCGCTCTACCATGTGATCTGGAGGGAGAGTAGTGGGTGTGGATGGAAGAAATTCCTCTGCTGCAGATACCAGCCACAGTCTTCCTCTGTGGCCATGTCTGGTTCGGGAAGAATTCTTCAACCTCCCTTTTTTAGCTATCAACTTGGGGGGAAAAATGCACGGCTCTCCCTCATCTTAGTATGCAATTGCTCACCACTATTACGATGTACATTTTCCTTTACATTGTAACGGCTCTGAAGTCAGGACGGACTGCATAGGGGACGTGTATTTTAATTTGGTGGGGTTTATCTCCACCTCTCAGAGAAGTTCTTATTAAAGGAATGGCAGATCTTACAGTCAATGACATCCATGAATTACGGAAATATGGTAATTGTTTCTTTCCTCGCTTCGGGCTACCTGGCGCAGTGAACTGTGCAGAAAGTTAATCGTTTGTTCTGCAAGAAACTCGTCATAAATCACTTATCGCCTCATTTTTTCTACATATTTTTAAAACCCTAGAAATTGTTGTGGTTTGTTCTAAGAATAATTTTGCCATAAATTTGGAAGACATTTTGTATTAAGAACACAAGGAAAGGGGGTCTTTTCCTTTTCAATTAAATCATTTTTAGTTTGTGAATTTCCAAATACCAGACTGACATTGCAAAGATAGCCTGCAAACCCTCAGAGGCCGTTCTTTGGTATTTGTCCTCTTGAATTCCTGCCTTTTTTTATTGCCATGGTTTCTCCTGTGTTCAACTGCCCTTCTCAGTTCCCAAAATGCAACACGCAAGTATATGCTCATAAACATGTCCATATTTATGTTTTTATCTATATCCAGAAACTATTGAGGGAGGGAAGGAGAGATAGAAAAAGAATATATATTTTATGTATCTACTCTGATTTTTCCTTTTCATCTTATTTACTCATTTCCTACTGTTTACATTACACTAAATCCCCATTTTCTGCACTTTTCCCCCACTAATTTGACCCACAGAAATAAGCAGACACAGTGAACATGGATAACCAGATAATTTCTGCTCACTCACCCAGTTAAGCTGTTTATATGTAAAACGCACACTTGTAAAACACCCCGCCATTTACCTGGGAATTAATGATGCGCTTGTAAACACCCCGCCATTTACCTGGGAATTAATGATGCGCATGGTGGTTCTATTTCCAACATCTTTCTCATACCCACGTGTGGGAGCAGAGTTAAATCTCAGAACTGCATCGTGAGAATCTAAGGGCACACAAATGACAAGCTTACTTTTCTTCTCTGTAAAATCACATAATCTAGGAAAAAGTGGTAAAGCAAAGTTTTCAATATCTGAGGCTAATCACATACAAATAAAGTCAAGATACTCATACACATAGTATTCAGATAATTTACTATTAATTTAGAATAGGATCTGCTAAAGGTATAATGACAGCGTGCGTGTGTGTGTGTGTGTGTGTGCCTATATCATCACCTTATATGTTTATGTGGAATTTTTTAAAAAGTGCATGAAAATTCAGTACTATGAAAAACAGTGCATGGATTTCAAGATTTTTTTGAACCAGAGTTGGGTATAGTGGCACAGTAGGGGTTAAGCTGCCACCTGCAAGGCAGGCATCTCCTAGGAGGGCCAGTTTGAGTCTTGGCTGCCTACTTTCAATCCAACTTCCTGCTCTTGTACCTGGGAAAGCAGTGTAAGATGGCCAAAGTGCTTGGGCTCCTACCACCCATGTGGGAGACGCAGATGGAGTTCCAGGCTCCTGGCTTTGGCCTGGCCCAGCCCCGTCATTGCATTCATTGGGGAATGAACCAGCAGATGGAAGATGTCTCTCTCTCTCTCTCTCTCTCTCTCCCTCTCTCTCTCTCTCCCTCTCTCCCTCTCTCTCCTTTTCTCTAATTCTGCCTTTCAAATAAATAAAATCAACCTCTAAAAACCAATTTCTCACAGTGAGAGCCACAGCTTTCACTCCCATCTTACCACTTTGGGTGCTGGTGTAGGCTGAAAAAGAAAACCAGCTTTGGTTTCCATGCAGTCTTGCACACTGCCTACAAGACACGGGCAACGGCAACCACAGAGCACTCCACATTCACCGCCATCGTGTGCCTGGCCCTGCAGGAGGGCAGGACAGACCGCCAGGGTCACCAGCTGTCAGGACCCCTTTTGATCTGTGGTGGCGCAGTGTAGCCCAGCAAGCGTGAACTAGGACACAAATCTACATCTCATGTCATTCCATTTGACAGTCACACTTCCCCATGTCCTCTCAATGCTGGGCTGTGAGCTCCCTGGGAGAGCTATGACACAGCCTATGACACAGGCTGACAACGAGACCGAGAGGGAGAGGCAGAGGAAGGTGGGCTCACCTGGCGTTTGCACAAGACCGGCCAGAAACACACATGTGTCTCAAAAATGCCCAGAAACCAGCCAATGCCTTTGAGCGCCCTAAGGGTCAGGGCTCAAGTTCCAGCTCTGCTTCTGATCTTAGCTTCCTGCTAATGTGCACCCTGGGAGGGAGCAGATGATGCTCAAGTATTGGGGTCCCTGCTACCCAATACGAGGCCAGGATTGAGTTCCGGGCTCCTGGCTTCGCCCTGGTCCTACCCTGGATTTGAGGGAGTGAACCAGTAGATGGAAGAACTCTGTCTCTATTCTTGAAATATAAATAATATATATACATTTAAAAATATATATAAAACATCTTTGAAAAGTCTGCCAATCTCTAGATTCAAGGGGATCTATGCTTTGTATAAATGGTCCCGAATACCTAAACATGTTATATTAAGAGCTGCTTCTTTATTTTCCAACTTGAATTGATTTACTATTTTTATTGAATATTTTTTTATAAAAATTCAAATGGTTTTTGAACTAGATAAGGTAGACTATCCAAAGCAAGAGATGTTATATTTTGGTCTCAGAACCCTCTTATCCTCTTAAAAATTACTGATAACCCAAAAACTTTTGTTTGTCAGGATTATATAGACATTCAACACACTAGAAACAGAAAATTTTTGTATGTTCATTAATTTACTTTTAAATAACCTTTTTTATAAAAAATATATTCTCAAAAACAAAACAAAGTCGTGACAAGACTGTCACTGTATTCATGTTTGTGAATCTCTCACAGCGGGATATTTATGTATTCATTAATTTGAGAGTCTGCTGGTTCACTTCCCAAATGCCAAAAATGGCCAAGATTGGGTCTCAACTCAGGAGCTCCTACAAGGGCAGCAAGAACCCAACCACTTGCACCATCACTGCTACCTTCTAGGGTCTGCATTAGCAAGAAACTGGAGTCAGGAGCTGCAGCCAGGCATCACACCAGGTATTTCCAACATGGTACACTACTAGTATCTTTTTTTTTTTTAAGATTTTTTTATTTTTAAGGCAGAGATACAGAGACAGAACAGTGGGGATGGAGTGGAGGAGAGAGCACTTCCATTCGCTGGTTCACTCCCCAAATAGGTGGAATTTAGAAGCCAAGAACTACATCCAGGTCTCTCACAGGGGTGGCAGGGGCTCAGCGACTGGGGCCATTCTGTCACTGCCTCCCCAAGCACATTAACAGAGAGCTGGATGGGCAGTGGAGCACCCAGGACTTGAATCAGTGCCCACTTGGGATGCTATTATCGTAGGCAGCTGGTCATGGGTCCGCCCCGTCACTCGCGTCTTTACCAGCCTCATAACCACGAGGCTCACTGCCTGCTCCACTTCCGGCTTGTTAGAGGACAGCTGGTTTCTCATCTCTGCTTCTGTACTGGTGTTGTACTACATTGTTTAAGTTGAAGTGTATGAAGACTCCGACATTGTTAAAAGAAAGAACTATTTGGAAAGTCCTTTCAGAGAATTGTGAACATCCTTCTTTGATAGTTCATCAAAACTTGACAAGCTGGCAGACCCGGAAGCAGTTAAGACGCTGGTTAAGGTGCCTGTATCCCACATGGAAGTACCTGGGATCAATGCCAATGCCTGCTCTAGCCCCGACTCCAGCTTCCTGATAGTGCAGACCCTGGGAGGCAGCCCTGCAGCTCAACTGATTGCATTCCTGTCTCCCACCTGACTCTGACCCTGGCTCTGGCTCTTGGTCTGGCCCAGCCTTGGGGTTGCAGGTGTTTCAGGAACAAAACAGCTACAGAAACTCTTTATCCATATGCATTTCTTTGATTTTCATGTTAAAACAAAAAAGTAAACTTAAAACAACATGACAAGTGTTAGTTGGTTGCCTGTAATGTGTAATCAGAGAGCATATGGATGAATTTTTTTTCTTGATAAGTTTATAGTTCCAGATTTTAATTGTTTAAGTACAAAGCAAGGTTCTATTTCATCCCAGCCTGCACTCACCCACCAGGCAGAATCTCATCAGAGTCCTACTTCAAAGAAAACGAGGCTGCCAAAATGCAGACTTTAAAAAAAATCAAAAAGGAACAATTGCAAGTCAGAGAATCCAACAAGCTCTGCTGTGCTAAAATCCATCAGTCTATCTTTCTCTTAAAATGATCTTTTATCCATGATTAATTTTATAATATTCCACTGTGATCATTTGAAAACTACCAGTTCGACAAATTAGGCAAATCTTCCAACCATTGATGCATTTCATTATAAAGTATTTTTCGAAACCTGCACTAGTTGATATCACCATGGGTCTTGTCTATTTTCAAATGTAGGTAACTTCCAAGCGCACAATCAAAATCAATGAATTTTATCACTGAAAACAAATGCAGTCATTTTCCTAAAAGTGCCAGGCTCACTTAATTCTTTTCTGAGAAATTATGTGCCAAACATCAAAGTCTGAATAATTAAACCATGTCTATCTGTCATTTGCTGCAAGTGAAAATTGTATTTCATGCCCAGACTGTTTGGTTCAGCTCACAAGGCAATCACATAAGCGCTTTTCCATTGTGCCCTGAGATGTCAGAGTCCATTCTCCTGTTTCCCACTCTTCACTCAGAATCTAAAACACACGTGTACTGCAGGGCTGAAGGTTCCATTAATGTAATCATTCTTACAGCTCCTCATGGTCGCCCATAAGTGGAAGTGGCACTCTCTTCTTTCACTGCAATGCTTAATAGTCAAAAATATCATTCCAACAAGGATCCTTGGCCCTGCTGCCCTGAGCGGTGCTAAGCAGTCAACAGTTTGATCCATCTTTGCTCTCATATTGTCAGTGCAAATGTGAACAGTTATAAAGGAAAATATATCTGGCATTATTACAAAAAGAGTTTTCAACTATGGAGCCCCTCAATGGGTCCCTAGGGTCTCAGCGGATCACACATGCAAGACCCAGGGCTGGTAACCCTGTGATGAGGCAGAAGTGAGAAGCCACTTCCGGCACGGGAGACAGGTGCTCCAAGAGAATCGGCCATGAGGCTAGGGGAGTGGCAGGATGTCCCCAACACCCAACCATAGCTCCCCATGCAACCATGCTGCCTGCATAGACACAGCCTCTGTCCAACAGTAAGACAAGCAAGCAGTGGGTGCATTTCAACTGAACCGAGCAGTAGTTCTCAATAGTGGTCAGGCTTGAAAACCTCCCAGCATCTTCATGTCCCTTATTCTGGGGCATTGTGTCCTCAGCCTCCTGACTCCCTAGGCAGAGGGATGGATCTCCTTTGGAAGTGGTATGCATCTGAAGAGCTACAAGGCTGCCTGCCTCTAGGTGGCACTGGTTATAGGGATGGACACTGCTCCTGCAGGAAGCTGCCAGTTAGCAGGAAGGGTTGGCAGGGGACGGGGAGTGGGAGCAGAGAGGGTATCTATCACACAGGCATGTGTTGTGCAGCCCACGAAGCTAAGTCATCCGTTCATGTTTAGAAAAGGAATGGATCATA
Organism: Oryctolagus cuniculus; assembly: GCF_964237555.1. Classification (NCBI taxonomy): domain Eukaryota; kingdom Metazoa; phylum Chordata; class Mammalia; order Lagomorpha; family Leporidae; genus Oryctolagus; species Oryctolagus cuniculus. The sequence goes on along the minus strand of NC_091433.1, from coordinate 102,006,618 downwards.
GAGCAAGCCCAAGGGGAGGGAAGTCAAGTCTCATTCCAGAAGGTATTTCCAAGCCGGTGCGTTGTAGTGGTGACCATGAGCATGGAGCCCAGCTGAGTGCATCCACTAAGGAAAATTAAACCCTTCAAGGAGCTGCCAGGCCAGGAGGTGGCCAGCACCAAGTCACCGCCTCACTTTGGGCCCGCATTGCTCCCCCTCCTCCTTGCCTGCAGTGATCAGAAAGCAAAAACTGCAACAGCAAGACAGCAGGTGCTGCCAGGGATCAGAACAAAGCAAGGATTCAGCTCGCTCGACTCCCACATCCCTGGTCTCCTCCCCCGCCACCCTCAACTCTGGGCCCACTTCCCTCCCACCTTCAAAACGGGGCCCTGGGACCATCTGAATGACCTCACTACATCCTGGGCACAGGGGGTTTGAATTCAGACTCTGGGTGTCTCCCTTTCTCCATTTCCTTACCTGTAAAATGGGGATAACTATCTATCACTTAGGGTTGTCAGGCTTCACACAGTTAACACATACAAAGCTCTCTGGACAGGAGCCTGTCTGTAGCAAACACCTTCTAAGTGGTACCAAATGAAGCCTTGTGCTTGAAGAAGCGGTGCCAGACAGCTGTGTCAGCTTTCCTGCCTTCCTGGCTGCCTTGTCTCGCTCCTATCCCCATGTCCCTGGATCCCCTATAGTTCTTACCACCAATACAGCACACCAGGCAATTTCCCCGAGAAGCAAGCCATCAATCACCTCTTCAGAGAAGTCTCGCCCCTTCTTCCTGCTCAGCCATCAGCCCACAGGGTGGGCGAGGAGCCCATCACCTGCACCCCATCTGCCTGCACCTGCCCCCATCCTCCCAACCACAGGACATTGGACTTCCTGTTTCCAGTCTGCCCTCTCCACTGGAGTGTGTGAGCTATCAGGGCTGGGTCTGCGTTTTTCATCTCTGTGATGGCACCAGATCTGCTGGCAAGTTGTTCATCACCAATGCTTGTCAAACGACTACATGAAAGGGCTTCTTGTGTTTATTTTTGAGATAACAGGATATGCAGAATCCCAAGCTCTCTCCAGCCAGAACTGTGTGCCCTGCTCTCTCTTTGTCCTCCTCCCCTGTGTCCCACTACCAACCCAACTTGCCAGAACATGAGTGCCAAGGACACAGATCATGATCCTCCACATCAAGGCTATCACTGCTGGTTAGGGCAGACCTTTCTCTCTGCAGTCTGCATCCACAGGAGTGCCAGCAGTGGTCTCACAGCCAATTGTAATTGCTGATGTGTATGGGCGACAACTGATACTGTTGTGACACCATAAAAGGATGCTCTATGTTTCCAAAGCAGTTCGGTTTGCTTTTCCATTGTATATTTAAAGTGGCAGGGTTTATAATTGCCACACTTCTCTGACCAAAAACAATGACATTGGATCAATCGGTCTTAACAGATGGGATGACAGGGCTGCACTGTCAATGAAGCAGACACCAGGGGGCGCTAAAGGGCAGCCGAAACGGACCCAAGGCTAAGTGGTTTTCAGGGAGAGTGAGTTAGCTGCCCAGTACTGGGGCTATCAGGCTGCAGGGGGCCTCTGGGCAGAGCTCCTGTGGAGTGGCTACACAGATAGCCTCAGGCACTTTCTAGCTCTGCCCTCAGTTTTTCATCAGATCACGACCTTTGCTAAGTCTTTGATCTTCACTTAGCCACTTCCCAAGTCGATATTTAGGGAATGTGTGCTTAGCTACAGTATGCCCCAATATTCCATACAGCTTGAGGAGATCTGCTATTTGAACTCAATCTTCCTGTGAGAACTGTGGACAACCATGTGGTCTGAGGCAGACACCCAGGTAGGCAGGAAGAAGGAGACAGGGCAGGTGCTCTGAGATGCCAGCCTACAAAACCCAGACTGTTTGCTTTCACAAACTGAGTTATGTCACCGTTAGGTGTTCTTAAATGGTAGGTAGAAAGTCTCAATCCAAGGAACCGAGACAAAATAAGGAGGATTTTGTGATTTTAGCACGAAGCTGCCTGGAAGTGCACGCAGCATAAATTAAACATGAACACTAGCATCTAGCCAAGATATAACTGGTATTTCATGTTCACCCAAAACATGGGGCTTCCCAGTGTCTTGCATACTTTCTTGCAAACGCTGAATGGAGTTTACAAGTCTCTGGCCAGGGATATTTATGCAGGAATAAAGAGCTAGGGAATTCTCGCTGGCATGGGAGAGCAATCCAAATAGTCTTCATTTACGATGCAGGGGTGTTTAAAAGAAAACAAAACCAGAAGCAAGTTACTGCCTGTTTAAAGCATAATACTTAAATTCCTCCTCTCCGTTATTAACATTGGTCCTCAGAAATGAGAAGGAACCGCGGGGTTATATCACCCCGGGGACCGCTAAACCACGGCTCTTTCTTAATAAATCGCAGGCTGCTCTGCAGTGGCTCCAGCTACAAACTTACGTGACACAGGAGCCTGCTGTAAAGTCAGCCCAGGGACACAGGGACCTAGACCTCAATCCCAGACTCCTCTTGTTTTTTTTTTTTTTTTTTTTTTTTTTTTTTAATTTTTTTTTTAAAATGTCTCATCCAGCCTCACGGCCCAAGAACATGTGAGCTAAGGGTGGGTTTCGGAGTCTGCCTACTGAGTATCTCACCATTCTGCAGCCAGTCTTCCAGGATACAGAACAATGAAGGGGTCTGTTTAAAAGGAAGCCGGGAGACAGCGAGTATGCCTTTGTAAGGAGACGCTACACCCTGCACGTCACCTGCAGACCAGTTAGGACCTAATGTCATCTCCCATGAGGAGATATTAAATGTGACTGTTTTACACCTGGACTTGGGGCTGAGGCTGTGTGGGATCCCCGTTTGCTTTCCTGCACCTACCACAGAACCGGGAGCATACTAGGGGCTAAACACATGTTTGTTAAGTGAACGAATGAGCAGAAAGGGCCAAGTTGCTTGCTCACTGGTGAGGAATGGAATTAGCCTGAGCATCCAGAGAAGTTTCAGGAGCACAAGCCAAGCCCCCTCCCCACCCCTCTAAAAAAAAAACAAAAAAAAAAAAACAAACAAAAAAAAAACCGCGGAGGCAGAGAGCGGCTACAGGAAGATGGGAGGCTGTGTATCTCTGGAGAGGGAGAGGCTGGGGAAGGTAGGGATAGGAGTGTGATCCTGTGAGGCTCAGAATGCCACGGAGAGCCAATGCCAGCCCTTCCGTGCAGAGCCTGGGCTCTGGGAAGGGAATACGCTTAACCCTAACTTGCTTCCTTCAGCCAGGGGACACTGGGATCTGTGATGCTTGTGCTAAGTTGTCCAGGCTATGGTGCACAGTTGGTCAAATGCCTGTCTAGCTGTTGCCAGGAAGGCATTTGTTAAATGTGATGAACTGAAATCTGCAGACTCTGATTACGGTCACCTATGTCAGTGGGCCTCTTCCTAGCACTTAAGAACAAACAGACGTTGGAAGGAGTTCAACCTGTAGAATGTGATACAGCCTGAGTTCCCCCACCTGTTGGCCTGCCCCCCAGAAACATGCTGAGACAAGTCCTTAAAATAAACCTCTCTCTCCCCCCTCCTCCTCCTTCCCCCCCTCTCCCCCCTCCCCCACCACTACCCCCCCTCCCCTCTGTCTCTCTATCCTACTGCTCTGTTTCGGTGGAGAGTCCCGACTGTGGAGACTTGGAAGACAGAAACCCAGACCCCATAGAGTTATCCCCCATGTTGGAGAAGGCTCCCACTGGGCTCCCGGGGCAGAGACACACAGGTTAGGTTTGGATCAAAACCGAAGAGGAAAGTGCTCACTTGCCCATTGGAAAGTGTGTTCTCTACAGCCCTTCGGCTCTCTTGGGAGCCCCAGGACCACGATTCAGACACGAGACCTAAGGAAACTAATGTTCATGCGGCCTCGTCTCTGGAGCTGCTCATACTTGGGGGGTCTGCTGCACTCCTATTCCTCTTGGAGTTTCTCCCCCATGTTCCCATCACAGGATGGGTTCACCAGGCTTTGGCGGGAGCCAGGCTCGGAGCCTGCGATGGAGACCGCGGCTTCTATGGGGGCAGTAAGGAAAGATGCCAGGTGCTAGCGTGTGCCGCAAGGCACCAGCTCTAAGAATAGGGGCCCTGCTCCAGGGTCACTCTGAGACCTCCGCTGGGGTCCCAGACCGACTCCCCAGCTAAGGCCAGCGGCCCCTGGCCAGCTTCCCGCATCACAGGAGGACCCACCTATTTCCTCCCCCAGGGAGGAGTTGAGGATGGCGCCGGCGGACATGACGACGGCGCAGGTGCGCAGGCCGCGCGGGTGCAGCTGGCTGAGGGGCACGGCGGGCACCAGGCGCCGCCAGCCCAACGCCGCGAAGGGCGCCTCGGTGCCGTCCAGCGTCCGCACCTGCGCGCGTCTACGCAGCTCGCACAGCAGCTGGGCCCGGCTCCGGCGCGCCGCCCGCGGGCCCCGGAAGCGCACCCCGTGCTTGTTGGCCGCCAGGTAGTCCCGCATGGCCTTCTGCAGGCGCGGGTTCAGCATTTTGGAGGAGACGTTCCCCTTCCAGAGCCGGTATAGGAAGGCCCTGGACATGGAGGCGGCCAGCCGGTCCCCGTCCTCGCCTTCGTCCAGAGGTGCGCGGCTCCGGCGCTGTCGCCTGTGCCGCCTTTTCTCGCGATGCGGACTTTGGCCCGGCGCCCCCGGGGAGGGGAGCCCCAGGGTCCCCTGGGTGTGGCTGGGCCACCCTGGCCGAGCCGCCACAAACAAGGAGTCGTAGTCCTCCGGGTAGAAAGCACTTTGGGACTTTCTCCCGACCTGGGATGCAAAAAACTCGTCTTCATCTTCAAACCTGGCAGGCACCTGTGCCCATTGCTGCGGGTCGCCGGGTCCGGAGTGGAAGGCACCGGCCACCTGCGCCCCCGGCAGCACCCTGCTGGCGTCCGCGCCCCCGGGCGAGGAGGGCTCGTGCAGGGCGCCCATGATGGCCCGCTGCTTGCCCTGGACCGGCAGGAGCCCTTGCGTCTCCAGGAAGGAGAAGGAGCTGGGCACCGGCTCAGCGGGGTTGCTGTCGGTAAAGTAGATGAAGACCACCGAAAAGAGGAGCCCCCAAGCGAAGATCCCGAAGAGCATCCGCTGTCTCCATTGCTTCAGGTGTGGTTTCATGGCAGAGCTCTGGGGTCAGCACCTCGGAGCTTGAAGTCGTGGGAGGCAGGCGGGAGCAACCTGAAAAAACAGCGGAGAGCTAAGGTTAGCCAGAGTGAGACACCCGCGGGACGGACGCCGCTGTTGGTAGCCTTGCTGAGTGGTGCTTGGGAATGGGGGCATCAGAAAGCAGAGTCCTACATTAGGGGTGACGCCCTGACCTCACCATCTCAGCTGGTGCCTATGTATTAGCCATACCGTCCCCAGGTGAGGCAAAGCGGATCTGTCTGCCCGCTTTAAGGGGGCCCCACTGTGCCTGAGTTTAAGGAACTCCAAAGCAGGAGAATTGGGCTGATTTGCCCTCTCTCCCCTACTGTCGGACCACCCAAGGCTGCAGGCTGGCTCATATACATCCTACAGTAGCAGCAGCTCTGTGCCTTTTTCAGGGGTGACAACCGTAGCAGATTGTCAGTCTTCCGCCAGACCTGGGAGCCTGCCCAGACATCGCCAGGAGTCCACTGGTGGTGCTGAATGAAGCCAGCCTGAGCGACTGTGGCTGCGGGAGAACATGATGCCACGCTGCCTGCTGACTTTGACCTTGCCCCTAAATAATGCCGTCTGCTTTTGCAGCTAAGCCAGAATCCCTGATGCCAAGAAAGGAACACAGAGGGAAATGACACCGGCAGTCAATTTGTTACGTGCCACACCTTGCGCTTAACACTTGTCCTGGATTATATCTGCTTTTGATTTATCCAGCATCTAAGGTAGGAAGTACTGCTGTATCTGTTTTTTTTTTTTTTTTTTTTTTGAAAAAAGCATTGTGCTGATCCGAAGCCACGAGCTAGGTGCTTCTCCTGGTCTCCCATGCGGGTGCAGAGCCCAAGGACTTGGGCCATCCTCCACTGCACTCCCAGGCCACAGCAGAGAGCTGGCCTGGAAGAGGGGCAACCGGGACAGAATCCGGCGCCCCCGACTGGGACTAGAACCTGGTGTGCTGGCGCCGCAAGGCGGAGGATTAGCCTAGTGAGCCACGGCGCCGGCCCTGCTGTATCTGTTTTATGGATGAAGACACTGCAGCCCAAACAGGAGTTTAGTAACTTGCCCCAAACCACAGAGAGAGCAAGCTTCAGACATTTACGTTCAAGCCATCTGCTTAGTTCTAGGGCTGATTTTAGGCCCACTTCTAGCAGTGAATTCTGCTTCCATCTGCTCACACCAACTCAGCTTACAGTCTCTAAATTAGGCTCCTCAAACTATCTGTGATGAGGGGTCATTTTCCCCCAAATTGCCACTGTCTGATATTTTTACATTTCCGTACCTAATTGTTGTGACCATTTCCGGTTGCTGTCCAGGTTTCTAAATGCTGAAGTTCAAGTTCTGAGTATCTCTGTTTGGGAGCTGGTAATGAGCAGTTTGTGGACAGGCACAGTGTGCAGACACTCAGCAGTATCTTCTACAGGGCTGTTACTCTGTTCCTGTCTGAACTAGGCGCATTGCACTGACACTCAGTACCTGCAGGCAGCGCAGACCCCCTGTGTCAAGGGTTCAGTCCTCCCCAGGACACTGCCCTGATTTCAGATGACAGCTGAGGGTGGGGTCCCCAGGCCACCACACATCTGACAGTTCAGCCACCAAAGTGGGGGGCATTCCTGTGACACCCTTCAGGTTTGACAATTTGCTGAGTGACTAGCAGAAGTGAGGAAAGTGTGTGGTTATACTTTTATTGGAAAGGATACACACAGAGTGGGATCTGGAGGGGATGCGCCAGCAGATACCTCCTCCCAGTGGAATCTGGTGGGGCACCCTCCTGACACATCAAAATGCCCTGTGACCAGAAACTCCCTGAGCCTGCGTGCAGAGCTTTCCTTGATCGATTCAGTCATGGGCCAAGTGATGGAATTCAACCTCCAGGTGCCCTAGTTTCCTTGGAGGTCAGGCAAGTCCAAACTTCCAACCTCGTGACACCTGGTTGGGTTTTCAGGTAACCAACCCCCCTCCCCAAGCCCACAGGAGCCTCCCCCAGTGAACGCATTAGCACAAGAAAGACAGCCCTATTACCTAGAAAATTCCAAGAGTTTAAGAAGCTCTATTCCCGGAGCCTGAGTTTTTATTTTCTCACACCAGGGCTGGATTAGAGGCCTTGTAGACTCAGTTTTTCTGCCTCTTTACCCAGCACTGCCACAGCAGCTCTCGTGGGTGACCAAAGAATGGCAAACAGAGGTTGCTAATTTCAGCATTTGCTGTGAATGGTTTTTAAAACACAGAGGCAAAGGGGCAGGCTGTGCAGAGTGGGGGAAGGTGACACAATGCTGGGAAGCAGTGAGCTGTTGGGAAGAAGTTGAAAAACGCCTGGCCTGGGCCAGCGCCTCCAGCATCAGCTACATAACTTTGCCCAAGTTCAGTGGCATCCAGAGGAGTGCTACCCGCTGAGAAAGTGACCCTGCTTGGTTTCATGCAGGATTCAGATGATCAGGCATAGACTTCATCAGGTGCAAAGACCTGGGTCCCGATGGAGGAGAATGGAAGCCTTGCTTGTATGTGAGACGCCAGACATGGAAGAGGGGGGGATAAAAAGGACATCTGGGGACACACAGAAAGGTAAAGAAGAGCCTAGCAGGACAGAGGAGGTGAGGACACTGGACAGTGTGTTCTCTGCAAGGCGCCCTCGGAAGTAAAAAGAGGCAGAGTTCACCTGGGCACCTGTGAAAGGAATATGCATCCCAGTGCAAAGAAAGATGTTTTTCCACTAAGGAGAATTACCTGGCTCAGAATGCATCGTAATGATAGAAAGAAGTGGGTTTGCTGCCTGGACTCAGGATTTGGCTTCGACTTTTGATCCTCAGAAGCCTTCGCCGCACACCTTCCCTGGCCAATTAAGCGAGTGTTCTCCAAAGTGATGAAATCTCAAAGACAAACAGCAAGCTCTCTGCTAGACAACGCCACGGAAATGGCTCTGCACAGCATGGGGCTCACTCATCGTGTGCTTGTGGCAAGTCCAGGGTACAGTGGAGGTGGGGACGTCATCAAGATTGAAGCCGTGAGTCGTCCTTTTCCTGGCAATGGCAACGCTGCCTAACAGAAAGGCAGGCAGGCCAGGCGATGGGAAGCCCACTTTTCTCTCTAATGGAGTGCGTCTGAAACATTAGGATGACAGAGCTTAACCGAAGTCAGCTGGGATCCCCTCTGCAGTAGCCCCCCATTAGCTGCTCTGATCTGAATGACATCAGGGAACTGTAAGAGGCCCGTCAGGCAAATTGTGTGTCCCCAGGCGCCCATGGCAAGGTGCTCCTGAATCAGACCTTCCCGTGTGTTCTGCCCAGGATGGCTGGGGCGCTGCTGCTGTTGGGTTCTTGCCGGTTCCCCGCATGGCCTTCTCCTCCTCTCCTTGGTGAGTGCCCTCTGCCCTTTGCACTACTTCTCTCCACTCCCGCGGTTCTCCCACTGCTGTTTCCTTTCTTGCCAAGACTCCAGGAAACTCCTATTTTTGCAGGAAAACTCAGAGGGCCCCACTGCTGGAAACTGGATCCTTCTACAATCGCGTATCATGAAGGCTGGTGCTCTTCTCTTAGATACTAATTCCCAAACAAAGAAGCAAGTTGAAATCCCCCATGGATATTCAGGCTAGTACAAAAGACTGTTTAAATTCTCCCTCAAATGGTTCTGAAAGAAATCACGTTTTCCAAAAGGCCCAATTTATCACAAGTTGTCAGATGAAATTAGGAAATGCAAACAGTGCCACAGAGGAAGGCCACCATGCAGCCTACAGTTCAGGCTGCTAACTCCTCTTGTCCAAGGGCAAAGAGAGGTTAATTCTAGGCCTTGCCATTTTAATGATGTCCCTCCCAAGCCCTGGAGGGGACAGGCTTTTATCACCAGTTTTCTTGAATGCAGAGTTGTTTTTTTTTTTTTCTTTTGCTATGCTCTTTGATTGATGGATCTGCTACACCCTCCAGCTGGCCAGGTTTTCTATGGTTTTGAGAAGCACCAGGGTTCTTTTTTTGTGTCTCACAGTTGTCTGAACTAATCTTAAATCCAAGTGTTTATTTTAACATTGAAATACTGAAGAAGATTTAGTGTGAGCTATTATGAGACACGCGCGTGTATCCTCGTAGCTTTCAGGAGTCATTTTCTTTCGAGAATCATGTTTCTAAAATTAGCTCGTGTCACTGTCACATGTCTGAGAAATCACTGAGCCTGCAGGAGACAGCAAGGTGCTTCCCCAGCTGGAAACTTTCTGTCTGCACAACCCCGTGCACATTTACAGGGCCCTTTCTGTTTTCTTTTCTCTAAGAATGTCCCCAGAGTGCTAAGTGCAGAATGCTAAGAGCCCATGCCCCGATTCATTCTCTCTCTAGTCCCAGCTGATGGTTTTTAGGCTAATGTCCAGAAGAACAGGAAGTTCAAGGAGCACAGCGAAGCATCCTGGTGGCAGGAAAGCACCTCCTTCCGTATCTAAGGAGTGAGATCCAGGCAGCCTCGCAAAGTCATTGTTTTAGGAATGGCAGCCCCACTGCGGTGCCTGCTCCTTGCAGTGGGGAGCTATGGATGGATGGTGTAGTCCCATGTGCTAGGAAGGGCAGCACTATGGCTGGCAGACCCAAATAACCTCACTTTGCAAAGCCATAAGTTTTGTTTTATTCTAAAGATTTATTATGTATTTGAAAGAGTTACAGAGTGAGTAGCAAAGGGGGGTGGTCTTCCATCTGCTGGTTCACTCCCTAAGTAGTTGCAAAGACCAGGATTGCTCCAGGCCAAAGCCAGGAGCCAGGAACTTCATCCAGGTTTCCCACTTGGGTGGCAGGGACCCAAACACTTGAGCGGTCTTTCGCTGCTTTTCCCAGGCCATTAGCAGAGAGCTGAATGGGAAGTGGGGCAGGTGGGACAGGAACAGGCACACTTACGGGATGCCAGTGTTGAAGGTGGTGGCTTTACCCACTGTGCCACCATGTGGGCCCCAAAGGCATAAGTTTTAAACGCGCGCACCAGAGCTTGGGTTTCCTTTCACATTCAGGTACAGAGCCACCAGCCTTGGGGAAGGTTGCAAGCTCTGGAGGGGAATAAGCACATCTCACTCTTGTCTTTCCAGCAGCCATAGTGGGCTAGCCTCTGATGGGGACTGACAGTCCCAATCTGTACGTATGAAATGAACAAAATCAATGACTGGAGTTTATAATGTAAGATGGGGATAGGACATTGTAGCCTAACCTCTGGGTTAGGCTCCCACTTGGGACACTTACAACCTGATTCAGGGTGCTTAGAATGGAGTCCTGCCTCCATTTCTGATCCAGCTTCCTGCTAGTGTCTAGGAGGCAGCAGATGATGGCCCGAAGATTTTGGTCCCTGCCACCCATGTGGGAGACCTGAATCGAGTTCCTGCCTCTAGATATTGACCTAGCCCAGCCCCAGCTCTTGCTGTAGCCATTTGAGAAGTGAACCAGCTGATTCAAGCTCTCTCTCACTCTCTCGGTCACTCTGCCTTTCAAGTAAATAAATCTTTACCGAAACAGTAATAGTAATAAAATAAGTGGGAGAAAGCACTACAATAGGTTTGCCCTAACAGGGCCTTGGGGGTGGTTTGGGATCAAGGCGATGCCTTGCTCACTGTACAAGCAGGGACTTGGTTGTTAAGTTGTTCTAGATTAGGCTTCTATTGTCAACAGCAGTCCCAACAGGAGTTAGGGTGCTGGCGGAGCCAGCCAGCAGCAGGGGATTGAGGCCTACTGTTTACAAAGTGCCCACTCTGCACCAGGCAGTGTGCAGAGCACCTCACACATACCATTTTAATTCCTATGTCAGTTCAGTCTACAGCAAACACCTCAACAAGCAGTCTCATCTGGATTTTAGCAACACCAGGGCCGCAAGTGGTTCCCTTCAAATGTGCCATCCCAAAGCCCCTGTCTTTCTTTATTTAATTAATTATTTTATTTTTTTGACAGGCAGAGTGGCTAGTGAAAGGGAGAGACAGAGAGAAAGGTCTTCCTTTGCCGTTGGTTCACCCTCCAATGGCTGCTGTGGCCGGCGCACCGCGCTGATCCAAAGCCAGGAGTCAGGTGCTTCCTCCTGGTCTCCCATGGGGTGCAGGGCCGAAGGATTTGGGCCATCCTTCACTGCACTCCCTGGCCACAGCAGAGAGCTGGCCTGGAAGAGGGGCAACCGGGACAGAACCCGGCGCCCCGACTGGGACTAGAACCCAGTGTGCCGGCGCCGCTAGGCGGAGGATTAGCCTAGTGAGCCGCGGCGCCAGCCAGCTCCTGTCTTTTTTTTCTCTGCATCATGAAGTCAGAAAAAAATTGCTGGGTGCTACTCAAGCACCGTTAGAATCTTGGTGAGATCTTTTTCTTTGGCCCAGTTTTAGGCCGACACTCTGAATTAGCTGGGCCACGTGATCCCCTCCCGTCTCCTTCCCCACAGCGCCCCTGTTTCTGTTCCCCAGGTAGACCGCAGAACGCAGCCTCACCTGCCTGGCATTTTTTGAGAGCTTGGCCTTGAGACAATTCCCTGGTTGATTTTGCATCGTCAGAATGTGCTGCCAACTCATTAGCGTTTTCAGAAAGGCTACAGGTGTGACGGCCTTGGACAGCAAGGTGTGTGCCCTCTAGGCAGGAAGGCAAACCAATTCTGACTGCTTTGTGGTACAGACCCAGGACTGCCTAATACACAGTGGTGGAGGAACAGGGATTAAAGTGATCCTGGAGTGGGGAGGGCATCTGGTGTTGGACATGGAAGGAGGCATCTGTATGGCAGATTTGTTCAAGCCAGGGCATGCCTGAGCCAAGGAGCCTGCGACGAGAATATGTATGGTGGACAGATGTCTTGCCCAGGCCGGATGAGGGTGTGCCGCTCTCACAAGCAGATGCCTTGCCTTTCAGTCTCAGATGATTTCAGCAGTACAGGATTTTTGCTCGAGAGGCAGGGCAGATGGGAAATGGTTTGCAAGGCAAAGACTCACATATGTGAGCCGCTCTGGGCAGCTTTCAGTTGGTGGCAGCGATTCCAGACGTCTGTCATTGGTTGTGCGGGGGCAACACAAACTGCCTATCAGCTGAGGTCTGCTGGCTTCCTGCTTTGGACACCACTGGGGCCTGTTTGTTTTACAATAATTAGCAATCAAATATTTACACTTGATACCAGTAATGTGCCCAGGCTCATGACTGCAGCTGTAAATTTGCATCAGTACTGATGTCCACTAGTCAAGAATATGGAAGGCTGCAGAGCTGCCCTTGAGACTGGACAGGTTCACCTGGATGCCAAAAAATGTGAAGTGGGCTTTGGGCTGAAAGTGCAGGTGGCTGGCAGGTGGCCCATGCAAGAAGGCTATAAAGAGTACTCAAACAATATATTTCACTTTGTGTTTCTATGGGGGTGCAAACTGTTGAAATCTTTACTTAATGTATACTAAACTGATCCTCTGTTAAAAAAAAAAAAATTATCAACTCCCAACTTGACTCTCACTGGGATTAAACATGACAATAGGTCTGATCTGATTTCATCATCATTTAAAAAAAATTCATCTATTATTTTTCACTTTATGTTTCTGTGTGGGAGCAAACTGCTGAAATCCTTACTTAATGTATACTAAGCTGATCTTCTGTATATTAAGATAATCGAGAATGAATCTTGATGTGAATGGAAGGGGAGAGGGAGTGGGAAAGGGGAGGGTTGTGGGTGGGAGGGACGGTATGGGGGGGAAGCCATTGTAATCCATAAATCGTACTTTGGAAATTTATATTCATTAAATAAAAGTTAAAAAAAAAAAAAAGAAGGCTTCTATAACAGCAGTGGCCACCATCTCTCAGGAGAAACATTGTGGGTTGCTCACCATCCTAGGGGTCGAGGGCATCACAGTGAGCTGGCAGGGGGCAGTGTGCCAAGGCAAGGGAGTGCTGGCATCACACTGACCGGCCAGCATCCCTGGCATAGACATTGAATGTGCAGACATGACACTGCCTGTTATATGGAGTAAAGGTGATGCCTGATTGACCAGAAAGCCCTGTGGTCAGGCAGCTGTGCGTGCTTAGATTCTGAATAAATTCCTGGTGCATCCGTTTCTGCATCAAACACTGAGTCACAGCAATGCTTAAGGTATCATTGCTCATGAGACAGATAACTAAGCAGCCATGCTTAGCACAGTGCCCGGCCCAAAGTGGGAGCTCAATTACTATTATCTTTCCATCTAGGTTTTGAAAAACCTGTAAAAATGGAGAAAGTGGACTCACCAGCGTAGATTTCCCTATGGAAGACTGGTCCCTTGGGCACATGCTTGATGGTATTCCTCTCTTTAAGGGATGCTACATTGACAGGTGCCAGTTTAGATTAACACTACTGTCTGATTCCAGCTAATAAGCACCAAAGACAGTGCCTAAGTAAACTCCTCTCTGTGCTGTTTCTATCAAAAAACATAAACCTGCTGTACACTGAATGCCTGATAAGTATCTTCTAATGGATTCACTGTGTTAATCAGCTTATAATTTATTCCTCTATAATTCAACAAATGTTTATTAAAACTGAAGTAAGGCTGGATATATACGGCATGATGCTTTGCCCTCAGGGAGCTGACTTAGTTCCTAGGAAATGAAGATTTAAATGCGCATGCAACAAAGGAATGAATAAAAAGGATACTATAGGTTCAAATTCCCGCAGCTCTTCAGTCCAGACAAGGAGGCCTCTCGCAAGAATCCAGGAAAGAGCTCTAGGGTTCAGAAGGCTTCCAAGGCCCCAGGTGAAACTGGTTTCTCTCGATGGAAAAAGAGTTTTATGTGGTAAGATCTACATTTTTAAAAGGCTAAATGTCTTAGCTCCATCGCCATGGATAAATCTCAAACAGCAAGACTCAGGGGAAAAATAGATGCTGTAAAAGCAAACCTACAGAACTGGGCCATTTATGTAAAATGTAAAGCATAAAATACATACCACGTCACCCAGAAGCCACCTCAGGGAAGGGCAGACAGAGATCTGGATGGATGGGAGGGAGCACACTTGCCTGCTTGCTACAACGCATCCTCCCTTATAAGGAGAAGATCGGGGCCGGCGCTGGTGGCGTACAGGGTAAAGCTGCCGCCTGCACTGCTGGCATCCCCTATGGGCACTGGTTTGAGACCCAGGTGCTCCACTTCCTATCCAGCTCTCTGCTGTGGCCTGGAAAAGCAGTAGAAGATGGCCTAAGTCCTTGGGCCCTTGCACCCGAGTGGGAGACCTGGAGGAGGCTCCTGGCTTCTGGCTTCAGATGGGTGCAGCTCCAGCCATTGTGGCCAACTGGGGAGTTAACCAGCAGATGGAAGACCTCTCTCAGCCTCTCCTTCTCTCTCTGTGTAACTCTGACTTTCAAATAAATAAATGAAATCTTTTTTAAAAAAATCAATAAATAAAGAGAGGATCAGAAGTAAATAAGACAAAATATTAAGAATGTATCAAATCTGGGGACATAAGTTCCCTTATTATATTAATAGTTTCTCTATTTAAACACACATTTAAAGTACTTAATAACTTTCAACACTTACACATTTGTAAAATAAAGTTGTAAGAAACTGTAAAAACGAGCAAGAGAAATCACTAAGTGTGTTTATATTTACAGATGTGTTTCCAGAGCCGCACAGGTGAACCATACTTCTAATAATATCATCACACAGAGCATAAATCCAGCATTTCACACTGGTCCCCGCATGGAGGTGAAGCTCTCATCCAATGATATCATCAGTCCAGGGAAGAATAACGTGAGACTCCCTTGGCTTGTGGAAGTGTGGAAGGCCCTGAGCTCATGGTGGGACAGGGGTTCAGGCCGTGGCCCCTCCCAGCCCTGTGAATTTGGGAATCTTCCGTAAAGTGAAGGGAATCCTGACCTCATGGTGTTGTTAACAGGAAGACGGATTTTAAATGACAAAATGCAATAACGAGTCTGTAGGTATTCCCGTCAATAGCAAGTATCTAAAATTACCAGCTATGCTGTGTGAGATCCCTAACTGATCTCATCGGATCCCTAACTGCTGGAGACAATAGAGTCCTCCTAGAACTGCTGTGTCCCAGCTAGGAGACGCACCAGGAGTGCTGCCCCAGCTTCTCACTCCACCTCTAATCCTTTCTACTGAAAAAGGAGTCCCCAGTCCACTGAGACGTGGATTTTTTTGGACAAGCAGAGTGGACAGTGAGAGAGAGAGACAGAGAGAAAGGTCTTCCTTTTTGCCGTTGGTTCACCCTCCAATGGCCGCCGCAGACGGAGCACCGCGCTGATCCGATGGCAGGAGCCAGGTACTTATACTGGTCTCCCATGGGGTGTAAGGCCCAAGTACTTGGGCCATCCTCCACTGCACTCCCTGGCCACAGCAGAGAGCTGGCCTGGAAGAGAGGCAACCGGGACAGAATCCGGCGCCCCTACCGGGACTAGAACCCGGTGTGCCGGCACCACAGGTGGAGGATTAGCCTATTGAGCCACGGCGCAGGCGAGACGTGGATCTTAATGTGAATTTCCATAGACCCCAAATGTCCCTCCAGCAGGTTGGCCCGGGGTCTAGACTTGGATAAGCAAAGGAAAAACAGGCAATGGGACTTCTCCCTCATATCCAGAGCACAAGTTTCGCGTGGCCTTCCCAGTGATACAGTTATCCTCCATCTGTCTTTCATGGCAACAGCCGGGGTGCCATGTGGTTACTGTTTGAGTCTTCCTCAAATCCAATGGCCTGGGAAGTCCATTCATCCATGCCCATTTTATGGGTGAGAAAACAAGAGTCCAGCTTGCATCCACTTGCAGTGTCCACCTGGTGCTGCTGGAGCAGTCAAAATGAGAACAATGGTGATGTGCACTCTCCTCACCTCCCAGAGTTCAAGCAGCAAGGGAAAAATGCATCAGTATGAACATTTTAAATTTAGACACCCTACTCATTCATTCAGTTCCCATAATATGAAGAACAGTCAATATTTAGCTCTAATAATTATGTCTAATTTTAATAAATTCTTTGTCTCGTAAAATAGCTGTCAATGAAAAGATGACCTGGTATACATAAAAAGAAATCACTTTGGCGCACCTGGAGATGCTAATGAAAAATATAGACAGGTGATGCTGGTGCTGTGGGGTAGTGTGGGTTAAAGCCCCAGCCTGCAGCGCCAGCATCCCATATGGGCACCAGTTCCAGTCCCGGCTGCTCATCCTCCGATCCAGCTCTCTGCTATGGCCTGGGAAAGCAGAAGATGGCCCAAGTCCTTGGGCTCCTGCACCCACGTGGGAGACCCGGAGGGAGCTCCTGGCTCCTGGCTTCAGATCAGCGCAGCTCTGGTCTTTGTGGCTATTTGGGGGAGTGAACCAGTAGAATAGAAGACCTCTCTTCCTCTGGCTCTACCTCTCTCTGTATCTCTTTCAAATAAAATAAAATAATTTAAAAAATAAATAAATAATTGAAAAATATAGACAGGTGAACATTTTTCCTGGGCGAATAAAGACACAAGTTGTTTTCTTTGTAAGGCTGTGCTGCAGTGGTGTAGCCGTAATGTGCCAACAGTTTCATTTGAAGGATGAAACTTTAAAAATTTTACTAAAGAAAATGCTAAGTCGTTAATGACCTTACACTTGCTCTGTATGATGGGATGCGTTATCCACACACATCGTGGAATGAGTGAGCCATGTGTGCCTGGGAGGATGATTTTAATAGAAGACTCAGGGTGAGAGAAATGCATTAATTTTTATACCAAGATGCCATATACATATTTTGAAGTCAAATATAAAGTTAATTTGAATATTTAATACGAAACCTGAAACTTCAAAGAAATTTCTCAGTGTGAGACTTTCAACATTGCCCTAAATAAATGTTCTCCCCTATCTGCGGAGTTGCCCCTTCAGAAAGGGTGAGAGGCACTCAGGACAGGAGGATGCTGGGTGAAACTCAAGAATGAGGTCCCACAGTGGACTTCAGGGTAACCTAGACATGGGTCAGGTGTCTTCTGCCCAGTACGCTTGTCAAGCGTGCAGTTTTCAAAGTTATTAAACAGGTGCCAGGGCACAGGCATTTGGCTTGTTGTTCAAGATGCCTGCATCTCACATCAGAGTGTTTGTGTTTACTCCCCAGCTCTGACTTTATTTCCAGCTCCCTGTTAACGCAGACTCTGGGAGACAGCAGTAATGTCTTAATTAGTTGGGTCCCTGTCACCCGCATGAGAGACCTGGATTGAGTTCCCATCTCTCAGCTGTGGCCCTGGCGCGGCCCTGGCTGTTGTGGGCACCTGGGCAGTGAGCTGGCAGATGGGAGTGTGTGCTTTGTCTCTCTGTGTCTCCTATTCTCTGTTTACCTGCCCTTTAAGTGAAATTTTAACAATTTTTTGAGATTACCAGATTATGAAGTCATGTCTAATTGTGAGGACTAGTTAGCTCTGATCATATCTTCCAATTGCCAACAAACTCCACCGATTTCTAGTCACTGAGTCACTGTTCCCATGTGAACAGCAGCACATAAGGCTTTCTTCATACACATGTGAGCATGCACACAAGAACGGCACTGACTGCCCATTACACGTGACCCATCGCTTTATTCATTCATCCGTCTGCAGACATTGGGCCACCCACCATGTATTGGATCCCAGGTGGCCAACAGTGAGCACACTGAACTTCTAGTGACGTGGGAAATACAGAAGTGAGGTCTACAAATCTCGCAGGAGACTGCACACTCGCTATTGGATTTTTTCCCATCACATCCCCTTTTATCCTATGAACTTCCCTTTTGCAGAGCGGACTTCCCACCTGCAAAGGATAATTGTCAGGAAGGAATGGGAGACTCTTTAAGTTCCAAAGCTGCATTTCAAAGGGTGGGGGCAAGGACAAAACTGGTAAGAGCACCTACTGAGCCACTCTTCCCTTGGGTCCCCAGTGCCATGCCAACTTCAAACTCGCTGGAGTTAATTGCAAGAGGAAGAGGAAACTGGAGGTTAGTGTGAGCTCTGAACATGGAAGGAGGTGAAAACAGGTGGAGCCATCCTGCCCCTGGAACCTTGGGACACCATGATACTCCAGGAATCACCTGAGCCCTTGGAACAGTGGTACTGTGATGACTGTCGGAGCCACCGTTTCCATCCCTACAGTAGCATGGGAGATTAGCACATGTGGCCCACAAAGTAGGGAAGATCCCACAGGCCTAAATGGTGATCTGCAGGCATGGGCATGAAGGTGTTAGAAGCAGAGGGCAGCACACACTGTAAAGACCATGTGGAGGCCAAGGCCCGACGGTACAGCATACATCTAAGTGGATGCCAGCTAAGACCCAGACAACTCCCCTGACATCATGAGACTATCCAAGTCCCCAGGATTTAAAGGAGAAACAGGGAACTTAAATCCCACATACAAATATATATGATTGAAAGGGTTGACTGAATCAGCATTGAAATTTCCTAATTCTAAATAAAATGGGAATCTCAAAAAACAGCTTATGTTGAACTTACGTTGAAGTTACATGTCTTGAATGCTTGTGTATGTAGCTTGAAAATATATACCTGTCTATGCATGTAAATGTATGGTTATAATTGAACTACACCGTCTATATATGGACATCTCCTACATATATATCTAGAGCCTTGGAAATGCTGGCTTTCATGAAATAGACTAACAGCAACTTTTGAAAATATTATGATTCCAGGGTTTTTGTCACATCTAGTAACAACCAGCAGTCAGTGGGTTTCAGCATCCCTATCAGAGTTCGCAAAAGACTTTCCCTCACAAACATGTTTTGGATAAAACTTAACCGTACACAATTGAGTAGAAACTTAGAGGTATGACTTCTAGAAGTTTATTTTGTGGTATACGGTACTAGAAGGAAGAAAGAAAAGTGAAAACAGTAATACGTCCCACTCAGCTTTGACTGACTGCATAGAACTGGCTGGCTTGAGAGGACCACACATTTGGCAGTGTCTTGGGAGGCGCCAACATGGAATTCTGGAAACTTTCTGCTCTTGGAATGTCAATGACAGGAGGCACCGTGAAAAGAGAAACGTGAGAGCACTGTTGTGGTTGCACCATCAGACATGGAACCTGAAGCAAGCCAGGATGACACAGGCAGGTTGCACGGCAGAGGAGAAGGAAGCATCACCAGTGTGACACTATGAGTCATACCCTGATGAATTGTGCTGTAGTGTCTGTGTTAAACAAAGATGACTCCTTACTCCAGTCTATTTTCTTTGCTGCCAGAACCCCCTTCTGGCCAGCGGAGAGCTCTTTCTAACAATCTGTAAATAGCTCATGACGTACAAACTGTGCTACTGCCCCTCACTGTGAATATTCATGTAGACATGTGATACAGGTGTGTACATAGATTTGTGTATTAAGCATTCATTCTGTGTCTAGGCACTATGCTAAATGGGAATGGGGCAGGTTGTTTTTTTTTTTTTTTTTTTTTTTTTGACAGGCAGAGTTAGAAAGTGAGAGAGAGAGAAAAGTCTTCCTTCTGTTGGTTCACCCCCCAGATGGCTGCATGGCTGCTATGGCTGGGGCACTGCGCTGAACCGAAGCCAGGAACCAGGTGCCTCCTCCTGGTCTCCCATGCGGGTACAGGGCCTAAGGACTTGGGCCATCCTCCACTGCCTTCCCGGGCCACACCAGAGAGCTGGATTGGAAAAGGAGCAACCGGGACAGAATCCGGCACCCCAACCAGGACTTAGAACCTGGGGTGCCGGCGCCAAAGGCGGAGGATTACCTAGTGAGCTGGGGCGTCGGCCAATGGGACAGATTTCAACGACAATACAATCTAGCCTTACCTTGCATGATCCTCCCATTTAGTCTGAACTGATAAAGTTGTCATCATGATAACTGTCAGCCAAGAACATTCCATCGCTAAATAAAATAGATGTTCATTTATTATCTCATGGTGTTATATAAATATAAAAGTGATGTTGCATTTGGATAACTTGCATCTGATTCCCATGCTGAGCCAATGAGAATTCTGCAGCACAAAGGAAATCATTTATCTGACATGGATTCACTCAGCAAACATCTCTCATAAGCTAATACTCAGACATAAAATGATCAGCGATCATTCCAGATAGGACACAAAGCTTAAGCGAGATGCTAATACCACTGCACCACAGTAATAAAACAGTGCTGCGTGTGATGCTGTCTCTCCCTCCAGTGTGCGTTTGCTCATTTTATTTCTGCTCTTGGCAAGACTTAAATAAAGGTTTTTTTTCTTTGCTCTACAAATGTTTGCGGCAGCTACATTACACTGACTTAACACAGCATTAACTACAGTACAAATATACACTCCCCAGATTGCTTTTGGAAAAAGGAAAATGTTTATGGTCTCTATCACAGAAACCCTGAATTCATCAGTCTAAAATTATTGAAAATGTCAGATGAGTTTGATAAAAACCTGTACCTGGAATTCATTTCTGAACGGTGTAGGGTTATTGCATTGATTTCAAAGGAAAAAAAATACACATCCTAAAAGATGTTCTGGCTTTTTCAAAATGTAAAGTTCAAGTGAAGCCATGTATGGCTACTGTGTGTTTATACCAAGTTACATGCTAAGAAAAAAAAGCAAGTATTTCTGGCTTGGCTGCCCTTCTCGTTTGAGTAAAACTTTTAGTCCCGATTCTGTAATAAACCAAAATATCAGTCCTAAGTGAAAATAACTGAGAAGCACGGACTGAGATGAATGGAATTTTATGGTGCTTTCCTTTATGACCCCGGCAGTAAACCGAGACTGGGAATAAAAGCAACATGGAGACAGGGAAGTAAGGGCATGGAAAGTTAAGCAAATGTTGGAGAAACCAAATCACTCAACTACTTTAAAGATAATGAATTGGAGAGATGACATCTGTGTCTGTTTTGCCTGATCCCCAAATCAATGGATACCTTAATAGATTCATGAGTTCATTGTTTACAATGCAAATATTTTCTTTGTCTCAGGAAAACCTGAGAACAAGACATCTGTAGGGATTTGTTCTCTCTGCATCCTGGACAATCAGAAGCTCGCCAGCCTGTGTGTTGAGCTGGGACAGACTTTACAAGGCTCCAACCTCATCTTCTTATAAATGAAGAACCCAAGGCCTGCAGAAATGAGGCAGGTGACCTATGGTTATGAAAGTAGCGGGAGACAGACGCAGAATCAAAATACAGGTTTCCAGCTCACACCTGCTGTCTCATTCCCTCTGTCTTGCCCTTCTCTGTCAATAAGTAATGGAAAAGGACTGAAATATGTAAAGCCTACAGAAACCTATTCCACTCCCAGTATGCTCCTGGTCATCTGATGATGCTGAGTGGGTCAGACCATGGATTTGACTTCTAGAATATAGTCAAGTGCCACTTAAGGCCAGGGATACATTCTGAGAGATGCACCATTAGGCAATTTTGCTCTTGTGTGAACATCACAGAGCGTGCTTGGGCAAACCAAGCTGGCTATGAGGTCATTAGGTGATAAATCTCATGTATATGCCATCTGTTGTTGACTGAGATGTCGTGATGCCACATATGACTGTGTGCTGCTTATTGGTAAGGCACAGAGACAGACATCTTCCATCTACTGGTTCATTCCCCCAAATGCCTACAAAGGCCGGGGCTGGGCCAGGAGCATGGAACTCCGTTTGGCTCTTCCACGTTGGTCACAGGGATCCAGCACTTGAGCAGTCAGTCTGCTGCCTTGCAGGCTAGGCATTGTCATGAGGCTGGCTCAGAAGAGGAGCAGCCAAGACTTGAACAAGGCACGCTGATACAGGATGAAGGCATGGATGGTGACTTCACTGCTGTATATTTTAAAGATCTGTAGCTAGATAGAATTCTGCAAAAATTGAGGAAGCATGCCAATACAATGGCTGCATTCTAAAGTGTGCAGAATCATTCCAGGGGAGTTCAAAATATGCTTTGGCAAGCACAGGTAGCCCCCGCACCAAGGCACAGCATTCCCAAGACAGACCACCATAACATGGCAGCCTCCTGGCACAAGGGCACCAGCCACCATGGGCACCATGCCCCCCAGAAAAAGAGACTGGCAGAGTCTGGGCCCACCGTTGGCTGCAGGTGGGATCTGCAGCTACGTCATTCATCTCTGCCATCCTCAGCTCTTTCAGCTGTAAACTAGGAATTACCTGCTCTGCCCATCTCACAGGGTAACTGCAATAGATAGAGACTGCGTACAAAAAGGATATGGAGCTAGGAATCGCTGCTGTTGTTACCGTGTGAGTGTGCATCCTTCCTTCTTCCTAGGGAAGGTGGCACAGAAGCTGCAAAACAACAGTGGTCCCCAGTGTTCAGTGCCTGGTGCTGCTCAGAGTCTGGGGATGTCTGTGTAAAATGCAACTTCCTGGGTTCCACCCCAGACTTACTAAACCAAAACCTGGGAGCCGTGGCCCACCAGCCTGCCTTGTAAAGGCTTCCCACAGGATTGCACACCCCTGCTGAGCTGTGGTTGCCTGAGTGAAAGCCAGAAGAGGCCAGGAAAATGGGCAAGGGTGTTGCATGTGTGCCTCGGGTGGGGGGTGGTTTGGTACTCTGGGCATGGTTTTCCACAAAAGCTATGTTAAACACACTGATTGGAATTCCCAAACTACATACAGACACCTGTCCAACCACAGTCTGAGGATTCCCATAGCACCTAACAAAGCCAGTCTCTCCCTACAACGAGTTACACCTTGGAGGCCATGTGCAAGGCCAGACCCACACCTGTTTGCCTTGGCACAGGCTACCGCCTTCAGCAGCCTTCTCCGTTGCCTGGCCTTGGCCTGTGCGGCCATAGCGCATCACACATCACTCTTCTTCCTAGGCAAAATCTTTAAAGGACCTGTGCCTGGCACACTTTACTCCCAGTGTTTGATAGACAAATAAAATAAATGAAAGAACAAATACAGCATTGATTATACTTACAAAAAAAAAAAAAAAAAGGTACCACCGCATTTAGCACTAATCCCTTAGTAAAACATATCCAAATTTCCTTTCAGGAAGGCAAAGATAATTCGCATCTGAGTCATAAACACCAAATACATTTCCAGTGTAAAAGTTTTCTTGGGCAAATTACTAAGCCACAGATCATTTTCTTCAACTGTAAGATTTGGGGTAACATCACACCACTTAGCCCTCAATTAACAGGATGTTAACTAAGCTGTCTACGAAAGGGGCTTCGTGCACTGCCCAGAACAGACGCTCCAAGAAGGCCCCTTTCTTTCATCTCTTTTTCATTCTCCATGCTCTCTGATGGCCTCTGTGATGGTCAGCAAAGGCCAGAGCTGGTTACCGACCCCCCACCCCCAAAAGGAACTCCCGTGCTCAATGTTCCTCCTACCGCCTAGACTACTGATAAACAGTTCACAGTTGCCTCCAGGGAGGGGCAGCGGAGGAAGAGCGAGCTCCATCGCCGGCATTTGCTCACGCTGCGGTGTAAATATCTCCATCACTGCCAACTTTAAGCTACCCCGTGATGTCCCTGAGCAGAACCGCTCACCGTTGTGCACACCATTTCCGCCACACAGGCTAGAATCACCTCTAGAGCACAGAAGATGGCACAGTGAAATAAAATCCAGCAAGAAGTGCTGAGTGCTAGGCCGGCACCGCGGCTCAACAGGTTATCCTCCACCTGTGGTGCCGGCACCCCGGGTTCTAGTCCCGGTCGGGGCGCCGGATTCTGTCCCGGTTGCCCCTCTTCCAGGCCAGCTCTCTGCTGTGGCCAGGGAGTGCAGTGGAGGATGGCCCAAGTGCTTGGGCCCTGCACTCCATGGGAGACCAGGAGAAGCACCTGGCTCCTGCCATCGGATCAGCACGGTGCGCTGGCCACAGCGCGCTGGCCGCAGCGGCCATTGGAGGGTGAACCAACGGCAAAGGAAGACCTTTCTCTCTGTCTCTCTCTCTCACTGTCCACTCTGCCTGTCAAAAAAAGAAAAAAAAAGAAAAAGAAGGGCTGAGTGCTGAGTATTTACCACCCTTGTTTCTAATGTGAAGTTAAAACTGCTTGAAAATGTCCAAGTCAGCTCCAGCACAGCTCCATATCTCTCCTCATCAAGAAAACTCAGAGCAAGTTTGAATTCCAGGCTTTTCAGTCTGCCTAAAGAGCTGGGTTTAAGCAGGACCGTTTACACAGATGCAGAAAGCACCCCTGGAGTTTCTACAGGGGTAGAATCTGCCTACAGGTTCTGTGTCTGGATAGTCCTGGCTGTTTCTGTATGAATGAGCTCTGTTGGGGGAAGTCTACTCCAGGATGCCTGACACCCAGGATGCCTGACACCCAGGGAGCACCCAGGGAGCACCCAGGCGATCGTAATGGCACTAAAGAAGCTACGGAGGGCTCCTTTCCTCTCTGTCACGTCCTTATTGCACACATTTATTTATGTGGCTTCAGTTGCACCTGAGGTCCGTGTTCATGCTTAGGCGCTATGCCATGATGTAACAAGTTTGTGGACCCGTGTGTGACATCTGATATTTCAGCTTTGGACGAGGGGAACCGAGGCACAGCGGAGGAAAGCAAATTGCCTGTGTGAGAGACGTGGGACTGCAAGGCAGGCCTGACATTTCTATGAAACGGCTTTCCTCCTCAAAGCCTTGAAGGCGCTGCATTTGATTTGCTTATTCGTTTGTACAGACACTGATTCGTTGGTTGCAAAAGCTGCAACAAAATACATTGTGACTTATGAAATATTTTTTGCAGCCTGCTCAGTTCTGGAAGTGACATTTAATGTCTCTGATTTGCATTTGCATTGGACTCTCTTTACAACAACAGAAGCAACCCTCCCCTTCTGAAGGCTTGCCCCAGCATGAGTGGTAGGAATGACTTCTAGTAAAGACTTACTATGGACAAAGTGTGGTGCCACGCACAGACAATAAACTTGACTTCATTTAAACAAACAGAACAGCCTGTGAGGAAACCTTATTGCCTCTGTTTGTGATGATGACATGAAGGCTCCTTGAGTGTGGGAATCCACAAGACATCAACAGGGCTGGAGTCCTGGGTATGTGACCTGAGCGATCACATAGGACTCCCCTGCTCAGAAGGCCATACTTGGGTCAGTCTGGAAGTTCTCAGTAATTTTCCTTTGACTTTGTATTCTACACAGTGAAGTCAGATGGGCACATGGGAGAATGAAGGCTGTGGGTGAGCAGAGCAGATGCGTGTAATGTGTGTGCAATTCGCATGTCCACTGCCCATTCACATCCAAGCATTCATAATGTCCTGGGAGCCCAGGATTCTGGAGAGGCCACAGGGCATGGAGTTCAGTGAGACTCAAAACACAGACAAGGTAAACACATTCTCTCTGTGATGGGGTGGGTGGGAGGGAATCTGACAGCCCGGAGAGGCCATGTTTTAGAACCAGAACTGGATTCAAAAGATAAAAAAGAAGGCAGTGGAACTTCTAGAAACACAATGACCAAGGACCCTATATTTTTCTTGCTGATGATCCTGCATTAGCCAATCACTTGCACTGAAAATGATGACACGGAAAGCAAGCCCCGCCCTGCTCATCAGCCACCTGAAGGTAGAATATGCGTGAATCAAGAAGTGAAATAAAAGGTAGGTATTACAGAGCAGTGGGTTAACTACCGTGTGAGATGCCCGCATCACATGTCAGAGTGTCTGGTATCAAGTCCCACCTTCGCTGCTGACCCAGTTTCCTGCTTATATCCCTGAGAAGGCAGTGGTTAATGGACCAAGGACCTGGGTCTCTACTACCCACATGGCAGACCCGGCTGGGAGTTTCAGGCTCCTGGTTCGCAGTCTGACCCAGCCCTGGCTGTTGTAGGCATTTCGAGAGTGAACCAGCAGATGGAAGATCTCTCTCTCTCGGTCTCTGTCTCTCCCTCTTTCTCTGTCATTCTGCCTTTCAAATAAATAAATCTTTTGAGATGAAAAGGAGTGAAATAAGAACAGTAGAGTTAGTGTTCAGCAGCTTTTGCCACTATTTGGGTAAGAACAGAAGACATTTGCCTGTGCCAGCCATGAATTTGGGTGATTGCAAAAACGTGCTAAATGTCCTTATGTCTGCATTTAAAATTGTCATTGCCTATGAAAAAAATGTGCAGAGAAATGCATGTAAATAGTTAAACTTTTAATTTTTCTTGATTTAGAAGACTCAAGACAAATCAAGAGAGATGTAGGAGTGGGGGGTGCAATGGAGGAAAATAAAATATTGGAATGGAAAGGCAAAAAAATTTGTTTTAGTACTTCTTTTTTTAAAGATTTTTTTTTGAAATTCAGAGTTACACAGAGAGAAGCAGAGGCAGAGAGAGAGAGAGAGAGAGAGAGTCTTCCATACTATGGTTCACTCCCCAGTTGGCTACAACGGCTGGAGTTGAGCCGATCCGAAGCCAGGATCCAAGAGCTTCTTCCAGGTCTCCCATGTAGGTGCAGGGGCCCAAGCACTTGGGCCATCTTCTACTGCTTTCCCAGGCCATAGCAGAGAGCTAGATCGGAAGTGGAGCAGCCGGGTCTCGAACTGGCACCCACATGAGATGCCGGGACTGCAGGTAGCAGCTTTACCAGCTATGCCACAGCGCCGGCCCCTTGTTTTAGTGCCTTTTAGGGCACCTGTCGCCTGTTTTTTGAACACAGGATCCCAAATTCTAATTTTGCATGCAGTTCCTCAGCCAGGCCTGTGTCACACAACTTGGAAGTGACAGGGTTAGAATCTGAACCCAGATCTTTGCTCTAATACCATTTGAGTTGATCTCCCATTTCCAGCAATGGGTCTCCTAAGTTTCAGAATAGGTTTGTCATTCCTCCGCTGTTGGCCCCTGTGGAGTTTGTTCGTTGTTTATTCCCTTTGCATTTTCTGATTCTTTCCCCACCCCACACTGCTCCTTTCTCCGAATCATTTCAGCTGAGCTTTCTCCATTCACTGAATAAGCATTCACCCTGTGCCAGGAACATCTAACTCAGCTGCAGAAGGTACAGCACCAACGTCCACCGGCTCACAGACAAGGATGGCTAAGTCATTTCTACAAGCCTTAATGAAAGCAAAAAGATGATGAGTTTCATGTGACTTCAGAGTCTGTGTGCATTTCACCACGTCCTTAATTACCTCTCTGGCCCTTGGCTATCCTTCCAGGCAGGTCTAATTTTTAGAAGAAGGAGGGACCAGGAAAGAGCACTTGGCTCCAAGCAGCCTTCAGTTTCAAAGAGGCCTTGTTCTCTGGACACCATGTGTGCACCAGAAGCAGCCGATTAAAATACTGTGTGTTCCGCTGCTTCAGGGGGCTGCAAGTCAGGTAAGCCCCCTGCCAAGGCCTCCCTCCTCTTTCTGCCTCACAGTCTCCCCAGACCACCATCTGGCTTGTAAGTTACATCAGCTCAAAGTCCCCTCAAAGGAAAGAGCAAGAAGGTGATACAAGAGGCAAAACAAGCCAACCAGCCTCCATCGCTTCAGCAGGTCTGTGTCAGCAACCGCCAAAACCATTTGCAAGACATGCGGCCAATTCCGTCCCTCTGACTATTCTATTCCCATCTAACACTAAGAGCAACAGATGCTACCCTTGAGCCCAGTACAGGTGCGCTGTTGGCACTAAAAATGCTCTTTTTCAGGAAAGAACCACACCACTTACTCTTACTGTACAGAGGGAGGAACTGATGCCTAAGTGATGGTTTTCTCTGCTTTGTTAGAACAGAACAAGACGGAGGAGAAAGAGGAGGAGGAGCAGAAAGAGCAACTCTCCCCACAAATGGCCAAGGGGAGATCCTGCAGTCTGAGACCAGTCCATTGACTCCAAGGCCCCATCTCTCCAAAGCTGCCCTCTGCAGTTTACAACGCGTTTCACACGCTGCAGCTCCGTGCCACCCGGATTTCAGACTAAATGTCCGATTCTGACCTCGGTTGCACTGAGAATAAACTTTTCATCGGTCATAAATTTCTGGATCCGGCCATAATAAGCTAAATGTCTGTGCACAAGTCCCGAGGCAGAGACGGCTGCCTCCTGCGGCGCTGCCTGGTGCTCGTGGTGGGCTCCTATGTGCTGGGACACCAGAGCAGGAGAGAGGTGAACAAGATGTGGAAGGGGAGCTACTAACCGGAGACAATGGAGCAGAGAATCCAGCAGGAAATGTCATCGACCCGGGACCTGTGTAGCGTTTGTGGCTTAGGAGACAATGATACTGAGCCGATCTGTTTCTGTCCTTAAGGAAATTTCTAACCTCAGAGGGTGCCTTTCTTCTTTAAGTATCTGCTCCCAAATGTGTTAATGGTGTCCGGAGAGCATGAATCAGGGAGTGCAATAATAATAATAATACTAATAATATTAAACCTTATTAAATTCATTATTCATTGAAGGAGCACCATTATATTTTGCAATGAGTTAGGGGTAAAATGAAAGTAGATGGCAGGGAGCAAATGAAAGAAGTTCCTTTGGTTCAGCAAACAGCTAGGGAAAGAATGTGCTAGCCCCTGGAAAAACAAAGGTAAGTTAGGTAAGAGTGTTTGGTGGGAAGGATCAGGTTGGAGGGGGTTTGGGGTGCAAGATGTGTGCCCCAGGAGATACTGCAGAGCCGGGGAAGGCTGGGAGAGAGCTGTGAACTCACTAGACACCTCTTTCAGGAAGAGAAGGGCGCCTTTCCAACAGGTGCAGCCAACCCACCAGGAAGAGGCAGGAGGCCAGGACTCTGGCGGCTTTTGTGGGCACGGAGCTTGCCTCTCTCCTTGGGATACATTGAGAAGACCCAGGCTGGGGCCAATGTTAGTTTCCTGCAGCAAGCAGAAAACATACCTGTATCTCCTTTCATCTGCCCTGTACTCCCCACCACGGCCACTCCTCCCAAGTCCCAGTAAGTGCACAGAGCGATCCCCTTGGGGTGGGAAGGGGGCTGCCCCACCCAGGGGTGAGGGGAGGTCAGGGCCGACAGTTTAGCAGGTGCAGAGGCCCCCTCCCATGGCATGGGCTCTCTCTGGGCAGCAGGGGGCCTCCAAGCAGTCAGTCAGGCCCTACCAGAACTGGAAAGAACACTGCGGAGGGAAGAAAGGACTTTCAAGTCATCCTCATTAACTTGACTGATGGGGAGGCCTCACTTCGGTGACTCCAGCTCCAAGGCTGATTGGAGAGAAAGGAGATCCTCCCTCCCTCCCTCCCTTGCCTCTCTCCTTCACACCTGCACAGGTGTCCTGCTCCAGGTCAGCTCAGGCCTTGTCCCCTCTGGACAGAAAGCAGGACAGAACTGAGGGCCCTGGCCCCAGGAGACCCTGGACCTTTAAGCCCGAGTGAGAGAGTCCTTGGGGTATTTATTGGTGGCGAGTGTAATGAGGGGGCAACCTACCAGCTCTCTGCTATGGCCTGGGAAAGCAGGGAGATGGCCCAAGTCCTCGGGCCCCAGCACTGTGGAGAAGTTTCCTGCTTCACCTGCTGCGACAGAGCAACACCAGAACACAGCTGAGGTCTCCGTAGCTGGCTGCTGAGGGGAGGCCTCATTCATTTATTTATTTACTTAGGAACCAGGCAGTCCCTGGGGGCGTTGTCAGCCTAGCCACTGCAGCCAGCAATTCCTCTGCCCCCAGAGTGACACCCCCACCCTGGGTCCCCCACTTTTCCCTGGGAGAGAGAGGCCTGGGCCCTGGCACTATTGCCCAGCAGGGCCCCAGCCTTGCCTGCCCAGAGCACCAGGAGGCCTTTCTTTCTGGAAGAGAACAAAGACATCTGTTTGGGTGTGTAAATTGAATGTTTAATAGCAATTCACTCAGAGGGCCCACTGGAATTTCCAATTACCTCGGATATTCATGAAATGCAAACAAGCAAATCCGGCACTCCTTGGTAGAGCCCTATCATTTATTATCAGTGTTCTAGGAAGCCACAAAATTGTATTTACTTTTATTTGTTGGATGTAAGCCTTCCCAAGGAATCACAACTAGTGTTTTTTTTTTTTTGTTTTTTTTTTTTTTTTTTTGACAGGCAGAGTGGACAGTGAGAGAGAGAGACAGAGAGAAAGGTCTTCCTTTGCCGTTGGTTCACCCTCCAATGGCCGCCGCGGCCGGCGCGCTGCGGCCGGCGCACCGCGCTGATCCGATGGCAGGAGCCAGGAGCCAGGTGCTTTTCCTGGTCTCCCATGGGGTGCAGGGCCCAAGCACCTGGGCCATCCTCCACTGCACTCCCTGGCCACAGCAGAGAGCTGGCCTGGAAAAGGGGCAACCGGGACAGAATCCGGCGCCCCAACCGGGACTAGAACCCGGTGTGCCGGCGCCGCAAGGCGGAGGATTAGCCTAGTGAGCCGCGGCGCCGGCCCACAACTAGTTTTTAAAAAAAAACGAAAGAAAATCTAAGAAATAAGCAAAATAGATGGAACCAGCGGTTGAAAGGACACCTGGCCAAGTTCACTCCCTGAAACTTGGGGTTTTCTTGAAACCTGTTCCAGCGCCCAGGGATTGGAGGTTTCCTAAAGAGTACAACTCTGATGTTGACGGGTTGGTTTTAGCACAGGGAAAGGCCTTCCTGGCTGCACCAACATTCTGGGACTTTTCCAACCATATCAATTATCAAAAACCTTGTTGAAGACAACAACATAATTAAAAAGTGCAGAGAACCAACTGGCAATGAAAACCCTATTCAGATGGCATCATCAAGAAACAGCATAATTTCTACTGAATTTCACATTTTAATGTATTACCCCAAATAACAGCAACATCCACCCAGCTCTTAACAGAAGATCAAGGTTTCACATGAAGACAATAACCTTTGGCCCTTGTGGGCCATGTGCTTGTCCTGCAGAGACCAGACAGGCCCTGGCTGGTGGTGGGAACACCATGTGAGGACTTGGATGGGCTAATAGACGGGTCAGGTCCCTCGTAGGATGAGGAAAGGGGGAGTCCATGTTAAAGTGGACAAAATGCTGGCTTCTCCCCAGAAGCTGCCCCGGTGAGACATAAGTGCCTGTTTCGCCCTTTAGAGCTTCTAGTTTTATCCTGAGAATTGCAAGGGAGTAGTCTTCCCTTATTTCTGATTTTTTTTAAAGGTTTCTTTATTTATTTGAAAGTCAGAGTTACACACAGAGAGAAGGAGATGCAGAGAGAGAGAGAGGGATAAAGGTCTTCCATCCACTGTTCCACTCCCCAGATGGCCGCAACGGCCAGAGCTGGGCTGATCCAAAGCCAGGAGCCAGGAGCTTCTTCTGGGTCTCCCATGTGGGTGCAGGGGCCCAAGGACGTGGGCAATCTTCTACTGCTATCCCAGGCCATACCAGAGAGCTGGATCAGAAGTGGAGCAGCCAGTATATGAACCAGCGCCCATATGGGATGCCAGCCCCACAGGTGGCAGCTTCTCCTGCTATGCCACAGCACCGGCCCCTTCTCATGTTTTTTTGTTGCTTGTTGTTGTCGTATCATGAGCGGGCTAGGTAGGATTGCAATTCAGACCCTCTGATGAGTTTTGCCTCTGCCCCCTCATTGCTTGTTATTAATCTGCTCCCCACCCTCAACTTGTGCTTAAAATACCCCCTCTTTGGGGCCAGTGCTGTGGCATAGCAGGTAAAGTTGCCACCTGCAGTGCTGGCATCCCATATGGGCACTGGTTTGAGTCTTGGCTGCTCCACTTCCAATCCAGCTCCCTGCTATGGCCTGGGAAAGCAGAAGATGGCCCAAGTGCTTGGCCACTGCACCTGTGTGGGAGACCTGGAAGAAGCTCCTGGCTCCTGGCTTCGGATCATCCCAGCTCCAGCTGTTGTGGCCATTTGGGGAATGAACCAATGGATAGAAGACCTCTCTCTCTCTCTCTCTCTCTCTCTTGGTCTCTGCCTCTCTGTAACTGCCTTTCAAGTAAAAAAAGAAAAACAAGACTCCTCTGTGACCAGTTTCTCTGTTTTTTCTCCCTTGGAGACCCTCTTCTGATGCTGCGGCAGGTTTCTGACTTAAATAAATCTTGCTTTGTTCACTGTCCTGTCTGCTTGGAAACTCTTCTGTATGAGACAAGAACCAAGGCCGCCTTCCTTGTGGGTTCCCCTCCACAACCAGAGAGAAGAACTTCCGGAGTGCCCTAGGCCACACCCATAGCCACAAAGAGCCAAGGTGCATGAAGCCATTAATATCCACTTAACGTGACTATGAGAGCAGTGCACGAGTATTTCCCTGGGGTGCAGTGAATTCCACCCTTCTCTCCTCACTCCTTGCTGTCCCTGGTATCTAAGGCATGCACAAGTAGAGCAGTGAAATTGTCCATCCAAGGGCTCCACACACGCTTTTCCTTTGTTTTAAACTCCAGTTCATAAACTTTCATGGCATCCCTGCAACGTTTGATTTACCACTGAAAATCACCGAGTGTCCCTAACTTCAACTATACCTGACATTCTAATTTCTGTTCTACTTTGGGTAAAAAGGCCCTTTAAATTAACTGACATGTCCCAGGCATGCCCTCAGCTTTTGTTTTTAAAGATTTATTTACTTATTTGACAGGCAGAGTGACAGAGACAGAGAAAGATCTTCCATTCACTGGTGTACTCCCCAAATGGCCAGAATGAAGTAAGGAGCTAGGAACTCCACTGGGGTCTCCCATGGGGTCTCCCACGGGGTCAGGGGCCCAAGCACTTGGGTCCTCATCTGTTGCTTTTCCAGGCACATGAGCAGGGAGCTGGATGTGAGGTAGAGCAGCTGGGATGCGAACTGGTGCTCCGACACAGGGATGCTTTTGTAGCAAGTGGTGGCTTATCCTGTGTGCCTTATCCTCCTGTGCCACAATGCTGGCCTCATGCCCTCAGCTTTTTTTTTTTTAAGATTTATTTATTTATTTGAAAGGCAGAGTTACACAGAGAGAGGAGAGGCAGAGAGAGAGAGAGAGAGGTCTTCCATCCACTTGTTCACTCCCCAATTAGCCCCAATGGCCAGAGCTGGGCTGCTCTGAAGCCAGGAGCCAGGAGCTTCTTCAGGGTCTCCCACATGGGTGCAGGTTCCCAAGGACTTGGGCCATCTTCTACTGCTTTCCCAGGCCACAGCAGAGAGCTGGATCTGAAGTGGAGCAGCTGGGACTAGAACTGGTGCCTACATGGGATGCCGGCTCTGCAGGTGGTGGCTTTACCCTCTAAGCCACAGCTCAGGCCCCTCCCTCAGCTTTAACCTAATCTTTTGGAAGACTAAAAAATTTCAACAACAACAACAACAAAAACAAGACCAATAAAACAAAATTCTCTTCACAGATGCTGGAGGCTAACGCACAGTGCTCAGTACCCAGGAGGAGGTGAGCCCAGGAAGATCCACATCTACTGTAATGACTGCAGGTGCACGCTGAACCTTGTCCCCGTCCTCAGAAGGTGTCCCTCAGCCCTGTGGCCTACTCCTGCAGGGAGCAATGGCAGAATGAGGTCACCGCCCTGCACCTGACACACACAGGCAAGAGCTGGCGCAGGACCTCCTGCAGCCTCCCGCAGTGAGGCTGGACTGAACGGAGGGTCAAGGTGCTGCATTTATAATTCTTCATGAACAGCTGACATCCTATACTTCTCCTGGTCTACAGTTGCCTTTCCCAAATTTTAACCATCTATTCATAAATGATATTTGGGCAGGTAGAAAAATGTGGCTCACTAGCTACACGGTGGGCCCATTTGCTCAGAGGCAGCTCTATTGTCACAGCAGGTGCAAGATAATGTATGGGGTTCTAATTGTTAGGATGTGTGAATCCCAGTCAGAGTGCTTTTAGAAATTCCCCATGGGCCTCCTACCCAATTCATATACTAATTATTGTCCCTCCCTTCTGAATGCTTCCCTGAAGAACAAAGACACCCAACCACCTTTGTCAGCACTAGGAAAAGAAGTGGGGAATTTCAGCTTTTCTCTCTTGGGCCTTGGGCTCCTGCACCTGTGTGGGAGACCTGGAAGAAGCTCCTGGCTCCTGGCTTCAGAGAAGCCCAGCTCCGGCCGTTGCGGCCAATTGGGGAGTGAACCAGCAGATGTTAAGACCTTTCTCTCTCTCTCCCTGCCTCTCCTTCTCTCTCTGTGTAACTCTGCCTTTCAAATAAATAAATAAATCTTAAAAAAAAAAAAGTGCCACAAAAATCAGCATTGCTAGTGAATGTGTTTCTCCAAAGTGATCAACCGGGATTCTCCAGGATTAGAGAGTGTGTGTACAGAATGGCCCCCTTGGCACATGACCCCTGTCCCTTAGGGTGTCGTTTAAAAGTGGATGGCTATCGGGTGATTGCTGATGTCATAAATAAGAGTGCCAATTGTCAAATCAACACCGGGAGTCACTGTGTACAGGCTCCCCACGTAGGATCTCTGTCCTTAACGTGTTTTACTATGAAACTTAAAAACAACACTACTAGTCAAACAATACCCTATACCTTGTGCGGTTGTTTGAGGTTAGCCTGTTGAAATCCTTGCTTAGTATATACTAAGTTGATCTTCTGTATATGAAGGTAATTGAAAATGAAACTTGATGAAGGGCGGGATGGGAGAGGGAGTGGGAGAGGGGAGGGCCGCGGTAGGGAGGGAGGTTGTGGGGGGGAGCCACAACAATATAAAAGTTGCATAAATAAATAAATAATAAATAAATTTAAAAAGTGGATGGCTAATATTTGTGGAGCTACCTTCATGGAAATTCAACTTGAAGAACAAGTACAATAATCCTGTCTACTTGCTTTTATTTTTAAAAAAAATTAGGTTCAGAGAGTAGACAGCCATCCCTTCAACTCCATTCATTCAACATGCATTTCTGAAGAATTTACTGCAGGCAGCACTAAACTATGGGCTAAGAAGCTGGATACAGTCCCAAGGCTACCAGTAAGGAGCTCCTGATTTTTCAGGGGTGAGGGGCGAGCAGAGTCCATTATCTAAAGTGCAGCAGGGGCAGGCACTGTGGCGCAGTGGGTTAAATCCCTGGCCTGCAGCACCTGCATCCCATATTGGCAACGGTTCTAGTCGCGGCTGCTCCTCTTCCAATCCAGCTCTCTGCTATGGCCTGGGAAAGAAGTGGAAGATGGCCCAAGTCCTTGGGCCCCTGCACCCACATGGGAGACCCGGAAGAAGCTCCTGGCTCCTGGCTTCGGATCGGCTCAGCTCTGGCTGTTGCGGCCATCTAAGGAGTGAACCATTGGATGGAAGACTTCTCTCTCTGTCTCTACCTCTCTCTATAACTCTATCTTTCAAATAAATAAAATAAATCTTTAAAAAAATTTTAAAAAATAAAGTGCAGCAATGGGAAGGTGGAATTATAATGCTTCTCTGTGTGTGTGTGTGTGTGTGTGTGTGTGGCTTGTAACTGGAACTGTGGGGGGCTGGACTGGGAAGTAGGCAGGGGAGAGCACGAGAGAGACCCAGGTTATTGACAGTCTTCATTCTGAAAGTGGATGGATGTGCGGAAGTAGGCACTGGGCGCTGGGCCCCAAGTCAGCAGCACACAACATCCCAACACCTGCAGATGGAGTTCTGTGTACAAGGGGGCACCAGCGTCAGAGGGGACGCCAGGGAATCATGCTGAGGGTCTGCAAAGATGGCTGCCAATGTGGAGAACAGAAAGATGTGCAGAGGACGGCAAAGTGGACAGGCGCTCACCAAATGAATGCACCAAGCTCCTTCGGCAGCAACAGTGCGCGGCTTCCACTCAATGTTTCCTTTAAAAACAGTATCACACTCTCTGGAAGCCGAAGCCCAAGAAACACGCTGTCCTCCAGAAGCTGTAAATGTCACTGTCCCCATTACAGGAGAGTCTGTGGAAAAGCACAGGTGACATCCTCAACAGATTTGCAAGCCAGTTAAATAGCACGCGCCCAAGGCGCACAGCTGGGAAGCCAGGGCTTGCAGTAGCAAATAACAGAGGCAGCCTCCTCTTCAAGGGACAGAAACCCAAACACAGGAGCCTTGATGCTGTGAAAGTTTTGGCTACCAAACACGCTGCTCCAAACCAAATGGCGTGGGATGTGAGCGGACTTCTTTGGCTTCAGGAAAACCCTGAATGTCTATAACACAATCTGAGTACATCTGATCTTTATTAAGCAGTCTACCTGTCGTCCTTTTCACTTCTTTACTTCGCATTTGTGTTCTCTCTTTTTCTTTTAAGAGTTGTCTGTTGGACAGAGAGAGACCAGGAGTTTGGAACTCCGTGCAGGTCTCCCGCCTAGATGGCAGTGCCCAAGCACTCGGGCCATCTTCTACTGCCTTCCCAGGAATGTGCATCAGAAGTGGAGTGGCTGGGACTTGAACTGCTGCTCCAGTATGGGATGCCAGCAGCACAAGCAATGGCTTAACCCACTGCATCAAAACGCCGCAAAACGCCGGCCTTCTTCTTTCTTGCCACTGAATTTTAGGTGATCGCTCTACCTTTCTATTGGTTTTTATTTTTTTTTATTTATTTTATTTTTTTATTTTTGACAGGCAGAGTGGACAGTGACAGAGAGAGAAAGAGAGAAAGGTCTTCCTTTTGCCGTTGGTTCACCCTCCAATGGCCGCCGCGGTTGGCACGCTGCGGCCGGCGCACCATGCTTATCCGATGGCAGGAGCCAGGTACTTATCCTGGTCTCCCATGGGGTGCAGGGCCCAAGTACTTGGGCCATCCTCCACTGTACTCCCGGGCCACAGCAGAGAGCTGGCCTGGAAGAGGGGCAACCAGCACAGAATCCGGCACCCCAACCGGGACTAGAACCCAGTGTGCCGGCGCCGCAAGGCGGAGGATTAGCCTAGTGAGCCGCGGCGCCTGCTCTATTGGTTTTTATGCTTTGGTGTTAAGTATGCTGGCCCAGCACACTCCAATTACAAGCCAGGCAACCAGTGAGCTATGGGACAGGCCTAGGCTGGGTTTTCAGATTTTCATTATTTCAAATTTCAGCATACAGGTACAATAGATCTATGAGGACAAAAATCCCTAAGAATCTGTATGACGTTAATCTTGCATGTCATGCTGGCTTTTTCTGTGAAAGAATTCTTCTAAAACATCTCCCAAGAGAGTGTATTATGTAAAGCAGCTTCTAGAACCATCCATTTGTCAGTGTCCACTGCAATATTAAATTATTCAAATTCACACATCAGAATTTGCCAAATGAAAGTAAATTCCTTTAGTAAAGCAAATGAAATTAAATTCCATTAGTCAAGTAAATTTCAGTTTTGAAGTGTTTTCCTTATAAATATTATATGTCCAGCATTATTTTAATAAACTGACATATATAAAAATGTCTTCAAGATTTAGAGCATAATGTACTAGCTTTCAATATATTTTACAATACATTTTTGATTCTGTGGTTGTAGTCGATTGAAAGAATGATCTACAGCACTCAACAATTTTAT
Organism: Oryctolagus cuniculus; assembly: GCF_964237555.1. Taxonomy (NCBI): domain Eukaryota; kingdom Metazoa; phylum Chordata; class Mammalia; order Lagomorpha; family Leporidae; genus Oryctolagus; species Oryctolagus cuniculus. Next base: position 101,969,407 of record NC_091433.1, on the reverse strand, counting down.
GCTACTCAATGCAGAGTTCTTAATACCAAAACACACTTCACACAGCCTGAAAGTTTCCGTGCTGAACAAATATCAACCATTTGTACTTTAACAGCACATCAGTGTCTCTTTCCTGGGTACCTTTGCCTTAATTCTAGAAAAATAGACTAAATTGTTTAAAAGTTATTTTGTTTAAACTTTAATGTGAGCTGGTGACACTAATGTAGTCTATTCTCTTAGGGAATCGGGAGAGTGGTTACTCTTGGGTGGAGACAGTGACCGAGAAGGGGCACAAGCAGGGTTTCTCGGGTGCTAGTAATAATGTATTTCTTGATCAGCTAGTTACACCAGAAATGTGTGGCTTACGGAAATCCATCAAACTGTACATCCAAGATCTATTTGCGCAGGTGGCATTGGCAGAGGATTTCGTTAATTTTTCCACGCAGCCATCTTCACAGTGGTCAAGAAAACACGCTGGTGAACTCACTGCCTCCTAGCCAGAGTAAGTCTGACCTCTGGACCCAGGGCCCACCACACCACGTGGGCACAAGACACGCAGGACGCACACAGGCATGTTCAGAAAGTAATGAAAACGGAGCTCAGGTCTCCAGTCTTTTTGAGGGAAAAATACGTGATAGACGGGAGAAGCTGAGAACGACGTCCTTTTTAGTGCTCTTCCCTCCCAGCGAATTGCACCTGCTACTGTGCACTTCTGGCTTAGGGATTATCAGGGAAAGGCATTCCCCTGGCCGGTTTTGCATGTGTTAGGAAAATCTCTTCTACCATATTTAATTTGCAAGCTGGGGGCATGCTTGCTTCTCTGAGCTCTCAGAAGGTACTTGGGGGATATTATTCTGCCATAATCTTTTGTACTTGAAGTTGATGGAATCTATTTTTTAAGTATTTATTTATTTGAAAGGCAGAGTTTCAGGGACAGACAGAGACAGACAGATCTTTCATCTGCTGATTCCTTTCCCAACGTGGCTGCAGTGACCAGGGCTGGGCCAGGCTGAAGCCAGGAGCCAGGAGCTTCATCTTGGTCTCCATGTGAGTACAGGGGCCCAAGCACTTGGGCCATCCTCCACTGCTTTTCCTAGGCCATTAGCAGGGAGCTGGATTGGAAGTGGAGCAGCCAGGACTCAAACTGGTCCAAGCCGGCGTCACAGATGGTGGTTTTACACCCTATGCCACAACGTCGGCCCCGAAGTTGACGGAATTTGTTAAGTAAGTATACATGGAGCAGCAGGAACACTGTCACAAGAAAGTAAATGCGGAGAGAGAGAGAGAGAGAGAGAGAACAGGCTTGATGGCCTTCGGGTTCGAGAGAGACAGAGAGAGAGAGAACAGGCTTGATGGCCTTTGGGTTCGAGAGAGAGAGAGAGAGAGAGCGAGCAGGCTTGATGGCCTTCGGGTTCCAGTCCAGTCTTACCCAGAGGCATCACTTACCTGAACACCTGTGTGCTCACCACGTTTGTGACCGGGAGGTTCTCCTGGTTGCAGTATCCATCTCCCATTCTGCAACCACAAGCCACGGGGCCCACATACAGTCACCATTTTCCCCACCCTAGACACTGTCCGTACCAATGAAGAAAACAGTATTTAGAAATACACACTGACCACGCTAGGCAGCTTAACCTTATCTCTCAAGAAAGATTTGCTGAGCAACGGCACAGGATAAATGAGAGCAGTGCTTAACTACCTTGTTACACTGCCAGTCCTTGTTTTCTTCCAATGCTGCAAAGAAATAAACTCGATTTCTCCCCAAGCCCCAGTTTGGACTTACTCTCACCACAGAGAACATGCAAGCTCCTGGGAAATCTATACTCTGGGAGGCAAACTGACCAACGTAGGTACGCCTTTCAGTACAGCAAGGAACGAGTGTCCTCCAAGCAAAGTCCTCTTTCTGGGTTGAGCAGGGACCCAGAGGACAACTCCCAGGCCACATGGCTGACCACAAGGAACATTCAGGGGCCGCTGCTTCGGCGCCCCAGGGACGCGATAACTCCCAAACCAAATGTGCACGCCACTGGCAGGATCACTCCACATTCCTACATCAGAAACTCGCCTGTCATTTTTCATGCAATATGAAAGTACAAGATTCATTCAATTAAGTGAGAGACTGACCCACATGGAAATTTGGGGTTAGGTGAGTTAGTTTAATTTTGCCAATAGAATACACACATGCTACACTTGATTATATTCCTGGTGTTCTGCATTGTAATTATAGTATATAATTATATATTTCTATACAATTATAATTGGGTTATATATTCCAAGGTCCTGTGGCTCAGGATTCTTTTAACTACGCCTTCAGGGGCATATTACGCAATATAGTCTGAAGCTTTTCTTCTACCACTTCTGGTTTTACACCTAATGCTGTACTTAAAAGTCATGTGACAGAATTGGAAAAACTCCAAACCAAAAATATGAACTTTGCTTTCTCGGTGGGAATATGAGACAGTGACACGTAGGTTGTTCCTATGGTATGACCACGGTATGTTTCAACTCTGTGGTGCAAAGTGTAGAATGAGAATAAGAGTATTTAGCTTTTTATTTTCTTTATTTAAGAAGCAATCACAGGGGCCGACGCTGTGGCGAAGTGGGTAAAGCCACCGCCTGCAGTGTTGGCATCCCATATGGGCACTAGCTCAAGTCCTGGCCGCTCCTCCTCCCACGCAGCTCTCTGCTAGGGCAGAGATGAGGATGGCCCAACTCCTTGGGCCCCTGCACTTGCATGGGAGATCTGGAAGAAGCTCCTGGCTCCTGGCTTGGGATCTGTGCAGCTCCAGCCATTGTTGGCTTTTGGGGAGTGAACCAGCAGATAGAAGACCTCTCTCTCTCTCTCTCTCTCTCTCTGCTTCTGCTTCTCTTTGTAACTCTTTCAAATAAATAGCTAAATCTTTTAAAAAAGAAGAAGAAGAAGCAATCACATTGCTTTAAAGCACACATCCTGGACATTTTCCTGTACTATCAAGTCATTTTTTTAAACTCTTTCACCTTAAGTGGTTAATGCAGTAATTAATTAATGGAACCTGGCTGGCGCCGCGGCTCAATAGGCTAATCCTTCGCCTTGAGGCTCTGGCACACCAGGTTCTGTCGCGGTCGGGGCGCTGGACTCTGTCCCGGTTGCCCCTCTTCCAGGCCAGCTCTCTGCCATGGCCCGGGAGTGCAGTGGAGGATGGCCCAAGTGCTTGGGCCCTGCACCCCATGGGAGACCAGGAGAAGCACCTGGCTCCTGCCTTCGGATCAGCGCGATGCACCGGCCATTGGAGGATAAACCAACGGCAAAGGAAGACCTTTCTCTCTGTCTCTCTCTCTCCCTGTCCACTCTGCCTGTCAAAAAAAAAAAAAAAAAAAAAAAGAAAGAAAAAATTAATGGAACCCTCTGAATATTATTATAATGCACCAAGGACAATCAGACCTCGGTATTGACAGAGGAATTCTTCCAGGACCCCAATGGATACCAACAGCACAGGTGCACCGGTCATTTATTTGCATAGAATTTGCATAGAACCTACGCACACCATGCCTGTGAAATCACCTCTACACTACTTACAGTACCTCATACAAGGAAAACACTATGTAAATAGTTGTTACAGTGTATTGTACAAATGCAAAATCTATTCAATATAGATAATAATATTTTTTCCAAATATTTCCCATCTGCAGTTGGTTGGATCCATGGATGTGAAAACCATGGATACAGAGTCAATGGTACTCACTCAGGCTGAGAACTTCATTAACTCAACCCTCCCAGGTACTAATTTTTAACATAAGGCAGAAGAGGATGCTTTTTTTTTTTTTAACTACACAGTGACCCAAAAGGGAGAAAGTGTCCTTTGACAAATGAAAATTATAACCTACCTACACATGGTGCACATATATTAATCTATTTTTAAAAGGAAACCAGGTTGCACTTGTCCAGCACCCACTTACTCATCAATTATTCAAAAACTTACCTAAGGATCTAGAGGATAGAACAGTTTAGAAAATGAAAATTTCACCTTCTCTCTATAGAGATGAGAGGGCGCCGTGTCCCAGGGAAACCGTGACCTGTTCTCCAGGAAGGCCCGAGTCACCTAGGCGTCGGAGTGGCCTGAGACATGGCAGGCAGCTCAGTCTCAGGAGTCCGGTGGGCAGCCCTGGGCCAGTCCCCCTGGACGCTCAGCTGGAGGTCGCTCTGCTCTCGGGAGTTAATCTCCACAGTTAAAGTCACCTCTCCAGCCAGCGGCTGCCATCACATTTTCAAATACGCACACTACACACTCAACCACAGAAACACACATACATAAAAGCAAACTTTCCATATATGTGCCCTGCAGAATACCTTCAGAGCAAAATTTAAACTCTGAACAATTTTTACTTGCACCCCATAACCCACATGGAATATGGAACATGCAACTCTCTCGGAGATAAGCAATGCTGGAGGAAGGATGTTCTTCTCCCAGTCTGATCTTGTTCAACCACTGTGAATCCCAACAACTAATGTTCAGGTTTCCTAACTCAAGGTCCCACGCTTTTAAAAGTCAGTCCTGTGGCTGCTGCTGTGGTGTAGCGGGTAAAGCCACCGCCTGCAGTGCCGGCATCCCATATGGGCGCCGGGTCGGGTCCTGGCTGTTCCACTTCTGAATCAGCTTTCTATGGCCTGGGAAACAGTGGAAGATGGCACTGGCCCTTGGGCCCCTGCACCCGCATGGGAGACCTGGAAGAAGCTCCTGGTACCTGGCTTCAGATTGGCGAAGCTCCAGCTGTTGTGGCCATCTGGGGAGCGAACCAGTGGATGGAAGACCTTTCTCTCTGTCATCTGCCTCTGCCTCTCTATAACTCTGCTTTTCAAATAAATAAATAAATCTTTAAAAAAGAGACAATCCTCTTTTTCATATGGAGATTTCTAATGGAATAGATTTTTCCCAGATTTAAAATAGAACTTACATAGCAAGATTCCTCTTCATTTGATCATACACTTATTTTGTAATTGGGTTAACTCTAGCACTTAGAAAACAAGTGCAACTGTACGTTTTTCCTACCCATTTGTGGCCAGTAGTATAAATATAGTTTGTCAGCACATAGCAGTGTTCTTACATTTCAGAAAAGTCCCCCTTACATTTTCAAGAAGTTACTTTTCACATTTATTTCTGAATAGTGAAAGCCATTAGATTATCTAAGAGATTCACTCTTCCCCAAATTTAATTTACAGCTAAGTCATTTTAGGAATTGCAACAATTACCAAAATGCAAAAACCTCTACTTGAAAAATCTGTATAATCTGAAAACGGAAAACCAATTGTTTTAAATTGAATCAGGCATTTTCCCTCTCAGGGTCAAAGCGTGGAAGCAGCTTGGAGTAGAACTTAATGTGTGAATTATAAACTCCCGAAAATAGAGGCTGCTCATCAAGATCCGGCAGGGTTTTTCTTGATGGCATATTCTCTGATGCTTTAGCCAGTATATTTCTAAATGTCCCAGGAGACTGCTTTCTGAGCCCGCTCACTTCACCAACCCAATAACTCAAAGCAGGCGGATAATTCCCTTGAATCTTAGCCTACATTTTCCCTTGGAAATTTCATGTGATATGACACCCTCCATTCCAGCCAGAATTTCATTCTAATACTGACTGCCTGGATTTCCAAATGCCGTGGCCCACTTTTAAGTGGTGGGGTAAGCCTTTCTTCTGCTCCCAGGTTCTGATACATACACGCTTTCTGTCCACAGGGCTCCCTTCCGTCATTCACGTCCTCGGCCGAGGAGTTGGTCTCTGTCCACATCTGGCGAGACACAACAATGGAGTAACCCCCACTGCTCTGTTGAGTGCGCTGTAGTCTAACAACTCAGACTCCAGACACCAAATCCAGACTCAATCCCAGGTCTGCCAAGGCACTTCACCTTTCTGAGGCTTCCTCTTCTCATTTGTGAAATGGGGATGATACTAACACCTGCCAGGGTTGTGGTTAAAGTGCACTTTGACCATCCATGTAAAGTAAATGGCAGGGTGTGGTGCACAGTACTTGCCCATCAGTTGCTATCATTCTTCTTTGAATTACTTAACTCTTTCCTGGGGCTGCCTAGGAATAAGCTTGTAAGTATGTCAGGATATATTATTACCAATTTTAAGGAACCCCAGCACCAGAAAACATCTTGGAGAGGACTTGATCTAAGTTTCCTTTCATCGCCCTGAAAACAGAGCTCTGGCGCAGGCCAAGATTCATTGGTCATTGCAAGGGCACTGGCCAGCAGCTCTCCTTGCTGCTTTGCTCTCTAAGAAGGTCCATGCAAAGCAATAAATCCAGCCATCACACTGTTAGTGATTTCAAGTCCATGCACGGCTTGAATTCAGAATTCTTTCCTACTGAAGACCCCAGGGCTGGCAGAAGCAGGAAGGGCACAGAACAACTCTTAGAGGGTGTTACCCCAGACAGGGCAGCATGCATCCAAGTCACTGCCATCAGCAGCAGAATTCCTCCCCCAAACCAGACCAGCCAGGAACTGGAAGATGACCGAGACATGACAGCAACATGACAACAGCGAGGACTTGGCTTCTACCAAGTGGCAGGGCTAGGACTGATGTTGGTGCTGAACCAGACCATCATCTCCTGTGCAAACTTAGGACTACCAGGTTCACATCTCTCGCCCTTTAAAACTATTTCACCCATAGGGTAGGTTCCAAGTACATTGTTTGAATTGTAAGCATGCTCCATCAATATGGAAACCAAGATGGGGCGGGGTGGGGTGGAGAGTTTCAGATCAGTGTAGATACCAGGTTTGTTCAGAGGTGGAATACATCTCTAACTCTCCAGCACTTCTGCCTCTGCGTGGTGCAGGTACCAGCGGTTCACACACAAACCTCTCCAAGTAGCAAGGAAGACTTCCAGAAAAACCGCAGCCTCTGTGAAACTGAAAGTGTGAAAATCCATTCCTGGGAGCTCATCTTCCATGGCCCATCCAGTCCTGGCCCCGATGTCAGCAGCTGGGGTTTACCACTGAAAACGTCTCTGTAAATATGCACCTGCCCTTCGCTGATTCCAAAACCAGGACCCCAGTCCCTGTAATCACCTCTTTTACAGTCATTTGTGAATTTCATCCCAGAGTTCTCTTTAAAAGGATGAGCTTTCAACTTTCAATGATGAAAAACATCAAAATTTAACATACACCTTACCAGGAGGACACCATCTGTTGAATAAAGTACTTAATTCTGTTTAAGCAACTACATTTTAAGCTCATATGAAAGCAGATCCAGAAAGGGTAAAAACATCATTGACAGAGAATAACACAATATACTTAAAGAAAAAAAAAACTACATCTAAAAGACTATCTTTATTATCACACATAAGACGTTTTTATTCAAAATATCAGGAAAGATGCAGCAAACCCACAAATTAATTAAGCTTCCCAGAGGACAAGTATCTCCAAGTACTTATAAAGCAATTCATCATTTATTTACCCAAGCAGGAGGTGCAGAAGCGTAAGAATGAGAAGGCAAGCACTTGAGAAATGCTTGGACAAATTCTAGACCTAGAAGATAAAATTTCAGTTGGCATATCACACGTTGAAGTCAGCTCAGAAAGAAAAGAGCCCACAAACCAGCATGTGCATGAATTTCTCAGCAGTCCTTCAACTGCTTAATTAATCTCGCTGGCCAGCGTGGCCCCAACCTCCTAGATTCAACATGGGTTCCCACCTCAGAATATTATCCTCATCAGAAACGGAACATAGATGATCGATTTCCTTCCCCCCGCCTAGTGTCATTCACATATTTTCAATTGTTACATTATTTCACCTTGCAATTATCCGGTCTATATATCCTCAATTCTTTACTTCATAGCTACATGCACCACATAATAAACTCACCAAACACTGGTTTCTGATCTCCAGGAACAGTCTCCACCTTTCTTCTAAACTCCGAAAGCTCGGAAGCCTACTATGAGCAAATGTTCCAATCACAATTTCTACAAGAGACTGAGCTGCAAACTCCAGATGCGTCAACCACACCCAACCAAAAACGCAAGACACTACTATGCACACCTATTGCAAAAAGGAGTGGACCAAGAACCCGGTCTTTTATAATCTCACTGTGAAACTCAAGGCAACCCACCTATTTATTTTAGGCTTTTCTCCATGTTGACCACAATATCCAGTCACCACTACAGCATTAGTACAACTAGCAAGGCGACTAGGGCTGTAAAAAATTCTATTTGTCAGTTCCAGAAAAATAATGGGGTGGGGGGAAGAGGAATGGATGGAGATTGGTTCAAGGCCACACATCGTGTTTCCCTTTCAAAGTAGTGCTAACCCTGAACCTGCGGCAGCAGGAAGACATATAACACAGCACTTTATTGGAATTCTTTCTCAGTCATAAATTATATTTCAAAATGGCCCAAAAAATGTCTATCAGAATTTAAAAAAAAAAAACTGAAGGTATCAAGTAACCCACAAGGGGCTTATTTTTTTTTTTTTTTTAAAGTGCAGAAAGTACTTTCAACCCAAAATGTGTGGCAAGCCCGCCAAGGACTCCCGCGCGCAAACAGATGGTCTCCGGCGTGGAAGGCCAGCCAGCCCCCTTCGCGGTCGGACCGCACAAGTCCAGGAGACCTCGGCTGCCTGCCCCTAATAAGGTTTGCCTCTCACCAAGTTGTCAGCAGGTCACCTCTCATCCCCAAACAAAACAAAACAAAACAGACGACAGGTCCCCCCCTCCCCCGCCCCCCATGCAAGCAAGCATTGTTTTCCCCACCAAAAGTGCTTCTCAGATTACAAAGCGGCTTCCAGAAAGTTTCAGTTCTACAAAACAAATACCGTACCGGGAGAATAGACCTGGAAGGCAACCGCAAAAAGTCTCATTTAAATTCCTGGAAAGCACAGCCTCTCCAAAAGGGACTATTCAGCTCGCTTTAGAAGGCATCCCTCGCCGCGAACCACGAGTTTTTCACTCTGTCCCCTAGCGCCGACACCATCAAATCCAGACGACGAGGAAGGACTAACCCGGGACGCAAGAACCCATCAAATGACCACGCTGCTCACAGAGGGAAGTCAGACAGGCCACAAGCGGAGTTTTCTGCCCAGGGCAGAACAAGAGACACCAGGTCTCGGTTCCTACTGCCGCTAGCCACGAGAGCCACAGAGCATCAGAAATCAAGGGCAAACTGGAAACCCCAAGAAGTGCAGTTTTGTGTTGAGGGTAAGTTGAAGAAAGGTGATGAAAAAAAAAATCTTCACTCCCTTCCAAAGTCAAAATAGCTGAGTTCCCCCAGCACAGCTCAGGCTCCCTGTCACCGAGCCTAACTCCTCGTAGAGCAGCGCACAGGCTGCGGAGACAGCGAGGAAAGCGTTGCCCACCCTGCCCGCCTCCCTTACCTGCCGTCTGCCCACGCCGCGCCCCGAAGCGCACAGCACCGCTGTGCTCCGCGCTCCCCCGGGCCGCGCCGCGCCGCGAGTGGGAGACGTGCGTGTCACATTTTATTCCCCGGCAAGCCAGCCGCTCGCTCGGGCGCGCGCACTCTCACGGACGCCCTCTGGAGCAGGGACAACCCCCCGCCCCGGTGGGGGGCGCCGCGGAAGTTGGGGGCTGCAGACTCCCTCCGAGCTCGCGGCTCCGGTCCTGCTGCCAGCGACCCCGCGCTCGCGTCCCGGGCGCCCAGCGGGATCAGTCCCCCGAGCCGAGGCTGCTCCGCACAGCCGGCAGCTGCAGGCGCGGGCGGCGGGGCGCGGCGGGCGGCTCGGCCTCGGAGCCGGCGCGGGGCTGCGCTCTGCCCGGTGCCGCGCACCTCATTGTTCCTGGCATCGGCGGCGGCGCGGGCGGCTGGAGGGACCAAGGCCCCCCAGCTCCGGGACAAGGCGGCGGCTCCCGGCCTGGGCGCGGAGGCTGTGCCGCGCCCCGCCCCCAAGCTGCGCGCACCCCCTCGCCCTCCCCTCCCCCGTCGTCTCCAGCCTCCCCCCCTCCTGGCCTGGGCTCACCTAGCGGGTGGGCAGCGGGCACTGGGAAGTTGCACTGCCCCCCTCCCCGCGCCCTGGGCCCGACAGCTCGGACCGCGGGCGAGCGCAGGCGGGGCGCCCCCCGGCTACGCGCCGAGCCCTGCCTCTTGCGGAGAGTGATTGCAGACTTGGGCTGCGTGGGGCGGCGCGGTTACCTAAAAAGGCATGTTTCTCCCCAGCCGCCGCCTCCACCCACCCCTAGTTCCTCCGTGGGTTACCTGCACAGCCCCTGCCTGGCACCGCGCCTAGCACCCGAGTACCACTGGAGTCCCCGCTGGCAGCTGGGATGCAGGAATGCGAACGGGCTGTGTATAGAGGGGAGGAGAGCCCGGGAGCCTGGACCCGCGGAAGTCAGTCTTTGTGTCCCCAGCTCCAACACACACCCTCCCACAGCTTCCAAGGCCCGGCTACCTGCGCGCCAGGCAGCGCCCAGGAGGCGGCCGGGCGGGGCGCGGGGCAGCACAGCATCCTCCCCGGCCCGCTCTCTCCCTTTGTTCCACCAAGCTCGCCCTGCTCCGCGCTGCCTCCGGGCCCTCGCTCGCGGGAGCTTCTCCACGGCGTCCGAGGATTGAAGATGGACCCGGGAGCGGGCCACCTTCCACTTGGGAAAGGCCGTGCGCCAAGCTCGGCGATGGAGCTCCAGGGAGGCCCCCACCTTCCCACCCCTCCCCACTGCTGGCCTCCAGCCCGGAGAGGGACAGGAAAGTTCTGTGGGCTGAGCCACCCAGGGCTGCCCGCGGGGCACGTGGTGAACCAGCGCCCCGGGCCGGGCAGCTGGAGCCCGCGGGCGGGGCCGTGGCGTGCGGCGGATCGGGTGTCAGTCTGCTTGCGCGCGGAATGCGCATTTGTCACCGTTGGACTCCGTATTTTCTCGAGGTAGTGGCAGCTGGTCTTGGGACCCGAGCTCGCGCCGTTCTTTGTTAGCTGGTAAACGCGCTCCTCTGAACTTGGGCACGTGCGCACGGTCCTCTTCCGGGCCTCAGAGCGCTGCCGTTCGGGTTTGAGGGGCGGGGGGCAGGGGAGCCAGGTTGGGCTGGGTGATATTCCAAGCCTTGGCTATCCCAGAGGGACTGAAGTAGGTCACCCGCCACCCTCGGTCCCCCGCAGAACGCTCGTTTCGGTGACACGGATCCTTCCCTGAACGCGCTGTTTAAAAATCCCCGAGAACGTTCCTTTAACTCATTGGGGCTTTTTAGACGAGGACAATTGCTTATCCAATTCAATCAGCTTGCATTCAGAGCCTACTATGCGCTCCGGAATACCGGCTCCGAAGTGGGCGAACTTCCTCAGGGAGTTCCCAGGAAAATCAGAACAGCACTGGAATTCAACGGAAACCGACGAGTGAAAGTCACTGGGCTCCATCTCAAGTGTGGGCTGACAACGCTCAGCATTTCCCCAGTTGTGTTAACGTTTCTGACACTTGGAATTTGCAGAACTGCCCGCGGAAACAGTGTGTGTCTAAACAGAACTAGAGACCACAATCATGAAATACAGTAAAAGTCCCCCATACACACACACACACACACACACACACACCTAATGGAAACCTGCAGCTAGAGGGGCGGGGGTGTGCAAGCTGCCGGAAGTCCCTACCCTTACCTCAGAGGGGCCTTGAGCCCTTCTTAAGCTCTCAGGGCCCCCTCTCGCCTTCTGCAGAGTGGCTTCCAACAGTACTTAGCTTCCAGGTTTGCTGTGGGAAGCATATACAGTGTATTAAAAGGGTCTCTTGGGGCCAGCAATGTGTCCTACCGGGTAAAGCCGCTGCCTGCAGTGCTGGCATCCCATATGGGCGCCGGTTCGAGTCCTGGCTGCTCCTCTTCCCATCCAGCTCTCTGCTATGGCCTGGGAAAGCAGTAGAAGATGGCACAAGTCCTTAGGCCCCCTCATCCATGTGGGAGACCCAGAAGAAGCTCCTGGTTCCTGGCTTCGGATCGGCGCAGCTCCAGGCGTTGCAGCCTATTGGGGAGTGAACCAGCAGATGGAAGATCTCTCTCTCTCTCTCTCTGCATTTCCTCTCTGCGTAATTCTGACTTTCAAATAAATAAATCTTTTTATTTTTAAGTGTTTCTCCTAGTGCTGTAAAGTGGGTATCTAGCAGATTTCCTTATCCGTAAGAGACTGGTCATGCTTACAACACTTTACCTTGAAATTTAAAACAATGCATTTTCACACTTCTTATGGTGTATGTGTGTTCTATATACTTTCTGTTCCCTTTTGCATAAATGCTGCAACAGTTGATGTCTTCAGTACCTTAAATACATTTTAATGAGTTAAAGAAGAGAGGCCAAACGATTAACTGTATGCTTGTAGAAAAACTACCACCTTAAGACAAATATGCTGTTGCAAAATTCCAGGTAGAGTGTGTGTATTATTAATAGTCAAGGTGGTCAATGCAGGGGGCTGGGGCCTAAAATGACTTAATCTATTGCTTCCTAAGGAAATCAAAAAGCCACTTGATAAACCTAAGAAAACAAGACAGAAGAGTGTTTCTGTCAAATGTAAAGGTAAACAAAATATTTGACATCTTTTATTTTAATTGCTCGCAGGAACCCTAAATAGGAGATTATTTATTGTAGGCCTATAGGTTCGTGAGAAATTCATGAAATACAAAATAAAAAAACAACAGCAAAAGAATTAACTTACTAAGACAAGTAGAGAGCAATCAGAAATCCACTTCCTGCTATCCATTTGCACATTTGCTGATAAAAGCATGGATTCCTTCCTTCTTTGTTCGCTTCCTTCCCTCCTTTCACAAACAATGCTGCCCCAGTACCTTACCCCATGGGCTATGCGTTCACAGGGAAATCCCTTCCAGTGTTAGGAAATTGCAGCATCGCATTGGTGCACAGCTAAATCCGGAAGCTATCAGCCAAGAAGCACTTGGGATGCTGCAGAGGATGAACAAACAGTAAACGTTTTCTAAGTGTAGCATTGCGGAATCTATTTTCTTTTTCTATGGGAAAATAACTTTATTTCATTGTGGGCCACGGGCTGGCGTCCAGTGTCAGGAGACCTTCTGGAGTGGTTTCGGGGGAGGCAGTTGAAGCCCACCTTCTCACTCAGGAGAAGGGCTGGGTATCGGTGAAGCAGGGGAGACAGGTGCTGGAAGTGTTTCTGTGGGACATGTGGACTTGTGGACGGAGTCAGGATAGATCCTCTTAACTGTCTTGTCCTCTGCATCTTCATCTTGGTCACCATGCCACTCAGGTTCTGCCCTCACCTAGAGAAGATACTGATGAAGAGGCAGCTCTTGTCTGTGCAGGAGCCCTCAGTGGCCTTGAAGTCTGAGTCCAAGTTTTCATACCATGGTAGGGGTGACAGGGGAAGAGAATTTCTGTCCCATTCACTAGAGTACTCAGTGTTCACAATAACGCATGCATTTTATAAAGATTTATTTATTTTATTGGAGAGTCAGCTTAGGGTTGCACTCAAAAATCCGAGCTCATTTACAAACATTCACAAAGGTGTATCACTTCACAGATTATGTTAAGAGCTTTCCAGGGACTGGCTGTGCTGGGGCATAGAGGGTTAAGCTGCTGCCTGCAGTGCCAGGATCCCATGTGGGCACTTGTTCCAGCCCTGGCTGCTCTACTTCCAATCCAGCTCTCTGCTAATGTGACTGAGAAAGCAGCAAAGCATGCCCCCAAGTGCTTGAACCCCTGCACTCCTGCACCCACTTGAGAGACCAGATGAAGCTCCTGGCTCCTGGCTTTGGCCTGGCCCAGCCATGGCCGTTGCAGCCATTTGGGGAGTGAACCAGCAGATGGAAGACCTCTCTCTCTCTATCTCTCTCTGCCTCTGCCTCTCCCTCTATCTAACTCTGCCTTTCAAATAAATAAATCTTTTTTTTTTTTAAAAAGGACATCACTTAAAAAATGTTTCCTATCCGTTATCTCATTGGATTTTCTAAAATCTGAATGATGGCGTTAAGGTGTGGGTGGGGCTTCAGGGCCATTGACAAGTCAGTCACTCTGCCATTTCCTAATTTGGTGATGTACTGATTACATCTAATCACTAATATTGAAATTTTTAGATTGATTGGTTGATTTAAAAAGGCTGAGAAAGTGTGAAAGCAATCTTATGTCTGTTGGTTCATTCCCCAAATGCCTGCAACAGCTGGGGCTGGGCCAGATGGAACCCTAGTCTGCCTTGTGAGTAGCGTGAACCCAAGTATTTGGGCCATCGTCTGCTGCCTTCCCAGGTGCACAAGCAGGCAACTGGTGTGGGAGGGAGGAGTCAGGACTCAAACCAGCACTCCACTATGGGATGCAAGGGGCTCAAGTGGCGGCTAAACCGATGTCACCACGATGTTCACTCCAAACATTTTAAGGCCTACATCCAAAGTCCTTAGTAATAATTCATTTAGTCCTCAGGACAAGCACTTTTTTTTTTTTTGTCTTTCATTTTCAACTTTTATTTTGATAAAATTTCAGACTTACAGAAAAATCACATAAATAATACCAGTTTCCCAGGCTCCCCCTAAGACCTACACCTTCTTTCTATTTAGCTGCTTCCCTGAACTGGTGGGAAGTAAGTCACACACATCATGCCCTTGGACCCTAAATACGTCATTTCCTATCCTAGGAACAGGGACGTGCTGTCACAGACGAGAGTTCAGTTATCATCATTAGGAAAGTAGACTGATACAATGCTATTACTGAATCTCAGAATTTTTCGAACTGTTACCAGCTGTCCTTCCAATGTCCTTCATAGCAAAAACAAAACAAAACAAAACAAAAAAAGCAACAAAACAAGACAAAACAAAATGCTTGCTTGTGCAGTGTCTGACCCGGGGCTCCTCTGTTATATTTAGCGTTTGTGCATCCTCGATCTCTGTAACTTGGAGCAGCCCCTCGGTGCCTTTGTGCTATGTGACCTTCACATTTGTGCGGAATTCAGACTATCTATTTTGTTAACTATCCCTCAATTTGGGCTAGTCTGTTGTTTTCCATGATTTGATTTGGAATAGACTCCAATTGTGTCTGTCTGGTTTTTTTTTCCCCCCTCCTTGGCTTTTTCTTTCTCCCAGCACATGTGATGTTTGCTTTTCCCATCCCGGGTGAGGTTCACTTGGATGCACACAGTGACACTTGGATGCCTGGGTGAAGGCGGTGGCTGTTCCTGCTGTGACATGCTGCTCCTTTCCAATTCAAAGGGAATTCCTGTGGACATCCTTTGAGGCTCTCTCTCCTCCAGCCCTCTCTCTGGAACTTCTTTTTATCTCAACCTGTAGGTCCTACCTGTAGGGTGACAGATTTGCTACTGTCAGTTTTCCTCTATACTTGATGGTTGGCATTTTTGCCCCAAAGAGGAGTTTTCTTCTTCCCAATGTAATGATTTAATAACAAGCTGTGGATGCAAGGGTTCCTATTAATCCCCTCTGAAGAGGAGGACCCTGAAGGGCTGCAGAGACAGGAAGTGCATCGCCCTGGGTCAGGTCCCCTGGGCAGGATAAGGACTCTGAAGTGGTTTCCCCATGTGTAAAATGCAAATAATGGTCTCCTGTCTTGGGGCTACTTGGAGATAATGACTTCAAAGTGCCTGTGGCAATTGAACATCTGGTAATCATTCAACAAACAACCAAGAGCTGCTATTTAAAGAATGGGAGTAGGCCCATTTGGTAGATCAGGAAATCTGAGCAGATGATGTTCTGATTTCTATCATATCCATGCAACAACAATTTGTTGAGGACCAGTTGTCCATCAGGTTCAATTCTGGGGTCTATGGACATAGAAGTCAGTGTCAGAACAGGTGTTTGCTCTCGCTGCCTTATGTTTTTTTCCAGGTAAGGGATGGAACCAAAGATGCCCTGTGAACCAATCACATGTAACCAAGTAGCCCACCTGCTGCTCCCCTAGGACAGCAGGCTCCCAGCAGGGCACACCCCAAGCTTGTCCTCTTCCCACTCTTACGCTCTCCCACGTGCCTCTGAGTCTCTGCGGAACACAAGTGATGGAGTCTCGTCCCCATGCTGCTGAAAGCTCTGGACACACACAGAGCCTGTGTGTGTTCTCATTTGGTTGGTCTTTGTTTATTTCCACCCAGGAAGAGACTTGCCAGAAGGACGTTTAATTCCAGTCCAAATCCTTGAGAGGACGTGGAGATGCACTGGAGACCAGTCAAATAATCTCTATTGGAAAAATAGGCCTAAGTGAACAAATAGCCCATATGCGATGCTTCTTTGATTACCTTTTCCAAGGCATCTCCCTAACAAGCTGGCAATGTAATTAATTAAGACCCACCTGACTGCTCAGTAATTTTTCCCTGATTAGCACTGCAATTTCTTATCATCTCTCACAAAACCGTAATCATTCTAAGGTGAGGCAGCCAGTGCAGACACACAATTACAGCAGGCTAGAAATCACCATTGCATCTCGGCAGTCGAAAACCTACTGCAATTTTATTATTTTTTAGACAAGGATAGACATTGCACAAAATACCTTTAGCTATAGAAACTAATGGACAATAATGGTACTAAATTAAGAAACATCAGAAGCGTGAATACAAAAGTGAAAACTTGGGATCAAATTTAAAAACTGCATGCAGTTTTTCAAAAGAAATACTAAATTGACTGATGCTTTCCTGTTTAGCTCAAATTATTCTCCTCAACATCTTTCTATATCTTATCTAACATGTTTTAAAAGCAATACATGTTTCCCAGGAGTGTTTTTTCTTTTTTTGGACAGGCAGAGTTAGAGAGAGAGAGACAGAGAGAAAGGTCTTCCTTCTGTTGGTTCACCCCTCAAATGGCCACTACGGCCTGTGCGCTCCGCCAATCCAAAGCCAGGAGCCAGATGCTTCTCCTGGTCTCCCATGCGGGTGCAGGGCCCAAGCACCTGGGCCATCCTCCACTGCACTCCCGGGCCACAGCAGAGAGCTGGACTGGAAGAGGAGCAACCGGGACAGAATTTGGTCCCCCAACCGGGACTAGAACCTGGGGTACCGGCACCGCAGGCGGAGGATTAGCGTAGTGAGCCGGCCACCAGGAGTATTCTTACATCATTGGGTTTGATTATAATTTATTTATTAAATAACACAATTTAGATAGCCATACATTTCTTAATTCAACAAGCAACAGAGCTCCCCTCCACTAAAGTTACCGAAATAAAATGTGTTATGTTTCAAACATCAGTAGCTTTAAATTTTTGAGTGACTTGGCTAAGGGAAGCCAATTACCCTGGGACGTGTCACAACATCAGAGGAACGCATCAATCTTCTGTTCTTTTAATGCAGCTGTAACTTATGGTCACAGTAGTGAAGAGACACGGTGCATAATTTGTTCTGAAAAGGTTTATACTTCTTAAAACTTACCTTTTTTTTCTTTCCAGTTCCTATGGTTTGTGGAGAGTGCTCCTGTTTATTGAGTCAGTGAGGGACAATAGAAGAAAAAATACACATTAGTGATTTTACTTTGATAAAATCCACAGGATGCTTATATTAACAGAAGAGCATTCTTTTTCTGATATGCGTGTTACAATTTATACAGCTGCATGTTAAAGAACACTTCAGTTACATACATTACATACAAATTTTGGCATTTATATTACAAGTTTTGACAGCTAAGAATAACGTTTACATAAATGCGTTAATGAACATGCCTGTGAAGGTTTTCCTCCAGGTGTAAGATTTCATCTCATTTGGGTAAATACCAAGGAATGCAATTTCTGGGTCACAAGGTATTAGCATCTTTAGTTTTCAAAGAAATGGCGAGACTTTCTTCCCGGTATGGCTGTACCACTTCGAAATGCCAGGAGAGATGGACCATCCTCCTGTTGCTCCACATCCTTGACAGCCTTAGATTTTGTCAGGGCTTTGAATTTTATGCGTTGTATTTTTTTTCAGTTTTTCCATTTTTAATTTTAATAAATTTTAACAGATTCAATATGATTTGTAGATAGAAGTCTGAGAACGTAATGATATTCCTTTCCTGCCTCCCTCCCACTCTCCTTTCTTCTACCTTTTTAATTTTTGAGATAACATATATGAAATTTATATTACAGTAAAAAGGCTTAATATTTCACCAAATAAAAAAATTAACAAGTAAAAAGCAAAAAGACTGTACCATAGTGGGATTATGCACGATGACTATAAACAGTAATTGATGTATAAATGAAGGTTTCATCCATATACAGTTTTTTTTTTTGGTCAATTAATCATCCATAATTTTTTTCAATGAAATAGAACCAATGAAATGTAACATCTTGGTATGTCCTGTGTGGTTACAAGATAATGATTGAGTTCATTTAGACTTTAAGTCATTTCCTCTCTACAGTTTATGCACAGGAATAATTTTATGCAGATTTCAATGCAAATTATTATACATTACTTTTTTTTATACTCTATTAGTTACCACAGATGAGGGAAAACATATGGTAATTGTCTTTTTGAGACTGGCCTATTTCCAGTTGCATCCATTTTGTTGTGAAAGACGGGATTTCTTTCTTTTTTTATGGCTGAGTAATATTCCACAGCATGCATGTACCAAATTTTCTTTATCCAGTCATCAGTTGCTGGGCCTCTGGGTTGGTTCCATATCTTGGCTCTTTTGGATTGAGCGACAATAAACACAGGGGTACTGATCACTCCTTTATTTGCTGATTTCATTTCATTTGGGTGAATTCCCAGGAGTGGGATGGCTGGGTCATATGGTAGGTCTATTTGCAGATTTCTGAAGAATCTCCATACTGTCTTCCTTTTTTTTTTTTTTTTTTTTTTTTGACAGGCAGAGTGGACAGTGAGAGAGAGAGACAGAGAGGAAGGTCTTCCTTTCGCCGTTGGTTCACCCTCCAATGGCCGCCGTGGCCGGCGCGCTGTGGCTGGCAAACTGTGCTGATCCAATGGCAGGAGCCAGGTGCTTCTCCTGGTCTCCCATGGGGTGCAGGGCCCAAGGACTTGGGCCATCCTCCACTGCACTCCCTGGCCACAGCAGAGAGCTGGCCTGGAAGAGGGACAACCGGGACAGAATCCGGTGCCCCGACCAGGACTAGAACCCCGTGTGCCGGTGCCGCAAGGCGGAGGATTAGCCTAGTGAGCCGCGGCGCCAGCCCATACTGTCTTCCACAATGGCTCCACTAGTTTGTATTTCTATCAACAGTCAATTAGGGAAACTTTCCCTCCACATCCTCTCAGGCATTTATTGGTTATTGATTTCTGTATGAGAGCCATTCTAACTGGAGTGAAGTAAGCCTCACTGTGGTTTACATCTGCATTTCCCTGATGGCTGGGGATTCTGAGCATTTTTTTCATGTGTCTAGTGGCCATTTGAATTTTCTCTTTTGAAAAATGCCTGTTCAAGTTCTTTGCCCATGTCTTAACTGAATTGTTTGTTTTGTTGTTGTTGAATTTCTTGAGCTCTTTATAGATTCTGGATGTTAATCCTTTATCAATTTCATAGCTTGTAAATATTTTCTCCCATTCTGTTGGTTTCCTTTTCACTTTGTTGAGTGTTTGCTTTGCAGTGCAGAACCTTTCTAGTTCAATATAATCCCTTTCATCTATTTTTCCTTTGATTGCCTGTGCTTCTGGGGTCTTTTCCCAGAAGTCTTTGCTTATGCCAATATCTTGTCAAGTTTCCCCAATGTTCTCCTCTAGTAATCTGATGGCATCAGGCCATAGATTTAGCTCCTTGATCCATGTTGAGTTGATTTTTGTATAAGGTGTAGGCAGGGTCATGTTTCATACTCTGCATGCAGAGATCCAGTTTCCCAGCACACTTGTGGAAGAGACTGTCCTTTGTTTGAGGGTGTCCCCAGGGTTGTCTGTAGGTCGACTGGTGGCTTTCCACACTGGGGAAGCAGGAGGCCTTTACGTGTGGCCCATGGGCCCCAGGATCCTCAGACCCTCTCAGAAAGGGTTCCTGAGGTCACAGTGTGATTTCTCAGCATAGTCCCCACCTTAGTTAAATTCTCACTTTCTTGAGTTTCCATTACTGGCAGTCAATTGTGGTCTGAAAATGTTAAAATGAAAATTCTAGAAATAAGTCCTAAATATTAGATAAGTTATTCCAGGACAAGATTATACTTGTTCTATTATTATTGTTAATATCACTGTACCTAATTTATAAATTAAATTTTATAAGAGGCATGTATGTACAGGAAAAAAACATAGTATATATAGGGATTCATACTATCTGCAGTTTTAGATGTCCCTGGGCTCTGGGCTGCATTAGGGGGAAACACTGCAATGCGGCTTTCTGGCTCTCCTCTCCTGAGCGTACACTCACGATTTCTCTGGCCTGTGTAGCCTGTGATACTGCATCAGGCTGATCACAGAACAGCTCTGAGCATCCACCTGCCTTACAGTGTTTATTACGAATTTAAGTGAATTGAGTATTTTTAAATGTCCCCGTTCTAATTTCACATCTGGTAAACATGTAAGACACAACCCGCTTACATGAAAGTTCTTCAAAACTCTGTTTTCAAGAAGGAAAAGAAGTGCTGAGATGAAACAGCTGGCGAATTGCCAACCCAGGGGGTCAGCGTACACTCCACCAAGAGAGCGTCCTAAAGCAGAATGAGGACCCCCCGCTCATGCACAATGGCCCGAGCCACTGGATTTGTGCTTTAAAACCCAATGTAGGGTTTGTGCTTAAAGCTTCCTTGACAATTGCCAACAGCACTTCCAAAAACAATTGCCATTATGGCTGGCAGGAATTGGCTCTCCTGCTTTGTTCCTGTGTCGGCCACCGCTTCCGCCTGCTCAGGGCCCTTCCTACCTGGCCTTTGCTCCCTCCTTCTCTCTGCCTGGTGTCCCCTGCTGCCTCCTCCAGTTTGTTTCTTCTCCTCTCCATGTCTCGGCTGAGATCCCAGTTGCTCTGAGGAAATGTAGTGATACCACAAACCACGTTAATATTCCTTTTAAAATAGGCCCTCATGGAATATAGTGGTTTTTTAAATTTTATTTTTGTTGTTGCATTTAACAAAGTGGTAGTTGCATTCAACAAATATTTATGGAGTGTCTTCTACTCATCTATGGCAGTAACTGTTGCAGGTGCTGAGAAATAGCACCAATGCAGGGGTGGGCATTGTGGCACAGTGGATTAAGCCTCCACTAGTGACACTAGCATACCTTACCAGAGCACCAGTGGAAGTCCCCGTTGCTCCACTTCTGATCCAGCTTCCTGCTAATGTGAGTAGGAAAGCAACAGAGGATGGTTCAAGTACTTGGTTTCCAGCCACCCATGTCGGAGACCCAGATGGGGTTCTTTGCTCCTGATTTTGGACTAGCCCAACCTTGGCTATCATGGTCTTTTAGGGAATGAACACAAGGATGGATAAACTCACTCTCTCTCTCTCTCTCTATGACTTTAAAATAAATAAATAGATAGATAAATAAATAAATAACTCTTTTTTTCAAGGAAGGAAGGAAGTCCCAATCCAAAAAGCACAGGTATTGTAGGGCAGACCTTCTGTTGCAAGGTAGGGAGGAGACAGACAATAAACCATACAGGATGATAGTAAGAGTTACAGGGAGAAGTCAGCTGAGGAGGAAGCTGGAGAATACCAGCAGTGGGAGTGTTGTGTTTGTCAAGGGCTGATCAGGAAATCCTTGTTGGGAAGGAACATGGGCAAAACCCAATGGGACAGGCATCCAGGATATCGAGGGGGAAGGAGCAGCAAGAAGCAATAACAACAAATGTTCGTCATCTATTAACTACGATAAGGAAGTGGATATCTTTAAACTATTCAGTGCTTATATTCCTAGGTGTCTCTTTGTTCTGCTTGAATCAATCAGAGCAAGGATGTCATCCATTGTGTTGCTGGTTCTGCAAATATTAGGTGAATGAGCAGTGTTAGCTCTGCTCCTTCACTTGCCCTTGGCACTAGAGCAGGCACCATGCAGCTTCTGCTCAGACACTGTCTTCCCCTGGTAAAATCTGGTTTTTCTTCCTCTACTTCTCTGGTTCCCTTCCCTTGACCCCTATAGCAAAGGGAGGTTCGCTCAAAGGGAGGACTTGGCCTCTCTAGCACTAATTAGCAGGGCACTAACCCTGCTCTAAGACAATGTCTCCTCAGTGGGCTACACCATGGCCTCTTTCTCAGGTCTCCTTGGATTTTGTGACCAAACTCCTCATCCTCCCCACCCACTCCTACCTGCTTGTCCCCCAGGAAGCCCCATCTCGATTTTTTAACCGGCAGTGTTGGATCCTGAGAGAGGATGGGTAACAACTGTTACCTTTGTGTGGTCATCTTAGAAAAGGGGTGTAGCTTTGACTTCATAAGGCTTGACTTAAAACAAAATCTGAAAATAGCACCTACAGCCCTCACACATTAAAAAGCTGCACTATTTCAGGCCATCGGCACTCAATATGCTTTGGCATTGATAGAAAACTAAATGGTTACGCACACCAGCAGTGTTTAACAGCAGTAGTATTAAAGATTACTCATCCCCTCGACGAACACTGAGTTTTAATTTATCCTTCTGAGCTAACATCAGTGAGAAGGATCCTAAAGGATAGGTAGGCTATAGCTTGATTCAAGGTATCATCTTCCATGTAGCTCATCGGGTAGGAAGCTGGGAATCAAAGAGTACTCACACTTCCCTTTAACCCTAGTATCCAATTAAGCCCTTTAAATTCTTTATTGGCATCATCTGTGAAAACGTTCCTTCCCACTTCTGCTGCTTTGGATCAGGTTCTTAACAACTTGCCCCTGAGGGGCCGGTGCTGTGGTACAGAGGGTTAAAGCCTTGGCCTGAAGCACTGGCATCCCATAATGGCACCGGTTCTAGTCCTGGCTGCTCCTCTTCCAATCCAGCTCTCTGCTATGGCCTGGAAAAGAAGTAGAAGATGGCCCAAGTCCTTGGGCTCCTGCACCCGCCTGGGAGACGAGGAAGAAACTCTTGGCTCCTGGCTTTGGATTGGTGCAGCTCTGAGCATTGCAGTCATTTGGGGAGTGAACCAGTGGATGGAAGACTTCTCTCTCTGTCTCTACCTCTCTCTGTAACTCTTTCAAATAAATAAAATAAATCTTAAAAAAATTTTGCACTTGAGATTATTGAATGATCTGGTCTCCCTGCCTCTAATTTCTTCCCAGTTGAATGAATCCTTCATGGCTACTATCTTATGCTCCTAAAAAGCTAATAAAACACACACATACAAACACACACACACAGTGACTGCATCTCTCTGTGTGCATGGGTATATCTATAAATGGTACACAAATAGCTATGTACAGATTTGCCAATCCCTTCCTCCCCCTTTAAGACATTCTTTGGCTTTCTTTTATGAGGGTGCTTCCAAAAGTTCATGGCAAAGTAGAACTGAAAGGTAAGTTTATTCTGGTACCCAACAAGCTGAAACCCATGCGAAGCTTTATTTTCATGATATGTATTTTTTTCTGTGAATTTTTTAGAAAACTTATTTTCAATTTTATTTGAAGGAGAGGCAGAGAGAGAGAGGTCTTCCATCTGCTGGTTCACTCCCCAATTGGCTACACCGGCCAGAGCTGCGCTGATCCGAAGCTAGGAGCCAGGAGCTTCTTCCTGGTCTCCCACGTGGGTGCAGGGGCCTAAGGACTTGGGACAACTTTTACTGCTTTCCCAGTCCATAGCGGAGATGCATTGGAAGTGGAGCAGCTGGGAATCAAACTGGCGCCCATATGGCACTGCAGGTGGCGGCTTTACCCACTATGCCACAGTGTCGGCCCCTCCCAAGCACTTTTAACCACTGTGACAAACATTTTAAAGATCCCTCAGACATTTAAAATATAAAATAAAAAAATTTTTAAATGTCATTCAAAGTTTTCATCTGCTAGTTCAAAACTCACTTTCCAGCCTTATTGTTTTTGCAGTTTCTCATAAATATGTTTGTTTTTCCATATTGGAAATGTGATTACATTTGTTACCCCTTAAATGCAACATTCAGTTTCACTCTATATTTTTTCTTTATTAGACCCACTGTTTACAAACGTAGTTCTCACCCATAGTTTCCACCACAGCAAACTCATTGAGATGCTGCAGGATATTTGAAATTTCCAAGGGCAGCATGGAATGCTCCGTGTATCTGTGGGACAATGTAGTGTTTCAGTCTCACTATCAGCTCCTGTACCATTTTTAGTGATGATGTCATATCTCATTGATATTCTGCGTCCAGCAGTTTCTGTGGATAAAATATCCCATGAAAATCAAAGGGGAACTGTTAATGAAGTTGGAGGGGATTGAGAAATTGTACTATGAAATAATTTGGGCTGTTTAAGAAGGAAATAAAAGTATATATTTTCCTTCAATTTATATGTATTGTTATTCAAACACCTACCGATAATTCTCATTATCCATAGTATTTGTGTTCTACAATGTCTGCTTAAACACTGAAGTCCTGATTATCTAGCCATCTTTCCTAAGAGAGGGCAGGATTGGTTCCTATGAGCTTCTGGCCACATCTTCATCAACTGATCAATACATAGCCTTGTTGTATGATGTATATTGTCTATTTAAGGATGCTTTGTTGAAGGCATATTGTTGATTCATTAGCATTGAGCTGTTGGCCAACAGCAGTGTGATTCATACCATATGAGGGTCATCTGAAGTATGTATTTTCAGGTCAGCATAGTGGCGTAGCGGGTTAAGCTGCCGCCTGCAATGCCGGCATCCCATTTGGGCACTTATTCAAGTCCTGGCTGCTCTGTTTGCAATCCAACTCCCTGCTTATATAAGCCCAGGTCCTTGGGCTCCTGTATCCACATGGGAGACCTGGATGGAACTCTGGCTCCTGGCCTCAGCCTGGCCCAGCCCTGCACATTATAGTCATTTGGGGAGTGAACCAGTGATCGGAAGATCTATCTCTTTCTATCTTTACTTCTCTCTCTCTCTTTAAGTAACTGCCTTTCACATAAATAAAATGAATCTTAAAAAATGAGGTATAGCCGGCGCCGTGGCTCAATAGGCTAATCCTCCACCTTGCGGCGCCGGCACACCGGGTTCTAGTCCCGGTTGGGGCGCCGGATTCTGTCCCGGTTGCCCCTCTTCCAGGCCAGCTCTCTGCTATGGCCAGGGAGTGCAGTGGAGGATGGCCCAGGTGCTTGGGCCCTGCACCCCATGGGAGACCAGGAAAAGCACCTGGCTCCTGGCTCCTGCCAGGATCAGCGCGGTGCGCCGGCTGCAGCGGCGGCCATTGGAGGGTGAACCAACGGCAAAGGAAGACCTTTCTCTCTCTGTCTCTCTCTCTCACTGTCCACTCTGCCTGTCAAAAAAAAAAAAAAAATGAGGTATATATTTTCTATTTAAGGCATGACACACCATTCCTGTGCTGAGGGACACTAGACAGTATGTCTGCACTGTGCTTGGGGCCATTATAAAAATGAATTAGCCAACAAAAAGCACAAAATGGGAGAAATGTGGCACTAGATAGATCACCAGAAGAATAGCTGGCAAAGTGTGTGTCAGGCGACTCAGAGTGCTCACCCGCCTCCCTGTTTGTGTCCCTGGATGACTTGCAAAGGCACTGTGCAGATTTTGGGGATTACAAATACATTTGAGAGTACAAATACATTTTAGTAAGTAGGTGAACAATGAATCAACTGCGCTAAGCTTTTCAAACCGTAGATACTGAGGACAAGCATTTGGAACAACACCCAGGTTCAAGGCCCTGCTCTGCTCTCAATTCAGGCTTCTTGTTGATCCTCATGAGGTGAAGTGGTTAGTCCCTGGCACCTGGGTCACTGGACACCTGTGTTGGACTCCTGGCTCCCTGTTGATGTCTAACCCAGTCCATTCAGAGATTGAACAAAATGATGACAAACTGATGGATCGCGCTCTCTCTCTGTCTCTCTTTGCCTTTCAAAAACATAAATTAAATAAACAACAAATTTAAGCACTTTAGATACTTTTTTTTAATCTTTTATTTAATGAATATAAATTTCCAAAGTACGATTTATGGATTACAATGGCTTCCCCTCCATACCGTCCCTCCCACCCACAACCTTCCCCTTTCCCACTCCCTCTCCCCTTCCATTCACATCAAGATTCATTTTCGATTCTCTTTATATACAGAAGATCAGCTTAGTATATCTTAAGTAAGGATTTCAACAGTTTGCTCCCACACAGAAACATAAAGTGAAAAATAATAGATGATTTTTTTAAATGATGATGAAATCAGATCAGACCTCTTGTCATGTTTAATCCCAGTGAGAGTCAAGTTGGGAGTTGATAATTTCTTTTTTTTTTTTTTTTACAGAGGATCAGTTTAGTATGTATTAAGTAAAGATTTCAACAGTTTGCCCCCCATAGAAACACAAAGTGAAATATATTGTTTGAGTACTCGTTATAGCATTAAATCTCAATGCACAGCACATTAAGGACAGAGATCCTACATGAGGAGTAAGTGCACAGTGACTCCTGTTGTTGACTTTACCAATTGACACTCCTGTCTATGGCATCAGTAATCTCCCTATGCTCCAGTCATGAGTTTCCAGGCTATGGAAGCCCTCTGAGTTCTCCGACTCTTATCTTGTTTAGACAAGGCCATAGTCAAAGTGGAGGTTCTCTCCTCCCTTCAGAGAAAGGTACCTCCTTCTTTGAAGACCTGTTCTTTCCACTGGGATCTCACTCACAGAGATCTTTTGCCAGAGTGTCTTGGCTTTCCATGCCTGAAATACTCTCATGGGCTTTTCAGCCAGATCAGAATGACTTTAGGGCTGATTCTGAGGCCAGAGTGCTATTTAGGACATCCGCCATTCTATGAGTCTGCTGAGTATCTCACTTCCCATGTTGGATCACTCTCCCCTTTATTTATTCTATTGGTTAGTGTTAGCAGATACTAGACTTGTTTATGTGCTCCCTTTGACTCTTAGTCCTTTCATTATGATCAATTGTGAACTGAAATTGATCACTTGGACTAGTGAGATGGCATTGGCACATGCCACCTTGATGGGATTGAATTGGAATCCCCTGGTATGTTTCTAACTCTACCATTTGGGGCAAGTCAGCTTGAGCATGTCCCAAATTATACATCTCTTCCCTCTCTTATTCCCACTCTTATGTTTAACAGGGATCACATTTCAGTTAATTTTCAACACTTAAGAATAACTGTGTATTAATTACAGAATTAGACCAGTCATATTAAGTAGAACAGACAAAAAACTACTAAGAGGGATAATGTATTAAGTTGTTCATTAACAGTCAGGGCTATGCTGATCAAGTAACCGTTTCCCATAGTGTCCATTTCACTTCAGGAGGTTTCCTTTTTGGTGTTCAGTCAGTTGTCACTGATCAGGGAGAACATATGGTATTTGTCCCTTTGGGACTGGCTTACTTCACTCAGCATGATGTGTTCCAGATTCCTCCATTTTGTTGCAAATGACTGGATTTCGTTGTTTCTTACTGCAGTATAGTATTCTAAAGAGTACATATCCCATAATTTCTTTATCCAGTCTACCGTTGATGGGCATTTAGGTTGGTTCCAGGTCTTAGCTATTGTGAATTGAGCTGCAATAAACATTAGGCTGCAGACCGCTTTTTTGTTTGCCAATTTAAATTCCTTTGGGTAAATTCCAAGGAGTGGGATGGCTGGGTCGAATGGTAGGGTTATCTTCAGGTTTCTGAGGAATCTCCAGACTGACTTCCATATTGGCTTGACCAGTTTGCATTCCCACCAACAGTGGGTTAGTGTCCCTTTTTCCCCACATCCTCGTCAGCATCTGTTGTTGTTAGATTTCTGCATGTGAGCCATTCTAACCGGGGTGAGGTGAAACCTCATTGTGGTTTTGATTTGCATTTCCCTGATTGCTAATGACCTTGAACATTTTTTCATGTGCCTGTTGGCCATTTGGATTTCCTCTTTTGAAAAATGTCTATTGAGGTCCTTGGCCCATCTCTTAAGTGGGTTGTTGGTTTTGTTGTTGTGGAGTTTCTTGATCTCTTTGTAGATTCTGGTTATTAACCCTTTATCTGTTGCATAGTTTGCAAATATTTTTTCCCATTCTGTCGGTTGTCTCTTCACTCTCCTGACTGTTTCTTTTGCAGTACAGAAACTTCTCAATTTGATGCAATCCCAATAGTTGATTTTGGCTTTGACTGCCTGTGCCTCCCGGGTCTTTTCCAGAAATTCTTTGCCTGTGCCAATATCTTGAAGGGTTTCTCCAATGTTCTCTAGTAACTTGATGGTGTCAGGTCGTAGATTTAGGTCTTTAATCCATGTTGAGTGGATTTTTGTGTAAGGTGTAAGGTAGGGGTCTTGCTTCATGATTCTGCACTTTAGATACTTTTTAAATTGTTTGGATTTACAGTCTGGAGATTCTTCAGAAACCTGAAGATAACCCTACCGTTCGACCCAGCCATCCCACTCCTTGGAATTTACCCAAAGGAGTTTAAATTGATAAACAAAAAAGCGGTCTGCACCCTAATGTTTATTGCAGCACAATTCACAATAGCCAAGACCTGGAACCAACCTAAATGCCCATCAATGGTAGACTGGATAAAGAAATTATGGGATATGTATTCTTTAGAATACTATACCGCAGTAAGAAACAACGAAATCCAGTCATTTGCAACAAAATGGAGGAATCTGGAACACATCATGCTGAGTGAAGTAAGCCAGTCCCAAAGGGACAAATACCATATGTTCTCCCTGATCGGTGACAACTGACTGAACACCAAAAAGGAAACCTCCTGAAGTGAAATGGACACTATGAGAAATGGTGACTTGATCAGCATAGCCCTGACTGTTAATGGACAACTTAATACATTATCCCTCATAGTATTTTTTTTTTGTCTGTTCTACTTAATATGACTGGTTTAACTCTGTAATTATCACACAGTTATTCTTAAGTGTTGAAAATTAACTGAAATGTGATCCCTGTTAAACATAAGAGTGGGAATAAGAGAGGGAAGAGATGTATAATTTGGGACATGCTCAAGCTGACTTGCCCCAATTGGTAGAGTTGGAAACATACCAGGGGATTCCAATTCAATCCCATCAAGGTGGCATGTGCCAATGCCATCTCACTATTCCAAGTGATCAATTTCAGTTCACAATTGATCATAATGAAAGGACTAAGAGTCAAAGGGAGCACATAAACAAGTCTAGTATCTGCTAACACTAACCAATAGAATAAATAAAGGGGAGAGTGATCCAACATGGGAAGTGAGATACTCAGCAGACTCATAGAATGGCGGATGTCCTAAATAGCACTCTGGCCTCAGAATCAGCCCTAAAGGCACTCGGATCTGGCTGAAAAGCCCATGAGAGTATTTCAGGCATGGAAAGCCAAGACACTCTGGCAAAAAGATCTCTGTGAGTGAGATCCCAGTGGAAAGAACAGGTCTTCAAAGAGGGAGGTGCCTTTCTCTGAAGGGAGGAGAGAACCTCCACTTTGACTATGACCGTGTCTAAACAAGATAAGAGTCGGAGAACTCAAGGGGCTTCCATAGCCTTGGAAACTCATGACTGGTGCATAGGGAGATTACTGATGCCATAGACAGGAGTGTCAATTTGTAAAGTCAACAACAGGAGTCACTGTGCACTTACTCCTCATGTAGGATCTCTGTCCTTATTGTGCTGTACACTGAGGCTTAATGCTATAACGAGTACTCAAACAGTATATTTCACTTTGTGTTTCTATGGGGGGCAAACTGTTGAAATCTTTACTTAATGTACACTAAACTGATCTTCTGTAAAAAAAAAAAAAAAGAAATTATCAATTCCCAACTTGACTCTCACTGGGATTAAACATGACAAGAGGTCTGATCTGATTTCATCATCATTTAAAAAAAATCATCTATTATTTTTCACTTTATGTTTCTGTGTGGGAGCAAACTGTTGAAATCCTTACTTAAGATATACTAAGCTGATCTTCTGTATATAAAGAGAATCGAAAATGAATCTTGATGTGAATGGAAGGGGAGAGGGAGTGGGAAAGGGGAAGGTTGTGGGTGGGAGGGACGGTATGGGGGGGGAAGCCATTGTAACCCATGAGTCGTACTTTGGAAATTTATATTCATTAAATAAAAGATAAAAAAAATTGTTTGGATTTACATAAAATAAATGAAGTACACCAAAAGCATATTTCTTTTGGCGTAGAAGCATCTTGCAATGTGTATGAGAGTTGAGGGATCCTAAAAACCAAGACAATTGCAAGCTTTGGCTTAAGCTCCTCTGTCTCCTCCACAAGTCATCAGTGTCTTATTCCTTCCTAAACCAGCACAGCTCTCTCTTCTTATTGGACTCCTCCTCTATGTCTTCAGTGAACGTTAGCCTCTTTCTCTTTCTGTTTGCATTCCATAGTGACAAATGGCACCATGGTGGTACCAATCACAGTCCCAAAGATCCATCTGTATCATGAGGTCGGTAGCACTCAGAAATCTGAGGCGTGTTCCATTCTTTTCCTGCCTTTTTGCCTGCTTCACCATACCCTAGCACCATCAATGCTAACAGGTCGAATTTTCCCTGCTGTTTCTCTGGTTCCCACCACTAGAAACTTCCCCTGGATTTAGGGTATTTGGAAGGAGAGGTAGGCTCTCATTGGTGTTCAAAAAGAATTTTGACAAAAAATTTACATAGTCATCCAAAGGCATTCTTAAGAGAAACTGCAGCACACAGAAAGAAGAAATCCATATTTATTCATTGCTTCTTTAAAAAATATTTATTTATTTATCTGAAAGGCAGAGTTACAGAGATGCAGAAGCAGAGAGAGAGAGAGAGAGAGAGAGAGAGAGAGAGAGAGAGAGGTCTTCCATCTGCTGGTTCACTCCCCAAAGGACCACAACAGCAGGAGCTGTGCCAATCCAAGATCTGAAGCCAGGAGCCAGGAGATCTTCTTCCAGGTCTCCCATGCAGGTACAGGGGCCCAAGCATGTGGGAGCATCTTCTACTGCTTTCCCAGGACATAGCAGAGAGCTGGATCAGAAGTGGAGCAGCTGGACTTGAACCGGTGCCCATGTGGGATGCCGGCACTGCAGGCAGCAGTTTTACCTGGCCCACATACTGCTTTCTGAAAGCTTTTATCATTCATGAGTGCTGAATTCTGTCAAATGTTTTTTTTCTATATCAGCTGATGTGATCATGTGATTTGCTTCTTTAGCTTGTTAATATAGTGGATTACAGGGTCTGGAGTTCTGGTGCAGCAGGTTAAACCACTGCCTGCATGGGCAGTGGCATACAAGGTGAAGTCCCCACCTGTGGCATCCCATATGCCTGCTGGTTTGTCTCTTGGCTGTTCCTCTTTCGAGCTAGCTCCCTGCTAATACTGCGAAAATTGTGGAAGATGGCCCCAGTGTTTGGGCTCCTGCACCCATATTGGAGACCCAGAGGAAGCTCCTAGCTCTTGCCTGTGGAACAGCCTAGCTCCCACCATTGAGGCCATTTGGGGAGTGACCTCTCTCTGTCTCTCCCTCACTCTCTTTGTGACTATGCCTCTCAAATAAATAATAAATGTTTTAAAAAAAACCCCACTGCCTGCAACACTGGAAACCCATATGAGTGCCAGTTTAAGTTCTACTTATTCCACTTCAGATCTACCTACCTGCTAAGCAGCCTGGGAAAGCAGCAGAAGAGTTCCCAAGTGCTTGGCTGGCTGCTGTGACCATCTTGGGAGTCAGTCAATGGATGGGAGATCTCTGTCTTTTCCTCTCTCTCTGTAGCTCTGCCTTCCAAATAAATAGCTCTGTACAATCACAAAACAAACAAAAAAAACAGATAGTGGATTCCATTTATTATTTTTCATGGATTGAACCAGCGTTACATCTCTGGAATAAAGTCCATGATACAGAGACCCTACTTCATCTTTATATATTGCTGATAATATTTACTGATATTATGTTAAGCATTTCTGCCTCTGTATTAGCAAAGGGTACAGGACTGTGATATTTTGCTTTATACTGTTTTGTTTTCATTTCTCTTTTTATCTGCTTTTGGTAACAGGGTCACACTAGCCTCATAGAATGAGTTGGAAGGTATTTCCTTCTATTCTATTTTCTGGAGGAGGTATATAGAATGGTGCTAATTCTTCTCAAAACATAAGCTATAATTCACAATAAATTCTTATGAGTCTGGAGATTTCATTTTTCAGGAGCTTTAAAATTTTAAAATTCAATTATTTTATAGTTTTAGGTCTATTCATAACATCTCATCTATTTCATATTGGGTGAGTTACGCTAGTTTTCATTTTTTGAGAAATTGGCTTATTTAGTCTAAGTTCACAAAATTCTGTGTGAGTTCTCCATAGTACTCCTCTATTATATGTTTAATGTAGGAACTGTAGTGGTAGCTCCTGTTTCATTTCCAGCATTGGTTATATATATATTTTTTTCTCAGTCTTGCTAGAGATTTGTTGTTGATATTTCCAAGAACTATCTCTTCATGTTAATTTTCTTCAATTTCATTGACTAATGCTCTGTTATTTTCTTTTTCTACTTGCTTTGCATGGATTGTTTTCTGGAGTTTCTATTCTGTTCCATTGGTCTGCAAGTCTGTTTTTGTGTCAGTTCCAGGCTTTTTTATTATAATTGACCTGTAGTATTTTTTTTAAAGATTTATTTATTTATTTGAAAGTCAGTTACACAGAGAAAGAGAGGCAGAGAGAGAGAGAAGGGTCTTCTGTCCGCTGGTTCACTCCCCAGTTGGGTGCAACGGCCAGAGCAGTGCAGATCTGAAGCCAGGAGCCAGGAGCTTTTTCCGGGTCTCCAACGTGGGTGCAGAAGCCCAAGCACTTGGGCCATCCTCCACTGCCTTCCCAGGCCACAGTAGAGAGCTGGATTGGAAGTGGAGCAGCTGGGACTTGAACCAGTGTGCATAGGGGATACCTGCACTGCAGACGGCAGCTTTACCTGCTATGCCACAGTGCCGGCCCCCCATAGTATGTCTTGAAATCAGGTATTGTGATGCCTCAGGTTTCATTTTTGTTGTATAAAGACTGTTTTAGCTATTCAGGGTCTCTTATGCTTCCATATGAATTTCAGCCATTGTTTTTTTCTAGATCTGGGAAGAATGTCAATGATATTTTGATTGGGATTGCATTGAATCTGTAAATTTGTAAATTGCTTTTGGTAGTATGAACATTTTGATGACGTTGATCCTTCCAATCCATGAACATGGAAGATTTTTCCAATTTTTAATGTCTTCTTCTATTTCTTTCTTTAGTGTTTTATAATTTTAATCATAGAGATCTTTGACATCCTTGGTTAAATTTATTCCAAGGTATTTAACTCTTTTTGGAGCTATTGTGAATGGGACTAATCTTAAAAAAATTCTTTCTCAGCCATGACATTGTCTGTGCATACAAAGACTATTGATTTTTCTATAAATTTATTTTATTTTATTTATTTGATAGATAGAGTTAGACAGTCAGAGAGAGACAGAGAGAAATGTCTTCCTTCCATTGGTTCACCTCCCAAATGGCTGCTGTGGCTGGCGTGCAGTGCCAATCCAAAGCCAGGAGCCAGGTTCTTCCTCCTGGGCTCCCATGCGGGTACAGGCACCCATGCACTTGAGCCATTCTCCACTGCCCTGCCAGGCCACAGCAGAGAGCTGGACTGGAAGAGGAGCAACCGGGACTAGAACCCGGTGCCCATATGAGATGCCGGCACCGCAGGCAGAGGATTAACCAAGTGAGCCAAGGCGCAGGCCTCAGACTATTGATTTTTCTGTTGATTTTATATCCTACCACTTTACCAAATTTTTTAATGAGTTCCAATAGTCTCTTGTGTATAGGTTTTCTGAATGTATCTCAATTGTAGCTTATTTAATGGTTTTTTAAGTTACTACTTGCCAGACTTACATCTAATTTTATTAGTATTGATATTTTGCCAGTTTGAGAGAAGTATAGAAAACTTACCTCCCTTCACATCCATATTTTCCACTTAAGTTGTCTTAAATATGTCCGTGACATACATTGAAAATCACGCTAGAGAGTGATATAATTTTTACTTCACTTACCAAATATAATGTAAAGAACTCAAGAGGAACAAGAAAGTCCATTGCAGTTACTCATATTTTTGCTCTTAACATTTTCTTTTGCCCTTCCTGATGTCCTAATATTTTTTTTTTTAATTTCTTTTCTGTTTAGGGACCTTGTTTTAAACAGCTTTTCTTCTATTTTTTTGGGGGCGGAGGTGGACCTGCTGGGGACAAGTTGTCTCCATCATCTTCCATATAAGAGGGTCTGCATTGCATCTCCATTTTTAAAGGATATGCTCACTGGGTGCAGAAATTCTGGGTTGACAGTACCACTTCCTTCTGGCCTCCCTGGGTTTTATCAGACATTCTTTGTCATTTGAATTATTTTTCTCTTGTTTATAATGTGTCATTTATCTCTGATTTCCTTTAAGATTTTCTTCTTTATTTTTAATTTTCAGACATTTGACTACAATATGTCTCAGTGTGAATTTCTGTGTTACTGCAGGGTGGGAGGGGAATGCCGGCTTTGATTTTCTCTGTTTTTTCTTTGTAACAGACAGCAACATCTTCAATGAGTCTCCATCTGCAGCAGTTCTGGAACTAGTCTACTTCTGGCTTTGACTAGGTGAGAAGCAGCTGCCCTCTGAATATTTAATCAGACAGGCAAGCAATGTAGATAAATAAACATATCCGTAGGGCCTGGGAGTCAGAAGCCTGTCCCTCCTGAGTCAGTTTATCTGTAGGCTTTTGTTTCTCACTAAATTGATGAAGTCTTAGGCCATTGTTTCCTTGCACATTGTCTTGTCTCCATTTGTTCTTTTCCTAGTCTGGGATTCTGATGACACGTATTTTAAACCCTTGGTTATAATCCCGCATTTCCTTGGGAATCTCTCTGTTCTTTTTATGTTTTCTTACAATCTATTTTTGTGTCTGATGTTTAGATTTGGTAATTTCTATTTTGTAAAATTTTTAAAAGATTTATTTTTATGATCTGAAAGCAAAGTTACAGAGGCAGGAAAAGAGTTACAGAGAGACAAAGATCTTCCAAGTGTTGGTTCATTCCCCCAAATGGCTACAATGGCTGTAGCTAGGTCAGGTTCAAAGCCAGGAGCCTGGAACTCCATTCCAGTCTCCCACATGTGTGCAGGGACCCAAGTAATAGAACCTTCTTCCTCTGCTTTCTCAAGTACATTAGCAGGGTGCTAGATTGTAAGTGGAGAAGCTGGGACTCAAACTAATGCTCACATGGGATTCCAGCACCACAGGTGGCAGCTTTACCTGCTGAACCACAATGCCAGGCCCAGTAATTTCTATTATTTTATTTTCAACTTTATAGATTCTTTCTTGTTTGCTCTCCATTCTGTGATGGATGCCATCATTAAACTTTTTATTTTGGCTATTATAATTTTTAGTTCTAAATTTTTTTACTTGGTTCTTCTTTATTTCTTCTAAATATCTTCTGAGTTTTTTTTTTTTTTTTTACTTTTTAAATTTGTCTTTT
Source organism: Oryctolagus cuniculus (assembly GCF_964237555.1). Classification (NCBI taxonomy): domain Eukaryota; kingdom Metazoa; phylum Chordata; class Mammalia; order Lagomorpha; family Leporidae; genus Oryctolagus; species Oryctolagus cuniculus. The sequence continues at coordinate 101,934,135 of NC_091433.1, read as the reverse complement.
TATAATTGGTCATTAAAGCATATTTATGATGGTAACTTTAAATCCTTGTCAGACAGTTCTAATATCCATCACCATGGTGTTGGTTTCTTTGGTGTTTTCTCACTTAGTTTGAGATCTTTTTTGTTGAAATCTGGATCTTTTGGGTATTATGTAGAATTCATAATCTTATTTTAGCTCTGTGTTTTGGTAGTGCTCTTCTGACACAGTTTCATTAGGGTAAAGAGGATGTCACTTGGGAACTCTCAAGGTGGTGGTGAAAGTCCATGTTCTGTTGATATCTTCAGGGCAGGCTAGGACCCCCTGGTATTGTTGGGAGGTAGGAGTATAAGTTCAAGTATTTCCTCTATGCCTCTACCAATATACCAGCTTGGCCCTCTGCATACTATCCTACCAAGGTGTACTAAAACAAATCATCTAAAGTGTTTCTCTTTCAACAGTTAAATCATAAGCTAAGAAAGAAACTGTGTGTTTAGACCAGATACCAAATTTGATCCTCCTCTGTTGAGCGAGCAGCATGGCACTCTGACAGAGTAAGCTTTTAGAAATGCAAACCAGAAGTCGTTTAGGCAGGAGAGAGACCAGAAGTCGTTTAGGCAGGAGAGAGATTCTGGCTACAGATAAGTTTGGCAATCACTTTAATTCTGTTTCCCCAGAAGTCGACCTAGAGACAGGTGCACATTAGTTCGGAGGTATTCCCAGGCAGCACCACTAAAGTTGTCCCAGGCAACACCAATGGAAAGTGGAGCCAGGAAGGAAGGCAGCCAGTGAAAAGCGCACTGTGAAGCCAGTCAGGGGACCCAGAGCTTAAACTTGCTAGGGACCTGTGGGTACTAGGGTGCTGCACAGAGCTTAGAATGTGGAGAAACTGAAATAATTCCCACCTGTCTCTGTGCAAGAGAAGCCCAGGGTGCAGGATGTGTTAATTCTACGTGCTGGCTGGGAGGACTTTAACTGCTAAGCAAAGTTTTCAGATGTAGAGATTCAGAGAGGACAAGAGCATTTGGAAGTCAGCTTGGTGCATGACAATGGCAACCCTCCGTGGGATGTGAGTACAACACCAGCAGCATCAGAAGAACTAGCTGCACGGGCTCCTGGAAGGTGCCTGGAATGCTTCAATGGCACATTTTGGATCCCAGCCTAAAATATGTGGGTGAAAAAATGCCTCCTTGCACAGGAGCCCTCCCTCCTTGGTTTTTCTTCTCTATATGTTGTGGGATCATCGTCCCCGAGTCTTGTGTCAGCACCTCCACTTTCCCTTTTGAGGTCTTTCCCTATCCCAGTCTACTGCAAGAGCAACCCCCAGTGCTCTGGAGACCCACTTCTCATGGCCTTGGAGAAACCATGCTGAGATGTTGGTGGTTCAGCGGGTTGCCTCTCTAGGCTCAGTCATGTTCTAAGAGGTAAATGGGAAACTAATAGGGAATTTTAACATCTGAGAGTATATGAGTGGTTGCCCTTTACAGGGTGGGAGGAGAATGCTTGCTTTTCTCTGGCCTTGGTAACTGACAACAGCAAATGCAAGGGGTTTGTTCTGGAACTAGCCTACTTCCGGTTTGGACTTGGCAGTTCCCTTCTGAAGATTTGATCAGGCAGGTGAGTGGTATAGACAAGCAGATTCAGACTCGGAACCTGGTATAGACAAGTAGATTCAGACTCGGAACCTGGTGTTCTAATGTAGCCGCCTGGGAGTCAGAGGTCCCATCCTTTTGTGAGCCACTGCACGATTTGAAGGAAAGTCACTTAACACTTCCATTCTTCATCCGTTAGGAGATTGGAAGGAGTATTGAGCTACCACACTGGGCATTGTAAGGATCAATTGGAAATATAATTGCCTAACTCCCCCTATAATCACCCAGGATACTTTCTTTGCTAGAGAACCTGTGATACTTTGCAAGAGTGAAGTTGCTGCAAGCCTTATAAACATGTAAAAATATGAAGAAACCAATTTAAATGTATGGAGGAGACTGTGTCCCCTATTTCCTGAAGGATAATAACATTTTACTCTTCCTGCATGTTTTATCTTGGCCTGAAATATAAGAATATGAAACCAGACAATGAAAGCCATTTATAATGCCCTAAGTGCATCTGTCAAAATACTCCCATGGCTGGAATCATCCCACCCTACATAAGAAGTCTGAAATCCATTTGAAGATAAAGACTCCCTTTTAAATTCTCTTTCTCTGTTACCTCTAGTGGCAGTCAGAAGAGACATTGCTCTTGACTTAAGGAACAGTATTCAAAGCCAGTCTGTGAAATCAGGCCAGAACTTCCCCCAAATCTGGATTAGCTTGAAAGAAAATATTTTTTGGATAAACATCAAACATTTTCTTCAATATCCCTTTAATGTCAGACCAAGAATTAACCTAAACAAGAAACCGGGTAAAGGTATGGTCCTCCTATAGCCAAAAGTTTGAATGATTTGATGAACTACGTATTTTTAATAGCAATTTGTACTCATTTCTAAGGGCCGCTCTAACAAATTGCAATAGACTTGGTAACTTAAAACATTAGACTTTTCTTTTCCCAGTTCTGGACATCAAACATGCAAAATCAAGGTTTGTTAAGACCTCCCTCCACTTCCCTCTGGAGCCCCTGGGGAGAATCCTTCCTTGCCTCTGTTGGCTCTGAGTAGAGATTCTTGGTTCTCTGCGGTTTGGTTGAAGAACCTTAGTCTCTGCTCTGTCTTTAAGCAACCTTCTCTCCAGCTCTCTATGTCTCTTCAAAAACACTTGCCTTTTTGATTTGCAACCCACCTAGATATCCAAGAATGACATCATCATGAGATCTTTGATTTAATTACACGTGCAAGTTCCCCTCTTTCCAATCAAGGCCACATTCATGGCTTCTAGAACTTAGGACATGGGTATGCATATCTTTTTCCTGACTCACTTCCGCATCGTTCGATATATTTCATAGAATAAAAATTGTGAGAAATGAAGACTGTATCAGAACAGAAAACACTTTCCATTCTTTGTTCAAGTTCTTCCTCTCCAGCATTTTTTACTCTTTGATAAAACAGCATGACAGATCCACTTAAATGTTTCCCAATCCCTTTCGAGGTTTCCAATGGCTGCCATTCTCTGCTGGTACAAGCAGCTGTCTCACAAGGCTGGGAACAGGCTTCATGTTCAGCCAGCCCCATGATCTCAGAGGTCAGACATCTCTGGCCACCTCCCCTCTCCCACTGGCTGACACTTGTCAGACTCATCAGGAAGGAAGAACGTGATTGGCAAGGCCAGGGTCATGTGACCACCCATCTTTGCTTCTGCAGGGGACGGTGGGGTACAGGAACGTGCAAGGCAGGTGATAGCAAGGAGGACCACAACTTCTGGAAACAAGTCTTCGTGAGGGCTACCAGTGGCCAGGACTGAGTCAGACAGGGTGAAAGGGAGGAGCATTTTCTGAGCTAAACCAAGAGCAGATTTCCAAAGTTGATCTGCTCCTCCTTCCCACTTGAGGCTGTTCTCTTGAATTGTCTGGACAGCCTGACAAAGAATTCCTTTTAGTGACCACAGACATGCGAGGCCACTGTAGGCTGCTCTGTTCGGGTGGAATAACTGGTGCCATGAGCACCAAACAACCTTTGATGATGGGGCCTCCCACGTGGCTTCCCTGCAGGTCTCATCTGCTGCCCAGATAGCTTGATGATACTGGGGGCTGACATCGCCTTTGGGTCTGTTTCACTATCAGTGTAAGAGCTGGCATTTGGTTGCACACTCTGTGTCTTGTGAGCTTTCTGAGTGAAGACCAATAACCTCAGTTCTGGCCAAGTCAGGAGTCTGGCTTCACTGGGGTTCTGGAGAATTAATTTAATAGAGTCTGCCTTGATGCTTTCAAACATGGCCAGGAGTTTTGGGTCAACCTTTATAGATACAGCTGTTGCAGGGATACTTTCAAATTTGTTTGCTTTTTGGAGCCCTTCGCAAACCCTGAAAGTGAATAGCAGTGGAGGTCCTTAGGATTTTTTGGGGAAAAAACTCTGCCACCCTCTGCAGATAACCACTCTCATTTTGAGAAATAGCTCCTCGCCAGCTACTGAGCGTTGGTAGAGACTGAATACTTACCCCTGGGCCACCAACTTTCCAAGGGATCTGAGATGCCTGTCATGAACTGGTGTTTTCTGATCCATTAAGCCAGGAAGTTTTGGGTGCACAATGACACTCAAATGAAAGTAGTGCAAATGAGATTTAGGTTGAGTAGCCCCTGAAGATGCAAGAAAATCACATGGAGAGGTGATCCAAGTGCCTGTGGTTCCCCTCTGGCTGTACTGCCCTCCATCTCCTTATCTGTACCTATGACCTCATGGAGAATTCCCTTAGATCTGCTGACAGAGAAAGACAAGACATGGGCCTAACTGACAGATGGCTCTACATGCAACCTGGAAACAGACATCTGTAGCCCTGGAGCCCCTTATTGGGACATTCCTGAACAATGATGAGGGGTAATCCTCCAAGTGGGCATACCTGGTTGCTCACTTTGCTTGAAAAGAGAACTGGCCAGTTGAAGGAAGATGCCATCATTCATAGACTGTGGTCAAAGATTTGGTGGGATCATCAGGGACTTGGAATATTATCAGAAAATTGGTAGCAAGGGAATGAGGGGAAGAAGTATATCAATAGACCACTCTGAAAGGGCAAAAATATGACTATATTTCTGCTCCATGTAAATGTTCACCAAAATGTGAACTCAGTATAGAAAGGTTTTAATAATTGACCAGAAAGAATGACCTGTTCTATGGATACCAGTCGACCTCTTTCTCCAGCCACTGCTGTCATTGGCTAATGGACTGAACAAGGTGGCTATGGTGTTGGGGTGGAGGTTATGCATGTCTCAATCACTCAGACTTCTACTCCCGAGGGCTGAACTGGCCATGCCCAATATGGTGCTGTTTCCCATGCTGATGAGCTGCCTGGTGGCAAATTGATTACAATGGGTGATTTCCATTGTGAAAGGGGCAGCATTTGGTCCTTTCACTGTAGATTCTGATTTGCTTTATCTGCACTATTATCCGTGGACTTTGAGAATGCTTCCTTCACTGTTATGGTATTCACATAGCATTGTTCCTCGTCAGTGTCTTCACAGCAGAGAAGTGCGGCACTGAGTCTGCGCTCATAGAATTCACTTGTCTTACTATATGCTCTCCACCATCCTGAAACAGCTGATTTGATAGAATGGCCTAAAGACCTTTTGTAGACTCTGTTCCGATACTAGATACATGACATTATCTTGTAGGGCTGGCGCAATCTTTTCCAAGAGGCTGTATATGCTCTGAACCCACCTACAGTACCTGGTATTGTCTCTCCCACAGCCAGAATTCACAGATCTGGGAATAAAGGGGTCAAAATGGGAGTGACTGCATTCATCATTATTCTTGGTGACACACTAGCAAAATTTTTGCTTCCTGTCCTCGTGATTTTGTGCTTTTCTGGTCCACTAGAGTTACAGTCATTCTATCAGTGATGGATCACATATATACGATGGTAGCTCTGTGTGATTCTATTACCTAGTGACATTGTAGTCATCTTAGTTTGTGTAAATGCATTCTATTTTGGTTGCACAATGATGAAATCACGTAATGCCTTTTATCTGAGTGTATCCCTGTTACGTGATGTGTAACTACATTTCCAGGCTTCTGTAGGGAGACATAATAGTGTTAAGGCTGCCACTCAGCTGCTTTGGATTCCTAATGCTTCTGCAGGGAAAGAAGATACTGTGCTGGTTGAAGGGAGAGAATCACTCTGCTGCTTCACAGCACAGGTAAGAAAGATATCTGAAATACAGGCAACTCCCTCAGTGCATTTCTTAGAGCTCCCAAGCTGTTGTTCAGAGTCAGTGGAAATCTACAACAATTCAATTCAGGCAGGTCTACTAATGGCTCAGACTTTTCAAGAATGAAAATTTGGATCACTCTATCAGGTAAAAAACCATGATCAGCTGAAGTGTTTGCTAAAGGCAAAGCAAATACAGAGTGGGTAGTGGAAGAAGGTAGTGCAAGGTGTGGCCGTATAACCAGTTACAGAAATGAGGACTATAATTTTTGAGTAGTTTCTCCTTATTTTGTTATATGTGTGTGTGTGTGTGTGTGTGTGTCTATGTCTACATACACATATGTAGATAGGTAGCAAATATTTTGCTTTCTTCCCTCTCTTGCTGCATTATGCTGTAACATGATTTATACTGGGTTTCTATCCTAGTATTTAAGTTGCAGGATATCAACGAAAGGAGTAAACATTTTCCAGAGACTTTTTATTATCTTTGGAAAAAGGAGTTTAGTGGGTTATTGATTATTCAGGATAGGCTGAAGTTGGGCTTTGTTGCTGTCTTGATTTGGAGCATAGTGGAAAGAGATGCATGTGGATGGTGAGTTGACAGTGGTAGACTTGTGTAGGTTACTTTTATGAGCCAACTTGGAGGGTATATTAGCATGAGGCTAGCATTGAAATAAGAGAACTTTGAAATTGTCTTCATAAGATGAGCCAGGCTCATGCAATCAACTTAGGGCCTGAATAGAAGAGACCAAGAGATGAAGCAGGGAAGATTCTCTTTGAGATGGGAAATGCACTGTGGACTTTGGGTTTCCACTATGCTGGGCTCACTTCATGTTTTGAACTCCCCTGCATCCACAAGACAATTCTTTTTAAGAAGTCCCTGTGTTGTCCCTTTTTAAAATCCTGTTTCTCTTGGGGAATCCTGATCAATACATCAGATGATTTTCATATTATAAGTTTGAGAATTGATAATTAAAGCTAATTATTGTTATTTCATTATTTTCACCTGGATTGTTAAGGAATCGCAAATGTGTCTCTGTCCATTCCTATAGCAATCACTGGTTAGAGTAGCAGAAGGGGCAGGCGCTGGGGGTGGTGGTGAAGTAGTGGGCCAGTGTAGTGGGTAAAGCTGCTGCCTGCAGTGCCGCATCCCACATGGGCGCCGGCTTAGGTCCCGGCTGCTCCACTTCTGTTTCAGCTCTCTCCTGTGGCCTGGGAAAGTAGTAGAAGATGGCCCAAATGTTTGGGTCCCTGCACCCATGTGGGAGGCCTGGAAGAAGCCCCTGGCTCCTGGCTTCAGATGGGCCTAGCTCTGGCCATTGTGGCCATCAGGGGAGTGAATCAAAGGATGGAAGATCCCTCTCTTTCTCTCTCTCTGCCTCTGCCTCTCTGTACCTCTGCCTTTCAAATAAAGTAAATAAATCTTAAAAAAAAAGAATAGCAGAATAACCATAACGGTAAGATTGCCAAGAAGTTTTCAGGAGAAAGTCTAAGTGGGCTTCATTTTTAGATACCAAAATCTTGATCCAGGAAAGAAAACAAGAAGTTAATACATTAGACTTCACTAAAATGAACAAATTTGAGTCAGCTAATGACACTGTGGAGATAATGGAAAGGTGAGAATTTGCAAAACTAATAAAAGATTGCATTTAAAATAGCCAAAAAATGCTCTCAAAACTCAGCAATGAGAAAATAAATAACTCGACTTGAAAAATGATCTTAATAAAAAGAAATAAAATTAGGCCAGCATTGCAGTGCAGCAGGTTAAGTAATAAATGAATCTTAAGCAAATAAATAAAAATGGGCCAAAGATTTGAACGTATTTCAAAATTGGTGGTAGTGATAGTGGGATCTCTAAAATTGTCTCTTCCTTATTTTTTTTTAAAGATTTTTTTATTTGAAAAAGCAGTTACATGGACAGGAAGGGAGGGAGGGAGGGAGAAAGAGAGGAGAGAGGAGAGACAGAGAGAGAAAGAAAAAGAGAAAGAGAGAGCTAGAAAGAGAGAGAGAGAGAGAGAGAGAGACAGAAAGAGACAGAGAGAGAGAGAGAGATCTTCTGTCTTCTGGTTCACTCCCCAAATGACTGTGACAGCCAAGGCTGTGCCAGGATGAAGCCAGGAGCCTGGGACTCCACCTGAGTCTCCCATGTGGGTCAGGAGCCCACGTCCTTGGGCCATCTTCTCCTGCTTTCCCAGGCAGATCAGCAGAGAGCTGCACTGGATGTGGAGTAGCTGAGACTTGAACTGGTGCCCATGGGGGATGCGAGCACACAGGCTGCACCAGGCCACCCTCTTGTATCTTCTGGAAAAGTGACACAAAGAAGGCCCGTTCTCTCTCCAGGTCTCAGGTGTGTTGCTGTGCATGAAACATAACGGGGAGAATTCAGTTGTCAAACCACCCAGCACATAGATTTCTCATTATGCGGTATAATAAATTTGTTTGTTCTATCAGCCAAACAGCTCAAAGCATTCTAAATCAATTTTTTTTTAAAAAAAACCTTATGCTGCTCAGATCTTAATAGTTAAATGCAAATGATTAAGATCCTCCACTGCCAAGTTCAGAGACACCATGGGTGAGAATAGCTACAGGCTTGGGCTGAGTTAAAATCCCTCCTCTCTAATCCTCCTCGTGCTTTATTTGCCAATGGGAACACAGAATGATGTTCTTGGTGTCTGGTGATTCTAACTACAGGTCTTTGCTTTGCCTGGGCCCCACAGCCCAGTCGTTTTAAGTAAGCTAGACTATTCTGCCTCCTCCAGATCAGTGATGCTACAGGCCTGCCTCTTCTCAGCTTTCTGTGAATTGAGAAGACCTGAGGATGTATAAATACTAGAAGTTGTTCTGACTTTGGGTAAATCTGAAAAGAAGGACACTTAGGATGCTATAATGAAATGCAGGAATGGTCCCATCAGTAGATCTCCTAGTTAGAATGAAACAACTTGTATTGTGTATTATAGGATAAACATATACATTGTAAATATTGGAGCACTGCTTGATGACAGTTAAAAATTCATGAGCTGCCTGCACCATGGTGGGTAAGGTGACACTCTTTCAGAAGCACTCTCTGCTGCTGATTTTTCTGTGTCCTTTCCAGTTTATTCAGTACTGCTAATAAGGGAGCAATAGGACTGTGATGGCCGCATTCCCTGTGTGCACAGGGAACAGAGGGACAGAGGAGAAAGAAATACACATGCTCATGAGGTTGTTTGTAGGTGCATTGACATTACAGGAGCTATGGACAGAATCCAAGACCAATGTCCAGGAACCAAAAAAGCACAATCTGTTTGTGATGAGCCTCAGGCCGAGATACCCTTGGGAGATGCTACTTCAAACTTGATACACCTTAATTTTGCATCCTCCTGGGGACATGTGTAGCAGGACTATCTAATTCTGTTATTGGAGGGAGAAATTGATCCTCATTTTTGCACCTAGATAAACTAAACAGTAAAGATGTGGACAGTGGCCGGCGCCACGGCTCAGTAGGCTAATCCTCCGCCTAGCGGCGCCGGGACACCGGGTTCTAGTCCCAGTCGGGGCGCCGGATTCTGCCCCGGTTGCTCCTCTTCCAGGCCAGCTCTCTGCTGTGGCCAGGGAGTGCAGTGGAGGATGGCCCAAGTACTTGGGCCCTGCACCCCATGGGAGACCAGGATAAGCACCTGGCTCCTGCCATTGGATCAGCGCGGTGCGCCAGCTGCAGCGGCCATTGGAGGGTGAACCAACGGCAAAGGAAGACCTTTCTCTCTGTCTCTCTCTCTCTCACTGTCCACTCTACCTGTCAAAAAAAAAAAAAAAAAAAGATGTGGACAGCTAGGAGTGGAAGAGTGGAAAAATTTTGCGTATGGACAGAATAAGTAAAAGCTTGCGGACACTATAGCAGTTTTTAACGTGAAATGATTTTTAACATTGTGCAATGCTGAAATTAAGATACAGATAATAGCACATATAAACATGTGCAAGAAGGTATAAATCCAATGGAACTTTAAACAATAGGAGTCTCCATTGGGATAAGGTCACACAGAGACATGGAACTGAAAGATATTTGCTTTGTCTTTATATTCTAATTAACTGATTCATTTTAATTAGTAGGCTTCATTCTTGGAGTAGTTTTGAGATGTACAAAAATGTTGAGCGGGAGGAACAGAGTTTCCATACACCTCCTGGCTGCCCCAGATTCCGCTGTTAACATGTGGTGGTGGTGTAGTATATGGGGGGGGGGGGGGATGTCTTCAAACACTTCCTGGAAAATGTGTATTGTGAAAATGTTATGCATTAATTTTAATATCTTGCACCAAAATAAACTCAGCTTTTGAAAACTGTATTTTTATTTTATATGAAAGGCAGCAAAAGAGAGGGAGAGAGAGAAAGAAAGAGAGAGAGATCGATCTTCTATTTGTTAATTCACTCAGCAAATGCCTACAGCAGCTAGGGCTAGGTAAGGCTTAAGCCAGGAGCTTGGACTTCATTACAGATCTCCCAAGCGAGTGGCAAGAACCCCAGTACTTGTGCCATCACCTGTTGCCCCTCAGAATGTTGCATTAACAGGAAACTTGTTTAAAATTGGAAGAGGTAGGACTCAAACCAGGCACTCCAACATGGCATGCAGGCATCCCAAGTGGTGTATTAATCATTGCATCAAATGCCTGTCCCTAAACCTATCTATCTTCTAATAGGTTTCTTTGACGTTCTTAGCATTAATGAACAAATATGGATACACTATTGTTAACCAAAATCTAGAGCTAACATTGCGATTCACTCTTGGTGGCTGCCCTACAGGTTTTGACAAATGCATAATGTAATGGATCCACCATTATAATATCACACAGAATAGTTTCACTGTCCTAAATATCCTCTGTGCTCCAAATACTTATCCCTCCCCACCCCTCGACCCCTAGAGATCACTAGTTAAGCAATCATTGATTGAAGCATAAAATTTGCCATTTTAACTGTTTGTGACGTATGCAGCCCTGTGGTGGTGTATATTCACATTTCTGAGAAACAGTTCTCCAGAACTTTGGATGCGCTATGTCCGTTAAACAATCCATTCTCCTCTCTCCCAGCTCCTAGAAGCCACCAGTCTATTTTCGGTCTCCATAAAATTGAGTGTTTTAGCTACCTCAGAAATGTATTCATATAGTATCTAGTTTTTTTGTAACTGGCTTTTTCACTTGGCATAATGTCCCTGAAGGAATGCTAAATAAAAAAAAAAAAAAAACAATAAAACTCCACCTCTATTTTTTTAGTGTCCCAGTTGGATCTGAGAATTAAATGGACATAAGCAGATTACAGATCTTACATGGCACAGGAACCCACATTAGGAAATGAAGACACAAATAAAGCAGTGTTCCTTGCTTAAATATTGAACAGGACAAAGAATAGTTAGTTGTGAAGCTGTGATTCAGCAGAGGGGTTGAGCTAGGGCAGTTAATTGTGTGGGGAAGAAGCTAGGCAGGTATGGGTTATCTTAACAAGATTCCTTCATACAAAATTATTTTGGGCTACGTTTTCTTGTCCTTGATGATAAAAATGTTGCTTTTTCTCCAGTTTAAGGAGCATGTCTTTCACAAAGAAATTCCGTCTTCTGCTTTTAAGAAACAGCAGAAAGATGAGAGTAATCCGTTTGTATCTGGCTTTTAAAGTGCCTTTTGTTCCAGGATGGCATGTTTTTAACTCTTTTATCGGAAAGTTTCACCCATGTCGTGGTATGTGACAGGTCATTTTTCCTTTTTAAGACTAGATAGTATTCTTTCCTGTGTATGTACCACATTTAAAAAACTCAACAATGGACACGTCTTCTCTTCGCTGTTGTGAATAATGATGCTATTAACATGCATTTGCAAATCTCTTCAACACTCCTTCAGTTCTTTTAAGAAATATAGTCGAAAGCAAGATTCCAGGATTACAAGGTTTTCTTAACTTTCATTGTTTGAGAGACTCCCATAAAGTCTTTCAGAGTGGTTTCGCCGTGTTACAATCCCAACAACACTGCACGAGCTTTACCTCCTCCATGTCCCTTTTCATTTTCTGGGTGCTTTCAGTATCAGCCATCCTAATGGGCTTAGGATACTATATTCTGGTTTTGATTTGCATTTCTCTGATAAACAGGGATGTCAAACCTATTTCCACGTGCCTGTTGGCCATTTTTATATCACTTTTGGAAAAATGTTGATTTGAGTCCTTTGACCATTTTTCAGTCAGTATACATTTGATTTTTTGTTTTGTTTTGTTTTGTTTTTGAGTTGTAGCAATTATTCATATATTATGGATATAAACTCTTTATCATATGTTTGATTTACACATTTTTTTCCCCATTCTGTAAACTGTCTCTGTATCTTGTTGGTTATTTGAAAAGCAGAGTGATACACAGAGAGAAAAAGTCAACCAGAGCTTCCAAACAGCTAGATCTGGGTCAGGCAGAAGCCAGGAGCCTGGAACTTCATCTGGGTCTTCCACATGGGTGGCAGGGCCCAAGAGCCTGAACCACCCTCTGCTGCTTTTCCAGAATCATTAGCGAGGGCTGGATCAGAAGTGGAGCAGTCGGGACTCAAACTGGCACTTTTATCAGCAGTGTGTACACATGGCACCACCAAGCTGGACCCTGGTCATGTCCTTTGAAGTCACACAGTGTTCAGGTTTGATTTAGTCTTCTTTGTCTATTGTTGATTTTGTTTCCTAGGCTTCTGCTGTCGTATAAAAGAAATTGCTGCCAAATCTGAAACCATGAAAATTTTCCTCTATGTATTCTTCCAGGACATTTATCACTCTAGGTCTTATGCTTAGGTCTTTCAACAATTTTGAGCTAGATTTTGAATGAGAAGTAACAGTCCAACTCCCTTCTTTAGCCTGCGTACATATCCAGTTTTCACATCATTTGGTGAAAACTGTCCTTTCCCCATCGAATGGTTTTGGCAGCATTATTTAAATCAATTGATCATATGTGCATAGATTTATTTCTGTTATCTGTACTCCATTGATCTTTTTGTCTGTCTTTTTGTGACTACCACACTGTTTTGATTACTATTCCTTAATAATTTATTTTGAAACTGTGGGGAGCAACTGAGACTAGACTAAGTTACTGGAATTAAGACTAATTCTATGCATCTGCTCTCCCACAATGTGGCGCTGGGGAGGAGTAAACTTCTACGCAGCTGCCTCTCGCCAATTTGACTGATAAGCTGCAGGAGCTGATCCTGCTCCTGATTGGAGGAGAGCAGTGTGCTCCGCGTGTGGGTAGCAGAGTTGGGATTGGTGGAAGAGGACTATAAAGGAGGAGAGAGACAACATGCACCAGGAACATCTGAGCAGCCCCCGAGAGAGCCGGCCGGCGGTATGCCACTCCTCCGCGGAAGTGGGGAAAGTGGCGGGGGTGGGGGGTGCTGCCCCTCCACGGAGGTGGAGGGGCCGGCAGCTAACCCGGGAAGGGCCGGGCAGAAAGAACAGCGCAGGGTCCGGTGTCGTTCCTTCACGAATGGGGGAGCGACAGAAACCAGTAAGTGTGAATTTTCAAAATTCATTATTTTTCAAAATTATTTTGGCTACCTGGGATACTTGGAGATTCTATATGACTTTCCTATTTCTGCAGAAAAAAATGCCAATGGAAACTTAATAGGCATTGAATTGAGACCTCTTTGGTTAGTACTGACATCTTAACAACATTGAATCATTTAATTCATGTACATGGGATATTTTTCCATTAATTTGTATATCCTTTAGTTTTTTCATCAGTTTTCAGTGAACAAGTCTTTCATTTATTTGGTTAAGTTTATTTCTAAATAATCCATAAAGAGGATTATTTTCTTAATTTCCTTTTTAAATAGCTTATTCTTAGCACACAGAAACATAATAATTTTTCTACGTTGATTTTACATTCCAAAGATTTACTTAATTTATGTATTTTGTATTTTTTTGTGGAACCTTCAGAATTTTCTACATGGAAGTTGTTCCCTACAAACAAGTATATTTTACTTCTTCCTTATGGTTTGGATGGCTTTTCTCTTGCTCACTCTGGGCTGGACGTCCTATGTTCTTTTGAGGAAGTTGTGAGAGCGGGCATCCTTGTCTGGTTTCTGAAATCAGAGGAAAGGGCTTCAGACTTTGACCACGGAGTGAAATACAGGTGTTTTATAGGTGGTCTTCATTATGTTGAGGTATTTTCCTTCTATTTGTGGTTCACTGACTGCTTTCATCACAAAATGGTGTTCAACATTGTCAAGTACTTTCTTGGTATCAATCAAGATAATTACTTGGTGTCACTCTTCATTTGGTAATGTAGTGTTAATACATGGACTAGATGTTCCTAAGTTGAACCATCCTTGCAACACGGGAATAAATCCCAAATGCTCATGATGTACAATCCTTTAATATTCTGTTGAAAGTGCTGTGCTAGAACTTCATCTTGCATCAATATTTACCAGGGATACTGATTTGCTGGTTTCTCCCCAAGTAGTGTTAATCTTCTGCCCTTGTAATTCTCTCACATTACTAGATGAGTATTTTGAATCTTCTGCTTTTCCATGTAAATTTTAGAATCAGCTTCTTGATATACACAAATAAATTTACTATGATATTGATTGCAATTGCACTTAATCTACAGATCAAGTTGAGAAGAACTGAAATTTTGACAATATTGAGTCTTTTTATGCATGAGCATGAAATATCTTTCCATTTATTTAAATATTTGTTTTTATCAAGGTTTTTAAAGTTATCCTTAATAGAACCTATACGTATTTTTTCAGATTTATACCTAAGCATTTCATTTTTTTGGTATTAATGTAAATGGCATTGTGTTTTTCTTAAGACTTATTTATTTTTTATTTTAAAGGCAGAGTCACAGAGAGAGGACTTCTGTCTGCTGGTTCTCTCCCCAAATGGCTTCAGTGGCTGCAGCTGGGCCAGATTAAAGCCAGGAGCCAGGAGCTTCTGGATCTTGCATATGGGTGCAGGAGCTCAAACTCTTGGGCCATCCTCCACTGCTTTTCTAGACACATTAGCATGCAGCTGGATTGCAAGTGGAACAGCCGGGACCTGATCTCGTGCCCATAGGGGATGCTGGCACTGCAGGCAGTAGCTTTACCTGCTACGCCACAGCACCAGCCCCACAGACTCTTTCTTAAACAGGGCTTGAGGCTTATGTTGTTTTAGCTACAGTGCCTTGTTATTGTACATGAGTACTCTGTAGATGGTATGAGATGTCATGTGGACAGGAAGCATGCCACAGTCCTACCATCAAGCCTCAGTCTTTTTGTGAGCTTGTGCCCCTGGCCTGTCACTTACAGGAGGGTTTTGTAGTTCCCTTTCCCCTATACATGGGGAGGAGGCTAGAAGGAGCTAGGGAGGCCTGAGGTTGAGGGTTTCCCTTCTTTCAGGCTTTGGTGAAACCAAAACCAGTTAGATTTGTGTGTTTTTTTTTTTTTTTTTCCAAAGTAGCAAGGTTTTATTGGGGACAGGGCATCCATCAGAGTGGAAGGGGGAGAGAGAGAGAGAGAGAGAGAGAGAGAGAGCGAGCCCAGGCACTCAGACTGGAAGAAAGCACGGCTACTTGGTTAAATGGAGAGGATACACCTGGCAGGCCAGGGGAGCAGCTCGGGGGAAAACGGAGAGCTGGGGAAAACGGAGAGCTGAGCACACCCAGTCTTTGTTCAGACCCAGGCTTAGAAGGAAGGGTCCATTCCATTCCTGCCGTTTTTATTTATCTCCTCCCCCTTTTTCTCCAGGACAAAGAGTTTGCTGAGTGTAAATTAAGAAATTCTTTCCCAAGTTTACCACTGGTATTATCAGACAGGGGGAGTCAGGCAGAGGGGCTTGCCTAGGGTGGCTGCATTGGAGGGATGATGCAATTGTTTTATTGTTCCATGTTATCAGGCCAAGTAACCCATTTGGTGCCGGTGAGAGAGCTTTCCTAAGGAGGGAAGGGCTGAGGTTATCAGTGTCTGGGCAGGACTTTGAAGTATAGATGCTGGGCTGCTTCCAAAGTGAGCTTCTGCAGATAGCAGTTTCCTCAGGCTCCTCTCACACACACACATAGGCTGATTTCTAACTTCCTACCTAATGTTTCCCCCCTCAAGAGAAAATACTCATGAGCTTATGGGGATAATGGAAAAAATCTGTCTCTGTACTTGTTTCAGAGCTGACAAACGGGTGTAGAGGTGGATATGGGTATTTTTCTCTTGCTGTCTGTCCTACGGTGTTTGAGGGTGGCCTTGGAAAGCACTGGTCTAGAGGACTGGTCATCTTGTCAAGGGGTAGGCTGTCAGCCCTGTCTCAGAAGCGCCTGGACCTGGATGGCTTGTCTTCTGTTAGAGACAGAACAGACAAGGATATTAAAACACAACAGACTACAGAGAAGCAGAAAGAATGTGGGTGCTGTGTCACCAAGGAGAGGCGATGACCAGAATTTCCATGACCAGATATTAGGCCAGATACTTTAGCCTTGTCTGACCTGGTCCTGGAGTCGTCTGGCCTTGTACAAGAGAGCATGAACATGATTTTGTGCCCATCTGCTTTGACCCTAGTCTGGGGGCACTTTCTTGGGCAGCAGTTAGCAGGTCTAGGGCCTGCCTGCTGTGAAAGACTGAATTAGCAATCCTTTTGTGAGAGCCCTGGTTGTGGCAGCTTTTCAGTGGATGAAAGCTGTGCTTTGTTTGTTTGTTTTTCCCAAAGGAGGGGGCTCTGCTTTGGCTCCCTGTTGAGAGCCTGATTTAGGGCAGGCATTTAGTAAGGATATCAAAGTTCTGGGAATATTGCAAAATGATTGCTTTTCTCTTTTCTCTGACAGAAATAAGAAGGCATTCACTTTTCAGTCTTAATGTCTTAATTCTGAGAACACGTTAGGTTTCCTTGAACTAAAACTGATAGGGGTTTCCCCTCCCCCCACCAATCAACTGTGCTTGTTCCTATGAGCTTCCAGCAATTCACCGATTATGAGTTCCAGTGAGTTCATGATCCCAGGAATTTCTGCTCCAGTAGTCAGTGATTCTCTGTGTTTGCCTGTCTCTCGGGATTTCAGGGTGAAGATTTGTCCCGTGACCTCAATTCTCTGATGGAGCTACTGATTTTTAGTTTGTGCTATGCTGTTGTGAAGCTGGGAGTGACAACTTCTAAACTCTTAACATGTTGGACTGGAAACTGGAAGCTTCCTTGCCTTCGTTTGATACTGATATCTTAAGTTACTTCTGAAGGAGTTTTTAGGAGGGCAAAGACTCTAGTTTGCTTAGCAGAAGGTTAGCAACGTCTTATTTCCTAAACTAGTAAACCAGCTTCATTCTTGGGAGGAACTGAGAACAGGGTGCCTGGTGTGCAAACTTGGCATAGATTTTTGCCTCCTGGGACAGCCATCTGGTAAAATGCACAACTTCACTCATTCACCTCACCTGGAGAGTCCTGTTTGATCACTGACCTAGTCATCCCAGTATTGTTCTTTGCTTCCCTCCAGTCTCCTCATGGTTGTCTCAACACGTGTCATTTTTCACAAAGAAACACTGGAAGATTTTTTGCATTAGGAGAGTATTACATTTGGACTCACAAGACCTGAATTGGAGGCCTAATTCATTGACATGTTAGCCATGGGTTCATGGGGCAGTGGATTAACCAATGGCTGCTTAACTCTAAGGCAGTATGCTTGTACTGGAGAGAAAGGTTTTTTTGTTTGTTTGTTTGTTTTTAAGATTTATTTATTCATTTGAAAGGCAGAGTTACAGAGAGGGAGAGACAGAGAAAGAGATCTTCCATCCACCAGTTTACTCCCCAAAATGGCTGCATTGGCTGGAGCTGGACAGATTTGAAGCCAGGAGCCAGGAGCCTCCTTGCTGTCCCCTACATGGGTGGCAGAGGCCCAGGCACTTTGCCATTCTCCACTGCCTTCCCAGACAGCATGAGCAGGGAGCTGGATCAGAAGTGGAGCAGCTGGCGCCCATATGAAATGCTGGTACTGCAGGTGGCGGCTTTATCCACTACATCACAGCTCAGGCCCCTGGAGAGAAAGTTTAACCAGGAAACAAAAGACTTAAGTCCTAGCCCTGATTCCTTATTCTCCAGTTATACACATCAAGTAAATTCAACTCACTTCAGTAAGTAAATTCACCCTCACTTCTTGAGGGTGTTAGGCTCCCTTCTGAACCAACAGCTTATACTTACCAGCCTACTCAGTGGCAGCAGGGTGCTGGATATGGGAGGCCTAGGGACTTCAGCAACACAAATATCTGCTCTCAGTCCACTGGATGAGACAGAGGTAGTAAGAAACAATTAGCATGTAGCATTGCCTAAAATGAGGGGTGTGCTTTAGTTCTGTCCTAGGGAGCGAGGCTTGATACTGACTAGAGAGTTGTTAGAATGGAGAGGTTCAGAGAGTGAGGAAGAGTGATTCCAAGGCATGAGATGGTGAACACCCATGCAAAAGATGGTGGCTCCACAGTGAGATGGCTCATTGCAAGAACTCTCTTGTGGCTCTGGCATCGTAAGAAGGTTGACAGGCCAGCAATGAAACATGTTTTTATTTTCTGGCAGTTCCTTCTAGCTCAATGCTACTCTGCTAGTTAATTTCCCATGTACAACTCAAGTTCAAGTTTTCTGAAAAGGTGAAATACTCTTCTGTGCACTTGGTGCTATCTTGGTGCTCTGCTCCATTTAACACAAACAGCCATTTTCAGACATCTTACTTGTTGGTTTATGGATATCTTTCTTGATGGATGCTTAGCTTCTCTATGGCAGGAAACTATCCTTTCCTCTCAGTATCTCTAACTTCTAATCTAGACCTTGCCACGGTCCTTAGTTGAAAAACAAGCACAGGTAATGCTTATTGTAACATTTAATGTAGGTTTTCAGTTTCACAGAATGAAGCTAGTGTCATCTATTTAGTAGCTGTGTGACTTTTTGAAAGTTAATTAACTCCTCTGAATTTTAATTTTCTCAGTAGAAAAAAAATAATGAAATACATAGATGAAATGCACGTGAAGGGGGCCGGCACTGTGGCACAGTGGATAAAGCTGCCGCCTGCAGCGCTGGCATCCCATATGGGTGTCAGTTTGATCCCTGGCTGCTCTGCTTCTGATCCAGCTCTCTGCTATGGCCTGGAAAAGCAGTACAGGATGGCCCAAGTCCTTGGGTCCCTGCATCTGTGTGGGAGACCCAGAAGAAGCTCCTGGCTTCAGATCAACCCAGCTCCAACCATTGCAGCCTTTTAGGGAGTGAACCATTGGATGGACAACTTCTCTCTTTCTCTGCCTCTGCCTCTCTCTGATTCTGTCTTTCAAGTAAATAAATACATTTTTTTAAAAAAAGAAATGCACATGAAGTACTTAGTACTATGTCCATAAAGAACAACTATTCGTAATTATCACTTGCTGCATTAATGAAGGAATACCTCTAGGCAGAACACTTTAGGATGAGATTTTCTTATATTTTCAGGTCTATTTAGAATATGTTACACGTTGTAGCACCCTCCAGGTTCTCATCTAGGTAGGTAAACTTCTTTAGGTGTCAGTTCCCTCATCTATTAAATGGGGCCAATTTACTAAGATTTTGTGAGGACTAAATGATTGCATGCAAGTGTCCAGTGCTTAGCAGAGTCTTGTAACACAGCATTCGCTCTGTAAGTCATAGCTACTCTTAGTAGGATGAGGGTTCCTTCAAAGGTTTGTGGAAAAGATGGAATTAGAAGGTAAGTCCATTTTGGTGCCAATATTTTTGAAATCAATACAAGTACTTTTAAAAAATATTTATTTATTTGAAAGAGTTACATAGAAAGAGAAGGAGAGGCTTAGAGAGAGAGAGAGAGAGAGAGAGAGAGAGAGAGTTCTGTCTGCTGGTTCACTCCCCAATTGGCTGCAACGGCCTGAGCTGTGCTGATCTGAAGCCAGGAGCCAGGAGCTTCTTCCAGGTCTTCCACGCGCATGCAGGGCCCCAAGCACTTGGGCCATCTTCTACTGCTTTCCCAGGCCATGGCAGAGAGCTGGATCAGAAGAGGAGCATCCAGGACCTGAACAAGCGCCCATATGGGATTCCGACACTCTGGTCGGTGGCTTTACCACAGTGCTGGCCCCAATAAGCATTTTTTAATAAGGCACATTTTCCATGATATTTTAAAAATATTTATCTATTTATTTATTTATTTATGGGGAGTGAGGAGGGAGAGAAAAAGCGAGTGAGCACTCTCTTGCTGGTTCACTCCCCAAATGCCAACAACAGATGAAACTGGGCATGGGATGAAGCCTGGAATCAAGGACTAAATTCAGATCTCTCGTGTTGGAGGCAGCCATTGCTGCTGCCTCCTGGGTTGCACATTGGTAGGAAGCTGGAGTCAGGAGCTGGTACTTGAACTGGAGCTCAGGTGTTACAACATGGGATGTGGATGTCTTAACCACTTGGCTAAATGCCCATTCCTCCATTAACTTTTTTGAAGAACTCTATATGCATGGATTTCAACATACTTTATTCCAAAATAAACTTATAAAATAAACTTATATTTTAATTCCATTTCCTATGAACCTGTTGAAGTACTCTCATATTAGTAGTCATAATAATGTTGTAATACTCCAAATAAAACTTGGGTCTATTCACCTACTGTGTAGCAAACCAATCACAGACATTGGGATGCTGGAATTTATCATTTATCTATGCATTTATTTGCAAAACACAGAGTAAGTAATTGCTTAAGTCCAAGATTCCTCCAGGGTGAAGGGTAAGGGATTGTATAGGTTGAAACTGGAATTGAGTGGTATATATTTGGTTCCTGTGTAGGTCTCTGGTTGGTACATAGTGCTTGGGGTCCTCTTTTGTTTGGTCAGTAATATCATGTTCTTTCTGGAATTTTGTGGATGGCAAAGTGGGCTCCAGTCAGTCTGGGAGCAGGTGATAGTCACTTTTTGCTCAGGGCCTGGGGTTCCTGGAAAAACCTCTTAAGACAAAGCTGTAATCATGGTGTCATAGTTAGAGAAGATAAATGACATCATACGCATTGCTACCTGGGAGCCTTGTGGGGCCAGCTAGACCCTAATGCACTACTCATCTCCATTTAGAAAGTTTATTTTAATAAGATGTTGTAACCATAAGGCAGAGAAGCTTTTACCCAGAAGAGGGAGGCTGAGTGACTGTAGATCACAGCCCAGTGGTTTCTAGGATCCTCATTAAAGACAATGCGTAGAGGCTGGGTTCCAACAGGAGCAGTGCAAAGTACATCTGGTGTTGTTTGGAGGTCCTGTACCATTGGACCTAAGAAGTCAGGAAAAAGCTAACTGTTGGTTCCTCGTTGGTGGGAAGCCCCACTCTGCAGAGTTACACCTTGCAAAGCAGCTTTCCCTTGCTTGTCGTCTCTGCCAGATGATGGACTAGCCCCCAAACCAGCCCCTTCCACACTCTCCCATCTCCCTGTAACTCTGTCCTTCTGACACAGACCCTACGATGTTTCTGTAGGAAATACAAGGCAGCTTTCACAGAATTTTAGCTTCTCTGACAACATCAAAAGGTTGTGCTTGATGCCTGCAAAGACCTGAATGCTTCCTGTTGTAACAACTCAGTGACAGGTGACGGGACTGACTCGTCTCTCTGCCTCCCTGCAGATGTTCTGTAGCTACTTGACAAGAGTGCCTGAGTGTCGCTCTGTTGTCAGCACGGAGAGTAACTGGGGAATATACTTGAAATCAAACAACAGAGATGTATTTCTCCTTAGCTTTTCCTTTATATTACACAATCAAATCAGTGTTCTTGAATTGCAAAACAAACCATTCGTCCTGATGTAAATTCCATCATGTGAATCACATGTCCCAGGCAATCTAACCCATTGCATTCTAATCTGGTCTCCAAATATACCTGACAGATTTTGTCTGGCAGCAGTATTTCCCTACGTTCTTTCTCTATATTTGAAGTATGACATGAGGATATAAAAGACAAAAAAGATTAATAAAAAAGCTAAAAATGGGTGAAAATAAAAGACTAGAATGAAGTAATAGGTTTGATACTTTGAATATGTATCTATAAAACGATTTAAGAAAACCAGAAAATAACCCAGTGGAGAATGGTTTGTCTTGTTTCCTTGCCTTTGTTTGGTACAGAGAGGCAAAATCACAGTTCAACAGGAAATGCAAATATCATGATTCCTGACTTCATTTAGCCTCACTGCATTTATTAAAGCTTATATTTAACATCTTTCCTAGCCAAATATAACATATGGACCATGTGGGTGAGAGTGTTAGGGGAACTTCGCTTGTGCAGGCTTTGGCTGGGGAGGCTTCAAAATAACCTGCATGTTAAATGCTATTAGAGAAAAGAGAAAGCTTCTGACTTTAAAACTCTTGGAGTGGAAGGAAAAAGGGACGCCTTAGCAAGGTTTTCCTAGAGGGTCCAGGAGGAGTTTCCACGGAACAGGGAGCTCCCTGAGTAGCAGGGGGATGTGGAGGTGTCTCGGGAACAGGAAGAGGTTCTCTGGATGCTGACGTAGGTGCACAACCAGAGAGTGGGGTCCCAGGGGGAGGGGGAGGGCTTCAAAGCCTTTGAATTCTAACCAAGAATCTGTTTGGGGGGTGCGTGTGTGTACATGTGTTTAAAAATCAGGAAACAAACAAAGCAAACCTCTTTATTAGCATCTCAAAAAGAAAAGTAGTACACCTGGGAATCCAGTGTTTGTTCTGCATGAATGAAATCCCCCAATGAAGCATTTCTCAGAGTGTGTCCTTCTCATTAAGCAATGGATAATTGTATGTTAGATGTTTGGCCCCTGTTGGCTGAAATTATCTTAATCAACTGAAAAAGAGAGCTTTATTTCAAGCAACTATCTGTGGGTTGGGGAGATACATCCCTCCCCAACTCAAACCACCCCCTCCCCACTCCTCCCACTTGGTGCAATGGACAGCATGTTCAGTAGGGACAAATGAGAGGTATTGTTTTATAGAAACAGTCCCTGCCCAGGTTCCCATTCAGGTCCACCCATGCAAATGAGGCATACACATTTGATTGAAAATGTGCACGCAAACGAGGGATGTGAAGGCACAACCCTGATAGGATACAAGGGACTGATCTAGAACTTCCTTGACCCTGCACCCTGTGATGTTTCTGGAACAACTGTGGAAGGGTTTGGGGGGCACTTTAGGACTGTTGCATCACTCAGGTTTTCGATCCCCAGTGACTTCGCTCCTTAGCCTATGGGAGTGGATCTTAGCTCCTTGTAAGTAGAGGAAGCAGGTTATTATAGACGAATTTTGGGTCACACCTTCGGTGAACTGTGTTACGGTGGAGGCTTCACGGAAGATTCCAGTCCTCCTAGAGTGGAGTTCTTCAGCCACTTTGATTTTCTCCATCCTCAAAAATTTTGCATTTTCCTCTCTCATGGGTATATGAAGGGAAAACAAATCCCATCATATTTGAAGGTGGTCTAGAGGCCCAACACTTGACTGTTGTGAGATGTTGTTTGGACATGGGTTTGTTGAATGTTGCTAATTCCTACCTCTGAAGTGTTAACATTCTGTATGTCAGGGGAGGCATGTGTGGCCTCAGGTCAAAGCCAATCCTCTAACAATTTTTGTGAAAGTGCTAGCACAGCTATGCCCATGTACTCCTGTTGTCTAAGGCTGCTTTACGGTTGAGAAGGACATGGCTGTGTGAGCAGCTGCCACAGAGACCTGTTGTCCTATAAGCTAAAATCTACACCAGGCCCTTTCAGGAAAAGTGTGTTGGCCTCTGGAAAGTTCAGTGCTCCAACTGCTTCCTAGTCAAATCATTGCTGATTCATGTGTAGTTCTCTCTCAGGTAGGGGACGACACCGAAGCGTTCAACATGAAAGCCTTATGAGCCAGATGCTCTGTCAGTATAGGGAAGACAAAGCAAAAACAAAAAGCCCAGTCATTGCTCTAAAGGATTCCTAGTTGGTGGGAGATGCTACACTATCAGAAAAGCTTTGATGTAGGAAATCATAGACATAGCCCAAGGACATTGAAGGGTCAGTTCAATTGTTTTGTCACTACAGCAAATATCAGAAAACGCACATTCTATGTTTTTGTACTCAGAAAATTAACATGAACTCAAGGGAACTCACACTAACCCCTGAGACACTAGCAAGACCTACGGGATAGTTGGTCTGTCCAATTACGTTTTGTATACAACTGGGAGTAAAAGGTCATGGTGATGATGGTCTATGAGCACAACATGTATGGTAGACAGAGTGCCAAGGGTGCTGAAAATATCTGGAGGTACTTCTCAGAAGAGCAGGATCTGGACCAGAATTGATTGTTGTGTATCTCAGTTCCTAGTTCTGCATCTCACTTTGGATTTATTACTATTGGTTTCTTTTTTTTTTTTTTTTTGACAGGTACAGTGGACAGTGAGAGAGACAGAGAGAAAGGTCTTCCTTTTCCAATGGCCTCTGTGGCCGGCGCGCTGCGGCCGGTGCACTGCACTGATCCGAAGGCAGGAGCCAGGTGCTTCTCCTGGTCTCCCATGGGGTGCAGGGCCCAAGCACTTGGGCCATCCTCCACTACACTCCTTGGCCACAGCAGAGAGCTGGACTGGAAGAGGGGCAACCGGGACAGAATCTGGTGTCCTGACTGGGACTAGAACCCAGGGTGCTGGCACTGCAGGCGGGGGATTATCTTATTGAGCCGCAGCGCTGGCCTACTATTGGTTTCTTGATAAAAGAGGTTTTGAAAGCTTGATCTTGGAAAAAACAGAGGCAATGCTTTAGGTTATCAATTTTACAAATAATTTCTTAAGAATAGGTTCCTTTATAGCTATCTGCATGTTTATTTTGTTCGAATCATTCTCATAGGAGACATATCCTGCTCTTGACTAAATGTGAGACACCAAGTCATGTTGTGAGAAACAACCTCATCTGTCCACCCAAAGGCTGAACTCAAACTCAGAAAGTGCAGCAACAGTGAGATTTTATTAACAGTCTTGCAAGAACTGGTGCCTGGTGGGTCAGCACACCCAGAGCAGGTTATGGCAAGCTATTTATTTCTTAGCACGCAGGTCCCTCATTGACTGAGTAGCAATGGAGTTTCGATCTTCTTGGCATTTGCTTCAGCTGTTTTGGCCACTCATATTCTGTTTGCCTAACTTTTTTAAAAAGGTTTTTATTTAATGAATACAAATTTTCAAATGTATAGCTTTTAGGGGTACAGTGTCTCTTCCCCCCATTCCCACCCCACCTAAGAACTTTCAGGTGCATGTAACCTAGCAGTTATGCTAACTAGTTAGTTGTCTATCCACAGCTACTCATCTTACTTTGCAAATGAACCAAATGTTTACTTCTCATAATCCATTCTCTTTTTCTTTTTACAAATTTGGTCTCATTTTCATTTTTATTTGACCTCCTTTTCTCTTTACCTCTGAGTACTTTGTGGATTGCCAGGACGAATGGAATGGAATGACCCATTGAACAAGTCTTGGTTACAGGACATCGAGGTTTCTCTTTTTCATGACACCACCAGACATCAACACAGGGTCTAAGGAGAGCTGAATAATTACCGCTGTCAGGCTCACCAGTAACATTCAAGATGCACGTGTAGGTGAACAGTTCTCCCACAGGTTGTTTGAACTTAGCCCCCTTCCTGGAGTGGTAAGAGGAATAGTTCATGTTCCCTATGGAGAAGGAGGGCATCTTCCTGGAGTCTGACCTTTGCAGTGTGGGGAAAACCAGCAACAAGTTTTGCAAGTCTTGCTTCCCCATGCCTCCTAGTCTTGGTACAGAGCCAGCATGCATCAGGATTGATATCTCGTCCTAGGGGAAATGGAACCATCTGTGCCTGAGGTAAGGGCTTGTACGGAAAATGTAAGCCATTCTTCCCAGGCATTTCTATCCTAGTACCTTGTCGTAAAGATTTCCTGGCTGATCTCCCTCCCACAGTTCTCAATGTAGCCAACCTACAGAGTCACTTTTAAGGGTTTTTTTGTAATCTACATATTTCCCACTGGTCTTTTACCCCCTGTTGGGTCTTGTTTACCAGTCCTTTAGGCCAAGTGCAGTGAGGGCAGCCTTTCTCTGCTGTTTGCAGGGCCATCTCAGTAGTCAGGAGCATCCCCCAGCGTGCTTGGGGCTTCTTTTTCTTTCAGGTCTTAATCAGTGCTGAGTCGCTGGATTGAAAGTCATGAGATGGGGACTCAAGAGGTGGAGTCTGGACAGGGAGTACTTTTAACCTTAGGAATGATAAAGCAGAGGGCATGGCCAGTATACAGCTCCTTAGAGACTGAATCTTTGGTTTCCATGATAGGAACGTCTGTAATCCTATCTAAGTAAGGGAGCCCAGATAACAACTCATAGGGGAACAATCCATCTCACTTCTTGTAAGTAGTGCTCTGGGGAGGCATTTGGTCCACAACAGTTTGGTTTCCAAGATTAGCAATCCGCTTTTTAAGGGTTTGTTTAATCCTTTCTACCTTTCCAGAAGAGGGAAGATTCCAGGGAATGTGGTAGACCCATTTAATATCCAACTTTCCATAGCTCCCTTCAGAACTGTTGGTGTAAAATGACTCCCAGTACCTGAATCAACATTCTCTACCATGACAAATCTAGGTACAGTTTGTTCTAATATTAGTCTTCCCACCTTAGGCATTTCTGTAAAGTCTACCTGAATACTTTGAAATGGCTTTAACCCGGTAGGTCATCCCCTTGCTGCTTGTCTTCTAAAATTATTCTTTTATATCCTCTGACTTGTGCACAACCTCCACACACCTACTTTAGCAATGGTCTAGATTCACACACATCCATCGTATCTCAGGATTGCGTCACATATAGCTTGGGGACTCCAGTGGCTCCTTTTATGCAATATGGACATTAATCCCCTCATACAAGGCGTTTTAGAGATTCAGATCATTTGGCCAAAACAATCCATTTCAGACTCAGTTTTCCAGTCTAGGTTCAATGTTTGTAACATAAAAACACACGAAACCTTAAATAGGTTAGTTACAAAAACACATGAATACTTTGTTTAGCATGTGCTATCAGCGTCATGAAATCCAGAGGTAGAGAGTCAGGTAATCCAGCTATTTGGACTTCTAAGATCCAACCTAATCTCATACAACATTTAACTTCTACAAACCTTCTATGCCATTTCTTCAGTTTCTCTTTGCATCTTAACCTTTTTCACCAAGAATACATTCTCATGCTTGTAACTTTCTTACCATAAAGCTGCAAACCCTTGAAATCTCAGGAAAACCTTTAAGCCTAGAAGACAAACATTTAAGTATCCTCTTTAGTGAATGGAGGTCTTGTTGTATTTCCTCCTACTGTTTGTAAAGCAGCTTTGTGTGCAGAGTTTTTCAATTTGGAGGCCAGATTAATTCTTAACCCCAGGTACATACAAAAAGTGAGTTGTCAGTTTGTTCTGGTTCTCTCTCTTCATTTTAAATATGGAAACATGGGACCCGCTCCTCATTTATCCCTAACACCATCAGTTTTTTCTTGAAGAATTCTGTACCATTTTGTTAGTATGCTGGGGAAGAAAAGGCTCCAGGATCAACCAAAAATGTTATCTCTTCCCCTCACTCTTAAGTTCTTTCTGCACCTGTTTCCTGCCTAGCCTTTTGCTGAAATTTGGGGTTTCCCTACTTTTTGTGAGGGGCATGCTGACCCCATCTCTTTGAATTCCCTCTTCTACAGTGGAAACCATGACTTTTTCTTTTTGTTTTTGTTTTTCCTTTTCCCACAAAAATGTTCTGTGCATCCCTTAATAGTTCCTCCAGTGATTTCTCATCATATCCATCAATCTTTTATAACTTCTCTGTGATCTCAGGCCAGCTCTTAATTACAAAATTAACTTCTGAAAGTCATTGTCCCACTGGGTCCTCTGAATCCAGTCTGGAGTACTTCCTCATTTGATCTCTAAGTCTCCATCAACTCCTTTTTCCTGTTGAATTTCAAAGGTCTTAGCGACATTTTGTGACCTGGGAGCAGACTCCTTGATTCAGTTAATTATTAGCTGTCTGATATACTACATTTGTGCTTGGTCCCTGGAATCGTTATTATTCCACACAAAATCAATATTTGGGAATTTTTGTTCCACCAATAAGATCCACTGCCACTGCCTGAGAGGATGCTCTCCCCCCACACCCCCCCAAATAGCCATAGCTGCCCTCCTAATTGTTACCTCTCCCTTCCCGTTTGGGGTGAGGGGTATGGAAGTTTTCTAGGTCCTTTGAGGGGGCTACTGTTTGAATTTTTCAAGATTCCCCAATCCTACTTCCTCTAATTCTTGTCTTCTACCCTGAGGGACGTAGAGAGGGGCAGACATGATAAGGGATCCTAAGGCTTTACACTGGGACCTTCCTCCTTCCTTTTGAGGGGGAATGTAGGGGTCGACTCCTTCAACCAGTAGAGAACATATCTATTTCTTCTTGTAAGGATGGAGTTTTGTCGTTCAGATAGAAAATTAGAGCCTAATACATCCCATTTTCATCTGAGCCAAATTCAGGCCAAAAGATGGAAGATTCACACATCAGGTCTATAGGCCAAAGAAAGTAGCAATACATAACCCCCATTTTGCTTTTCGTTGATCCTGGTCCAAAGGGCAGACCCCAGGACCCCAACTTTCTCTCTAATTGGGGAATGTCAGAGGGGGCTCTGTCCTCTTCCCCTCTTCCCTAGGCCTAGAGTTCTTATTTTCCAGTTTTGACCCATCTCCGTGAGTTTCCCTGTGTGCTCAATCTCCTATGCATATTGCCGAGTTTTCCTTTGAGTTCAACCCCCTGTAGTGGAGGTTTCTTGCACACCCTGGGACCTGCTTTGTCTGTCCCTGGCTGTTTTCGTCATGAGAAAATGAAATAATAGAACAAGACTCCACACTTGCTTCATATCTATGATACATCTCAGTCACACACACTCAGTCCCTGAGACTACCCAACCACCAAGGCAGTACTTATAGTCCAGTTGTTCCCTCCTTGGCTCATGTAGAAGATTGCGTCCTTGCTGCAGTACCTGCTTTTTCTTCTCTGTGTCACCACTGCTGTCTTCCTAATAAAAGTCCTGGGCCCTTCTGTGGCTTCTGTGGTAAGACGGGGCACCCACAAAGAGCCAGTTCTCAAAAATCAGGTGGGACACATCTCCCCCTCTGCTGTATCCCCCACTCCACACGGGCACAGAGATCCTGGATGAGCCCCGAAATGGTGAGACTCAAACTCAGAAAGTGTGTCAAAGTGAGACTTTATTAATGATCTGGCAAGATCTGGTGCCTGATGGGCCAGCACACCCAGGGTAGTTTAAGACAAGCTATTTACTTCCTAGCATGCAAACCCCTCCCTTAGTTCCTCATTGGCTGAGCAACTATGGGGTTGTAATCTTCATAGCATTTGCTTCAGCTATTTTGGCCACCAACATCCTGTTTGCCTAAGAACTTTCAGGTGCTTGTAACCTAGCAGTTATGCTAGCTAGTTGTCTGCTCATGGCTAATCATCTTTGAAAATGAGCCAAATTTTATATGTCCTCCTCAAACAACATTTATTGATTGTCTCAGCTATTCCTGTACATATCATGCCTTCATTCTTGATTTTATAGATATTTGCCATTTTACTACCCAAACTGGTTTATTTTTGTGGAAAGAAATAAATATCACTAAAAATGGAAAATAAAGAGACTGTTTATTTAGAGCTGGCTATTACAGGAAGTTGGTCCCTATCACTTATTTTGTGCAGAAACTCAAAGGTAGATAGACTCAAAGGATTCATGGTGAAATTAAAGGGAAGCTTCAGGTCTTGATGCTTCTTGGTTCAATTGGGAACCATTGGTCTGAGGAAGCTTGGGATGGCTTGCAAGGTTTTGGTGTCTCCTGTCTGCAGATTGTTCACCCATCCTGTTAAAATATCATATCAGGATACATGTGTTGGCTATTTAATTTAATTTTGGTTCATTTTAATTTACTTTGTCATTGTAGCATAAAGGTTCAATGATAGATCTTCATTCTTACTTTGGATCTAATAGATACCTAAAATGCTGCAGAGATTGTCTCTTTATAAACATTTATTTTTTTTAAGATTTTCTTTTTACTTGAGGGCAAGGTGATGGGATGGGATACACACACACACACACACACACACACACACACACTAGATCCTCCATCAGTTGGTTCATTCCCCAAATGGCTGTAACAAACAAGGGTTGGGCCAGGCTTAAGCCAGGCGCTAAGAACTCCATCCAGGTCTCCTATCTGGGTGGCAGGGAGCCAAGTATTTGGGTCATCATTCACTACTTTCCCAGGCAGGGAGCTGGATCAGAAGCAGAGTAGTAGCTGGGATGGAATCAGCCCTTCCAACTGGGATGGCAGAATTGCGAGCAGTGGATTAACTCACTGTGCCAAAACACTGGCCCCTCATTGCATATTTAAAATTGGCAAAATAACCGTGGATCATGCCCACTGCTTCTTCAGGGCACATGGACTCTCTTCTGAAGCTTCTTTTTTTTTGAAATGTTCCCAGCCCTTCTGTGCAAAGCTGTCTTTCCGAAGATGTGACTGATGGAGGCAGGCACTTCGTCCCAGTTTGGCTGATCTCTATCCTTTTAAAGTGCCTTATGCCATGGCATGCTGGACCAACCTGAATCTCTGTCTTGGGGATTTAAGCTGAGAAATTTTGGGAGCCAAAAGAATTTGGAATTGAACTCTGAAATGAACAGAATGCTTTAAGGAGGTTCATGCAGCAGAGAACAGGAGTCTGCAGGAAGGTTATGAGTAAACAGACATGACTAACCAGTAGCTATGCTGGGAGGGTGTTGGTAGAGGAGGAAGAGAGCCAGTTGTCAGAAGGAAGGAAATAGTACAGAATAAAAAAGACAGAAGCACAAAGGAGCTGGGGCCCAGGCAGGTAGAGAGAGTGAAAACTCACCTTTCCTTGAGCATCTTAGAACTTATATTGCATATTTTCTACTATGCACATGCATTTGTTATCTGACTCCTTTCATAACAATGCAAGTTGGTTTTATCAAGGACTTTATCTGGTTTACTGCTGTATCTCCAATACCTGGCATAGAGAAGATACTAAATAAATACAGAATAAATAAATATATATGGGGGGGCTTCACCAAGGACATGGAAAGTTTGCTCTATCTTTTTTCCCATATTTCCACAAACTCTTTGAAGCCCACATATATTGAATTAATGAAGATTTATAATTTTAGGAGTTTATTGAAGTGATTTTAATTGATTTAGAGCTTTATTATCTACTTAGCAGGAACTGTTGGAGTATGCTAAGGAATTTTGATCTGTAAGTTACACATCATTTGTAAAAATATAGATAAGATAGACCCCAATGATATTTCTTAATGAGCGTAGTATTTGTCTTTTTTTTATCAGTAACATGCTTTTTATGCTTAAGCAAAGGCAAAAATTATTTAAGGAATACATATATTAACAGCCATTCCCATAATTTCCTATGTGATGGATTAGTTTAAGGTTTTCAAAGAATAGATAATTTTAGATTGAATGCCAACAATAGTAGCTATAATTATAAAGAGGATAAAAAAGCAAAAATGATAACTAAAAACATGAATTCCATATATTCACATGATACTCTATAAAGCTAAAAAGTTAAATTTTACATTAATGGGGGCTGATATTTTGGTGCAGTAAGTTAAGTTGCCTCTTGTGACACTGGCAACCTATAGCAAAGTCATGGTTTGAGTCCCAGCTGCTCTGATCTGATACAGCTTCCTGCTAATGTGCCTAGGAAGGCAGTGGATGATGACCCAAGTGCCTAGGCTCCTGCTAGCCACATAGGAGACCCAAGTGGAATTCCTGGCTCCAGGTTTCAGTCTGGTCCAGACCTGGCTACTGTGGCCATCTGGGGGAGCAGCTGACAGAAGATCTCCATCTTTCTCTTCCTCTTTCTCTGTCACTGTTTTTTTTTTTTTTTTTTTTTTTTTAAGATTTATTTATTTATTTGTAAAGTGGCAGTTCCAGAGGCAGAGTGTATTTTGCAAATAAGTAAATAAATCATAAAAAAAACCCCTGAGTATTGAAGGACAGACCAGAACATGAACATTCATAGATAGAAAGAATTATGGCTAAGAAGAAACTCAAATTGTGTGTGTGTCCACAAAGTTATGAAGTTTGTTAGGTTATGAAATTTGTGATAGCTCGTTTAAAAGGTTTTGGAGGCTGTATCAGACTGGATGTGTTCTGTTGTGCTGCCCCAGCTGTCCTGGCCTTGGTTTTCCCCTATTATACTACCTGTCTAACATGGTCAATAGATACGTTGCATTCACTTGGATGCTCAGGATGGCATTGACTCTGATTTTACACAGCTTGTACAGTCACTGAGGGGGAGAAAAGAAAATGTAGTTCACATGTTTGCTCAGAACTTCTGCCCAAAGACCTTGGGCAAGTGGATTATGACTTTTAAAGCTGGTTTACTTTTGTGCTTTTAGCATTTATATTTTAATTGCTTCTTCAATTAAGTATTGGGGTTGAGGATGGCCCAGGTGCTTGGGCCCTGCACCTGCTTGGGAGACCAGGAGAAGCACCTGGCTCCTGGCTTCGGATTGGCGCAGTGCACCGGCTGCAGCGGTCATTTGGGGGGTGAGCCAACGGAAGGAAGACCTTTCTCTCTGTCTCTCTCACTGTCTAACTCTGCCTGTCAAAAAAATACATTTTACCTAGAAGTTTCAGGTATTCTCAGTGGGAGTATTAGTTTGTTTGAGTTGCTCCATTATAGCCAGAAGCAGAAATTCTCTGTAAATGATTATTGACTGACATCAGTTATTACTGCTCGTGAGCTTAGCCCTGTCTTGAAAGTATTTTGCATCTGTAGCTTTATCTATGGCGTTTATAGTGGAGATACTAGTAGTAGAAGCATTTGAAATGTAACTTAGTTTTGGGACCATAAGACATTGCTTACAATAGTTTGAAAATATAGCTATACAACCATAGTTTTTTAAAATGCAACCATTATATATGCCATAAAATGCCTGTCACATTGAAGACAACATAATCAAAGGTAGCAGAAATTGCCTGCATTCCCATAGAGGGAGTTTGGAATGGTTTGGATAATTACTTCACATTTCTGTCACTCAGACAGTGGCTGCTTATCCATCAAAATGTCCACCTGACTTTTTTTTTTTTTAAGATTTACTTTATTTGAAAGTCAGACTTACAGAGAGGGAGAAACATAGTGAGAGAACTTTTCCATCCACTTGTTTACTCCCTAAATGGCTGCAATGGCCGGGTCTGGGCCAGGCTGGATCCAGGAGCCAGGAGCCAGGAGCTTCTTCCGAGTCTCCAGCGTGGGTGCAGGGGCACAAGCACTTGGGCCATCCTCCACTGCTTTCCCAGGTGCATTAGCAGGGCTAATGGGGCTTGGAGCCCACAGCACTGGCCCCAAGCATGACCTTTGAAAGGCAGTATGTCATCATAATCTTCAAAATCTTTTGCAAGAATTTGTTGTTTCTAAAAATCAGTCTTTTATAACAGAAGGAAAGAATGGTAAACTAGCATGTGGTATCTATGCAGCTATGAATTAGTTAAAAACAAAATCTCACACAACACTCCACCAGAAATGTGCACTTTTTTTCCTCCGAAAGTCTGTTATCCAATTGATGATGCAGTTTCTATGTGATGCTACCAGGGAATCACGGAAACAGTGTGCACCTCAGTTATAGTTTGGTCATTTTTATTTCCCAGTGCCTTACCCCATAGTTTTATTTTATCATAGCTTAAATTTTTGATCTGTTGACTACGATGATTAAAGGAGCTTCATGAGCCACACATTCCCACTCTCCTTTTTTGTGCATTAAAGTAATAAATCAAAAGAAGTTTTTGGCAGCTAGGAGCTAAGGCTTCTTCTCTCAGTTTGCTCCCTTGCTGGTGTGACCAAATCTTGTGGAAATTTATTTTTGTGCTTTGAAATGCAAATGCAAGTCTGTGGGGAAAACACATTTGAAAAATCTTGCCTCTTTCTTTGTCATCTGCATTATTGGAATGGCTCATGGTCTACACTTCTGATGCTTGCTGACCATGCTATGCTCTGCACACTTCATAATTAAAATGGATTACTTTGTACCTCTGCAGTGTCACTGGGGTTTTCAATACATCCAATTAACTTTTACCTTTGAAGCCAAAAGTATGATGAGCAGAAGAGTACTTTGAATACTAGGTCTGAATTGCTTGAAAATGTTTACAGATTATTTAGGAAGGTAAAATTTGCTAGATAAAGATCTTTCTAAAATTTGGCTGAATTTAGTACCATGTAACAATTTCCAAATTACATGCATTTTCTTGAAGTAGTTTGGAGTAAGATACATCTTAATAGCATATCATGAGCCAGCTAATTAAACTCAGTGTATGTCAGCACTAAATTATGAGTATATATATATATATATATATATATGCTTAAAGATTTATTTATTTGAAAGGCAGAGTTACAGAGAGTGAGAGGGAGAGAGAGATCTTCCTTCTGCTGGTTCACTCCTCAAGTAGCTCCAATGTCTGGAGTTGGGCCAGGCCCAAGCCAGGAGCCTGTAATTCCGTCTGGGTCTCCCATGTGGGTTGCAGGGACCCAAGTAGTTGAGTCATCATCTCCTGCTTTCCCAGGCATATCAGTAGGGAGCTGAGTCAACATTGGAACGGCCAGAACTGGACTCCATGTTCATATTGGATGCTGGCGTCACAGATGGTAGCTTCACTCCCTGAGCCACAAC
Organism: Oryctolagus cuniculus; assembly: GCF_964237555.1. Classification (NCBI taxonomy): domain Eukaryota; kingdom Metazoa; phylum Chordata; class Mammalia; order Lagomorpha; family Leporidae; genus Oryctolagus; species Oryctolagus cuniculus. Next base: position 101,899,770 of record NC_091433.1, on the reverse strand, counting down.
ACTGGCCCCTACAATAATATTAAAAATTGATTATTTTTAGGTTGAAATTATTATCATCATGAGTTGAAGTTATAGACTAAGACTGTAGTTCAAGGTCACATTGGATATATCTCCTCTACAGAAACTTCCCATCATATCCTGTGGGAAAGTAGGCCAACATCGCCCTCTTCTTCCATGCATTTGCCTTGTCTTTTTTAAAAAGATTTTATTTATTTCTTTGAGAGGTAGAGTCACAGACAGTGAGAGGGAAAGACACAAAGAAAGGTTACCCTGCCATTGGTTCACTCCCCAAATGGCTACAATGGCTGGAGCTGTGCCGATCCAAAGCCAGGAGCCAGGCGCCTCTTCCTGGTCTCCCACGTGGGTGCAGGGGCCCAAGAACTTGGGCCATCCTCCACTGCTCTCCTAGGCCATAGCAGAGAGCTGGGCTGGGCAGTTGAGACTAGAACCGATGCCCACATGGGATGCTGGAACTGCAGGAGGAGAATCAACCTACCGCACCCCTGCATTATATTTTTAAAAATATTTATTTACACCTCAGCTCACTAGGCTAATCCTCTGCCTGTTGCGCCGGCACCCCAGGTTCTAGTCCCAGTTGGAGCGCTGGAGTCTGTCCCGGTTGCTGCTCTTCCAGTCCAGCTCTTCTGTGGCCCGGGAGTGTAGTGGAAGATGGCCCAAGTACTTGGGCCCTGCACCCCATGGGAGACCAGGAGGAAGCACCTGGCTCCTGGCTTCGGATTGGCACAGTGTGCCAGCCGTAGTGGCCATTTTGGGGGTGAACCAACGAAAGGAAGACCTTTTTCTCTGTCTCTCTGACTAACTCTGCCTGTCAAAAAATTATTTATTTATTTATTTATTTATTTATATTTAAAAGGCTGATTGACAAGGCTGAGTGACGAGAGAGAGAGACACAGAGACAGAGACACGGAGAGACTTCTTCCATCTGCTGTTTCGCTAACCAAATGGCCACACATCTAGGACTGGGCCAGGCTGAAGCCAGGGGCCAAGGACTCCATCCTGGCCTCTCACATGAGTGGCGGGGATCCACGCACTTGGACTGTCTTCTGTTGCTTTTCCAAATGCATTAATAGAGAGCTGCACCCAAAGCAGAGCCACTGGGGCTCTGGGACTCTGCTACCTCTTGTCCGTAAGATCCACCTGCCTCCAGGGACTGATCACTTTCTCCTGCCCATTCACCACTGATTCTTCCTGGGAAATCTCACAGTTAAAAGAGGTTTTAAAGTAAAAGAAGGTGCTTCTAATAATACCCTGCGGCCATAGACATCAACTGGAACTCTGTGAATGTTGGCGCCGGCCAAAAATTAGAAATGTATTCTTCACAACTCTGGAGGCTGGAAAACCAAGAGCAAGACACCAGCAGCGTGGGTGTCTGGCAAGGTCCAAGTCTCTGTGTCCAAGATAAAATGTTGAACATTGAGCTTCCACATGGCAGAAAGCAGAAGGGAAGAAAGTTTTCAGCAAGTTCCCTCCAGCCCTTTTAGAAGAGCACTACTCCGGGCCGGCGCTGTGGCATAGCAGGTAAAGCCGCCGCCTTCAGTGCTGCCGTGCCATATGGATGCCAGTTTGAGTCCTGGCTGCTGCACTTCTGATCCAGCTCTCTGCTATGGCCTGGGAAACCAGTGGAAGATGGCCCAAGTCCTTGGGCCCCTGCACCCTTGTGGGAGACCCAGAAGAAGCTCCTGGCTCCTGGCTTCAGAGCGATGTAGCTCCAGCTGTTGTGGCCAGTTGGGGAGTGAACCAGCAGATGGAAGACCTCTCTGTCTCTCTCTCTCTGCCTCTCATCCTCTCTCTGTATAACTCTGACCTTCAAATAAATAAATAAATAAATATTTTAAAAAAATTAAACATATCACTACTCAATCATGCTCCACCCTCATGATCTAGTCACCTCCCCAAAGCCCCACCTCTTAAAACTTGCATGGAGGATTAAGTTTTGATTCAGGTTTGGAGAGGACACAAACACTCAAGCTACAGCAGTGCCCTTGCATGTGCAGCTTGGAAGTGTCAAAAAATTAATGCTCAGAGGAGCAACCTTTATTTATTTTTAAAGATTTATTTATTTGAAAGTCAGAGTTACACACAGAGAGAAGGAAAGGTAGATAGATAGATCGATCGATCGATCGATCTTCTATCCACTGGTTCACTCCCCAATTGGCCACAAAGGCTGGAGCTGTGCCGATCGGAAGCCAGGTGCCAGGAGCCTCCTCTGGGTCTTCCCATGTGGTTACAGGGGCCCAAGGACTTGGGACATCTTTCACTGCTTTCCTAGGCCATAGCAGAGAGCTGGATCAGAAGTGGAGCAGCCCAGACTAGAACAGGTGCCCATGTGGGATGCAGGCACTGCAGGCGGCAGCTCTACCTGCTATGCCACAGTGCTGGCCCCAGGAGCAAACCTTTGATCATCGGGATATGAGAGACAGTGTATTATGTTTTTTCCCTTTCCTTCTATGAATGGACTACAATAAATGATAGTGGCACAAAAGGCCTGTCTTGCAAAACAGTAATAAAAAAAAAATAGCCAGGCATGCCGATATGAAGAGGTGGCTGGATCACTAATGCTTGCCTGCCCTGTCTCTCCCCAGTTTCTTGCTCTCTCCTGTGGTTTCATCATCTTGGCTCCATGAAGTCCCACTTTCTAATGAAGCAGTAACACATAAACTTATGCTTCGAGTTCTGCTCTCTGAATAACCAGGCTAAGGACATTTGGATCACTTACATCCATAAAAGATATATTTGGCTCCATCTCTGAGGAATCTGTTGAATGCATTCCAGCTAGTTCCTTGCGAACATCACTACTAGCTCTTGGCAATAGGCAGCTGTAAAATTTAGAGGCCAGGGACTTAGGGTAACCTAATCTTTATGAGATGAAACCTATAGCTGTAACAGCCTTCTGCAAAAGCTCTCAATGACGGGGCTCAGTGGCAGCAAAATCTTCAACAGAGCTAACGAAAGTGAAGTTTGAGCAAATCTAACTCCCACCCTATGGAAAGTGACGAAAGTGAGGATAGGAATGGGGTGCCGCAGTGAAGCCACGTGAAGGAGGTGGACCAGATGTAGAACTTCACAGACACCATGATTTTGCAGGAAGCGGTTGCGTGGGGATGCTGAGGGGCAGGGAGTGTGCTTTGTGCAGAGCAAATCAGAAGGCTTACAATGGCCTTACTCCTGTTACAGAAACCTTTGCAGACAGCTGGCTCACAGGCGTCCGTCATTCGGACAGTGTATTAGGAAAGGAAATGGACCCGCTCATGGATAATATCTGTACAAAGATGATATCAAAGAATTCAAAGACAAGTGGAGCAAAGATTACCCACAGAAGAAGGGTATTCATCTGAAAAGGTATTGTCATGGGCGAGGTCAAAGATTATTTTAAAAACCCATAATTTTCATTAATGTTAAAAGTATAGAATGAAGCAGAAATATAGAAGCTCAGGGAAGAGATGTAAGCGCTCAGGATGACATTAAACATAGCTCGACAGAACTCAGGGTAGAAATACCAGGAAATGACAAACTGTCACCAAGTCAACACTAAAAAAAGAATGAAGAAACAGGGAAACTGAAAGTGAGTAAACCTAAAAGAAAATGGGAGAGAAACGTGCAAAACATGACGGAGAGAAAACTAACCCAAAGAACTTCTGAACATAATGTTTAAAAATATTTATTTATTTATTTGAAAGGCAGAGTTACAAAGGGAGAGAGGGAGAAACAGAGACAAAGAGATTGTCTACTGGTTCACTCCTCCAATAGCTGTAATGGCTGGGACTCGTGCAGGCTGAAGCCAGGAACCAGAACTCCATCTGACTCTCTCCCAAGGGTGCCAGGGGCCCAAGCACTTGGGCCATCTTCTACTGCCTTCCCAGGTGCATTAGCAGGGAGCTGGATCAGAAGTGGAGCAACCAGGACTCTAACTGGCACTTGTATGGGATCCTGGTATCACAGCTGGTGGCTCAACCCAGTATGGCATAATGCTGACCCCACAATTGTTCTTATTTATCTGAAAACGAGAGGGACAGATCAACAGCCAGAAAGAGATCTTCCATCTAATGGATCATGCCCCAGTTTTATGCAATAACTGTTGCTAGGCCAAGCAAATACAGCAGCCAGGAACTGAGTTCAAATCTTGCACTTGGGTGGCCCAATCACTTGGGCCATCACCTGTTGCTTCCTAGGGTAGGCAGTAGCAGGAAGCTGGAATCACAAGTTGTGTCAGAACTGAAACCCAGGCACTTTTCTATGGAATGTGGACAACCCAAATGGATTGTATTTTTATAAAAGGCTACATTTATTTATTTGAAAGACAGAGTGACAGAGAGAGGGGAAAGACACAAAGAGAGAGGTATCTTTCCTTCTCTTGTTCACTTCCCAAATGAATATAATGACTGAGGCTGGCCCAGACTGAAACCAGGAGCCTAAAACTCCATCTTGATCTCCCCTGTGGGTTGTAGGGGATCATTTATCTGGGCCATCATCTGCTGCCTTCCCAGGCACATTTTCAGGGAGCTGGATTGGAAACAGAGCAGCCAGGAATAAAATTAGCGATCTGACATGGAATGCCCATAGTGCAAGAAGCAGCTTAAGCTGCTGAGCCCGCATGTTGGCTCCCAAGTGGATTCTTATTTTTTTTTTATATAAATTTATCTGAGAGGTAGAGCTACAGTGAAAGGGAGAGAGAGAGAGAGAGAGAGAGAGAGAGCGCTCTTCCATCCACTGATTCGTTCCCCAGATGGCAGCAACAGCTGGAGCTGAGCTGATCCAAAGCCAGGAGCCAGGAGCTGCTTCCAGGTCTCCCACATGGGTGCAAGGACCTAAGCACTTGAGTCATCTTCTACCGCTTTCTCAGGCCATAGCAGAGACCTGGATCAAAAGTTCAGAAGTGGAGCAGCCAGGACTCGAACTGTCGCCCATTTGGGATGCTGGCGCCACAGGCGGAGGATTAACCTACTGTGCCACAGCACAGTTCTCCAAGTAGATTCCTAATTACTGCTCCAAACATGAATATAGTGTTTTGATTACACACCTAAGATTAAATAAAAAAATAGTAAACAGGGAGGAAGGGAAGGTGAGAGGAAGGGAATATCATTATATTCTTAGCATTGTATGCAGAAACTATATTGAATCTGTTAACGACTAATTAAAAATTAAAAAATGAAATCTTTAAAAAATTTTAAATTATGAACACATACTGAATTCATTTAAACACCTTTGTTTTTCAGTAATATGAGTTCCTTATTCTGAAGCTGCCTCTGAGTATGTTAGGACTGAGAAATATAAGTAAATATTTTGAGGATAGTGGGCTTCAGGGTTCTTTGTTAGAGAAGTGGGTTCCAAGAAGTAGAAGGTCCAGATTAAAATGAACCAAGTAGTACAGAGTGGAACTGAAGGTGTCCATACACACTCACAATGGCACACAAGCTCACCAAGTCTACATAGTTCCTGGTTCCCCTATTGGTCTCAGAAGCAGCTTCCTTTGAAAAAGGCTGACTCTGGGACTGTGGCAGGTAAAATACAAGATGAGTCATAGGCCATTTTTGTGCCAAGAAATAAGAAAATGGTAGGGAAACGCCAAGGGAGGAGTAAGAGCAATGGACTGTGCCAAAATGCCACAGGAGTCAGCTTTAAAAGACCAGTCAATTCTAAGGCAATTGAAGCATCACAATAAATAATGATAGGGGCTGGCACTGTGGCATGGCAGGTAACGCTGCCGCCTGCAGTGCCGGTATCCTATATGGGCACTGGTTCGAGTCCTGGCTGCTTCACTTCCAATCCAGCTCTCTGCTATGGCCTGAGAAAGCAGTAGAAGTCAGAGACCCAGAAGAAGCTCTTGGTTCCTGGCTTCAGATTGGCCCAGCTCCGGCTTTTACAGCCATCTGAGGAGTGAACCAACAAATGGAAGACATCTCTGTCTGTGCCTCTCTGTCTCTCTGCAACTCCAACTTTCAAATAAATAAATAAATATTAAAAAAAAAAAGTGAATCTGGGGCAAGCCAACATCAGGTGTCTCTTGATAGGATTCACCAAGGAGACCACAGCTTCATTTCTGTGGTGTTTGTTAGGAAATTTAATAAAAAATTTCTTTTAAAAAAATCTGTAGCTATTTATAACAGAAGATGCCATTACCCACGTTAATGATATTCCATGAACTAACTGATCAAGGTCATTGAGAAAAATAAAGTGTGAGTGCTTCTGGATTAAAGGAGACCAAAGAGACGTGATGGTCAGATGCAATTGTGACCCTGTGTATTTTTTTTTTTTAGATCTATTTATTTATTTGAAAGGCAGGGTTACAGAAAGGCACAGAGAGAGAGAGAGAGAGAGAGAGAGAGATATTCCATCTGCTGGTTCACTCCCCAGATGGCCACAAAGGCCAGAGCTGCGCCGATCTGAAGCCAGGAGCCAGGAGCTTCTTCTGGGTCTCCCATGTGGGTGCAGGGGCCCAAGGACTTGGGCCATCTTCTACTGCTTTCCCAGGCCACAGCAGAGAGCTGAATTGGAAGTGGAGCAGCCGAGACTTGAACTGGTGCCCATTTGGGATGCCGATACTATAGGCAGCAGCTTTACTAGCTACACCACGGTGTTGGCCCCATGACCCTGTCTTAAATCCTAGACTCAGGATGAGTGAGGGGACTCCCTTTGAGAGACATTATTGAAGCAGCTGATGAATTTGAAAAGGGATTGTGAACTAGATAGTTTATTATATTATATATATAATATATAATATTATATATATTATATCATTATTACAGTGTCTGAATCTGAGACCTTCTCTATGATTATGTGAAAGAATATTGCCATCACGGAATATATATTTGGGATAAAAGGGTATGATAACGACAGCTTACTCTCAATTAGTTAAAAACATGACATACGAGTGTCTGTGTAACACAAGTTGTGGGAGGAAGGGAACAAATTACAAGGCAAACTGAGAAAAATTTAAATAATAAGTGAATCACAGTAAAGGGAAACCGTCTTTCTACTATTGCAAATTTTCTATAAGTTTGAAATTTTACCAAAATTTAAAAAATAGATTGGAAAGAGCAAAGAAAATTAAGGACTGGTGTTGGCATGCAGTGGGCTAAGCTGCCAGTTGCAATGGCAACATCTTATATAAGAGCACTGGTTTGAGTGCTGGCTGCTCTGCTTCTGATCCACCTCCGTGCTAATGTGCCAGGAAAGCAGTGGAAGATGGTCCAAGTACTTGGACCCCTGCACCCACGTGGCTTAGAGTTCCAGGTTCCTGGCTTCAGCCTGGTCCAGCCTGCGCCATTGTGGCAATTTGTGGAGTGAACTAGCAGGTGGAAGACCTCTCTCTCTCTCCCTCTCTTTCTCTATCACTCTGCCTTTCAAATAGATAGATAGATAGGTAGATAGATGGATAGATAGGAGAGCTGAAACATATAAGTTGCTGAAGAAGGAAACCAAAATATCAAACCTGAAAATTGTGTAGTCATACTTGCATAATAATGTTTTGGTCAATGACGGACCACATATACGACAGAGGTCTCACAGGATTATCGTGGAGCTGAAAGATTCCTATCGCCTAGTGATACTGCAGTCATGGTCATGTTGTAGGGCAAGGCATTCCTCACATGGGTGTGGTGATGCTGGTGTATACACAACCTACTGCTCTGCCAGATATATCAAAGTATAGCACCTGCAAGTCCCCACAGTGCATAACACTTGATCATGATGATGAAACAACTACATGGCTGGCTTATATATTTGCTATACCACAGTTTTCTTGTCATTACTCCCTAAACAATAAACTGTAAGAATGTCTTGCATTGCATTTATATTATATTGGGTATTATATTTAATCTAGCAATGACTTAAAGCATATAGGAGGAAGTGTGTGTGCAATTTTATGCCGTGTTGTTTCAACGACTTGTGTGTTCCTGGATGGTATCCATAGAAGGGACTACTGTATGGATTTTAGTTAATAATTATGTACCAATATTCAGTTATGAATCAGAATACATGTGCACCATAGTAATATATGATATTAATAATAGGGGAAATGGGGTGAAGGTATATGGGAAACCTCTGTACTATCTTCATAATTTCTGCAAATTTGAAACTATCCTAAATTTTAAAATTTTTATGTGAAATAATCCAAATCTCATATTCCATTCTGGATAGATTCCCTCTGATCTTATAAAGCAGCCACTTGGTCCTGTGATACATGACCCTGAACTCTACCTCCACATGAGTCAAACACAGTTCTTTCTGCCTGTTGTCTCTTGCACACACCATCAATCAGCAGAAAACTCAAAGGGCATTAGAATTCGCCTTGTTTCTTTACATTCAGTGCTGTTGCTAGGTACTGAATCCATTGCTTAAATCCGTGGAGATACGATTATATATGCTTATCCTGATGTCAGCTTGCCTGGCCTTCAGCCTCCTTGAACCATGATCGACCGACTTTCTGGTCTCTGCTTTGACCCTCTTCTTGGCTGTCTCTACTCATTTCATTTCTGAAAAGAAGTCAAAGCATGTTAGGTAATTCTAGAAGGAAACTTACTTCACGGAGGCCAGGCCTTTCACTTTGTAATCAAGGAAGTGGAATCCAGAGAAATGAGGGCTCACAGCTCGTCTTGCCCTCACTGGGCACATGGACCTTTATTTTCTGATCTTTTGGGGGTAAATGCAAGATAAACTATTTAGCCGGTTTCTTCCCCCTTTGGCTTCTAAAGCTCATATACTCAGAAGAAAAGAGAGCCCGTGTTTGATTCATTAATTAATGCAGCAGAGTGTAAAAAATAGAATTAATGTGGACTTTTGAGCTTTGGTCTATATTTGCTTTAGAAACGGAGGTCACATTTTTCTTCGCGGAAATGAATTTGAGAGTATTACACATCTGAATGAATCGTTGATGTTACCTTCTTTTTAGATGAGAAGGTAAAAATTTGTAGAGGCAATCTCTAAGCAGCTAATCAAACTTTAGTGTTGTGCTTTGGGCAAGATGTTGCAGGTGCTCCAAATAATATATCCTGGAGCTTTTGCAAATTGTCCCTTGGTGATTCCAATAATAATAATAAAAATGGAAGACATGACTGGTACAGAGATGTGGACATCTTCCTTCTGTTGACTGATCCTGCATTTGCAAATATCTATTGTGACATACAACTTTTCCTTTCCCAAAAATCATTCTAGGCAGAAGAAAGAAATCAATTAGTACCTCACTGAAACCATCTCAGCAAATCTCAGGATGCATTAACAGTGGAAAAACGCATTAGGGATTCGCACATGTCGTAACCAGTCAGGGTAACTCGAACTTACTAATGCCTCTCTGTGCTTCCCGGCACTAAGAGGTTTCTTTTGATTCCAGGCAAAGCAAAAAATATGAGTTTGATCACTGAAATTTCAGACGAAAACACATTTACGCCTCCCACCAAGCCACTATTTCTTTTGATTTCTAGCATCAAGGAAAAGTTGCTTTGAAAATTGTAATTATTTATTTTGTATTTATTCACTTATTTATTTGACAGAGTTAGACAGTGAGAGAGAGAGAGAGAGAGAGAGAGAGAGAGAGAGAAAAGCCTTCTGTTGGTTCACCCCCTAAATGGCCGCTACGGCTGGAGCTGCATTGATCCGAAGCCAGGAATCAGGTGCTTCCTCCTGGTCTCCCACGCGGGTGCAGGGGCCCAAGCACTTGGGCCATCCTCCACTGTCTTCCCGGGTCATAGCAGAGAGCTGGACTGGAAGAGGAGCAACTGGGACTAGAACCCGGTGCCCATATGGGATGCTGGCGCTGCAGGCGGAGGATTAACCAAGTGAGCCATGGCACAGGCCCTATTTTTTATTTTTAAACTATTTATTTTATTTTATTTGAAAGGCAGAGTTACAGAGAGGCAGAGGCAGAGAGAGACAGAGAGAGAGAAAGAGAGAAAGAGGAGAGGTCTTCCATCATCTGGATCACTCCCCAGATGGCTGCAAAGGCTGGAGCTAGGAGCTTCCTCTGGGTCTCCCATGAGGGTGCAAGGGCCTATCTTGTACTGCTTTTGCAAGCCATGGCAGAGAGCTGGATGGGAAGTGGAGCATCCGGGACTCAGAACTGGTGCCCATATAGGATACCGGCACTACAGGCAGCAGCTTTACCTGCACCCGCATGGGAGACCAGGAAGAAGCACCTGAGACCTGAGACCTGGCTTCGGATCGGTGTAGTTCCTGCTGTAGTGGCCACTTTGGGGGTGAACCAACAGAAGGAAGACCTCTCTCTCTCTCACTGTCTAATTCTATCTGTCAAATAAAAAAAAAGTTCGTGGAATGTCGAACTAAGAAATAAATTAATTTTGACAAAAAAATGGAACCTGCACATAGTTTCTCCATAATATGCATTTTCCATGAAATTTTTGATGACTCCTCATACACATGGAATTCAAACTTTTTTGCACCAAAGTAAACTATTCATCCTATGTTCTATGAAGCCTTTGAAGATCCTTTGTACCATTTTGTTTCTTAATATAGGTGCTGATTACATAGATTTTGTTTTTAAAGGCAGAGAAAGGTGGAGGGGGGAGAGAGAGTTTGAAAGGCAGAGTTACAGAAATAGGAGAGATAGAGAGAGATCTTTCATCTTCTGGTGTACTCCCCAAATGGCTGCAACAGCCAGGGCTGGGCCAGACTAAAGCCAGGAGCCAGGAGCTTCTTCTGGGTCTCCCACATGGGTGCAGGGGTCCAAGCACTTGGGCCATCTTCCACTGGTTTCCCAGGCGCATTATCAGGGAGCTGAATTGGAAGCGGAGCGGCCGGCACTCAAATTGGCACCCACATGGGATGCCAGCGCTGTGAGTTGTGGCTTTAACTCACTTAGCCACAGCACCAGCACCTGTATAGCTCTGTTCTTTGGGTGAAAATTGATTGGATGATTACACTAATGATTCAGGCACTCTTCTCTGTTCGATTATAACATGCTTCAAGAGAAGGTTTATTTAAGAAAATCAGTCCAAAGATAGATGACTTTTAGCTGAGGGTTCTTCACAAAGCCGGTCTGCGTTTGAATAAAGAAACTGAAACTATGATTCTAAGTGCTTCCAAAAGTTTGCCTAGTTTTTGAGAGTACTCCTTCAAGCACTAGCTATGGTGTAAGTACATGCTAGGGTCTTTGCTAAGTTGTAACCAGGAAGGCTTTTACTCCAAATTCTACCAATTCTATGCAAGTCATTACACCTTTTCTAATGTCGGGTGTCTAAGGCATCTTGGATATATTTTAGTCAGGGGTTTTTGCATGAAATTCAGGTAGATAACTGAATCTTGATGGTCTAGAACTGCAGCTACTGTATTCACTCCTAATTCAGCCACAGAGAATTCATTTGTGGATACAGTATTTCTTTTTTTAAAATATTTATTTATTTGAAAGTCAGAATTACACACAGAAAGGAGGAGAGACAGAGAGAAAGAGAGAGAGAGAGAGAGAGAGAGAGAGGTCTTCCATCCACTGGTTCACTTCCCAATTGGCCGCAACAGCTGGAGCTGTGCCAATCCAAAGCCAGGAGCCAGGAGCCAGGAGCTTCCTCCGGGTCTCCCACAAGGGTGCAGGGGCTCAAGGACTTGGGCCATCTTCTACTGCTTTCCCAGGCCATAGCAGAAAGCTGGATCAGAAGTGGAGCAGCCAGGTCTCTAACAGGCGCCAGTATTGGATGCCAGCACTGTAGTTGGTTGCTTTACCCTCTATGCCACAGTGCTGGCCCCGACAGTAGCTTCTGAAGAGAAAGACCAGACTACATTCAGCAAGTGAATGCCAAAAGCAGCCTACTGGATTTTCTACCATGTTATTTCTTCTCACCTCCACACGAGTGGCATTAAATTCACCTCAGAAGAAGTCACTATTTTCCAGGGAACATTGTACTGTTTCATTAATTCAGTGCAACCATCCTTAAAGCAAACAAGTGCAGCACAGAGAATGGAAGTTTTGACGTGCCACGCCAGGGAATAAAACTGATATTAGCACAAATGGTTGTTTGGAACTAAAAATAGTTCAGACTAGCATTTCAGTTCTCAAAAGAAAGGCCTTTAAAATTGACCTTGAAACATAGCATTTAGTATCATTACCCAGTGAGCACGTCTTAGCAGGTTTGAAAATACCGAGTGGATATCCTGGAAACTCTCATCACAGTAGACTACAGCACAAAGATCTGTCCATCATCTGGTTGTTGCTATAGCAACAACCTAGTTCTAGCTGGAGAGAACAGGATCGCTGTGCTGGCTCCCACGGGTCTCTAGGCTTGCTCTCCTCCTTGTCCAGCTGTAAGCCACCATTTCTGGAGTGGGATGGGGTGAGTGGGGGGCACACAAAACCTTACCAGGAAACATGGATGCCTCTTGTTCCTTAGCTCCCAAGTTATGTGGTGACCCCTGGCCAAGTGGACGCCTTGTAATTACATCTTGAAGCTTTGGTTTTTTTGAACACGATTCCATATTGGGGAAAGTCCTCTAAAATAATCAGACTCTTTGCTGCTGGAATCTTGTCAGTCTTTCCAGGATGCCATCCTGGTCCCTTTGTGCCTGCTGGAGGTGCTGATGCCATCAATGGAAATTCCTGCTAATGTTGTCCAGATGGGGTAGGTTGATGGTGACTTCTAGACTGGAAGCCTGCTCTGAGTGGTTAAGAAAGTCTCTCTTGAGCTTGCTGGATTGTAGCTTTCTGTCTTCCATGCTTCAACATGTGGATTTTATTCCACGAATCAGAATGCTAGATATCTGGCTGTCCAGTGCTCTTTTGCAGAGTTCAGGGTCAGTCACTTGGACAAACCCAGGACACTGCACAAATTTTGCTTTGGAGCCACATAGATTCTTGCCTTGGAAGTGTATTCATTTAAAAATATCCAGTGAAAAGTACAGACAATAGAATTTATGTGATGAATCTATCGGTTATGATTTCCTTTTCTTTATTTTATATAACATAACATACAATTTCATAATATCCAGTAATCATATCCTATTAAAAAGTACCTTGATTTTTAAAACATTCATCTTGAAAATCATTTTAAATTTGTAAGCAAGTTGCCAAGTTAGAATTAACTTCATGAAATTAACATTTTATGTAACCGCAGGGCAATGATTAAACCTCATTTATTAAAAGTAACAAAGAGGATGGGCAGAAGGGAAGTATACTTAGATTTGTATGTATGAACTACATTGAATTTGTTCTCTTTGTACTAATATCACATTAACATGAGAATTGTAGTAATTATGAGGTATTTGCTGTGACCCTGAGAATCCAATGTATTAATAAATTCCTCAAAAAATAAAAATAACATTTTCCCAAAAAAACCCCCATTTATTAATTAGAATTATACAGTAAGGCATGCTCTCTCTCTCTCTCTCTCTCTCTCTCTCTCTTTGTCTCTTTCTCTCACTATCTGCAAGCTCCCTGTCTTCATCATCTTCTAATCATCAAGCAGCCATCTTCACATTGTTGTGGACTCAGAGACACATGTTCCATTCTAGAGATGAGAGTCCTTTTCTTGCTCCAGCTGCCCAAACTGGGCCCTGGACGGCCCCTAGAGATACATCCTGGGTCTTGTTGCCATGTTGTTGAGCAGTCTGCACCCTGGCTGGTTTTTTTTTTTTTTTTTCAAAGATTTATTTATTTTATTTGAAAGGCAGAGTTACAGAGAGGAAGAGGCAGAGAGAGAGAGAGAGGAGGTCTTCCATCTGCTGGTTCGCTCCCCAAATGGCCACAAAGGTTGGAGCTGCACCGATTGGAACCCAGGAGCCAGGACCCTCTTCTGGGTCTCCCACGTGGGTGCAGGGGCCAAAGGACTTGGGCCATCTTCCACTGCTTTCCTAGGCCACAGCAGAGAGCTGGATGGGAAGTGGAGCAGCCGGGACTCAAACCAGCACCCATATGGGATGCTGGCCCTGCAGGTGGTGGCTTTACCTGCTGCTCCAGAGTTCTGGCCTCCACCCTGGCATCTTGTGCTTTCCCTGCCTCGTCTTGGAATTCAGCCATGACCGTGAGGATCCTTGGTTTCTTTTGATGGAGAATAACATTTAGAAAACAACATCTGAGTATTATGGGGATTGCTCTTTAAAAATAAATCAGAAAAATTTTAATTTACTCACCATTTTTCTTTGCTGTTAATAAAAATTATGCTCCAGAACCAGAAGTTTTATTTGAAAATTTTATTTCCAAAGTAGAGTATCACATTTTTGGGAAAAAAAAATGCTTACTATTTCCTTTCTGAATACAAAAGACACATATGTACACTGTAAAAATTTTATGAAAAGTACAGATAAGAAATATGAGAGTTGATAATCATGGTAATATTTTTAAATTACTCTTACTTTTTCTTTGTTTTTTTTTTTTTTTTTTTTTAAGATTGTATTTATTTATTTGGGAGGTAGAGTTACAGACAGTTAGAGGGAGAGACAGAGAACAGGTCTTCTGTCTGTGGGTTCACTCCCCAAATGGCTGCAACAGCCAGAGCTGCACTGGTCCGAAGCCAGGAGCCAGGAGCTTCTTCCAGGTCTTCATGTGGGTGCAGGGGCCCAAGGGCTTGGGCCATCTTCCAGTGCTTTCCCAGGCCATAGCAGAGAGCGGGATCAGAAGAGGAGCAGCTGGGACTAGAACCGGCACCCATATGGAATGCCGGTGCCTCAGGCGGAGGATTAACCTACTGTGCCATGGCGCTGGCACCTTTTCTTTGTTTTTTTTTTTTAACATTAAAATAAGTAAGAAACACACTATATATAATGTTATCATCCTTTAAAGTTAACATATTTTTTAATATTTACCATGTTAGTAAATACTTTTCTAAAATGCTCATTTAACGAGCATATTATACCCATATTACATTGTATTTACTTTATTTCTTAGATACTGCTGATGTCTTCCAGTACTCTTAACAACAAATACATATGTAAGTATTTGAGTTTAGTTCCATTTACTGTGGATCAATTTTAAAATAAAAATGGCAATTTACTTATTTTTCCACCAACTAGCTTGTGTTTTTTTTAATATCACCTAAATTTGGGGTGAGAGTTTTCCAGAATGCTATATAAATAGATTACTACTTCTCAGTGGTGTGTCCAACTCAGAACCTAATCAGGGGCTGGCTCTGTGGCTCAGTGGGTTAGGCCTCAACCTGTGATGCCTGCATCCCACATGAGTGCTGGTTTGAGTCCCAACTACTCTGCTTCCGATTCAGCTCCGTACCAATGCACCTGGGAAAGCAGTGTTAATAGCCCAAGTACTTGGCCCCATGTCACCCATGTGGGAAACCTGGATGGAGCGCCATGATTCTGGCTTCAGCCTGGCCCACCCCAGCAGCTGGGCTCTTTGGGGAGTGAAGCAGCTGATGGAAGATTTCTTTCTCTCTGTGTCTCCCTCTGTCTCTGTTACTCTGCCTGTCAAACAAATAAAATATCTTTGGAAAAAAAAAAAAAAGAACCTAATTAGCCTTATAACGCCAGCCTGTGCTTAGCAATATATACATTCTCTCTGTATATAAGCACATATATATTTATATGTATGTGTGTGTATAAATGTGTATACATGGTTTTAGATATGATGCTTATTCAACTTCGGCCAGTACTATAAGTAGTCATAGCTGTTATAAGAATTTCACAATTGGCTGGCACTGAGGCTCACTAGGCTAATCCTCTGCCTGCGGCGCCTGCACCCTGGGTTCTAGTCCTGGTCGGGGCGCTGGATTCTGTCCCGGTTGCTCCTCTTCCAGTCCAGTTCTCTGCTGTGGCCCGGGAGTGCATTGGAGGATGGCCCGAGTGCTTGGGCCCTGCACCCAAATGAGATACCAGGAGAAGCACCTGGCTTCTGGCTTCGGATCAGCGCGGTGCACCGGCCCCAGCACTCCAGCAGCGACTGCCATTGGAGGGTGAACCAATGGAAAAAAGGAAGACCTTTCTCTCTGTCTCTCTCTCTCACTGTCCACTCTGCTTGTAAAAATAAATAAATAAATAAATAAAAGAAAGAATTTCACAATTAATTAAATTTGGAGCATCTGGTGTTTATCTTTTATACATTTCTTAATGGTGGAATTTTTGGTAATAATTATGATATTTCAGAAATGAGAAATCCACAGGAAAGATACTGAAGTTCAGAGAGTTTGTGGGACTTGCTCCAGATCATACAACTTGTAAATTGTACAGCTAATTCGGCCTTCAGGAATTGTACAAATAGGTTGGGCCATGGCACTCATACTTGAAATCAACCTTTAATTAATTTCGTGCCTGAAGGAGTGTTAGAAACTCTGGGATGCCATGACCATATTTTTTTCCTTATCACATAGAAGTTTATTCCTTGCTCATCCAGGATTTGCTATGGGTGTGGCCGCTCTCCAGGACAGCTCCCTTCCAAGTGAATCAAGTGTCTTGTCATTCCACCTTCTCAATAGTCACTTTTTTTTGTTCTTGGAGACATGATGATTTTATTTTTAATTTTTTAAAATCTAGAAACCTTTTATTTAAGGTGTACAAACTTCGTGCATTTTCATATATACAGATTTAGGAACATGGTGACTCTTCCCACCCTACCCTCCCTTCTACTCCACGCTCACCCTTCTTCCTCCTTCCTCCCTAGTCTCATTCTTATTTTTTTTACTAAGATCTATTTTCAATTAACTGTAACTAATAGAGCACCTAAAAGGTAACCTGTCGAAGTGAAATTGACAGTGAGATGCAATGACTTTGAATAGTCCTTATCCCAATTGCTGAGGAATAGTTCCTTTTTTCATACTATTTGTCTTTACTTAGTATAGGGTCGATCTTTTTAAATGTGTTATAGCTTTATAAACAGAGATTGGGGTATAGATTGCATATTGTTAGTGTGATGTGTTTATCATCCCAGGAAGAATTAAACAGGTGAAAAGGAATCAGGAGACTTATGAATGGGGACCAGCAGGGATAATGAATTTCTTGAGTCACGAGTTGGTAAAAATGATCTCTTATGCTTCATTCTCTAAACACTCTTATTTGCAGCTGGAGAACTTCCTCAAAGTTTGTGTCAGCCAGAAACAGATGACATTCGCCTGAACCCAAGGCCAGGTTTTCTGCTTACCTGGACTATTAAGAGAGTAGACACCCCGTATTGTCCTAGGAATGTTTGCAGTTGTGATGGAATACATAGACACTGAGAATAATGGGTTTCTCAGGTCAATTGGCGTGATGAGTTAATACTTACTTTTGTCCATTTTTATTTCTCACAGTAGATGTTATTGGGCGGAAAACACCTGTAAAGGTTTTGGGAACGACACATTCTATATCCCATGAAAATCGACACGTGAAACCGACAGCTTGTGAAACTCAACGATCAAGCACCTACATGTATTTACGGGCCGTTGCACTTCCAAATACCGCTGAGGCAAAAATAGATGCAGGCCGAGGGCTGAGTGATGGAAGTGTATGTCACACCCGCGTGCTCTCACTCCCCCACACAGCGCGGCTTGGTGCTAACTCTGTGCAGCCAGACGGCAGTGTGGATGGGAGGCAGTCTCCTCGCCTGCTTCAGGAAAAGTCAGGCAGCTCACTTGCCAGGGAGAGGCAAGATGAGCTAAAATTGCCAATTCTCTCTTCGAGCTGAGAGTTCTTTTCCCGGGCTCCAGGGAGGGTGGGCGCCCCGAGCTGGTGGAGCTCCTGTAGCGTCTGAAGTTTGATAAGTTCAGAGGATGTGGAAGTAGGGAGGGGACTGAGTCAGAGTCATGAAGTTGTATGAACAGCTACAGCTTCTATAAACAAAATGCCGAGGAGACCATTTGAAATACATGGCTGCCACTACTTTTTAAAAAGATTTATTTATTGATTGATTTGAAAGACATAGATAGGTAGATGATAGATATAGATAGATGAGGGCCAGGGCCATGGCTCAATAGGCTAATCCTCTGCCTGTGGCGCCGGCACACAGGGTTCTAGTGCCGGTTGAGGCGCCAGATTCTGTACTGGTTGCCCCTCTTCCAGTCCAGCTCTCTGTTGTGGCCCAGGAGTGCAGTGGAGGATGGCCCAAGTGCTTGGGCCCTACACCCGCATAGGAGACCAGGAGAAGCACCTGGCTCCTGGCTTTGGATCAGCGTGGTCACTGGCTGCAGAGTGCTGGCCACAGCGGCCATTGGAAGGTGAACCAAGGGTAAAGGAAGACCTTTCTTTCTGTCTCACTGTTCACTCTGCCTGTCAAAATAAACAAACAAACAAATAAATAAAATAAAGATATAGATAGATGACAGATGGATAATGGGAGGGAGGGAGAGGGAGGGGAGGGAGGGGGAGAGGGAGAGGGAGAGAGAGAGGGAGAGGGAATCTTCCATTCACTAGTTCAGTCCCAAATGACTGCAACAGCTGAGGCTGGGCCAAGGTGAATTCTGGAGTCTGGAACTCCATCTGAGTCTGCCATGTGGGTGGCAGGGACCCAAGTACTCGGGCTATCACCAGCTGCTTCCCAGGTGCCTTTCCAGGGATCTTGGATCAGAAGCAGAGGAGCTGGGAGTCACAGGAGCAATCCAATAGCTCATGTGGGTGCCCCAGCTGGTGGCTTAACCAAAGCGGAGTTCTTTGTTTTGTTTTCTTTTGTTTTAATTGAAGCTCTCTGACAAAACCTTGGGCAAATGGTAGATGTGAGATTCTTAACAGGCCCTGTTCTCTTCCCCGATCTCAGCCTGTGATCCCCTTGCACCTGGCCCTGCCCGTAAGCATGTACACTCACACCAGAGATGACTCTGCCGTGGCTCCTGACTTCCAGGAGCTTGTGTTAGAGGGCAGAAATGGCCATATCAGCTCATCATGTAGCAAATGGTGCTAGGTGACCAGATGAATGTTTGTAGGGGACAAATTTTTGAAAGGAGAAAGGACCAGTTAGAAGACATTTCCTGCTTTATTTGTTACATCAGCTTTAAGTTACATATATATATAATATATATTATATCTTAATATATATAATAACATATCAGTTAATTAATTAATTGATTAAATAAGTTAATTAGTCAAATTAATATATTATATATAAATATATATTTACATATATATATATTTTTTTTTATCTTTTATTTAATGAATATAAATTTCCAAAGTACGTCTCATGGGTTACAATGGCTTTCCCCCCCATACCGTCCCTCCCACCCACCACCCTCCCCCTTCCCACTCCCTCTCCCCTTCCATTCACATCAAGATTCATTTTCGATTATCTTAGTATACAGAAGATCAGCTTAGTATACCTTAAGTAAGGATTTCAACACTTTGTTCCCACACAGAAACATAAAGTGAAAAATAATAGATGATTTCTTTTTTAAATGATGATGAAATCAGAGCAGACCTATTGTCATGTTTAATCCCAGTGAGAGTCAAGTTGGGAATTGATAGTTTCTTTCTTTTTTTTTTTTTTTTTTTTTTTTTAACAGAAGATCAGTTTAGTGTACATTAAGTAAAGATTTCAACAGTTTGCACCCCCATAGAAACACAAAGTGAAATATACTGTTTGAGTACTCGTTATAGCATTAAGCCTCAGTGTACAGCACATTAAGGACAGAGATCCTACATGAGGAGTAAGTGCACAGTGACTCCTGTTGTTGACTTTACAAATTGACACTCCTGTTTATGGCATCAGTAATCTCCCTATGCACCAGTCATGAGTTTCCAAGGCTATGGAAGCCCCTTGAGTTCTCCGACTCTTATCTTGTTTAGACAAGGTCATAGTCAAAGTGGAGGTTCTCTCCTCCCCTCAGAGAAAGGCACCTCCCTCTTTGAAGACCTGTTCTTTCCACTGGGATCCCACTCACAGAGATCTTTTTGCCAGAGTGTCTTGGCTTTCCATGCCCGAAACACTCCCATGGGCTTTTCAGCCAGATCCGAGTGCCTTTAGGGCTGATTCTGAGGCCAGAGTGCCATTCAGGACATCCGCCATTCTATGAGTCTGCTGAGTATCTCACTTCCCATGTTGGATCACTCTCCCCTTTATTTATTCTATCGGTTAGTGTTAGCAGGCACCAGACCCGCTTATGTGCTCCCTTTGACTCTTAGTCCCTTCATTATGATCAATTGTGAACTGAAATTGATCACTTGGAATAGTGAGATGGCATTGGCACATGCCACCCTGATGGGATTGAATTGGAATCCCCTAGTATGTTTCCAACTCTACCAATTGGGGCAAGTCAGCCCGAGCATGCCCCAAATTATACATCTCTTCCCTCTCTTATTCCCACTTTTATGTTTAACAGGAATCACATTTCAGTTAATTTTCAACACTTAAGAATAACTGTGTGATAATTACAGAATTAAACCAGTCATATTAAGTAGAACAGACAAAAAAAAAATACTATGAGGGATAATGTATTAAGTTGTCCATTAGCAGTCAGGGCTATGCTGATCAAGTCACCATTTCTCATAGTGTCCATTTCACTTCAGGAGGTTTCCTTTTTGGTGTTCAGTCAGTTGTCACCGATCAGGGAGAACATATGGTATTTGTCCCTTTGGGACTGGCTTATTAAATATTATATATTATTAAATATTATATATTTACATATATATTTACTTACAGGTGATTCATGAGAGGTAGATTTCCTTTCTGGTATTTCTAGCAATGTCATCCTTTTGAAGATTGCAAGTCCTGGAATTAAATGATTGTAAAAAATCTACTGTAAAGTTGTGCACCATAGACATTCAGGGCCCGCTGAGCTAGTCTGTGTGGTAGATACAATCTGAGGAGAAAGAATCTGTTCAGGGGTGGGCTGGACCCTCACCACATGACAAGGCATGGCGGTTACACAGGAGATGCTGGGTAAGAGAAAAAATTAAGAAATACTGAATGGGGCCTGGCATTGTGGCACAATGGGTTAAGCCACTGCCTGCAGTGCCAGCATCCCATATGGATACCAGTTTGAGTCTCGGCTACTCCATTTCCTATCCAGCTCCCTGCTAATGTGCTTGGGAAAGCAGTGGAGGATGACCCAAGTTCTTGGGCCCCTGCACCCACATAGGAAACTCCTATAAATTTCCTGGCTCCTTGCTTCGGCCTGGATTAACCCGGCTATTGCAGCCATTTGGGGGAGTGAACCAGCAGATGGAAGATCTCTATATATCTAGGTCTCTCCCTCCCTCTCTGTGTAAGTTTGCCTTTAAGTAAATAAAAGGGATCTTTAAAAAAAAAAAAAAAGAAATGTTGAATGAATAAAAGGCGATAGGTAGGCCCACAAAATGTCCAGGCATCTGACAGCTGATCCAATGCATTTCAAGGGCTCCTTCAGAAGAGGCTGAGACTTCAAGACCATCGTGGGGTCAATTCTGACCCAACCCAAGAGTGGACAGAGCTGTTTGCCAGCTGAAAGCCTCAGTCCCAGGTCTGGTGAGCGGAACTGACTGGTGCTGGGCAGTGGCAACTGCTGCTCCATTGTTTCCCACTGAGAGCAGAAACCAAAGAGAAGACGAGACGAGACGCTGCACACTCTGAAACCCTCTTGTCTAAGATCAGCTGCTCATGAGAAGAGCCACATCAGAGCCAGGAAATCAGTGCCTGGCTTCATGTGAGGATCCAGAGAGGCCGACATTCATGGCTGTGTGAGAACAAATGATGCTCTGTGGGACTCGACCGGAAGCAATACAATATGGATTACCAGATCTGTTCTCAACTATCTTAGAAAGGCCAACCTGTCGGGGCTGGCATTGTGGTACCGCTCGTTAAGCCACAGCTTGCGACGTTGGCATCCCAAATCAAAACCAG
This sequence comes from Oryctolagus cuniculus, assembly GCF_964237555.1. Taxonomy (NCBI): domain Eukaryota; kingdom Metazoa; phylum Chordata; class Mammalia; order Lagomorpha; family Leporidae; genus Oryctolagus; species Oryctolagus cuniculus. The sequence continues at coordinate 101,878,091 of NC_091433.1, read as the reverse complement.
ATTGCTGCTGGTTTGAGTTCCAGCTGCTCTGTCTCTGATCTACCTTTTACCAATGTGCCTGGGAAGGCATCGGAAGATGGCTTGAATTCTTGGACTGCTGCCACCCACATGTGAGACCCAGACATTGTGGTCATTTGGAAAGTGAACCATTGGATTGGAGATCTTTCTCTCTCCCACTGTCTGTCTCACTCTGTCACTCTGCCTTTTAATTCAACTAAGCAATCAATCTTGGGGGAAAAAAAAAAAAAGAGAGAAAAGCCAAGATGTCGTTTGACTGAATACATCTTTACTCAGGTATATGAATAATTGTGGTTTACACTAGAGCACACTTACTCCCATGCATTACAATCACCAATTTTCTGTTCTTATTGGAGTCCCAGGTCTGTAAGATCAGGGCTATAGTGGATTCGGGGACAACTCCTGTACCTTGCGTGCGTGTGTTTCCAGTGTTGGTTGCTGGCGCCTCTCAACACGTTGCCTTAGTCTATTTGCTGTAATGGAATACCTGGGTAATAAATGAAACAAAGACATTTATTTTGGCCATTTATCCATGGTCCTGGAGACCATCCAAATCAGGTGGTCACACTTGGTGAGGGCCTCCTGCTCCTTCAACTCACAGCAGAAAGAAGCAAAAGGGCTAGAGGATGTGTGAGCAAAAGACCAAACACAAGGGGTGGACTCGTTCTGCATCAACATTCTCCATAGTGACTAAGGCAGTCATGTGAGAGCAAAAACTCATTCACTGGAGAAAGATATTAATCCATTCATGAGGGGTCCACTCCCAGACCCAAAGACCTCCCCATTGGGCCCCACCTCCCTACACAGCTGCACTGAGCAGTTAAGACTCAGCATGAATTTTGATGGGCTCAAGCTACATTCAAACCAAGGCGACCCCTCCTTGTAAAAAGCTCAGCTGCAAGAATTCAGCACAGCTTCAGTCACGCCCAAGGAAAGAGCCTGCAATGACTAAACAATGGGAGTGGCTGTAAAGATGGGTTTGCTGTGCCTCTACTGGAATGACACGGCAGGGACCTCACGTTCCCTGGCTCACTGCAGCAAGTCTGTTTCAGCTGAATCACAGTTCAATCTTTTCTTGACTTCTTGCAGGAGTGGTGTAAATGCTGTGCATGTCCCCCGTAGACCACCTGTGCATGCTGCCATATATAGCTCCTCTGCATAGTCCTCTATAGACCTCCTGTGCACGCTCCCCTACAGATCAATTGTACATGTTCCCCTCTAGAAAACCTGTGTGTGCTCCCCTGTAAATAGTCTGTGCATGCTTCCCTGTAGACCTTCTGTGTCTGCTGCTTTGTACAATTCCTTGCATGATCCTCTGTTGGCATCCCATGAATACTCGGCTATAAACTTCCCACATCACCATCTCAAAGTATGTCCCCAGGGAGCCCAATCTACAACAGATATCCAGAATCAAACTCTTAAAGTGGGGGGCTGTCACTGGTGTTTGATGCTAGCAGGCTCATCTTGAATGCAATGTGAGGCTGTGCCTTCCAGGTACTGTGTAATGGAGTGACTATCAACCAGGGATGGCTTTGTGCTTCAAAGGACTTCCGGCCATGTCCGAGATCTGTTACTGGTTGTAACCGGTGGAGGTAGGGGACTGCTGCTGGTATCTAGAAGGCGAATGCTGAAGTCCCACAAGGCACAGAACAGCCTCCACAATGAAGGTTTACCCTGCCCAAATGTCAGTAGTGCCAAGGTTAAGCAACCTTGGTCTGAGGGATTTCAATGAGACAACTTGCAGTAGGGGATTTCTTTTCTTTTTTTTCTTTTCTTTTTTTTTTCTTTTTTTTTTTTTTTTTTTGGACAGGCAGAGTGGACAGTGAGAGAGAGGGACAGAGAGAAAGGTCTTCCTTTGCCGTTGGTTCACCCTCCAATGGCCGCCACGGCCGGTGTGCTGCTGCCTGAGCACCATTGATCTGAAGGCAGGAGCCAGGTACTTCTCCTGGTCTCCCATGGGGTACAGGGCCCAAGCACTTGGGCCATCCTCCACTGTACTCCCTGGCCACAGCAGAGAGCTGGCCTGGAAGAGGGGCAACCGGGACAGAATCCGGCGCCCCGAATGGGACTAGTACCCGGGGTGCCGGCGCCGCAAGGCGGAGGATTAGCCTAGTGAGCCGCGGGGCCAGCTAGTAGTAAGGGATTTCTACAAAAAGAATCCCCAGTGAAAGTGTTCAGGGTCCTCAAAATTGAGACTCTTTTGGAGGGCTTGCTAAGACACATTGTTGTGCCTTTCCTTAGAGTTTTAGGTTCTGCTGGCACAGAACAGAATGGCCAGAGAACCATGTCAGGCAAAGGAAGCAGAGACAGGAACAGAGGTCAGGGCAGGCCAGTTAGAGCGCCCATGGTCAAGAGAAAGGCGTGGTTCAACCCCTCGGGGACAAGCGCACTGGGCCTTTAGACCTCTGCACCACTCAGCTTTTGCTCAAATCCCCAGGCACTTCTGACTTTCCTTCCACAGACAAAGTAGGTCTGGTGGCCTCTGGCAGTTGTGGCTGATGAGGAGCAGGGACTGCTAGTTGGGAGGGAAAGACGCAAGAGGCCACGGAGAGACAGGGCAGAGGTCCGACAGCATCTGCCACTGCTCTTTAATAACTTTGTGCTATTTACCTTGAGAGGAAAACACGGCCCCTGAGGATTTTTCCGGAACTCTAGGAAGTTCTCTGCATGTTGAGCAACTGAGAATCCTGTCTTGTTTTGGCTTTGTTCTCTTTACTAAGTGCTCGGAATACTTGCACTCTCAACGCCCTAACAAGTAGGCAGTTGTAGCTTTCTGGTTGAGACACTGGACTGGAATCTGCTTTGGAGGGGGATTCTGCTGGAGGAGGAGGAAGGGGGCTTGGCAGGATTCTGCCAACCATAAACACTGGGTCACGAGTAAAAGAAGTTCCAGGTTGACATCCGATTGCAACCCAGTGCACTCGGGCACAGTGCAACCCCAGGGCTGACTCTGCAGCACTGTCAAGAATGCTACTGATATTTTAGCTTAATGTGGTAATTTATCGTCAGGTAACCAGATCCATAGAAACTGTGCCAAAACTCTTTGATGCCTCCAGGAAGAGTGAAATGATGTGTGTGGAAGGTAGATTAATTAGTGCAATTTGCTCCTAGTGTCACAGTCATTTACAAATAAATTGTACCATTCTTTCTGAAGGCAGTGATCAGCTACCTTCCTGAAGAAGTGCAGTTTGCTTCCTTAATCAATAAAGAGCCATTATGTGAATTTGATTCTATAGAATTAGGATATAAGGACTATTATAGCTGTTGTATATCTTTCCAAGTCAAGACATTGACAGGGAAAAAAAAACACACATACAAAGAAGATAAAAGAGATCTGGCAGCTGTGCGCATTTAAGAGAGGGGTAATTTGGGCTTTATTTCCAAAACGAGGAAGGCTGACAAAAATTTTATTTTTATATTTTTTTCCTTGTTCCTTTTCACTGAAGGCAGATTTTACTGAAGCAAGTTGAAGTTCCTTTCAGTTGGCTGAAAATGCTATAAAGGTGCAATTATAAACCCTGTGCTAATCACCTTTCATGGCAATTTACTTTTATTTCTTTTTAATAAAATAATTATTTGAAAAACAGAGTAACAGAGAAAGAGGGAGAGACAGAGGGAGAAAGAAATCTTCCATCTGCTGGTTCATTCCCCAAATGGCAGCAAAGGCTGAGTCTTGCCCAGGACAAAGTCAGGAGCCTGGACTCTGTCTGGGTCTCCCATATGGCTGTCAAGAGCCCAGGCACTCGGGCCATCATCTTCTGCTTCCTCAGGTGCATTAGTAGGGAGCTGGATTGGAAGTGGGGCAGCCAAGGCTTGAACCGGCACCCATATGGGATGCTGGCATCCCAAGCAGCAGCTGAACCTGCTGTATGCCTGTGCTGGCCCCATCTTTCCTGCATATGGTTGATAAATGTTCTAGAACTTGCGTGTCTCGGTTTGATTACTAAAGTTCATAGTTGTCTTCACATAACGCTATCAGATCAGGTCCACACTTCCACAGCCCATTTCCTTATGCAAGTGGAGGGAACGCAGAGCTAAAAATAGGGCACATGGGTATCTGGGTAGATTTCTTAAGAAACAAGTGCAATATCGGCAAATTCTTCATAAATTTATTAATTCATCACTTATCACACAGCATTATGAGGATGACTCACAGCCAGGAATTGCTTACAGTTGTATTGGGAAGACAAATTAATGGGTAGATAAGTATTTTGCACACATTAGAAATTTAACCCTGGGTGGAGGTCAATGAGGAGCTGTGGAATCTTAGGGGATCCAGGAAGGTTTTCTGAAGGAAGTGGTGTCTTAGCTGGGTTGAAGGTGTGAGGGCTTAAGGACTTCCAATGAAGGAGGCAGCTAATGGAGTGGTCTGGAGACAAGAGGTGGGGTAGTTTTGGGAATTAGCACCCAGTAGAGATGGTCTCAAGAGACATGCATCAGGTTAATATGTTAGTAGGTTCTGGTTAGTCTGTTAGTAGGTTCAGGTCACTATCTAATGCAGGTTATCATAAAAAAGAACATGCACAGTTTAAACATTTCATTTCCCATGAAGACATCTAAGTGTGATTATGTTTGTTGTTTTATAAATGGCCAATGTCTTTTTTTAAGATTTATTTATTTATTTGAAAGAGTTACAGAGAGGCAGAGAGAGAGAGAGAGAGAGAGAGAGAGAGAGAGAGATTCCATCTTCTGGTTCACTCTCAGATGGCCATAACAGCCAGGGTTGGGCCAGCTGAAGCCAGGAGCCAGGAGCTTCTTCTGGGTCTCCCAATTGGGTGCAGGGGCCCAAGGACTTGGGCCATCTTCTACTGCTTTCTCAGGCCACAGCAGAGAGCTGGATCAGAAGTGGAGCAGCTGCAACTCTAACCAGGGGCCAATGTCTTTTATTATATCCTGCTCATTCTTTCCTTCTCACATAAGTCACACCCTTAATACATCCTCTACATTCTTATTTCTCTTCCTTTAAAGTACATTGAGAAATTAAAGCCACTTGGAATTTACCCTCCTTAGAAAGTTTTTGGAGACACTTCCCCTCTCTATCCTTTACTGTTAATTAGAAACTTACCTTTATCAAGTCTTTCCAAAGTTTTCATAGAAACAATCTCTTTCATTGTCTTCATATTTTGCTGTTTTGTGTAGCGCTTAATTAAATGATACTATTGAGATGATAATAAGCATTAGCATAAACAAGTCAGGGACGAATTACCTCCAGATGAGCACTGACACAGTTGGAGAAACACTGCTCTGTTAGCCTGCCTGCAGCAAGTGGCCAGCATATTTAACATAGGCCTGGCAAGTGTTGGTTCACTCAGTGCAGTGCCTACTCCAACCCATCAGCTCAGTGAAGGAGTTCAGAGACTCTTGCATGAAACTCAATATGGTAGAAGCACGAAGGTCACAGATTACACAAGCTGGGAGCAGGTGTTTAGCCAAGTGGCTAAGATGCCATGTCCCACACTGAAGGGCTTGATTCAGCTTCTGGTTCTGGCTCCTGACTTCAGTTTCTGTGGGGAGCAACTCGGACTAGACTGTTACTGGAATTAAGACTTATTCTATGCATCTGCTCTCCCACAATATGGCGCTGAGAAGGGAGAAACAGCTTCTACTCAGCTGCCTCCAGTTCAACCAATAAACAGCAGGACCTGCTCCTGATTGGAGGAGAGCAGCGTGCTCGGTGTGTGGGTAGCAGAATTGGGATTGGTGGAAGAGGACTATAAAGGAGGAGAGAGACAACATGCACGAGGAACATCTAAGAGGAACACCTGGAGGAACATCTGAGCAGCCCCCGAGAGAGCCGGCTGGCGGTGTGCCGCTCCCCCGCGGAAGTGGGGAAAGTGGCAGGGGGGACTGCCCTTCCACGGAGGTGGAAGGGTCGGTAGCCAACCCGGGAAGAACCAGCAGCAAACCCGGGGAGGGCCGAGCAGACAAAAGAACAACACAGGGTTTAGTGTCGTTCCTCCGCAAAGAGGGGGAGCGACAAGTTTCTGGCTAATGCAGAGCCTGGGGGCAGAAGTAATGGCTCAAGTAGGTGGGTTCCTGCCTCTCATGTGGGACACCTAGGTTTTGTTCCTCTGTCCTGGTTTTGGCCTTAACCCACCTAGCTATTGTTGGCATTTCAGGAGTGAGATAGCAGATGGGAGCTCTCTGTCTTTCTCTCTATTGCTCTCTCTCTCTATCTCGCCAACCCCCGCCTCAAATAAATTAAAAAAAAAAAAACACTATTGTACAAATTGATGTTAAGGAATTAGTTTGTAAGCTGTAATTGGTTTTGAACTAGACTAAAAGGAGGCAAAGGGGACATTTTTGGGGAGACAGTCTCTAAGGACTGACACCTATTGGGAATTGAAGAGAGAGCTTAAACTTAAACAAAAATTATGGTGATCACAGAGGAATTCTGGAACTGGATGAGACGTCAGTGCTATTCCACCTTAAGACAAAAGGGTCAGGCCCTTACTACGAACTCTCCCCACCAACACTGGCCAGTCATTGATCACAGGCTGCTCTCAAGTAGGGGAAGTCACCTAGATGGATATAAAAAATATGTCTAAGGCCGGCGCCGCGGCTCACTAGGCTAATCCTCCGCCTAGCGGCGCCGGCACACCGGGTTCTAGTCCCGGTCGGGGCGCCGGATTCTGTCCCGGTTGCCCCTCTTCCAGGCCAGCCCTCTGCTGTGGCCCGGGAGTGCAGTGGAGGATGGCCCAGGTGCTTGGGCCCTGCACCCCATGGGAGACCAGGAAAAGCACCTGGCTCCTGGCTCCTGCCATCGGATCAGCGCGGTGCGCCGGCCGCATCGCGCTGGCCGCGGCGGCCATTGGAGGGTGAACCAACGGCAAAGGAAGACCTTTCTCTCTGTCTCTCTCTCTCTCACTGTCCACTCTGCCTGTCAAAAAAAAAAAAAAAATGTCTAGTCTTTGTTCTCCATTCCCAGCACAGAATTTCAGAAATACTGGGGTTTTTCTGAGTAATGAGACTTTGTTTTGCTAAGGTGGTAGCTCATGGTTGACCCTTAGATTTCTTCAGCACAGGGGTTGGTCACTGTGTGCCTAGTGGGTGGGGACTTTGGGATAGCCCCACCTCCAAGGAGCAGAGAGGGACTTTAGATTGTACTCCTTCACATGGCCAGTGAGCCGCCACTCATGCTTGCATAGGAAACTCCAATGAAATCTAGAGACCAAGGCTCAGAGAGCTTCCTGGCTGTTGAAAACATTAAGTGCTGTGGAGGGTGGTGCATCTGGATTCCATGGGGAGAGGGTGTGGAAGATCCGTGTCCATGCTTGTGGCACTGTGCTGATGGGGTGGCCTGGCTCCCAGGTACCTGGCAACAGCTTCACCTCGAGGATTATGCTTTCTCCAAGAGGAACAGGCTTTTTGTTCTCAAATCAAATGATGAGTCAAGTGGAACAAAGACAGTTCCAAATTAGCAAGTTTATTACAGTGCACACAAAAGCAGATTAAGCAAAAATAAACAAAAGCAATATATGAAAATACAGGCAAATATAAGGAAATCCCTTGTGCACAGAGAGCTAGTAATAAACCAAACCCTCAATGTCCACGGTGGAAATTGTCCAAATGATTTGGGAGATCACTCCATTGAAGGTGATCTGGATCTGGAATGGATCTGGAGTGGATCTGGAGTGGATCTGGAATGGATCTGGAGTGGATCTGGAGTGGATCTGGAATGGATTTGGAGTGGATCTGGAGTGGATCTGGAATGGATCTGGAATGGATCTGGAGTGGATCTGGAGTGGATCTGGAGTGGATCTGGAGTGGATCTGGAACGGATTTGGAACGGATCTGGAATGGATCTGGAATGGATTTGAAGTGCCTTCAGGTTATTGACAAGGGAGCAAAGGACTTTATCACGTGGATAGTGCCTCCAGCAGCTCATGCCTCTTTAGAGTGAGCACTTGCAGGGCGCAGTCACAGCAAGATGTGTCTCGAGTGGCAATCTGAAGGCACTGGTTTCTGTAGTTCCAGAAGGTGTATAATCTCAGCCTGCAGATGTCAGTTTTGGAGGGAAAAGTCCCGGGCACCACGACCTTATTTACAAATTGGCTGTGTGTCCATGGTTGTCAAGGTGACTATCAGCCAACCACTTGGCTCAGCGACAGCTTGTGTTATAAGAAAAACCTCAAAATGGTGTTAGTGCTGTCAAAGCGCAGCCACATGAGTCATAATTAAAACCCCAATTTACTTAGCTCTCCAAGAATTAAAACCCAGCAACACATCCCTCACAGCTGTGCTGTGCTCTCTGCCTGATCTTATCCCATATGTCTCTTCATTTGGGTGCTACTGTTCTGTGTCCTTTATAATACAACTTGCGTTGTCCCTAACCCCTTCTGGGTCGCAGCTAACCAGCCAAACTCTTTGGCAGTCTCCCTGCCCCTGTGCCGACTGTGTATATTCAAACACGGTCTTTTTTTTTTTTTTTTTTTTGACAGGCAGAGTGGACAGTGAGAGAGAGAGACAGAGAGAAAAGTCTTCCTTTGCCATTGGTTCACCCTCCAATGGCCGCCGCGGCTGGCGCACCACGCTGATCCGAAGGCAGGAGCCAGGTGCTTCTCCTGGTCTCCCATGGGGTGCAGGGTCCAAGCACTTGGGCCATCCTCCACTGCACTCCCTGGCCACAGCAGAGAGCTGGCCTGGAAGAGGGGCAACCAGGACAGAATCCGGCACCCCGACCGGGACTAGAACCCAGTGTGCTAGCGCCGCTAGGCGGAGGATTAGCCTAGTGAGCCGCAGCGCCGGCTTCAAACACAGTCTTACCTTGGACCACTTCTCTTTTACACAGAGCTTGTCTCAGGAAGCCCATTAGGATTTTCTCTTTGATTTCAGGGACACCCCTTAGTGGAACTGTAAAGCAGTAGCAGTAAATTTTCTGCTTCTTCTCATGAAGACAGCGAATCCATCTATGATCCCAAATCAACCTGGTTCCATTTCTATAGCCTTTCATAAGGTTCACACCATGTGGCTACAGATTTGAGCTGAAGGGTATGCTCCGGTGCAATAGTGGTGAATCGCATTAGGTTGGGGGCCACTTATCCATGATGTTCACTTGTCTGCCACTACTCAGGACTTACCTCGGTTGCACGACTTCCAGTTCACAAGGCTTTTCTGATGTACCTGATTTCATGACTTGAGGAGTGTCATAGAGCCTGAGTCATGATGGAAAGTTCTGTCTGCAGGGTCACTGGGAACTCTATGATCCGTTCCTTCTTCTCCTACACTGATAGCTTTTGGGTCTGCCCTAGGGTCAGGAATGTCACTTCCAAACGTGTTGGTGAAGGTGTGTTTAGATGAAATTAACATGTAAATTGGTGAACTTGAGTAAAACAGAGTGCTTTCCATAATGTGCACGGGGTCTCATCCATTCAGTTGATGGCCTTAAGAGAAAAATACTGACCTGCATCAAACAGCAAGGAATTCTGCCTGTAGACATCTTCAGACTTCAACTGCAACATCAGCCGTTCTCAGGGTATCCGATCTGCCTGCTACGCTCAGGTCATGGACTTGCCTGCTCTGTAGTCATGTGAGCTGATTACTTAAAATGAATCTCCACATTTCCATATGTTCTATTCATCTTGTCTTTCAGAGAACCCTGACTAATGCACCTGGCTAATGGGCTGAACTGGAGTATGGAAATCCCCAGAGAAGCTTCCTGGGCATCATACTCCCTTTCATCCATAAGAATTGTGACATGAAGCAATTTCAAATAAGTTTATTTATTTTCATCTACATGGAAGGCAGAGAGAGAGAGAGAGAGAGAGAGAGGAGGGAGAGATAGAGAAAGAGAGAGAAAGGGGCTGGTGCTGTAGCGCAGCAGGTTAAAGCCCTGGCCTGAAGTGCCGACATACCATATGGGCGCCGGTTCTAGTCCAGGCTGTTCCACTTCCAATCCAGCTCTCTGCTATGGCCTGGGAAAGCAGTAGAAAATGGTCCAAGTCCTTGGACCCCTGCACCCATGTGTGAGACCTGAAAGAGGCTCCTGGCTCCTGGCTTTGGATGGGTGCAGCTTCAGCCATTGCAGCCATCTGGGGAGTGAGCCATCAGGTGGAAGACCTCTCTCTCTGTCTCTACCTCTCTCTGTAATGCTGTCTTTCAAATAAATAAAATAAATTTTAAAAAAGAGAGATAAAGAGAAGAAAGAGAGATCTCATTCTTCCATTTTCTGTTTTACTCCCCAAATGTTCACAAACAGCCAGCTCTGGGTCAGGCCAAAGCCAGGAGCTGGGAACTCCATCCAGGTTTCCAATGAGGATGGCAGGGACTCAAGCATTTTGGTCATCATCCACTGCCCCCAGGGTGCATCTGCAGGGAGCTTGATTGGAAGCAAAGCAGGATACAGATGTCCCAAGCAACATCTTTTTTTTTTTTTTTAATTTTTTTTTTTTTTTTGACAGGCAGAGTGGACAGTGAGAGAGAGACAGAGAGAAAGGTCTTCCTTTTGCCGTTGGTTCACCCTCCAATGGCTGCTGCGGCTGGGGCACCGTGCTGATCCGATGGCAGGAGCCAGGTGCTTTTCCTGGTTTCCCACACAGGTGCAGGGCCCAAGCACTGGGGTATCTTCCACTGCACTCCTGGGCCATAGCAGAGAGCTGGCCTGGAAGAGGGACAACCGGGACAGAATTCACCGCCCCGACTGGGACTAGAACCCGGGGTGCTGGCGCCGCAAGGCGGAGGATTAGCCTAGTGAGCCGTGGCCCCGGCCCCAAGCAACATCTTAACCTGTTGCACCACAAGGCCTGTCCCCAGATGAAGCAATTTTTCATTCACAATGAAGGGTCTAGCATGTCCAAACCAAACATTCCACTAGAGTGGTGAGCCCCTGATTCTTCATAAGTCATTCTTCCATCCTCCGGAATGCTGCAGTGTCTCAGACCAAGGCCTACAACAAGCCTACTTTTCACCCAACTGGCATTATTATTATTATATCACAAATATAATAGGAAGGATATTCAGATGATCCAGATCACCTCAGACTGTAGTCTGATCAAGGATAGGAGAGTTAGCTGGCTTTGGAGCTGGAGCATGACTGTAAACGTATGTTCTCCTGTGTCCCAGGTGGATACAAACTGTGATGCCTCTTCTTTCTCAATAAGGATGGACAAGAATGCATCTAACACACATGTGGGGACTTCAAAAAGTTCATGGAAAATGGAATTAAGAACCAACTTTATTTTGGTGTGAATTTCCCTAAAAGACTATGCATAATTGTTTCATAATATGCATTTCCATGTCCCTTTTGAAGGCCCCTCATACCTGAGGCAGCATTACTCCACACTAGCTGGCCTACCACCTACGGCATGGACTCCAGTTGCGGTGACTACTTGATTACTTGAGCCTACTGTGGTCCACTGCTGTCTTCCAGTATCTGTCCAGATTCTTGGGGTTAAACTGGCGAATTATTGGGAGCTAGTTCTGCTATGTCCTATATGTACTATAGTAGTAATCTTAGAAATTCCCAAAGAATGCAAAACTATTTTTGATTCCTAAATTGGTACCAAGAGAGGGAAGGTTCAGAAACTTCCATGTGGCCATCCCCACTGTGATTGCTCTTACCTCACATGTTAGGGGGTCAGCGTGTGGTTTCTAGCAACTCCCATGTATGTCCTCTCCAATAATCATTTTGGGAGTAAGGGAAATGATAATTTGATGGGTCATGAGCTCATTGGGTCTACTATAAGTCAAATCTGAGCCAGGACTCTGTTTACTTCTTAGGCCTCCAGTATCTGCACTCTAACAGAGAGGTTATTGGTCCTTCCATATCTTATCTACAAGAACACTATGCATCACAGTCATTGAAATGTTTACTTCTTTTCCTTTCCCCATTGTATGATTAATCCAGCAAAGGGCCCATGTGCTATTAGAAGAGGGCTGGAGGGATCATTCACTAACAAATGTGCAGTTCTTCTTTCCAGGGACCTGGCCTCTCCTTCAGTTTGTGAGATCTGGGTCTGCATACGTGGACCCAGCCATTGGAAGTGTGATTGTGACATTTTGCTAGAGCAGTTATCCTCAGTGTTCCAAGCACTCACCCTTGATGTATGGGAAGAACATTGTGCTATCTATTCATTTGTCTTTTCTGCGTGACATGTTCTGTTACTCTGTAACTGTCTGCCTTTATAATGACTTTGCACTTATTATGAAACTTTCCCCTCTTGCTTCTGATATTTCCATGTGCCAACCTCTGTTGTTTTGGGATTTCCTGGTTCTTATTGCTGTCAGGGAACCCAGCTCCATAACATAATCTACTGTCATCTCTCGCTTAAAAACCAGGGTCATTTCTGAGATTTTCAGTGATGTAATGGTAGTCCTCACCAGTGCATTTACTGCTTTTGTATGTAGAATACCCCATGCTGCCCACTGAGTATAGTCATCTAGCTGGTGTTTTGTTCTTGCATAGAATAGAACAGTCCCTCTACCATGCCCGTTTCTCTGAGACTTAGATCTTCTATTCCATTATCTCCCATGGTCCTTCTGCCATATTGACTTTATGTACGTGAACTATTGCATCTTCAAAATACAGTCCCATCTGTCAGTTTCCACTGGTACATGTCAACTAGCTCCTGCCATTTCTCTTAGTACCTTTCTGGCAAATTTATGGTATGACTTCACCCTGGTTTATTGGTCTGTGTTAGGGAAAGGATGTGCCAATAGGCACTAGAGTAGGTGTGTGTAGTCTCGCAAAGTCAAGGCTGGCTCATTGCCTTCAAGGAAAATGATGATTCTTGCCTCTGACAGGAGTAGACCACTTTGACAGGTGCAAAGACTTCAGATAGATCTAGCATTCTGGATTCTAACTCAGATTTTTCCATCCCACATCTCAGAGCTGCACTCCTTTCCACGGGCCCTGCTTTGGGCATAGAAGACTTTCTGAGGTTGAGGGTCCAATTTCCCCTGAAGATCTTAGGCTTCCTGCTGTTTGCTCCCATTCAGCTACAAAAGCTGAGAGTCACTCTGCATGATGCTGAAGAATCCCTCTGACTCTTAGAATGATATTAATACTTGTATTAATCACCTTCAATTCATTGTTTCTCTTCAATGCATTCATGGCATCCAAAAATAGTTCCCCAATTCCATAGTTATTATTATAAATTTCTACTTTGCTAAGTTTTCTCAAACACTGAGGTAATTCCCTCTTGGATGCATCTCTGCCCATTGATATTCCACTCCAGTTTACTACTGGGGAAAACTTTAGCAATTTCATTGCTACAGGGTGCCTGTGGCTACTCGTGCCCCATTTAACACTCGTGATGGATTCTCATAACAAGTTCACTAGGATAATCCATGTATAAATCCCATTTTAGAATCAGCTTCTTCAGGTCACTCCTGGCCCTAAGTTTTAAGCAGGAAGCAGACTAACAGGTATCCAACAGATTTATTTCCATGCAGGTATTTATTAGGAAGTCTTTCAATGGACAACATCTGGAAGGAGATGAAGGAAGGAGAGATGGGGGGAGGGAAGACTGACCTGCAGGGCAGATCCTGTAGGTTGCTCTAGAGCTGAGATGATCTGCCAGATTTGTCCTGGCTGTTATCAAGGTGGTCACACTTCCTACCCCCTGCTTTAATTTATCCTCAGAGCTGGGTCATTCCCAGGGAGGCGATGTAACCTTGGGTGAAACCAATGTCTTGGGCTAAGGGTAATTCCTTGGGGGTCACTCTTTTGAGAATCGTGCCCCTCAACACTTCCAGCAATGGGAGAAGGAATACTCAGTCCTGTAGGATGATGTAGGCAGCACACCAGTACAGCTACTAAAAGACTTGTAAACTAGAAAGTTAACAACATAAAATTCTTTCTTTTCTGAGAGACAGAGAGAGGCAGATAGACACAGACAGCTCCCATCTGTTGATGCACTGTCCAAATGCCTGCATGGCCAAGGCTGGGCTGAGCTGAAGCCAGGAGCCAGGAGGCAAGAGCCACGAATCAGGAGCCAGGATTTCATTCCAGGTCTCCCACCTGGGTGGCAGGGACTCAGCCACTTGACCCTTCACCACTGCCCCCAGGATCTGCATTGGCAGGAACCTAGAATTGCAAGCAGAGCCAGGACCAGAGCCCAGGTACCTTGCTATGGACGTGGGGCATCCCACCCAGCATCTTAACTTCTAGCCCAAGCACCTCTCCCAAAATTCTTTCCTTAGAAAAATCTTCCTCAGGACCAGTGCCGTGGATCACTTGGCTAATCCTCCACCTGCGGCACTGACATCCCACATGGGTACTGGGTTCTAGTCCCAGTTGCTCCTCTTCCAGTCCAGCTCTCTGCTGTAGCCCGAGAGGACAGTGGAGGATGGTCCAGGTGCTTGGGTCCCTGTACCTGCATGGGAGACCAGGAGGAAGTGCCTGGCTTCTGGCTTCGGATCGGCACAGTGCTGGCCATGGCGGCCATTTAGGGGTGAACCTTTTCTCTCTGTCTCTCTCTCTCACTGTCCATAACTCTACCTACCAAAACAAACAAACAAAAGAAATAAAGAAAGAAAAAAAAAGAAAAATCCTTCTGTCAGAAGTAAGGAGAAAAGATTGGAAGAGTTCATCACAAATTTGTAATGCCATACTAACAATGTGGACATATTTTATACGTGCATACCATGTATCTAGGAGAACATGAAGAATAGCATGTTTCAGCCATGCGGAACTCTAAGGTAAGAATCACAAGAGAATCACAGAACAAATATATTCTATAAGTCATGGAGTTCTGCTGGTAAATTTTTGTTTCTAGTCTTAATAAATCACTTTCACCCTAGTGTCACTATGCAAGCTGAAGCCAGAAGTCCAGTCCATTCTCAAGTGGTAATAACAGGTTAAAAAATTGAGATTCTTATGTAATTTTTATGAGCATTAGCGTATGGGGGAAAGTTTAATAGATGCAGTGGTAACAAGAAATAGACCTAAAGCTAATGAATCCAAGAGGGTAGTAGACTGTGTGAGCACTTAGTTACTTAGTGCTCAGCCTCCTGTCCTGATGGAAAATAAAGGTAGGGGACATAGAAGGGAAGTGAAAATATAAAGGGGGCACAGTGTTAGCACATGAATGCATTCTTGGAGCTCTAGGTTCCTGGCTTCAGCTTGGCTCAGCCCTGGCTATTTCTAGCACATGGGGAGTGAACCAATGAAGGAAGATCTTTCTGTCTCTTTGGCTCCAAATCTCTGCCTTTCAAACAAAATAAAAATAGATGAATTTTAAAACATTCTTTAAAAGTTCTATTCTTAGGCCAGCGCCGCGGCTCACTAGGCTAATCCTCCACCTTGCGGCGCTGGCACACCGGGTTCTAGTCCCGGTCGGGGCACCGAATTCTGTCCCGGTTGCCCCTCTTCCAGGCCAGCTCTCTGCTGTGGCCAGGGAGTGCAGTGGAGGATGGCCCAAGTGCTTGGACCCTGCACCCCATGGGAGACTAGGGGAAGCACCTGGCTCCTGCCATCGGATCAGTGCGATGTGCCGGTCGCAGCGTGCCGGTCGCAGCGTGCCGGCCGCGGCGGCCATTGGAGGGTGAACCAACGGCAAATGAAGACTTTTCTCTCTGTCTCTCTCTCTCACTGTCCACTCTGCCTGTCAAAAAAAAAAAAGTTCTATTGTTTTTGCTTCACAAGAGTAATGCATAAATATACTCCTTGTCAGAAGTTTAGAAAATATGGAAAATATAAAATAAGAATAATCCCTTAGCCTTCATTAAGAAATAATTATTACTAAGATTTTAATTATTTTTATGACAAAACAAAATTAATTTTATTATATATTTTATATGTATAGCTTATTTCATTTAATATTTTCCTTATTATGTCAAAAAGATTTTGTCATTGAAAGATACAATTTTTAGTTCTAATGTAGTAGTCCATCATGTGAACACATTATCTCTTCTATTATGGGACATAGAGGCTATTTCCCAATATTTTTGTAAAAAAGATTTACTTTATTTATTTGAAAGGCAGAGTAACAGAGAGAGGAAGAGACAGAGAGAAAGAGATCTTTCATCCACAGGTTTACTTCCCAAATGGCCACAAAAGCCAGGGCCGGGCCAGGCTAAAGGCAGGAGCAGGAGTCCTAGAGGGGTCTCCCACACAGGCGGCCGGGGCCCAAGCTCTTGCCCATCTTCTGCTGCTTTCCAAGCTGCATTAGCAGGCAGCTGGATCAGAAAGCTGAGTAGCTGAGACTCTCCCATCCAGGTTAGCAGTGCCTCACGCAGCAGCTTAACCCACTGCACCACAATGTTTTCCATTATTTTTTTTTCTATTATGATTGATTTGGGGACAAATATTATTTTATTGAAAACTTAAATGGCTGCTACGGCTAGTGCATTACGGCCAGCGCGCTGCGCCGATCCAAAGCCAGGAGCAGGTGCTTCCTCCTGGTCTCCCATGCGGGTACAGGGCCCAAGGACCTGAGCCATCCTCCACTGCCTTCCCGGGCCACAGCAAAGAGCTGGACTGGAAGAGGAGCAACCGGGACAGAATCCGGTGCCCCATCCGGGACTAGGACCCGGGGTGCGGCCGGCGCCGCGGCTCACTAGGCTAATCCTCTGCCTGCGTCGCCGGCACCCGGGGTTCTAGTCCAGGTCAGGGCGCTGGATTCTGTCCCGGTTGCCCCTCTTCCAGGCCAGCTCTCTGCTGTGGCCCGGGAAGGCAGTGGAAGATGGCCCGATTGCTTGGGCCCTGCACCCCATGGGAGACCAGGAGGAAGCACCTGGCTCCTGGCTTCAGATCTGTGCAGCGCCGGCCACAGCGGCCACTGGGGGTGGTGGTGGTGGTGAACCAACAGAAAAGGAAGACCTTTCTCTCTGTCTCTCTCTCACTGTCCACTCTGACTGTCAAAAAAAAAAAAAAAAAAAAAATCCCGGGCTGCCAGCACCGCAGGTGGACAATTAGCCTAGTGAGCCGCGGCACCAGCTGTGTATTGAAAACTTTTAATATTGCCTTTCTTTTCTGAAGAAAAACTTCTGAAATCAGGGTTCCTGAGTCATATTAAACAATTTGGCTTTCTTGATGCTTATTTATTTGAAAGACAGAACAACAACAGAGAGAGAGAGAGAGAGAGAGAGAATCTTCTGTCCACTGCTTCAATCACCAAATACCTACAACAGCTAGGGTTGGGCCATCCTGAAACCTGGAATTTGGAACTCCATCAGGGTCTCCCATGTGGATGGCATGGATTCAAAGACTTGAGCCATTACACACTGTGCAATGATACCAGGCACTCGATATGAGATGCAGGCATCCCAACTGTGGCTTAACCTACTGTGCCGTGACATTGGTCCCCACAGTTTTTTAAAACGGCCTTGGTTAAATCACACACTGTTTCTGAAAGTGTGGTTTCATTATTCATTTCCATCAGCAAAACGTGTGTGTTCACCTAACCACACTGTCTCTAATAGAAAGAAGTAAGTGTAATTTTGTTGTCATTATCTTGCTTTGCATTCTTGTGTCTTTAGTTACGAGGAAGACTCTTGCCCATTTGATTCTGCTTATAATTTGTCTTCCCAGAGCCACACCCGAAAGGCAAGTTGGTGCCCATGTGAGCCCTCAGCCCATTCTCAATTTCTTTTGGGTGCTCGGGTAGAGTAGCTGTGAATGCACTAAGGCTAATGTGATCCAAGACGGCAGTGTATCAAACTCTCATCTTCCCAGGGCGCTGTGCGTCTGTGCCGTAGTACCTGGCTTTTAGGAGTTGCACTGTTAAAGAGTGACGTAGGTCCCACCCCATCCCCCAACTCTTGCAAATTCACATGTGGAAGTCCTAGCCCTTAGGACCTCAGAATGTGACTTCATTTGGAGAAAGTGTCTTTACGGGGGTCACCAAAGTGAGCCCATGAGGATGTTTCGAAATCCAATGGGGCAATAGTCCTTTCACAAAGGGGAAATGTAGACCCAGAGACACTCACAGAGGGAGGATGGTGTGACGAGACACCAGGAAGACAGCATCTGTGAGTCAAGGAGAGAGGCAGGGCCCAGAAGGAGCCTTATTGGCCCATGGATCTCAGACTTGTAGATTCCAGAACCAGGAGCCCCTAAATCTCTGTGGCTTAAGCTCCTTCTCCCCTCTGTCTGTGGTACTTGGATCCAGCAGCCCTGCAGACTCACACATACCCATCCCAGAGCCTGGTGGATGCCATTGTCTCCCATCTCTCCCCTGCATGACTGTTTCCAGGAGGGTTGAAGCAGGAGGCTGTCAGAGAGCCTGTCCCAGCCTGTTCCCTCCAGCGTCGGGAATAGGTTGCTGTGGCTGGGCAATGCCATGCCTTGTCCTCCTCTCTAACCACACAGGGGACCCGCATATAGGCTGCACCACTCAGAGCCTGTCCCCTGAATAGGCTGGGACAGGACTTACAGGGAGCTGAGAGCAGGCAGTCTTGGGGTACTAGGCCTCAGGGAAATCATTCCAGCCTCATGTTTGCAGGAAGCTTGCTGGAAGAAAGG
Source organism: Oryctolagus cuniculus (assembly GCF_964237555.1). Lineage (NCBI taxonomy): Eukaryota > Metazoa > Chordata > Mammalia > Lagomorpha > Leporidae > Oryctolagus > Oryctolagus cuniculus. Next base: position 101,859,667 of record NC_091433.1, on the reverse strand, counting down.
CAGAGCCTAGAGGGTGGGTCTTCTAAGGCAAAGAAAGCTTTGGAGTTTTCCTACCACTTTTAACACCTGAGCACCTGTTCACCCTGCGCCTGGGCTCTCTGAGCTGCATCCATCTGCCCGCACATCAGCCAGCTTAATTGGACTTCTTGCCTTGTAACGGGGTGGTCGCAGACCAAGGCAACTTCAGTTTGTGACTCTGGAATGGCACGGAGGAACAGGAGCAGGTGACCCTCGGATGGGGTGACACGAGGCAGGGGTGGGTTACACTGGAATGAAGACGGCTCCCCGCAGAGTGTGGACAGTCCACTCCTTTGGGCTTCACATTCAGGGATGGCAGTAACCCAGAAATCCTCCCAGATTCTGCCACTGTCAGTCCTAACTCAGGGATTAGCACACAGTTCATGCTTTTTCTGTACTCTTCAGCATTTTAGTGGAGATCAGGGAGACACAGAACCCATTTTAAAGCAAATGCCAGAGGCTCAGTGCTGAAACAGAGCTGCCTTGTTACCAAAACCACACAATTAAGTTTCCTCTTTCATGTGGCGGTGATTACGAGAGCATTTGAAAACCCTCCCTGTTCTCTCATAGGTCCCTCTTTAAAAAGAATTGCAAATGGCTCCAAATAATAGCTCTAATGATATAGTAATATTGCAACCACATAAAAGCTTGCCAAAGATAAGCCTATAGAGGACTTGTTACTACGTGTCTACATAAGCCATAATTGCTTATACTACCCTGATTTCATTATAACGTAAATTCTTCCCTCTTGTTTATCCCTTAATATATCTGTCTCCAAACATGATTAAATACAAGATAAAGTTCTTGTTTTCAAATAAGTTAGGACCAACCAGCAATTATGGAGTAGTGTTTTAAGTGTTAGAATGAAACTATGTATACAAAGACACAGAGTCCACAGGGGGTTTCCCTGGGTCTGAGGTTGCTCAGAGGGTGTCCAGAGGAAGCAACCCTTAGGCTATGCCTTCAGGCATGAGAAGAAAAAGTTCAAGCAGTAAATGGATAAAAGTTGCTCCCAACAAAGACCCTGATGGCACAGTCATAGAGCCTCAGCAGGTGGCTGAGAGAGAAGCTGCAAACCAAGAGTGGCTTCGTGAAAACGGGTGGGCAGGGAGCGGCAGGATAAATTTGAAAGCTCCTTCCTAAATCTGCAGACTTCATAAATCTGAAATCTATGGTTCCGTGCTCCAACCTGTTGGGCCGCGGAACCATGAGGTGTGCTGTCACTGAGTTTTAAATACTGATGCTGTCCTGGCCTCAGAATCAGCCCTAAAGGCATTCCGATCTGGCTGAAAAGCCCATGAGAGTATTTCAGGCATGGAAAGCCAAGACACTCTGGCAAAAAAAAAAACAAAAAACAAAAAAAAAAAAAAACAAAAAAAAAAACACACCCTAAATGAAAGATCTCTGTGAGTGAGATCCCAGTGGAAAGAACAGGTCTTCAAAGAAGGAGGTACCTTTCTCTGAAGGGAGGAGAGAACCTCCACTTTGACTATGACCTTGTCTAAACAAGATAAGAGTCGGTGAACTCAAAGGGCTTCCATAGCCTTGGAAACTCATGACTGGTGCATAGGGAGATTACTGATGCCATAAACAGGAGTGTCAATTGGTAAAGTCAACAACAGGAGTCACTGTGCACTTACTCCTCATGTGGGATCTCTGTCCTTAGCGTGCTGTACATTGAGACTTAATGCTATAACGAGTACTCAAACAGTATATTTCGCTTTGTGTTTCTGTGGGGGTGCAAACTGTTGAAATCTTTACTTAATGTATACTGAACTGATCTTCTGTAAAAAAAAAAAAAAGAAGAAATTATCAATTCCCAACTTGACTCTCACTGGGATTAAACATGACAATAGGTCTGATCTGATTTCATCATCATTTAAAAATCATCTATTATTTTTCACTTTATGTTTCTGTGTGGGAGTAAACTGTTGAAATCTTTACTTAATGTATGCTAAACTGATCTTCTGTATATAAAGAGAATCGAAAATGAATCCTCATGTGAATGGAAGGGGTGAGGGAGTGGGAAAGGGGAGGGATGCGGGTGGGAGAGATGATATGGGGGGGAAGCCATTGTAATCCATAAGCCGTACTTTGGAAATTTATATTCATTAAATAAAAGTTAAAAAAAAATAAAAAAAAAATACTGATGCTGTCCACGGGTTGAGGGAAAGCCATCCTGTGTCCTACGTCAATCTGGAGAATGACTGCATTGTCAGCTTTCCCTTACTTCCCCTACAATGCCCGAGAGAAACTGCATAGAAAGGAAGAATGTAGTGTGGCACACAGGTTGGAGGTTCATGGTCCAAAGTGAGACGGGCGCATTGGTTCAAGCATCTGGTAAGGCTGGAGGGTGGGGGGGGGATGACCGCCTGGGAAGCCAGCAGGCAGCAAGCATCATGAGGCCCAACTCATCCTTTGTAACTAAGTTCTCAAGAGAATGGCCTTCCACGAGCAAGCTCCCCGTGAGTCAAAGGCCTCCCAGTATGCCCCGCTTCCAGACAGCATGAGTAGATCAAGTCTCCACCCTTAGTCCATTAACCATTAACATTAATCCATTCACTGTTGCCTGCTAAGCCCTCATGTTGTGGGAGGACTCAGAACCAGTTGCTGGAAGGATTTCTACTCAGAGCACTTGCTATGCTTCATTTTCTGAACTGCATGGGCTCTGCCTTCTGAAAGCATTGACACAAACCAGATGCATGAGGGCAAAATTTCTTTTCCCTGCTTTTCTCTGCAAAAATATTAGTATTTTATTGAAGGTGGTGTTGGTGTTATGCCCAGATCGCTAGATCCCCACAGAGGCCCCCAGAGAGTTGATCACACTGAAATGCAAAAGCAGGGTTTTATTTGGGAATACAAGCCGTGGCAGGGACCCCATCCAACCAACCGGCGCAGCGGAGGAAGGAGGGAGGTCCCAGTCCTTGTTTGGGAGAGTTTTTAAAAGAAAAAAACCACAGGGTTACATCAGTGGGGGCTTACAGTACGGGGGCTTTTGGTGATTGGACGGGACTGTTCCGGGTTGCTCTTAGTCGAACGGGGTGGTCCCCGATTGGCTTGGGTTCAGGGAATTACTTTATTTAGCAATCTCTACTGAGCTGTCCTTGGTCTACTGGGCTGTCTTTGGTAAGCTTTGATACCTCCGGAACGTCTGCTTTTACAAGGACTCAAGTCTGCTACGGGGAACAGAGGCTGCTTTTTTATTGTTTTAAAATGGAGTCACTTTGGCTCTTCATTGGCATATGAGGTTAACTCTTGTTAGGGCAATAAATGGGTCGATGAGAATGTGGAGAAATATTTCACTGCAAATTTTTCCCCACTTATGTATTTTATAGAGTAAAATAGAGCTCAAGAGACAAAAGTAGTAGGATTTGGACATCTTGGTCAACTCTTGTTAAAATCCTGAGCATCATACTGTACTGTAGGAGGGTATTACCTGCAACCCTTTCAAGGACTGGAGGTTACATTAATAACAAATGATAGTCTACCTGGAATTTAAATAAAATTTTTAAGAAAAGACATAATTCCTTTCCTGCCTTCCATATATACTTCTGTGAGAGATTCCCGTATGTAAGAGAAAAGCATTAGTGCAAACATTCTTTATCTGTCTCCAATCCCCACCCAGTTTCCCCCTGAGAAGTTATTCAGTGTAGCATAAAGATGTCAGGTTGAAAGCCCAGTTGGAAGTATGGATTCTAGTTCTAATTCTGAGCCTTCAGAGTGGGTATTTAGCCTGAATGGGGATCGGTTTTCTCAGTTAGAAGCAAGGGCACTGGTGCTTGGGAACTAGAGGAATCAGTACTTTGGATAAGGAAAAATGGGTTATGTTTCTTAAATGATAGAAAGTGGGAACATGATCATGTTACCTTAGGAAACTGCACAAGCAAAGTAGAAGAGGCGGAACCAAGTTCACAAGCCCTGTTTGTGAGGACAAAGGTTTCAATAGGTTCCAAGGAAAACTTTTGGGCTCTGGACTCTGAAGAGACCACTGCTCGAAAAGGACAAGTGGCTCTCAGGGCAGGTTTCTCCCTTCACAATTGTGAAGCCTCTCACAGAGAACTATAGGAGCAGTGGACAGAGAAGGGACACCTAAAAATGAGCGTGGCTCAAGTGACCTCAGAATGTAGCTCCCACGACGGGCAGAGTTGCCATCATCAACAATGAAGATACTCAGCAAGTTATCTTGCAAAATGCAGGCTTGATGATGCTACTCCTGCCTACAGTTCCATTTTCAATAGAGAGCTTTTAGCACTGAACTTGTGCACTCGGCCTTTAAGATGCTGTTGGACAACTTCCAGACGAGGAGTCCCCTGGACACTTTGGACACTTGCGAAGCTCTTCCTGGGTAATTTATTCCACACTTCACTTCTGCCAGGATGCAGGGCCTGCTCGTCTTCTTGAACGTTTCCCTTGTGGATAATGTTCATGTCCAGAAATCAAACATTACAGGAAGAAGCAGAACATGAAAGTAACCATTTCCTTTCCTTACTCATATTAATGCTAACAATATATTGTGTGTTCTATTAGATTTCAATGACTACACCAGCAAACTTTAGTATTATATTGAAATGAAAATATATTCTATGTTGATGTGTCTATCATATGCATATAATCTATATACATGCATATGTCCTCAGTTTTCTATTTAATTAATTAATTTATTAAAGGCAGAAAATCAGAGACATTGAGAGAAATTTTCCATCTGCTGGACTCCCCAAATACTTGAAAGCCTGGACCAGGCCAAAACAGGAAGCTGGAAACTCAGTTTGCGTGTGGTGGTAAGGCCTCAACTACTTGAGCCATCTCCTCCTGCCTCCCATAGTGTACACAGGCAAGATGCTGGATTTGGGAGCAGAGCCAGGACCAGAACCCAGGCCTGGACACAGATGCAAATGCACCAAGCAGTATCTTTACCACTGTGCTAAATGCCTGCCCCATTTTCCTCATTTATTTTAACAGTTGTTATTGGTATGTGATATGCCTTATTGAACCAGTCCCTATGGATTGTGTCTCAGTAGTTTTGAATTTATTCCTATTACGAAAACATGTTTGTGCAAGTATATTATACAGATACAATCTTTCCTTACTTATTCTGTCATTCAGCATTTACTAATACTTGTTTATTAAGCACTTATTTATTAGAATAGGCTTAAAATTTCACCTGTGAAGCCTACAACTCCCAACTCTCTAAACTAAGGCAAAAATCACTTCTATGTTTCACCCCTGTATGTATAATTTCATTTTTGTCTCACTATCCTAGACTGTGAGCATTAGGAAGATGGAGCACTTCTAGGTCTAATAAAAAATTTTAAAAAATTTATAGGTAAGAAAACTGAGTACTGTTTCCCAACATAATGTAATATATTCAGAGCATTTAAAAATCAGATTGGATTATGCAAGACCAGATCATGTTAGATTAACCACATTTTCTTAGAAAGTTCTCTAAAGGGCAATTATAGATCAGGGAATGTGGTAGCTAGGAACTATCTTAATTTCAGCAACAGATAACAAACAAAACTCTCACAATCTTGTAACTGAAGAGGAAAATATATTCAATAATAGTGTCTATAGGTAAATTTATAACAGTATGTCTGTAAAGTAGAGAGTAATAAATCAACATCAACCTAGAGGGAGTTAAAGATGTGCCATATGATTGTGGATCTGTCCTACACAGGGTTAAGTGGAAAGTGTCTTCCTAAATTTGAGCTCATAGAACAAGTCAACAATAGAATTATACAAATCTGGGAGTCCAGCTTCTTGTGTCTGAGAGCTTTCATTTGCTGAGCCTGTGGTCCTTGGGATACGCTGATGTGGCCTGGTGGAAGTGATTGGATTATGCAGCTGCTCCACTGTAGGGCACTTTTAACTTTTTTTCCCCTGAACTGATTAGACATACTAGGTGGTGGGGTTTCAGATATTTTAATACTGAAAAAAAATTGCTGTCATAGCCTGGTGTTTTCTCTTGTATTGTCTATGTTAGTTGTAAAACTTACTCATTTATTTGAGACCAGATTTTTAAGACTTTAACTTATTTATTTATCTGAGGCCAGAGAGACAATGCAAGAAAGAAAGAGAGGGTGGTGGGAGAGAGAGACAGAAAGAGAGCACTCAGGCAGTGGTTTACTCTCCAACTGCCTGTAACCAGTGGGGCTGCACTGAGGCTGGAATGAGGAGCTGAGAATGCAATCCAGCTCCCTCACGTGGATGGCAGGAACCCAAATCCCTGAACCCTCAGTGAGGCCTCTCAGGGTCCACGTTAGCAGAAAGATGGGAGCTAGGAGTTGGAGCTGGGACTCAAACCCAGGGACTCTAAGACAGGACATAGGTATCCGACCTGCAGCTGTAATAATGAATAGTCTGTAGCAATTGTGTAATATCCCTCAGTGATAACATCATGTACTGATATTGATAGAATCAATCAACATTATTCAGACTTCATCAGCTTTATATGCATTTATTTGCGCATGTGCGAATTTAGTTCTACTCAATTTTACCAGCATCTGCAGACTAATGTGATCACCACCACAGTCTATGTAAGGGAGTTCCCTTCCAAGTCTCCCTGGCACCCTAAGCCCTTTCATAGATGTAGGCATCACTCTCTGTAAGTTTGTAGTTTCGAGAAAGCTATATAAACAGCATCACACAGAGTGTCATCTTTCTCAATTCCAATAGAGATAATCCCCTTGAGATCCTTCCTGGTTATGCTTACCAACAGTTCACTCTTTTCATTATTGAATAATATTCCATGGTTTGGGTGTGGCACCCTTAGTTTACCAATCACCCAAGGAAAGAAATTTGGGTCATTTCCAGTTTGGCAATTGCTACTAAAGCTGCTAAGAGCAATCATGTTCAGGTTTTTCATGGGAACCTCAATTTGCATTTCTTGGGCTTACATGGCTGAAAGAACAATTACTGGGTCATATGGCAAGCCCATGTGTATTTTATAAATTGCCCCTCTGTTTTCCAGAAGAGTTTTACAACTTTACATTTCCATGAGCAATGTATGAAAATTCCCTGTCTCTATATTAGCACTAGTGATTAGCATTGTCTTTTTTTAAAGCTGATATAGTAAGTGTGAAGGGATAGTTCGTCATGGTTTTGACTTGGATTTCCCTAATGGCTATCAGTGTTCTCTATCTCTGCTGTGCCTTTTTGCCTCTGTGTACCTCTTTGATGGGATGCCTCTTCATGTCTTTTGCCTGTTTTCTAGTCGACTTGTTTTCTTTAAAAAAAAAAAAAAAAACTTTTATTTAGTAAATATAAATTTCCAAAGTACAGTTTATGGATTACAATGGCTCCCCCCCCATAACTTCCCTCCTACCCGCACCCCTCCCATCTCCTGCTCCCTCTCTCATTCCATTCACATTAAGATTCATTTTCAATTATCTTTATATACAGAAGATCGATTTAGTATATATTAAGTAAAGATTTCATCAGTTTGCACCACACAGAACATAAAGTGTAAAATACTGAGTACTAGTTATAGCATTACTTCACTTTGGACGGCACATTAAGGACAGAGATCCCACATGAGAAGTAAGTACACAGTCACTCCTGTTGTTGACTTAACAATTTGACACTCTTGTTTATGGCATCAGTAATCTCCCTAAGCTCTAGTCATGAGTTGCTAAGGCTATGGAAGTCTTTTGAGTTCGCTGACTTCTATCTTACTTAGACAAGGTCATAGTCAAAGTGGAAGTGTTCTCCTCCCTTCAGAGAAAGAAAGGTACCTCCTTCTTTGATGGCCCATTCTTTCCACTGGGATCTCACTTGCAGAAATCTTCCATTTAGGTGTCCCCCCCCTCCAGAGTGTCTTGGCTTTACATGCCTAAAATACTCTCATGGGCTCTTCAGCCAGATCCAAATGCCTTAAGGGCTGATTCTGAGGCCAGAGTGCTGTTTAGGACATCTGCCATTCTATGAGTCTGCTGTGTATCCCACCTCCCATGTTGGATTGTTCTCTCCCTTTTTTATTCTATCAGTTAGTATTAGCAGACATTAGTCTTGTTTGTGTGATCCCTTTGACTTTTAGACCTATCATGATCAATTGTGAACTGAAATTGATCACTTGGACTAGTGAGATGGCATTGGTACATGCAACCTTCATGGGATTGTATTGGAATCCCCTGGCACATTTCTAACTCTACCATTTGGGGCAAGTCCAATTGAGCATGTCCCAAATGGTAGATCTCCTTCCTCTCTTATTCCCACTCTTATATTTAACAGGGATCACTTTTCAGTTAAATTTAAACACCTAAGAATAGTTAATTACAGAGTTCAACCAATAGTATTAACTAGAACAAAAAAAAAAATACTAAAAGGGATAATTGTACATCAACAGTCAGGACAAGAGCTGATCAAGTCACCGTTTCTCATAGTGTTCCTTTCACTTCAACAGGTTTCCTTTTTGGTGCTTGGTTAGTTGTCACTGATCAGGGAGAACATGTGATATTTGTCCCTTTGGGACTGGCTTAATTCACTCAGCATGATGTTTTCCAGATTCCTCCATCTTGTTGCAAATGACCGGGTTTCATTGTTTTTGATTGCTGTTTTCTTAAATTTTTTTTCTCTTTTGAAAACTTTTAATAGACATTTCCAGATGACATTGTATGATGTATTTCACACATCACGTGGTAAACAGCACCCACAATAAACCATACAACAGCTCCTACAGTGATAATCGAAATAGTTTGATTCCCATTATAGTTTTCATCCAAGTAGAATGAATGTCTTTATGTTTTTCCATGAGATCTGATCTCATAATAAAACTACCCTCCTATTCTAAAATAACCAATTCCCTCTCTCCCCAAAAAACGTCCACCACAACAAAAGGTCACAGGGACATTACTGAAAGTCCATAGTTACCCTCCAAAATATCACAAGGTGTCCCGCTTCTTGAAAAACTTGCCCCTAAAATTTGTCTCATACAAAACTTGGGTTGCTTTAACCACCAGAGGCAAGTAATATTGTATTTACTAAGAAAGCTCAGTGCACTGACACATATCCACCGAAAATTCTTGAGGTGATAGATTCTAAATTTCACTGCTTAAAAAAAAATCAACATTGGTAGAAGATTTTTTCTTTGTCAAATATTTACACATATTTGCATATACAACCTTTGTCTTTTGTCACCTGGTGAATTGTTTTTCTTTAATTGTTGAGTCTTGAAAATTCTTTATGTGTTATGGATATGAGTCCTTTGTCATATATGTGCTTGGTAAATGTCTCCTTGTTTGTGGATTGTCTTTTCATCTTCTTTATAAGGTCTTTCACAGAATAAACTTTGAAATTTTTCTAAGGTTTAGTTTATCAGTTTTCCCTTTCAGCTTTTTATCATGCTTTCAAGATGTGTGACTTACCTCAAAAAAAATTTAGAAAAGTTTTGGATTTACAGGAAAGAGGGTAGAAGTTCCCATGTATCACTCATCTGGTTTCTTCTATTGTTAACACTTGATACCACCCTGTAGATTAGTCACAACAGAAAAAACCAAGACAGAGGCATCACTATGAACTAAACTCCGTATTAGTTGTTTTCACTAGTTTTCCTCTCATTTTCTTTTTCTGTTCCAGGACCTAAGTCAGGATACTACACTGTATTTAGTCATCAATTATTCTTTTTTAAAATTATTTGTTTATATTTTAAAAAAAGATTTATTCATTTGAAAGACAGTTACAGAGAGGCAGAGAGAGAGAAAGGGAGAAAGAGAAAGTCTTCCATCTGCTGGCTCACTCCCCAAATGGCTGCAATGACGCAGGTGCAGGGGCCCAAGCACTTGGGCCATCCTCTACTGCTTTCCCAGGCCATAGCAGAGAGCTGGATTGGAAGTGGAGCGCCGGCCCCATCATCAATTATTCTTAACTTCATCTGATATGTGACAGTTTCTCAGACTTTCCTGGTTTGTAATTACCTGGATGGTTTTGAAGAGAATTGGTAAGGCATTCAATTGGTATTTGTTTGGTGTTTTTCTCTTGATTTAACTAGAATAATGGGGTTTTAGGAAAATGACCAGAGAGGCTAAGCAGCCTTCGCATCACCTTATAACAAAGCTCCAAGTTCTCAATCTCACTCACCACTGGTGTTGTTAACCTGGACCACCTGGCCAGAGTTTGCCAATGTTCTTCATTGTGGAGTCCTCTTCCTCCCCTTTCTACTCGCTACTTTTTGGGAACAAGCATTTAAGCACACATCTGCGAGGGGCTAGTATCTACATCAATTGTTTGGAATTCTATTTTGTAAGGAGTTTGTCCATTTCCGCATTTATTTAGTCATTCACTTATTTATGTCAGTAGGTATTCATGGCTATTTTAGGCTTTGCAGGATAATCTGATGTTATGTGGATTTGTTGCTCAAGTTGTTCCGGTTTGGCCATCAGGTGCTCTCTCAGGCTGGCTCGTGCATCCCTCTGATACGCCGCCATTGTTGATGGAATACATCCTCGCTTCATGTGACTTCAAGCTGCTGCAGCTCATCTTGGGTAGTCCATGCTTTGGTCCTCGAGTCAGCCATTTCTCCAGGAACTCTTGGATCCTTTCGCTGGCAAATGGTATTGGAAATCTGTTTGCATGCTGGGCTTGGTTTACTTTTTGAATAAGCCTCACGATGTCTTTCTGTCTCATGGATCACATGGTGTTCTGTGAAATCAGAGCAAGCTGAGATGGCTCCCTTCCCCACAAACAGCTGGCTTTGAGGTTCTGAAGACTTGTGCATGGAAACTTGTCATTTGTCTTGAGTTTGCGGTAGCATGACCAACCTCATGATTCCTGGGTACTGAGAGGGTTCTTGTTATGGTTCATCTTGAAATCAAGAGCAATGTCACATTTGATCACAAAGGCTGAAACTGGGTAGCTACCTTAAGACCATGAAGCATGCCCTCTTAATGGGAGAAAGTAACATGCTGCAAATGGCAGACCAGAAAAATGGAAAGAACCTGGGTCTTTGGTGATTTCAGTGAACCAACTCTTGAGTTGCTCTACTTTGTAACATTTTGTCATGAGACATAATTTTTCATTATTGTCTAAGTCATTTTGAGTGACTGTTGCTTATAATCCAAATCATTATAATGGTCACTAATGATGTATATATTGAATAAAAGCTCAATGTAACTAGCCCCTTTGGAATTCAGAACTCACACATTATTGATATTAAAGTCAATATGAATGCTTCTGCTTTCGATATCCTTTGTGAGACAGCTCTTCATTGAGAAGGAGGCCTTTGGATCAATGGTTATAGAAATTAATCCATTGATTTGTCAGGCTTTTCTCTTTCATTCATTATTCCATAGTTGTTGTGTGTCGACGGTGGACCAATACTTGCATTGGGCTCTAGGGATTCAAGGATGACTATAGGAAATGTAAACAAGTGAGATGACAAGTATAATAGGACAAAGCAGAGTCAGATAGGCTTTCTGAGGAAACAGCAAGTGATTTCTCAGGGCCAGAAAGGGAGGGGATGGGCTCTGTGGTACAATGGATTCAGTTGCAGCTTGTGACGCTCAGACCCCATATTGGAGTGCCTGGGTTCAGGCCCTGCCTCTGCTTTCTATCCAGCTTTCTACTAATGCACACCATGGGGTGAAGCAGATGCTGGCTCCTGTACTTGATTCCCTGCCAGCCAGGTGGGTGACTGGTATGGGATTCCTGGCTCCTGTATTTGGCCTGGCCCACCCTGGCTGTTGGAGGCATCTGGGGAGTGAATTAGCAGTTGGCAGATTTCTCTCTCTCTCTCTCTCTGTCTGTCTCTGCCTTTCAAATAAATAAAAATAAACCTTTTTTAAAGAAAGGGGAAACAAGAAGAAGGAAATTAGAAAGAGGTAGGAATTGTCAACAGGAGATGGGCATTCCAGCCTGGAGGAAATGCAGGAGAACATGTAGAGATGAAAACACAACCTGTGTTATTTTGGAGAAAGGTAAGCAGTAAAGTGTAGCTGTGGAATGACACTTGATGTGCTACGATGGGAAGGGAGATTGGCAACACTATCTGGGCCCAGACTAAGAGCTTTGTAGGCCAGGCTGAGTATTTCTGGGTTTAAATCATGCTATAAACCCTTAACAAATAGAAATTAGATCATATTTATGATCATTTTTAACAGTGTAAGAACGAAGCACCATTGATTCAGGGGAAATAATATTTATGACAGTCTTGTTAAGAGTTATTGTGGAAGTGAGAGATTCTTTCTCCTCTTTCTCATTTTCCACCTCCTTTTCTTCCTTTCCTTTTTTGCATTTGAACAAATACAGTTTCAATAGGATGGTTTTACTTACGGTTTTGTTGTTGTTGTTGTTGTTGTTGCCATTTTATTTAAAAACTGTTTTCAACCTTGTCTCACATGAATCTAAACACATATGATTAGAAAACTCTTTTTTCTCTATAGGACAACAATTTGGCATTCAAAATACAAGCTGGTTTATACAGTTATCGATCCTTTAGACTTAACGTAAAATTTCCTGTCTGAAGCATGTTTAGTGATGGTATCATTTACTCTAAGAGAATTAGCCATGAGATTGTGTTAATGATAGTGCTGTTCAAATAGAACATCTGGGGATCCTTGCAAACCAGATGGAGGGTAGATTCCAGGTAGATGTGCCACGTAGGGCCAAACTTTGAAAGCTTCTTAAAATTTGTTTTGTTTTATGATTCTTAATGCATTTTAGTGTCATTGTTGGTTTAACTTATTTTTTATTGAGTAATAAACACCATGAGAAATGGTTCAGTGGGGCTTTTAAGAACACCTATGCTTTGACTAACATAGTAAGCAATTTATGACATCTTTTTTGTATTTTGTGGGTTAAGGATGTAGAAATCATCATAAATTTAATGCACAGAAATTCTCTTGGAGCAGTAATAAGTCAAATAAATATCTATAGCACATAGGATGGTGTTGCACATGTCATTGTCCTAGTCTCTTTTTCTTCTTTGTAGAAGTACATTCCTTTTATCAGTGAAATCTCAATGAAGTTCTGCTTCTCTCTCGTGTGTGACATCTAAGGCAATGTTACTGAATGGTTTCACACTCAAGGGAACTTCAAAATGTTTGGAGGGGCTGGCAATGCAGCGTAGAGGGTAAAGCCGCTTCCTACAGTGCTAGCATCCCATATGGGTGCTGGTTTGAGTCCCAGCTGCTCCACTTCTGATCCAGCTCTCTGATATGGCCTGGGAAAGCAGTAGAAGACAGCCTAAGTCCTTGGGCCCCTGCACCCACGTGGGAGATCTGGAAGAAACTCCTGGCTCCAGATTGGCCCAGCTCTGGCCATTGTGGCCATTTGGGGGAATGAACCAGCAGACGGAAGACCTCTCTCTGCCTCCCCTGCCTCTCTGTAACCCTGACTTTCAAATAAATCTTAAAAATTGTTTGGTAAAATGTAATTAAGCGACAAGTTTGGTTTGGTGTGAAATTTTTTTTTGAAATTTATTCATATTTTCATGATGCATATTTCCATGAACTTTATGAAGATCACTTGTGTATACGTTCTTCAAAATTTTTGTGTATCAACATGAACTTATATTTTGATTTCATTTTCCATTAAGTTTTTGAAGCCTCATCATTAGAAAATCATTTGGATTTGAGGAGCATTGATACAGATTATTTTAACCTTGAGATCTCCAGATCAGTTGTTTACTCTGTGGCAGTTAGATTTGATTTCTCAAACCTAAATTAGACAAATGAAGATCCTGAGACAATGCTGACTCTCACAGTTGAGCCAGGAAACCGCTGCTGTGATTCTTCCATGGGCCATGCCTTGAAGGTATTCAGGGGATAAAACTATGTAACTTGGAGATCAGCTTGTAATTGGGCTCAGACGCCTGCTGGAAACCACATTCAAGTCCAGAATATAAAGGGAAGGACAGGCTCTAGGGCAATACAAACAAAACCCAGGTCAGAGAGTAACTTCTATATCAAATAACTAGGGAGACTGTAACTAAATTTAGTAGAAGGCAAGTTCAGGGAGATAACGACAAAGAAGGGGTCCAACTATTCTCTTTATTGCACAGAAATCCAGGCCCAGGCAGAATATGAGCCAATCTCAGATTTTTTTTTCATGATTTGATTTTAAAGATTATTTTATTTCTTCGAAAGACAGAGTTAAAGATAAAGACAGAGAGAAAGACAGAGAGAGGTCTTCCATCCGCTGGTTCACTCCCCAGATGACCTCAATGACCAGAGCTGGGCCAATCTGGAGCCAGGAGCCAGGAGCTTCTTCTGGGTCTCCCATCTGAGTGCATGGGTGCAAGCACTTGGGCCGTTTTCCATTGCTTTCCCAGACAGAGAGCTTAGCAGGAAGCTGGATTGGAAGTGGAGCAGCCAGGACTGAAACCATCGCCTTTATAGAATGTTGGTGCTTCAAGCTGGGGCTTTAACCCACTGTGCCACAGTGCAGGTCCTAGGATTAGATTTTTAACACAAGTCCAGGCACCTCATTTGGAAGATGAGATTACACAAGGAGGCCATGACCATCTTTGTTATATAAATGCAGCAGAACCAGAAACATTTTTCTTGTCATCCTTTTCCTGTGTGATAGTACTTTTCCAGGGCTTGTGGGAGTGTGGGAGGAGGGTCTTAATAGGGTCTGAAGCTCTCTGCTGTGGCCTGGGAAAGCAGTAGAAGATGGTCCAAGTCCTTGGGCCCCTGCACCCGCGTGGGAGACTCGGAAGAAGCTCCTGACTCCTGGTTTCCGATCAGCACAGTTCCAGCTGTTACGGCCAACTAAGAAGTGAACCAGCGGATGGAAGACCTCTCTCTCTGCCTCTCCTCTCTCTGTGTAACTCTGACTTTCAAATAAATAAATAAATCTTCAAAAAAAATGGGGGCTGAAGACACATTGTGGCGAATACTGGCTGTCTCCCTCTCCTGTAAAAACAAGAATCATAGTCACTCTTTGATTTTTTTTTTTTGCCCAATTCTGTGTCAACTAACTGAAGGAAGGTTGCAGAATGCTTCACACAGGACATAGCATAAGGTAGGGCATAATAAATGACAACTGATGCTACCAACAAGTGGCAAGAATTTGTGACTTTATAACCCAAGATGAAGATGGAGCCATAGAGAGGAACCAAGAGAGATCTGAAAAATGACCCTTGTTCTGGAACTGGGAGATACCTGCGGGGATATCTGGGACAGCCTCTAAGGAGCACAAGGAATGCCCCTTGTCCAAACATCTGTGCCTTGAATTGCAAATTAGGACATTTCTTTACAGGGAATATTGAGCCTCCAGGAAAAAAAAATCTTCTTATGCATATGTTCACTAGGGAAGGGTAATCACCAAAAGCACACTTTCAGAAGTTCATGGAAAACAGAATTAAAAGAAGCTTATTTTAGGGAAAAAATGTGAAATCCATGCATAGTTTTTTCATAATATCTGTCTTCCCTGAGCTTCGTGAAAACTCTTGTACGGATGGATTTCATTTGTTTTTACACCAAAATAAACTTATCTTTCCATTTCATTTTACATGAACATTTTGAAGTTCCTTTGCCAATTACTGGATGGTGTCTGAAGAGGAGAGACATGAAGGGCCAATGTGGAACATAACAGACCCCACGATTCTGGGCAGAGAATTGGGGAAACATTTGGAAAATCAGGGGAGTCAAGATGCAGCTCAGGTGAGCTGAGCCAGGCACTGCTGATAACACTAAATACTCTTCCAACAAGAGGCAAGGATTGAGAGCAGCTGTTTGCTCTCAGTACAGGGAGGAGGAGAGCAGATAAAGCAATCTATCAATTGTTTATCCCATCTCTGCACATCGGGAGCAAGTCATGCTATCTTCAAGGGTTCAGTGGGCAGTGCTGTTGGTCAAGGATGTTCCGTGGCTATTTGAAAGTACTAGAGTGATAAGGGCTTGGCTGCTGAACCAGTCGACTTTTCCTTGCTTTAACTGAAAGATCCGGGAGGAGCAAATTAGAAAGAAAGAAGGATTATTTAGTTTTGCCGATGGAGGTTCACAGTCCAAGATCAGAAGCCCCCTGTAGTTTACCACACAGTGGAGTCTGGAAATGTCAGAGCAGAGGTGCAGGGACAATCCCATAATGAGCCAAGGGGCAGAGGGACCAAGCAAGCGTGCTTGGTTTGTAGCACCAACCCTCTTCAGAGAACTCCTCCTGAGAGCGAGCCCCAGTGACTTAACCTCTCTCCGGGCCCACCCTTAGTCACCATAGTTAGTTCAAGGTTGTACTCTAACCCATCAACAATTAGCATTCATTTGTTAACTGTTAGTGTTAAGACTTTAGGATGTAGAAGTCTGCAATGTGGTGTAGCAGGTAAAGCTACCACCTGCAGTGCCAGCATCCCAGATGGGCGCTGGTTCCAGTCCTGGCTGCTCCACTTCCAATTCAGCTCTCTCCTATAGTCTGGGAAAGCAGCAGAAGATGTCCCAAGTCTTTGGGGCCTCTGCACCCGCAAGGGGGAGACCCAGACGAAGCTCCTGGCTACTGGTTTTTGATCGGCCCAGCTCCGACTGTTGTGGCCAATTGGGGAGTGAACCAGCAGATGGAAGGCCTTTCTCTGTCTCTCTCTCTCTCTCACTTTCTGCCTCTGCCTCTCTGAAACTCTGCTTGCAAACAAATATTAAAAAAAAGACTTTGGGGTTTAAACATTTGCAAGAGTTTGAGGGCCCAAGTTCTTTTCAGTCCCTAACAGCTGGTCGCTCTGTAGACTCTCCCTGCTGTCTGCTCATTTAATAGGAAAGATCTTCCTGTATTTCTAAAGAATTGAGAGCAGAGTTTTATGCTCTTTGATTTGCTCTTCTACCATTTCTATTTTTTTTCCATTCACTCCCAATTTAACTACTTACTCTGGAGTAAGATCTGTGTGAAAGTATGCCTCCACCACAGAGCATTTTAATGAAGAGCAGATTTTTGAGATTGAAGGTGATGGAGTACTAGGCTCAAATCCTTGCTTCCCCCACCCCTGGTATTCTTGTGGGGGAAGTGGGGTTTAATTTTTATTCCAGGCTCTTGCCATACATAAAGAGAGGACTCCTTAATGCTGGTATTTATAAGACACATTTTATTCAGAAGGTGAGAAAGCAAGCACTCACACATCTGAACACAGATTGCCCCACACAGAGATACAGATCACGAATAGGCAGTGGGCCCACAGCATGAAAGGGAGTGGGGGAGGGGAAGGAGGGAAAACACCCCCGCACCTCCTCCAGTCTTGGACTCCAACGAATGAGAGAGAGAGCAGGAGCAAGCAGAGACAGAGAGAGAACCTCTTTTTATGAGGTAGTATAACAGCCTGGGAGTTTTGTGATACCTCCATAAAAATTCCACATAGAGCTTTATACACGTATTTACCTGGTGCCCTTCCCCCAGGTCCTACAGGAAGGAAATTCATCCCAGGAAAAGGGTGTTTGGATTAAGTTGGATAGGGGTGGTGGGCTGGCTGGTGGCTTGTGACTTCCAGCTCGGTGGTCCCTACCTAGCTACCTCTTCATCCAGCATCAGTAGGAGCCCTTCCTCCCCCAGCCTTAACTTTCCTCCGTGTTCTGCATGTTAACCTCTGAGATCTGAATCCTCTTCGTAATAATGAGGAGTTGGAGAGTGGCGGTGTTTACCTTCAGCTGAACTACATTAGAGTTGAAACTTTTCGATTGACTGGCTGGGGAGAGGAAGAGAAAATTGATTTAAGACATTCATTTTCCATCTGAATCCAGATTTCGCCCACAGTTTCACAAGGTGACAGCCTCCAAAGTACTTGAACTCGAGCACTTTATGTTGGAGAAATTCATAAGAAGCATACCAGAGTGTTTGGTCGCACATTTTGTGTTTTGAGGGATTTAGTGGGTTCATCTCGGGAAACATGAGCCCAAATGTTTTGATTCATTTCCACAAAGTGCTCTGTGGTGTAGTGTTCAAAAGCTGAAGACTGGGCTCACAGGAAGTGGATATTCATTATGAACATTTAAAATGGGAAATACCACTTACAATGGAGCATTCTGCTACAAAGGATTCATTTCCTGCTATAAATCCATACATAAATCTCAAAAACTGCCCTAAATCCCAGTAGCACTTTTGATTTGAGTTTACAGCAATCTCAAATTATAAGGATGTTCATTTTCCTTGGAGGTGACATGATATGACACTTGTGCCGCTGCTGACTATAGCAAATCGATATTTCCAATAGATGTTGAAAACCACCAATTGAATTAAGGCATTAAAAATAATAGTAAGTACAAACTTTTGATGATTTTTCTGAAATCCATTCAAAATTAACTTTTTATAGGTGTCTTATTTTTAACACTTGACTGCAGCCATTTTACAAATTATTAATAAAATTCTTCAGCTACGGCCATGAACAGGATTGGTTCAGTGTCATAAACTCATGGAGGTTTAAATCTTCACAAAACGGTGTTGCAATAAGCACTACAGTAACTCAGTTTTAATAACCAGTCATCAACAAGGTCCTGGCATACACAATGGGCTCTAGTGTTTCACAACTCTATTAGTAAATCTTTGCAGAGGCTTTTGAACCTCTGACAGGTCTCATATTCCTGTACCCAACTTCAGGATTTAATTTACAACTTCTGTGTTCAACGCGGGCTCCTGCCGTGGGAAAGAGTGAGCCATGTCCCCTTCCTCTTAGTAACAGCGGCATTCTTTGAAATTTACACTGCTGTTTATCCTGACAGCATATCTGCCTGAGCCCTCATGGCATAGATGTGTTAGATAACTTGTTCTGGACATTCACGTCTAAACCGCACCACGTACATTCTGTCATTTGTAGTTATTGACTAATAGTGTATAATTTTAACCAGGTAGTGTGAATTAGAGGCCAATTAGTACCTTAGGAACTTGACTTATTGTCATAACATCTGCAATTGCCTATTATACTCTTGCTCGTGACATTATTGGAATCAAAACGGGTCCAGACTTTGCTCATGTCTGCCAAATTGCCAAATGCATGGTTAGACTGGAGATCAGACTGAATCAATTTGCACAGTTTTCCATCTGCTGTCTGATTCACTCTGCAAAGCTACTGGAAACAGAGATTTACAGATGACTGTTACCAAAACACGACCCTAAGTATGTGCTTTCTACGGAAGAATGTCAATGTGAGCAGTGACATTGCCCGTGGCTCCAGGCCCTGCTCATGAAGAAGCCTGATGGAACTGACTGTGGCCTAATGTTTGCTGACAGCAGAGATTGCCAAACACTGGCACGTGTTAATCAAGGAGAAGCCAGCATGCTTTGTGACTACACGCACATATTTATGGGATGGGTTAGAAAGTTTCCTGATTGGAGATGGATATTTATAGGATAAGCTCAAAGGATCCTGCAAGAGCTTAAATCTGAAATGTTGCTATTTAGAGATTGGTCATATTCCCAAGCAATGCATGGCACACCCAGGCGGTGTGGGCTGTGCTGCCTGCATCCCAGATAGCCTGTGAAATCTGTGAAATGTCGAGACTGTCTGCCGAGTGAATCCCATTTCCCCAGTCACAGGACAATCCCCATTGAAAGTTAGTCATGCCTATTTCCCTGAGTGGACAAACTAATGAATTGAAACCATTAAGCCGTTCATGAGTGCCTCAATGAGATTAATTCTGGTATTTCAGAAGATTGTTTTGGTAAAAGTGGCTCAGAGGTCAATAAAGACAAGAAGAAAATGCTCGATATCTCGAATCATTAGGGAAATGTGAGTCTAAATCATAATGAATACCACATCGTACCCATTAGGATGGCTGGCTATTGTCAAATATAAAAAAAAAAAAAAAGGAGAAGACAAGTGTTAGCAAGGATGGATTAGAAATTGGAACTATTTTGTGTTGTTCGTGGGACTGTAACATTATGCAGCCTCTGCAAACAGGTCATCACCAGTTTCTCAAAAAAATTAAATGAGAATTATTATATGCTCCAGTAGTTTCACTTCTGGATATTTACCCCAAAGAATTGGAAACAGGACCTGGAAGAAACATTTGTACATCCATGTTCATAGCAGCATTCTTGTTAGTAGCCAGGAGGTGGGAGCCACCCAAGAGTTCTCTGATGGGCAGATGGATAAATGAAAGGTGGTGTACACGCAAGACATCATTCATATACTTTTATTCATGCCTGAAAAGGAACGGAATTCTGATTTCTGCTACAGCATAGATGAACCTTGAAAACATTATTTAAGTGAAATAAGCCAGAAACAAAAAGAAGAATGCTTCATAATTCCACTTATATGAGGTATCTGGGGTAGTGAAATTCACAGACGTGGAGTAGAACAGAGGTGACCGAGGACCCAAGGGAGTGAGGGATGGGTACAAAGTTTCAATTTGGGAAGATAAAAAGTTCTGGAGATGAATGTTGGTGATGGTTGCTTAAGAATATAAATATACTTTTTTTTTTTTTTTTGACAGGCAGAGTTAGACAGAAAGAGAGAGAGACAGAGAGAAAGGTCTTCCCTCCGTTAGTTCACCCCCAAAATGGCCTCTATGGCCAGCGAGCTGCGCCGATCCAAAGCCAGGAGCCAGGGACCTCTTCCTGGTCTCCCATGCGGGTGCAGGGCCCAAGCACTTGGGCCATCCTCCACTGCCTTCCCGGGCCACAGCAGAGAGCTGGACTGGAAGAGGAACAACTGGGGCAGAATCCGGTGCCCCAACCGGGACTAGAACCCAGGGTACTGGCACCGCAGGCGGAGGATTAGCCTAGTGAGCCGCGGCGCCAGCCGAATGTAAATATACTTGTGGTCAGTGCTCTGGCATAGCAGGTTAAGCTGCCACCTGCAGCACTGGGCATCCCATATGGGTGCTGATTTGAGTCCTGGCTGCACCACTTCTGATCTAGCTCCATGCTAATGACCTGGAAATGCAGCAGAAGATGGCCCATGTCCTTGGTCACCTGCCACCCACATGGGAAATCTGGATAAAGCTCTTGGCCCCTGGCTTTAGCCTGGCCCAGCCACTGGCTGTTGTGGTTTGAGAAGTGAACCAGCGAACGGAAAGACTCTCTCTCTCTCTCTGTAACTCTGCCTTTTAAATAAATAAATAAATCCAATCTTATAAAAAAGAATGTAAATACACTAAATGGCATTTAATTTTATTTGGAAGAATAATTAAAATGATAATTTATGACAGTAGCATGGAAGCTCTTCAAAGCCTTAGAAAAAGATAGACTTTTAAGTTAGTGGATCTAGGTTTCGTTTTGATTCTTTGATTGACTGACTTCAATTAGGCCTACTTTCTTACAAAAGTCATTTCCAAAATTTGGTGCTGGGTCTGGAAGTATGTTCATTGGGTCATATGTTTTTTAAAAATCAGAGAGATAAGATGCTGTCATTTCAGTTGATAAGCCTATTTCCTCTTTCCACTTGTGGTTCTTTCTTTCATGTCAAATGCCGTGGGAGGAGCAGCAGGCTCGTTGGAGATAAGGAGATGCTGAGTGAGGGACGCATGTAATTTAGCTGTAGGGGGAAGTGTTTATGTGTTTGCTGGCCAGTTTTTTGTACTGTTCATTTTTTGCCTTCAGCCCCAGTGTGTAATTGACTTCGTGTCCCTGGTTTGTTTTCTTCAAAGAGAAGAGCTGAGAGTTTTGTGGCTACGGTTATAATGGCAACAAGATATATGGCATGTGACATAAAAAGTATATATGAGTATGCTTCAAAAAATTAATGAGGGGCCTGTGTTGTGGCACAACAGGTTAAGCTGCCACTTGCGTCAAAGGCATCCCATGTTAGAGAGCCAGTTTGAATCCCAGCTGCTCCACTTCCAATCCAGCTCCCTGCTAATGGGCCTTGGAAGACAATGGAAGATGGCCCAATGACTTGGGCCTCTGCCACCCATGTGGGAGATCAGGGTGGAGAACCTGGCTCCTGGCTTCAGCATGGCCCAGACCTGCCTGTTGCAGCCATTTGGGGCATGAACCAGTGGATGAAAAATTCTTTCTCTCTCTCTCTCTCTCTCTCTCTCTCTTTGTGTGTGTGTGTATGTGTGTGTGTGCATGCATATGTGTGTATGTCTCTTTGTAGCTCTGGGTTTTGCAATAAATAAATACTATTTTTGAAAAAGTTCATGGGAAAAATGGAACTAAAAGATAAAAGCTCACTTTCGTACAAAAAATTTTGAAATCTATGCAGATTAGGGGTCTTCAAAGAGTTCATGAAAAATTCATATTATGAAAAAAATTATGTGCAGATTCTGAGATTTTTTTTTGCACCAAAATAAACTTCTCTTGTAATTCTGTTTTTCCATGAACTTTTTGAAATACCCTCTTATGAGTAGAGGCAGAGGCACCAATCATTGATGGTCCAAAAAGAATCTAAGATTAGTCCCTGGATAAGAAAACTCAAAAAGCCCTAAAGTTTATCATTTGTGTTATAAGAAACTTGACCTATGGTTTGGGGCTGGTTTGCGTGACCCTTGAAGCTTCCCATAGTGAAGTCTAATCCCATTGCGAGGAAATCTAATCCCATTATGACACCAACTCTGGTGTCAGAGGAGGGTTTTGGCAAAGTGAATAAAATTACATCAGGTCATCAGGGTGGCGTCCCCAGGGCTGAACTGTGGTGGCTTTGTAAAAAGAGAGGTCAGACGGGCACAAAGACAGGCTGCGGCATTCCTGGCCATTTCCACTTGATGCTCTGTGCCATCCACGGGCTTGCCACTAAGAAGGCCACTGCACACTTCAGCCCTGTGCACCTGCACCTCCAGAACTGTGACCCCAAGAAGCCTGCCTTCCTCAAAAGCAGCCTGATTCAAGTGTTTCATTGTGCTAAATACACTCTTACACTTGACAAAGTCTATGAGTTTAACTTTTTCTCAGTTTTGGCATCCATTCTAAAATTCACATGGCATTACCAAGATTGAGTTATGATGGTGAAAGAAAATAAACAAATCAAAAATAAATTTGATCAATCAAGCTCAGAAAAATATATAGAATCATACTTCTATTTTAATAGAATATATTACAAAGCCATGGTGATAGAAAATATCAAAGGCTAGATTAAGATATTGGGGGAAAATACTGAAAAGTTGTAAAATAGCTAACTCATGAAAACATGTTATTTTACTGGAGAATATTTTGGTATTTGCTTTTAAGTGTTAGACTGCTCATTTAAATAAATATTTACTTTCATATCTTCTTTTATATTTGTGATTTTATATTACATAGTGCAAAACATTGTTTTAGAAAATTTCAAACCCGCCGGCGCCGCGGCTCACTAGGCTAATCCTCCGCCTAGCGGCGCCGGCACACCGGGTTCTAGTCCCGGTTGGGGCGCCGGATTCTGTCCCGGTTGCCCCTCTTCCAGGCCAGCTCTCTGCTGTGGCCAGGGAGTGCAGTGGAGGATGGCCCAAGTGCTTGGGCCCTGCACCCCATGGGAGACCAGGAAAAGCACCTGGAGCCTGGCTCCTGCCATCGGATCAGCGCGGTGCGCCGGCCGCGGCAGCCATTGGAGGGTGAACCAACGGCAAAGGAAGACCTTTCTCTCTGTCTCTCTCTCTCACTGTCCACTCTGCCTGTCAAAAAAAAAAAAAAAAAAAAAAAAAAAAAAAAAAAAAAAAGAAAATTTCAAACCCTTCTGGCTTCATGAATCCTGGATCTGCTCCAGTATGAGACCTGTGCTAATTGTTTTCTGGAATCAGTTTCTGCAGGCTTAAGAATGGGAAATGACACTATCTAAAAGAGTAGCTATGAGGTTAAAATTAAGCAATCTGAATGAGTTTCTGGCACATAGTGGGGTTTCCATAGTTGTTTTTTTGTTTATCTGAACTTTGACAGTATAAATTTTATGCTTTTAACTTTGATATTTAAATTTTGTCTACATGGTTACGTGTCTTTTAATCTCCCCCCAGTAAGTTCTGAGTTCATTACCTTTCTACCTGGCTTTTGCCTCTGGCTCTTTCTTCTTCTAATTCATCTTTGTTCAGCTGCCAGGTACTTTTTCAGAAAGTCAGATCTAATGTGAATTAAAAATCTAACCTGCTTGAAGATCTTTAATAATTCCCTTGACCAGAGATAAAGTCAGCCACTTAAGATCCTACATACAGGTCCTGACTCAGTTGGGGGGCAGGTTAGGCTTCTAGGTGGACAGGAGTCTTGAGTCATAGGACTGTGGGAGTCACCCAGGTTGGTAGGATGCCCAGGTCAGGAATGGAGGGTGCTCCTGGTGAAAGTCAAGGCACAGGGCCCTTTCAGAGAGATGTGGATGGTTGGATTTGGCTGATGGGTGGATTTTCCACTGAGAATTGGGAAATGTGTATTAGGGGAGAGAGCCAAAGAGCGTCCCATGATTAGACTTGACTGCTGAAATGGTTTGGATGTGCTCTGTTCCTCAAGGGTGCATGTACTGGAGGCTTGGTCCCCAGGGTGATGATGCTAAAAGGTGGCTGGACTTTTAAGAGATAGGCTTAGTATAATGTAATTAGGTCACTGGAAGTACTGCCATCAGAAGGGATTAATGTAGATCTCATGGAACTCCGGTTCCCTTGAAAGTGGGTTGCTGTAAGAGTTTTTAGGCACTTTTCAGTTTCATTAGTTGTTTTGCTCTGCCCCCATTTTTTTTTTTTTCAGGCTAATTTAATTAGGAAGGCAGAATAAGACAGAGGACCTCTTGCCTGCTCCGACATGAGCAGGCTGCCTCTCATTGACTCTGTAACAGGAAGCAGCCTGTTTTATGGGAGCTGGGGAGGCAGCCAACTCCACCGTCCATCCAGTTTATCCAAACCTGACTGAGGTTCTAGTTTTCTTCAAATGTCAGTGTTTTCCTATCATTTTTCATGTCTAAGAGTGGTCGTAGGGCTGTGTTCTTTGTTGGTCAAGCTAGTTGTTCTGAAAGCCCATCTTGTTGCCCTAAAGAAGCTCAGTAGCCCGAGTGATCTAGAGATCTAAACAGTTAAGAGGACAGGCTAGAAGGTGGGAGACTCCTGGAGTCTGGCCATCCTCATCTTCACCCTCAATCTAATGCAGATTCTTTGGACACAATCTCCACCCTGGTGATTTCTTTAGCTGCATTCTCTAACATGTAGGCTTGTTAAGAGCAAAGTGAAAGGAATGGTCTGAAAGTCATAATCTATATTACAACTTGCTGGACTTTCAAATACATTTTTCAAATAAAAATGTAAGCAAGAAAAGAAAGTGGGTTGCTCTAAAAAAAAGAAAGGCTAACTTCTGAGCAAATTTGTCTTGAGTTACTTACTCCATCGCAAAACTATACAACAAATCTTGAACTCTTTTTAGGACCAGGACAATGCAAGACTTATAGGGGTGGGGGGCAGACAAAGAAAGAGAGTGCAATAAAAGGAATAACAAGGCAGTGGGGCTGTTTGTAAGGGCTGGAAGGTCACTGTGCCAGTGCGGGTCTCTCAGACTCCCGCCAGCTCCTGGGAGTTCAGAGTGATGAGCTTTGAAATAGTCCTCTGGTCTAATCAAGCCCCAGGCAGGCCTTGGGGAGAGGCTCAGGGAAATATAATAGGCTGGAAAAACAAGGTCATCCATCATGCATTTGTGACACCCTACACTTGCACAGGATGACTAACGTGTCTTTGTAATTTATTTTCTCCTTAGAAAACTACTAGTTATTCCTTGCAGTGTGAATGTGAGAGCCTTAAAAATAAGTTACTGTCTTATTTGTCCCTACAGATGCAGGCACATCCACATCTACAGGAAGTCAAGTCTCCCGGGATGGTAGCTTCACTGGCAGACAACAGAATGGAGGACAAAGGTTGGCGCTCTTCAATGGGCTTTCCAGTGAGCAGGCCCAGGGAGCACGGTGCCTGGCCGGGGAAAGGATTTTCAGGTTTCTAGGTTTTCATTCTTCCTGAGACTCACTCTGTGTATCCAGAGTCCACCTGTGGACCGCTCATCCTGCAGGTGGAACTCTGTTCTGCGCAATTTCCCTCCTGACTTCCTCTGTGCCCCCTTTATCGTATTGTTTCCTGCCCAAGAACACTTTTCTGTAATGTCAGTCCTTTGGAGACTGAGAGGAGGATTCCATAGGAGAAATAAAAATGCCAGGCTGCTCCCTGCCTCTCTAAAGCCACCAGAAGCTTCATCTGGTGGGTGGCTGCAGGCCATGAAACCCACTGGAAGGGTTTCCCTTTGCTAAACTTGACCGCAGAAGGCAAATAGGGGAGGAGGATTAGTGTCCCATGCATAGTGATTATCCACCCGCCTCCCACCCCCACGCCCCCATTCCTAATGAGTTGCACAGAAAGTAGATGAAGAACTAGAAAAAGGCAGAAAATGGAGCTATTTAGCTTCCTAGGCCACTGGCAGTGCAAGGCTGCTGGCTCCCTTAACCTCTTCCGTGCCTGCCCAGATACACCACAGCTGGTGGCAGAGTTATCAGCCTGAGAAATATAGGGCACTTATTTTTGGAAACCTGCTCTATATCTGAAAGCAGTCATGATGAAGAGATTCAGCCAGATGGCAGGAACTGTCACCTGCCCCTGCACAACCTCACCACACACAGCAGCGGTCTGGGCGTGATTGGTGATTGTAAACCCGAGTACTGCATTTTCCCTTTGCATGCCACTCTAGCCTTCTCCTCCCTGCCACCAGCTCTCAATGCAAACCTAGATTTGGATAAATATCTTTTAAAAAATGCTCAAACAAGGTATTAATGGAAGGGAAACAGAAAATGACGCAGATGAATTGCCAGGAAGGAGATCCTTGGCATCAGTGCCTCTCCCCAGCAGCCCACACCTGCTCAGGCCTGCCTTGTCACTGGGAGGTTCTCTCTTTGTCAACACCAGAGGAGCCAACCTTGGTTTCTCCTCTTTGGTTCTAAATAGATGAGAGCTACCACATTCTCAGAGAGCCATGATCTCCTTAACATTTTCAGTTTGGAGTCTACCAATGCTACAAGAGGAAGGGAGAGACTCTCCAAAAGTCCACAGTTTTACCTTTTGTTTAACAGTCACAGCAATGCTTGCACAATTTGGTTAATGACTGAGACAATGTGACAAAGGTAGGTTATCCTAAGTTGAAAGTATTGTAAGTAAAAAACTCGTTGATTACATCCAACCTACTCCAAATGTCCTTGCTTCAACTTACCTGTATCTTAAATGAGCTTCTTACACTTATATTAGCCTGCAGTTGGGTGAAACCACATAGCACAAGGCAATAAAGCACAGAATATCTCAAGTAATTTATGGATACTTTACTGAAAGTAAAAAACAGAATGGTTGTTTTCCCACCATTGTCAAGTTGAAAGATCTTACATCAAATCATCATATATTGAGAATCATCTGTGCATAAGGATTTCCCCCAAGAATTGTCTATCTATCTATTTATTTATTTATCTGAAAATCAGAGTTCCAGAGAGAGAGGGAAAGAGACAGATCTTCCACCTGATGACTCACTCCCCAGGTTGCCACAATGGCCAGGGCTGGGCCAGAACAAAACCAAGATCCAGGAGTTTCTTCCAGGTCTCCCACATGGGTGGTAGGGGCCAAAGAACTTGGGCCATCTTCTGCTAATTTCCCCGGCCATGAGTAGGGAGCTGGATCAGAAGTAGAGCAGCCAGGCCTGGCACCTCTATGGGATGCTGGCACTGTAGGCAGCGGCTTTACCAGCTACTCCCCAACATCAGCCCCAAGGGAAAGTTTTATTGAAGAATACATGAAGGGAATGGATCCAGCTAGGACTTGGGTAGTGAATATCTGTTATTTCAAAAATTTGAGAGTAGAAACACAGATAGATACATTGGGGAGAACTTTGGTTTTATGGCATCAATACATTCACCATATATTCATCAAGTCTTCTTATATGCAGGCACTAGATTCAGTATACGGTTCTTATCCTCAATTAGCTCACAGCCTAGTAGAAGAGATGGAATTAAGCACCAAGAAGGGGATCAGAGTTATAACAGTGCTGGATCTTAGTGATATGGGGGACACAGGAAGGGCTGGCTCACTCCATCCTGAAGATTGTACAATGGGAAGCTTGGGGAGACAGCATTTGGACTTAGCTATGGTGCCATTAGACAGCCAACGGAGCTTTTACTTTTTTATTTTTAATTTTTTTTGACAGGCAGAGTGGACAGTGAGAGAGAGAGAGAGAGAGAGAGAGAGAGAAAGGTCTTCCTTTTCCGTTGGTTCACCCCTCAGTGGCCCCTGCGGCCAGCGTGCCGCGGCCGGTGCACCGCGCTGATCCAAAGCCAGGAGCCAGGTGCTTCCTCCTGGTCTCCCATGGGGTGCAGGACCCAAGGACCTGGCCCATCCTCCACTGCACTCCCTGGCCACAGCAGAGAGCTGGCCTGGAAGAGGAGCAACCGGGAAAGAATCCAGCGCCCCAGTTGGGACTAGAACCCAGGGTGCCAGCGCTGCAGGCGGAGGATTAGCCTATTGAGCCATGGTGCTGGCCCAATGGAGCCTTTTAAAAAGGGAACTGACATAACGACATTTACAAGTATGCATGGGTTTCAACTTTTTATTTGTTTTGTACCAAAATAGACTTATCTTTTAATTCCATTTTCCACAATTCTGTGTAAATGCTCTCATACATTTTAGAAAGGTAATTGGGGAAGCTGCCTGGGGCAAGTGCAGAGAGCGTTGCAAGACTGGCCATGGAGCCATCCGAAGATTCCCTGGGGGGTTAAAGCACTGGCCAGGGGATGGCAGGAGACTGTACTGGTACTTGGAAAAAGAGCTCCACGGAGCAACACTGAGATTGGAAGAAGGACTTTGCTGTGCCGGGTGAGGAGGAGAGGGCTCCAGGTTGTCTCAGGTGCTGCTTTGCCTCAAGCAGTGTGAGAGCAGGTAGACTGAGCTGGAGGTATATAGGCTTAGACATGGAATTTGAGATGTCCATGGACCAAGGAATCATATCCTGCAAGTGGCTGAAAATGCAGAACTAGATTTTGACAATAGGTATGTTGTGGGCGATGCTAATTACATAAGTGGTATTAAATCCAGTGACAGCCCACAGAGGCAATGTAGGGAGAAAGGGTGAGGGCCAGGGTGGGATGTGCTAGAGAATAAATTCTCAAGGAGAGGGATGAAGAAGAACTAATGAGATGCTGGGCATTAGAAAGTTATCTGTGAGTGATAACAAGACACTTCCAAGGTGATAAAAGACACAGGATAGGTTGCGCTGGAATGCCTAGACAAACCCAATTCTTTTAAACAATACTTATGTGTTTATTTATTTAGTTATATAATTTGAAAGGAGAGAAAGTGAGAGCTATCACTCCCATCCACCAATTCATTCCCCTAATATCTAAAACAGTGGGGAGCTAGGCCAGATTGAAATCAGAAGTAGGAAACTTAAAAAAAAAAAAAAAGATCTCCCTTGTGTGTGGCAGGAACGAAACTACTTGAGTTTGTCCCAGGGTGCACATCAAGAGAAAGCTGGAGGTGGGAGCAGAGTCAGGACTTGAACCCAGGCCCTCTGATGTGGGATGAGGGCATAATAGTAGCATTAATTTTAACTGCTCTGCCAAATGCCAGTGCTAAATTCAAGTTACCTCTTTGTCTAGACCCCATCCCAATATGGTCATGTGCTACCTAGTGATGCTTGGCCAACCAAGAACTGCATACAGTGGGCCCATAAGAATGTATCACTAACAACAGAGCTAATCTACACTACGGACAACATGACCCTAGCTGATATCTACAGAACATTTCATCCCACAGCTGAAGAATACAGATTCTTTTCAAGTGACATGAAGAGCAGGGATTTTGCAAATAAATGAATAAATAAAATTGATACACCATTGGCCTACATAACCAAAAAAAAAAAAAAAAGGAGGGATAATCAATAAAATCAGAGATGAAAAAGATGTAATATACCACAGAAATAAAAAGAATCATAGGGAATTGCTTCAAATAGCTGTATGCTAACAACTTGGGACATTGAAACTGAGTCCTGAAGACACAGAAAAACTAAACAGACCAATAATCAATATAGTAATTGAATCAGAAATAAAGACTCTTTCAACAAAGCCCAGGAC
Source organism: Oryctolagus cuniculus (assembly GCF_964237555.1). Taxonomy (NCBI): domain Eukaryota; kingdom Metazoa; phylum Chordata; class Mammalia; order Lagomorpha; family Leporidae; genus Oryctolagus; species Oryctolagus cuniculus. Next base: position 101,829,780 of record NC_091433.1, on the reverse strand, counting down.
TGGATGGCTTCACTGCTGAATTCTACCAGACTTTTAAAGAAGAATTCCAATTCCAATTGTTTTCAAATTATTAAAAAATAATTGAAAGGGAGGGAATCTTCCCAAACTCCTTCTATGAGGCCAGCATCACCTTAATTGCAAAACCAGAAAAAAGATACTGTATTTCACCGTTGGTAGGAATATAAACCAGTATAGCTATTGTGGAAGACAGTATGTAGATTCCTCAGAAAGCTGAAAATAGACCTACCATATGACCCAGCCATCCCACGCCTGGAATTTATCCAAAGAAAATGAAATTAGCAATAAGAAAGAGTTATCTGGGCAGGCGCCACGGCTCACTTGGCTAATCCTTTGCGTGAGGCACTGGTACCCTGTGTTCTAATCCCGGTTGGGATGCCGGATTCTGTCCCAGTTGCTCCTCTTCCAGTCCAGCTCTCTGCTGTGGCCCGGGAAGGCAGTGGAGGATGGCCCAAGTGCTTGGGCCCTGCACCCGCATGGGAGACCAGGAGGAAGCACCTGGCTCCTGGCTTCAGATTGGTGCAATGAGCTGGCTGTAGCGGCCATTTAGGGGGTGAACCAACTGAAGGAACACCTTTCTCTCTGTCTCTCTGTCTGTGTCTAACTCTGCCTGTCAAAAATGAAAAGAGTTATCTGCACCCCATGTTTATTGCAGCTCAATTCACAATAATTAAGATTTAGATTAACCAAGATGTCCCTCAACCAATGACTGGATAAAGAAAATGTGGCATATATATATATATATATATATATATATTAATTCTGTGGAATTCTATTCAGCTCGTTCAGCTCTAAAAAAAAAGAGATTCTGTCTTTCACAACAAAATGGATGCAACTGGAAACAATTATACTTGGTGAAATAAGCCAGTCCCTAAAAGAAAAATGCTATTTGTTTTTCTTGATCTGTAGTAACTAATAGAATACCAAAAAATGTAATGTGTATGAGTGAAATCGACATTTTGATATTTGATTATATTTTTTTTTTTTTGACAGGCAGAGTGGACAGTGAGAGAGAGAGACAGAGAGAGAAAGGTCTTCCTTTGCCGTTGGTTCACCCTCCAATGGCCGCCGCTGCAGCCGGCACACCGCGCTGATCCTGGCAGGAGCCAGGATCCAGGTGCTTTTCCTGGTCTCCCATGGGGTGCAGGGCCCAAGCACCTGGGCCATCCTCCACTGCACTCCCTGGCCATAGCAGAGAGCTGGCCTGGAAGAGGGGCAACCGGGACAGAATCCGGCGCCCCAACCGGGACTAGAACCCGGTGTGCCGGCGCCGCAAGGTGGAGGATTAGCCTATTGAGCCACGGCGCCGGCTTGATTATATTTTTTAAAAGATTGTTTTTATTTATTTGAAAGGCAGAGCTAGAGAGAGAGGTGGAGACACAGAGAGAGGTCTTCCATCCTCTGGTTCACTCCCCAATTGGCTGCAACAGCTGGAGCCCCGCCGATCCAAAGCCAGGAGCCAGGAGCTTCTTCTGGATCTCCCACGTGGGTTCAGGAGCCTGAGGACTTGGACCATCTTCCACTGCTTTCCCAGGCTATAGAAGAGAGCTGGATCAAAAGAGGAGCAGCTGGGACTAGAACTGGCGCCATATGGGATGCTGGCGCTTTAGGCCAGGGCTTTAACCCACTGCGCCATCATGCCGGACCCTTGATTATTGTTTACAACTCTTGTCTCTACTGTTGAGTAACAGTGTTTTTTTCTTCTTACTACTATTTGTTGAATTATTTACTTAGTGGAGGGTTATGCTTATGATTATAAAATAAACTGAAAGTATATCATTGTCAAAAATAAAGAGTAAAAAATAAGGACTTGGTGGAGACATGGGCAGGAGGGAGGGTAGGATCGAAAGTATCACTATGCTCCTAAATCTATATATATTAAATTATATATATTAAAATATGAAAAAATTACAATAAGCAAATGAAAAAGGATTTGGCATCACACTTTTTATGTTTTATCACACTTGTTAAATAATTTTAAGAATCATAAATTATTTACTAACACAGAATACTCCTGTTTCTGTAGCTAACTATTGGATATACAATATTATATTTTGAGTGCCTTCATACCTTGAATTGAAATATATAAATATGCAAGAAAATATATATTTGGCAGTAATAGAAAGCAATAAAATAGCTTCAAGAATAATAAAAGGATCATATCACTTAGTGACATTGTAGCCATGTGCATGTGTGCAAGTAAGTACATTCTACGATGTCCACATAAAGACAAAATCACCTAATAATGTGTTTCTCTGACTCCGTCCCAGTCATTAAGTGACACGTGAATTTCAGAAGTTGAAATTGCCAGTGTACATTCTTATTGTCCAATTTGTTTCCAGGTTGAGTCTAGTCCCATTACCTTTAATTCAAGCTGAAAACAGCCAACCAGTTCTGTACTGCCTGAGGGAGCTGGTTGTATTGTAACAGAGATCGCACTCCTAAGGGCACTCTGGGGTTTGCTCACATACACCTCGGTGGTGCCTCACACCCTGTCCTTCCACAAAGCTAACGATTTAATCTTCTCAAAAATGCTTTGAAGTAAGCACTGCAATGACTTTGTTTTACAAATGCAAAAACCAAGGAGTAGAGAGATTCAACAATTTGCCCAAAGTCACACAGCCAGTGATACCAAATGGTGAATGCCTTCTTATTATTTAACTTAGTTTCTATGTGTCCTTGAGCAAATCTGAAATTTAGAACAATTTTTCCTAAGGGGGAAAAAAGAGAAGAATCACCTGTCCCATCTGATTCTCTTCTCAGTGTCATGGGAGATAACGTTTTATGAAATGCAACTTGTTGAGAATTTGTCAAACTTTAAGGCCTAGTTCCTACAATTATTGTATTGGTTACTGCCGAGGTGGAGTAAGTACATTTCATAGATGTCTAGACTGGTAGTTCTTAGCCCTGACTGCACAGTATAATCACTGGGAGAGCTTAAAAAGGTCCTGGAATGCCCAGGCTGCACCTGACACCAACATACCAGAATCTTCGGGTATAGGGTTCAGGATGAAGATTTGTTGAAGCTCCCAGTTGATGCCAACGTGCAGCTATGATTTAGACCTCCCAGTCCTCACCTGTCTCCATATAAAAACTGTCCTTGTGTGTGGTGGCCAATGCTGCCTTTACTCATTCATCGTCAAAGAGCTCAAAACCTCTAGGAAGTGTTGGATTCTACATGGAGAAGAATCCTAGATGGTGTACATCCTACTTCCACTCCTTCTCCTTGGGTCATTGGATGAGGGACCCTGGGAATATACTAGATGCTGTCCCCTCAAGTAGATCTATGTAAGGGAGCCACAATTTGACCAATGCCCTTTAAGAGATTTTTTTTTTTTTGGCCTAGCCTGAGAATCAAATGAACTTCAGACAGATCAGCAGGAGACAAGCACACAATTTTTACAAGTTTCATACACATGAGAGCCTGTCCCTTGAAGAGACCATCACAGGTAACATCAGATTTCTCTCCTTCTCACCTTCCTGTCCTTGATGAGAGTGGCACTTGTCTTCTGGTGTAGGCTTTTATCCCAGAGTCCGCCAATTCACTTCCTGCTTTTAACAAACAGGAGGGTAAGAGTGGTCTCCTTGTACCTGCTTTTTGTTTTTCAGATGCTTTTAACCAGTCAGAGCAGTATATTTGGGGATAACTTATCTTTTGTAAAAGAAGAGTTATTATTTACCTGAAAGTCAGAGTTACAGAGAGAGAGAAATAGAGAGAGAGAGAGAGAGAGAGAGAAATCTTCCATCTGCATGTTCACTCCTCAGATGGCCACAAAGGCCATGCTAGGCCAGGAGGCAGAAGTCTCATCCCGGTCACCCACGTGGGTGGCAGGGCCCCAAACAATTGGGCTGCCTTCTGCTCTTTTCCCCAGGCCCTTAACAAGGAACTGGATCAGAAGTGGAGCAGCTGGGAGATGAATTGGTGCCCCTATGGGGTGCAGGCGTGCTAGGTGGCAGCTTTACCGACTACACCACAATGCTGACCCTGAGGACAACCTATTTTAAGCTCCTTTACCATAGGTAGCAAAAGTGAAAGGGATTTTGCAGCTATAGGCAAGGTCCTGAAGTGGTTCATTCTGAGTGAATCAAAGATTATTCTGGGCAATCTTCAGCTAATCAGGTCATTTAAAGGGGAGTCTGGAAATAGCGGCTCCGTTCTGCTGGCCTTGAGAAGCTGCTATGAATCCTGTCATTACTACAAGGGAACAAGCCTGACCGTCAATCACGTGTACTTGGAAGAAAGTCCCAACTCCAGGAGAGACCCCAGATCCCGATGATGCCTTGATTGCTCTCTTGTAAGACTCTAAGCTTGAAGCCCATTGAGCTGTGGGTTGACTGGAACACATGGGAACCATGAGACAACAGATACATGTTGCCTTATGTTGTAAATCTGTGGTAACTTGTTATATAGCACAGAAGATCAATACAGAAGTACTCCCTTATCCATAGGGGATAAATTCTAATATCCTCATTGGATGCCTGACACCACAGATAGCATCAAGCCATATATATATATGTATATATATGGTGTTTTTAATATGTATGTATGCATATATATGTATGTGTATAATATTTATACATTTATGATAAAGTTCAAATTGCAAATTAGACACAGAGATAAGTAAAATAACCCAAAGTAGAACAATTCTACCAATATAATGTAATAAATGTTATGTGAACATGGTTCCTCTCTCTCATTCAAGATATTTTATTGTACTGTACTCTCCCATCTTGTGATATGAAATGACACGTTGCCTGTGTGATGAGGGGAAGTGAGATAGAGGTAGGTGCTATGACAGCATTAGCGCTGTGTGAGGGTTACTTGAATGCAAGCGCAGTCGATCTGATAATTGAGACAGCTATGAAGTGACCAATGAGTGGGTAGCACACACAGGGTAAGTGCACTGAATCCGGGATGATTCATGCCCCAGGCGGGATAGATGAGATGGAATAGGATTTCATCATGCTATTCAAGACAGCATGCAATTTATTTCTGGAAGATTTGATGTAATATTTTTTGGACTACAGTTGACCATAGTTAACTATACAGCCCTTTGATAACCCTAGGTTCCTAAGCAGCTTTTCAAGACCTAAGAGAGGGTGCCTGGGCATTGACCAGACTCGTTATGGTGTACATAGAGCTGGTGGCAGTTGACAAAGCATCAGGTATCCAGAGAGGGGCAGCACCAACTGAATGTGGATCACCGAGAAATGACAAGCACATAACTAACATATTTATATCAAATGAACCTACTGTATTGTCATTTCTTGCCTGCATATCATGGACATAAGTAGTGCATATGGCTGATATGAGATCTGTGGCAGGTGGCAGGTGAACTTTTTTTTTTTTTTTTTTTTTTTTTTGGACAGGCAGTTAGACAGTGAGAGAGAGAGAGACGGAGAGAAAGGTCTTCCTTCCATTGATTCACCCTGCAATGGCCACTGCGGCCGGCACGCTGCACCGATCTGAAGCCAGGAGCCAGGTGTTTCTCCTGGTCTCCCTTGCGGGTGCAGGGCCCAAGCACTTGGGCCATCCTCCACTGCACTCCCAGGCCACAGCAGAGAGCTGGCCTGGAAGAGGGGTAACCGGGACAGAATCTGGTGCCCGACCGGGACTAGAACCCAGTGTGCTGGTGCCGCAAGGCGGAGGATTAGCCTAGTGAGCTATGGCGCTGGCCAACATTTTGTTTTATAGAGTCCATGATCAGAGGGAACCACAAACAAGCAAGTGAGAAATCACCCACCCAACAATACCAACTGTTGTTTCACCCATAAAAATGTTGACATAATGTTCACTTTTCCCTTTGTGTAGAGAACAGAATTTGGGCCTTTCCTGAATTCTGCTTTGCTATATTTGACCTGAGCAAAGAACTGGATATTTCATGATCTTGATAGCACCACAGGCCCTTCCAGGATGTTTTGGATCTGGAAGTTCAGGTTGACGTGGAGGGGGCAGCTGTAGTTTCCGCTTAAAAGAGGGATGGTTGAGTCAGTTGGAATAAACCATCTGGAACATTTAATAAGTACCAAGGAAAAATCCTGGATTTTGCTAATTTTAAGAACAAGGGAAAGTGGAACATATGTATCAGGTGTTGTTCAAGGTTTGTGAAGATTTTAACACTGGAGTAAAAAATAATATGATAAAATAATTTATTTTTAGAACCAGGAGATTTACCCAGTTTATGGTCCACCAATAGTACAATATTTTAACTTCAACTTTTTTATCTGACAGAGAGAGAATGAGAGCCCCCACCCACTGGTTCACCAAATGTCTAATAGTGGGGGTTGGGCCAGGTCAGAGCCAGGAGCTGGGGACAAAATCCAGGCCTCTCATGTGATTGGCAGGAACCCCATCACTTAAGTCATCACCTGTTGCTTCCCAAGGTCTCATTGGCAAAATAATGAGTCAGAGCCAAAGCTGGATATGGAACCCATAACCTCATAGGGAGAATAATACAATGAACCTGATGAGAACTTCTCCTAGTTTTCATGAAGGTGATTCATCCATCTCCTTCCCATGTTTCCCATCCTATCTCAGATTAAAGATTGTCATTCAAGGTTTTGGGTCTTTCTACCCATTCCACAGGTCTTTGTGGTTGGTCTCAAATCATCTAAGCATGTGCCAGACCCTCAGCCCCATCAGCCAAGCCAGTCAATGTGCACATGCACAATTTGAGGCCATCCCTATGGGCTTTGGGAAAAATTCCTTCCTTCCAGCTGCCCCTTGTCCTCCAGGTCATCACAGACATCGGTTCTAGAAGAGAAAAAAGTTCTTGCCAGGGTCAAAGATGTCCAATAGGAATACGGGGGTACTTCAAAGAGTTTGTGGAAAATGAGACTAAAAATAAATTTATGTCTTGAAATCCAGAGTTTTAAATTATTAATATATACACATTATATATTATTAAATGTATTTTTTTTACAGGCAGAGTGGACAGTGAGAGAGAGAGAGACAGAGAGAAAGGTCTTCCTTTTCCTTTGGTTCACCCTCCAATGGCCGCTGCGGCCGGCGCGCTGCGGCTGGTGCACTGCGCTGATCCGAAGCCAGGAGCCAGGTTCTTCTCCTGGTCTCCCATGCGGGTGCAGGACCCAAGGACTTGGGCCATACTCCACTGCACTCCCAGGCCGTAGCAGAGAGCTGGCCTGGAAGAGGGGCAACCGGGACAGAATCCAGCGCCCTGACCGGGACTAGAACCTGGGGTACCAGTGCTGCAGGCGAAGGATTAGCCTATTGAGCTGCGGCGCCAGCCTATTAAATGTATTATTATTATATGTTATAAATCATTATATATTATATAAAAATATTATATACATTTCCCAAAAATGCAGTAATGCTGGACTCTTTTTTTTTTTTAACTAAAATAAGCTTATTGAGAAAGAACATGGTTCTTTGAGAAAGAACATGGTTAAGATATCTACTGCACATATCCCAGTACCTGTGTCCCCATTCCAGCTACAGCTCCTGACTCCAGCTTCCAGCTGATACAGATCCTTTGGGGCACTGATGATGGCTCAAGCAGTTGGGTTCCTATGACCCATGAGGAAGATTTGACTTGGGTTTCTGGCTTTTGCTTTGGACATAGTGGGCATTTGGGGAGTGAACCACTAGATGGGAGATCTCTCTGTCTCTGTCTGACTTTCAAATAAATAGATAAAATGAAACAATAAGCTTATCTTTTAATTCAAAATTTCCACCAACTTTTTGAAGAGCCTCATGTTACGGAAGAAACAGGAGGACAATTTCATTTTCTATCCAGCTCGTTGGCCCCTTACTGCTTCTTCCCTCTGCTCCTCCTGAGGACAGTGTCAGAATGTTGCCTGGGCCAGCCAAAAGGAAAGAACTAACCTTACCTCTGGTCACAGATTCCTAGTCCAGGATTGCAGGAGCAACACCTATTACATGTCTTTGCCTTCAGGTAAGCCCTTGAGATAAGAAAACCTCTTCACGTTGAAAGAATCCAATAGAGACTACAGGGTCTATTTTAACATTTAATCACTCTTAGAAAGTTTTGTCCCTCAGATCCAAGGCTCCTTACTCTACCTGATTCATTGGTTTCAATATGAGCTGGCCCTGTGTGTTTAGACAAGTCGTATACTCTAGAAGAGCTTTGATAAACATCACGCTCCGTCTAGGCTTTTGCATTCATGTCTTCCATCGTTACTAATTTACAGATTGTTGGTTTTATGAATGAATCATCTATCCTTATCCATCTTTATAGTCTCTGAGTCTTCTCCAGCCTCCATATCCCTTTTTTATTATAAACACTTTAATCTAGTAAATATAATTTTCCAAAGTACAGTTTATGGATTACAATGGTTTTCCCCTCCATAACTTCCCTCCCACCCGCACCCCTCCCATCTCCCGCTCCCTCTCCCATTCCATTCACATCAAGATTCATTTTCAATTATCTTTATATACAGAAGATCGATTTAGTATATATTAAATAAAGATTTCATCAGTTTGCACCACACAGAACATAAAGTGTAAAATGCTATTTGAGTACTAGTTATAGCATTAATTCACATTGCACAACACATTAAGGACAGAGATCACACATGAGAAGTAAGTACACAGTGACTCCTGTGTTGACTTAACAATTTGACACTCTTGTTTATGGCATCAGAAATCTCCCTAGGCTCTAGTCATGAGTTTCCAAGGCTATGGAAGCCTCTTGAGTTCGCTGACTTCGATCTTATTTAGACAAGGTCATAGTCAAAGTGGAAGTTCTCTCCTCCCTTCAGAGAAAGTTACCTCCTCCTTTGATAGCCCATTCTTTTTACTGGGATCTCACTCGCAGAGATCTTTCATTTAGGGGTGTGTGTGTGTGTGTGTGTGTGTGTGTTTTTCCCCCAGAGTGTCTTGGCTTTCCATGCCTGAAATGCTCTCATGGGCTCTTCAGCCAGATCCGAATGCCTTAAGGGCTGATTCTGAGGCCAGAGTGCTATTTAGGGCATCTGCCATTCTATGAGTCTGCTGTGTATCCCGCTTCCCATGATCCATATCCCTTTTAAAGTCCTACACTGAGAGAGTTGCTGTGTGAGGAATTGAGAAAAGAAGCATAACACAAGTGTGGGTTCTTCTGTCAATGACTCAAATGACAGAGCACTATCCATGAAAGTCAACCTTTTTTTTAAATTTAGACAATATAAATGTCATGGAACAGAGGAAGAAGATGGTATCTGTCTGGGTGTAGAGTGTTTGTCTTTGTTGCTTTGGAGAGCAATGTAAAAATTATCTACAGAGCACCATCTTAAGTTCTCAGCATTTGGTGACATGAGCAGAGAAGTGGCCTGATCACCTCTGTGTGCCACTGTCACCATTAGATGCTAGCATTATCCAGCTCACGGGCTGGCACTCTATCAAGGGCCAGCTAGCAATATTACAGGCTTTGGGGCTATAGGGTGTGTGTTGTAACTAACCACTTCTGCTTAGACAAAAATGTGAACAAATGGGTCTGGCTGTGTTCCAGTGAAATTTTATTTATAGGCGTGGAAATGGAAATGTGAAGTTTTTAAGTTCCATGAATCATGCAAGTCGTATTTAGAGTTTTTCAACCACTTAAAAAAATGAAGTGTCTTTTATCTTGTAGGCCATATAAAACTAGGTGGCTGACTTGCACTGGGTATGGGAACTGCAATTTGTCTGTCTCTGATCCAGCATCTTCTGATGAGCTCAATTGAAAGAAAAGCTCAAGGCCATTAGAGAGATAAGGGTACGATGTTAGTGTGTGTGTGTGTGTGTGTGTGTATTATTACCTCAACATTTTAAACCAGGAATGACTACACCTATTCTTTGATTCGAGCAGGTTGCATCCTAAAAGCTATACAGGTTGAACATCTTTAATCTGAAATCCAAAATCTGAAACATTTTTGAGCAGTGACATCACACACCCAGTAGAAACACTCTACCTGGCTTTATGCAGTAAGTCACAGTAAAAATGCAGGTACATGAACAATATTGTATAAATCACCATCTCACTATATGTATAAGGCGTGTATCAAGCATCAGTGAATTTGTCTAGACTTGGGTCCTGTCCTCGAGATATCTCAGGTGGCTTACACAAATATCTCAAAATATGAAAAAAAAATCAGAAATCCAAATACTTCTGGTCCCAAATGTTTTGGACAACACAGTTTTAACAGGACATAGCAAGGTGAGCCCTTTATGAAGCATCTCTACCTGATGAGGGTCCTGTCCCATGAGGTACAGTGTCCTTTGATGGATGTATATTGAAAATCTTTATAGAAATCCCTGTAGAGGGGCTGGCATTGTGGCATAGCAGGTGCCGGCATCCCAGATGGGCACCAGTTCGAGTCCCGACTGTTCCACTTCCAATTCTACTCTATGCTATGGCCTGGGAAAGTCGCCAAAGATGTTCAAAGTGCTTGGGCCCCTGCACCCATATGAGAGACACAGCAGAAGCTCCTGGCTCCTGTCTTCGGACTGGCCCAGCTCCGGCCATTGTGGCCATTTGGGGAGTGAACCAGAGGATGGAAGACCTCTCTGTCTCTGTCTCTCCATCCCTCCCTCTCTCTCTCTGTAATGCTGCCTTTTAAATAAATAAATAGAAAAAAAAACCACATGAAGACTCAGTCTGTCCAAATATATATATATTTATATATTATATGTTATATATATTTCAGATTTGTAAATGTGTTTACATGAAATCTCATAAACAGTAAGCATTGTCATTTAATTATAACATGAATTCTTTTAATGAAAAATGCTGGGACTAAGAACTTCTTTGGAAGCGTCAGGACTGAGGGTATTTGTGAAGAGATCCATTGTTGTGTAACTTATAGAGATCTTTTCCCAGGTAGTATATCCAAGCAATCACACTGGGCCAGTGTAGGGCACCCTACTCCCTACAGAGTTGTGGACAAGCTCAGAATCTTATTGGCACCTGCGTATATTATGTCTCTGCCCCTTTATTGCTTTAGACATGACTGAGAATAATAGCACATCACATGATTTAAATAAGCTTGTACCATTTAATCTCTCAATTTGCAGTTCAGAACAACCCATAAAGCCATTTTGTTCTTGGAAAAGTCTTGACTTTGCCTAAGCAGAGCCAGCTGACGCTGCACACGAATTTCATAAAGGTTGTGGCTGAATAGTGGGTTTCCAGGCAGGTCTTTGAAAAATAAATTGAATTGCAATCGGGGCTTTTCTCTTAATTAATGGTAGTCTCAGAACCATAAGCTTGTATGAGGCAAAATCCATACAGATATTAACGGTGTGGTAGTTGGGTCAGAATGAATAATCTTTCAATTATGAGGAAGAGCTTCACTTACCTTGGGGCTAGAAAATCAACTATTTGGATCTGACATAATTCTCCAGGTTCAAAAGTTAACGGAATTCACAAATGAAAAAAAAAACTGCAGCTACCCAAAAGAGATTTCACCATTTGGAAGCTGCCACAGATTGACAGACTTGAGTCATTTTTATGGGACAAGGATGCCATCCACCAATTGATGTCTCGGGGTAGGGTGGGCATGGGAAGGGGCCTTCAGGGCTGGCTGCCAATCCCAGGAGCACAGACTGCTCAGCTATTTGGGGTGAAGCAGTTCCCATCCAGAGATGCTGTCCCATTGCCTTCTCACCTTGCTATTTAGATACACGTGACAGGGAAGGTTCTAGACTCTGGCCTTAAGGAAACACATCATGCAAGATTATTTTCATGGGCTGGGAGTGGGAACTGGGTTACAGTTCAGTGAGGAAAGGTGCCACCGCTGCCCTTGGAACAGCACACTGAAGTCAGATCCCTGAGTGCCCTGTTTTCCAAGCAGGGGAAAGTCCACAGTCCCTAGCTCACATGACCGATCTGCTGTCAGATCCCAGTGCAGACAGAAACGCCTCCTTTTCCTTAGCAACTGGACGTGGACTACACATAAGGGAGGACGCCTTTAGAAGTTTGGGATGTCACCAACTCCAGACATCACACATGGAGAGACTTTGCATTGGCTCCATCTTTTGGTTGTTGTACCTTCACTGCTCGCAGTACCAGAAAAGCATAGAAACTCCAGAGTGTCAAGTTTAGGGAACAAGCTGTTTGCTAAAACCGGGTGTCCTGGAGTCCATTTGCACATGAAGGTCAAATCTAAGGATGTCTCCTTCCATAGGTGGGGAAACTTTTTCTTCCCAGGGCCGTTTGGATATTTATAATATCATTTGGGGCCATACAAAATTATCAGCTTAAAAGTTAGCCTGCTATAGATTTATTGAATTTCCAGTCCCACCTGCAGTGATTTGACAAGGCCAGACCAGATGATATCAGACCTGGTATGGCTGCGGGCCAGACATTTCTCACCCCTGCTGATATCATGAAGAACTGGAAGTTGGCTGCATTATCATTCTTTTTTTAAGATTTATTTATTTATTTATTTGAAAGTCAGAGTTACACAGAGAGAGAAGGACAGGCAGAGAAAGAGAGAGAGAGAGAGAGCGAGAGAGAGAGAGAGAGAGGGAGGTCTTCCATCTGCTGGTTCACTCCCCAGTTGGCCACAATGGCCAGAGCTGTGCCAAGCTGAAGCCAGGAGTCAGGGGCTTCTTCCCAGTCTACCACATGGGTGCAGGGGCCCAAGGACTTGGGCCATCTTCTACTGCTTTCCCAGGCCATAGCAGAGAGCTGGTTCAGAAGTAGAGCAGCCAGGTCTTGAACTGGCGCCCATATGGGATGCTGGCACTGCAGGCAGTGGCTTTACCCGCTACGCCACAGCGCTGGCCCCAGCATTATCATTCTTAATCTACATTTTCTCTCTTAATCTACATTTCTCTCCTGCTGTCTCCTCCCTTCCCCTCCCTTCATTCTCTCACTTCTTTTGTCCCTTCCTTCCCTAATGATGCACAGCATCATCTTTTAGATTTTGAAACTCACATGTGCTAGAATAATAACAAGCTTCTGGAATTTGTCAGGAAATCTGAAGTCTATGGGGCAATTTTTAGCCCAAAGTTTAACTTTGTCTCCTTCTCTTGCCTGGCGCTTATGCTGTCTCAATTTATTCTCAGTACGTAGCCTACAGTCACTTACTCAAAGTGACTTACTAAAGTGTAAAGGATGAATTTGAAATATGATGTGAGGTATGAGTCCTTCTGTGCCTGTATTATCTTGGTTAGCATTATGTCCTCCGGGTTCATCCATGTTGACTTAAATACCAGGATTTTAATTCTTTATGGCTGAATGTGTGTGTGTGTGTGTGCATTATATCATATTTTCTTGATTCCATTTCTTGGCTATTGTGAATAGTGTTGCAGTAAACTTGGGGTGCAGACATCTCTTTGACAGATTTATTTTATAGCCTTTGTATATCTATTCAGTAGGGAGATGACTGAGTTGTATGGCAGTTTCTGTTTTTAATTGCTTGAGGAAACTCCACGCTGTTTTCCATCATGGTGGTACTAATTTACATTCCCAGCAACAGTGAGCGAGGGTTCGCTTTGATTCACATCCTTGCTAGCCTTGCACTGGTTATCATTTTTAATAGTAACTGTGGTGAGGTGCTATCTTAAAAGAAGTAAATCTCAGGGAAGTTGTGTAGAGTGAGAGTTACCATGGACTGGAGGAGTGGGAGGAGAGGAATGGGGAGATATTCGTCATTGGCCACAAAGGCACAGCAAGGTAGCAAGAAGTACTGGTGTTCTACTGCACAGCAGGGTGATTATAGTCAATAATATTGTATTGGTTTTCAAAATAACTACAAGAGGGAGTTTTGAATATTTCATTGCAAACAAAAGATAAATATTTTAAGTGATAGATATACTAATTACCCTGATATCATCATTACACAGTTTATGTGTGCATTGAAACATCATATTTTAACACATAAATCTCTATAGTTACTATGTGTCAGTTAAAGATAAAACTAAAAGGCCAAAATTAAAAAAAATGACAAATACAAAATAAAATAGTATCAGCAGTACTGTAGTAGAGGTGTACATTTGTGGTTTGACAAGCACAGAAGATGTAAATATTAATCATACCTGATGGGCTTAGCAGGGACTTCACAGGTTGGGGCACATGGGCTTCACCTAGAAGGAAACATAAGATTTAGGCCAATGGCAGTTGATGCTGAGAGGAGGACATGAGGACAGGATGATTTTCTACACCTGTGAATTTCACATTTTTATTCCAAGAAGTCCTTTACACTCTTAAAAAAATACTGAAGATTCCAGAGTACTTTTGTTTATGTGTGTTCTATATTTTGATATTTAGGTAGTCTATTAGTTACCTAGGATCGAGAAAACATATGGTATCTATCTTTTTGGGACTGGCTTATTCACTAAGTATAATGGTTTCTGGTCACATTCATTGTGTTACAAAATGCAGATTTCATTATTTTTTTTTTTTTTACAGCTGAGTAGTATCCCATAGTGTATATATACCATAATTTCTTCATGCAGTCAACAGTTGATGGATCTGTGTGTTGACTCCGTATCTTAGCTAATGTGAATTGTGCTGAAGTGACATGGGGTACAGATAACTCTTCCATATGCTAATTTCAATTCCTTAGGATAAATTCCTAGGAGTGGTGTGGCTGGGTCATATGGTAGGTCTATATTCAGCTTTCTGAGGTATCTCCATATTGTTTTCCACAGTGGCTGCACCAGTTTACATTCCCACCAACAGTGGATCAGAGTTTCTTTTCCCCCACATGCTTGCCAGTATTTGTTGTTTGTTGATTTCTGTATAAGAACCACCCTTATGACTTCTGTATAAGAACCACTCTTATGACTTCTGTATAAGAACCACTCTTATGATTTCTGTATAAGAACCACTCTTATGGAGTGAGGTGAAACCTCATTTTGGTTTTGATTTAAATTTCTTTGTTAGTGATCCCGAGCAATTTTTCAAGTGTCTGGTGGCCATTTGAATTTTCTCTCTTGAAAAACGCCTTTTCCAGTCCTTTGTCCATTTCTTAACTGGATTGTTTGTTTTGTTACTGTTGAATTTCTTGAGCTATTTTAGATTCCAGAGGTTAACTCTTCATTGGTTGCATAGTTTGCAGATAATTTCTCCCAATCTGTCTGTTGCCTCTTCAGTTTACTGAGTGTTTCTCTTGCAGTGCAGAAGCTTCTCAGCTTGATGTAATCCCATTTGTCAATTTTGGCTTTGATTGCCTGTGCTCCTGGGGTCTTTTCCAAGAAGTCTTTGCATATGCCAATGTCTTGCATATTTTTCTTAATGTTTTATAGTAATTTGATGGTATTGGGTTGTATATTTAGGTCTTTGATCCATTTTGAGTGCATTTTTATGTAGAATGTAAGGTAGGGGTCCTGCTTCATACTTCTGCACATGGAGATCCAGTTTTCCCAGCACCATTTGTTGAAGAGACTGTTCTTGCCCCAGGGATTGATTTTAACTCTTTTGTCGAAAAAAAAAAAAAAAAAAGTTGGTTGTAGTTGCATGGATTGACTTTATTGAGTTTCTATTATATTCCATTGGTCTACATCTACATGTCTGTTTTTGTGCCAGTACACGTTGTTTTGATTTAACTGCCTTGTAGTCATCTTAAAATCTGGTATTGGGATGATTTTAGTTTGTTTTTGTTGTGTAAGATTGCTTTAGCTATTTGGAGTCTCTTGTGTTTCCATATGAATTTTAGCATCATTTTTTTCTAAATCTGAGAAGAATGTCATTGGTATTTTGATTGGGATCACACTAAATCTGTAAATTGCTTTTGGTAGTATTGCAGTTTTTTTATATTGATTTTTCCAATCTTTGAACATGGAAGATTTTCCCATTTTTTTGTGTCTTCTTTTATTTCTTTCTTTAACTTTTTGTAATTTTCATCATAGAGATCTTTGGCATCCTTGGTTAAATTTATTCCAAGGTATTTAATTCTTTTTGTAGCTATTATAATGGATTGATCTAAAAAGTTCTTTCTCAGCCATGACATTGTCTTTGTATACAAAGGCTATTGATTTTTGTGTGTTGATTTTATATTCTGCCACTTTACCAAACTCTAATATGAGTTACAATAGTCATTCAGTGGATTCTTCTAGAATAGAATCATATTATCTGCAAATAGGGATAGTTTGACTTCTTCCTTTCCAATTTATATCCCTTTCATTTTGTTTTCTTTCCTAATGGCTCTGGCTAAAACTTTCAGGACTATATTAAACAGCAGTGGTGAGAATGGACATCCTTATCTGGTTCGAGATTTTATATCTGGAATTAATATTGAGAAATTCTCGGTACAATGATTAAGATGCTGTTTGGAACACCTGCAAGCCTTATAAGAACTTGTGGGTTTGACTCCCACTTTGCTTCTGATCCAACTTCCTGCTGCCACACACTAGTACTTGGGTTCCTGCCACCCACGTGGGAGACCTGGCTTGAGTTCCAGGCTCTTGCTTTAGCCTGGCCTATTCTCAGCTATTGTTGAGTGAAATAGTGGATGAGATGTCTCTGTCCGTCTGTCTCTGTGTTTTGGCCTTTCAAATAAATAAATGAATTTAAAAGATATAAAAAGACCCTTGAGACTCATATACCTGCTATGCTCTAGTTAACCTGGCACTGGGACATCGTAAAAAAGAAAGAAGTGAAGGGAGAAAAAAGAAAAAACAGCTTGATAAATGCTGCTAAGAAAGTGGAGTAAAGGGGACTGAACTGACTTTGGACTCACTTCCTAACCCCTGAGTATGCTCCCCTCCACTGCAACCCACAGCATTAGCACTGGGATCTTCATAAAATGCTTGCTGGTGTATTGCCTACCCAGCTCAGGATGGATGGATTGTGCTCTGGTCCTTCAAGATGAAATGACAACATGTTAGGCTACCTTAGGGTGGTGTTGAACAAGCTGTCGTTAACAGGAATGTGGGTCGCAGAATCACCGTGGTGAGTCAGGATCAGCACTGCGCATGAACTGGAACAAACCGGAACAGGAACTATTAGAATTCACTGCAGGAGGGTCTGGCTCACGATACTTGTGCTCATGGACCAGCGGTTGCAGACCAGCGCTCACTGTGAAATGCATTTCCTGTTGTGGGTCGCAGTCAAACAAGATCAGAAACCACTTTCTCAGATACCTCCTTCGATTTCTTTTTCTTTCTTTCTTTCTTTCTTTCTTTCTTTCTTTCTTTCTTTCTTTCTTTCTTTCTTTCTTTCTTTCTTTCTACAGGCAGAGTGGACAGTGAGAGAGACAGACAGAGAGAAGGGTCTTCCTTTTGCCGTTGGTTCACCCTCCAATGGCCGCCATGGCCAGCGTGCTGCTGCCGGCGCACCGCGCTGATCCGATGGCGGGAGCCAGGTGCTTCTCCTGGTCTCCCACGGGGTGCAGGGCCCAAGCACTTGGGCCATCCTCCACTGCACTCCCGGGCCACAGCAGAGAGCTGGCCTGGAAGAAGGGCAACCGGGACAGAATCCGGCGCCCCGACCGGCACACGAACCCCGTGTGCCGGCGCCACTAGGTGGAGGATTCGCCTATTGAGCCACGGCGCTGGCCACAATGACTTTTTGAACTTATATCCACTTCAGTTGCATTTTAAACAATACTATTTTTAAAATCATGTACCAGAATGTATGTTTGTGCACTCTTTGAAATCTTCTGGGATAGTGGTGTATCTCTTATCTCAGGGGATCTCATAGACCAGTGGTTTTCAAAGCCTGGTCCAGGCAACAGCAGCATTGCTCAGAAGCTAGTTAGAAGCACAAGCTCTCCAGCACCGCCATGGACCTCCTGAGATACGCGCATAAACTGATGGACTTTGAGTAGAGCAGGTTGCCATCTATGATGGAGGTGGGCCTCATCTAATGAGCTGAAGGGTTGAGTGCATCAAAAGACTGACCTCTGAACTTCCTGTGTGAGGGGGTTCTCTGGCAGGACTCTCCTTTGCTTGAACTGCAACATCAGCTCTAGCTCTCCTGGGTCTCCATCCCGCCGGCTCACCATGTAGATGTTGTAGTTGTGAATCTCCATAGCTTCTACAGCCAATTCCTTACAAAGTATTCTGTCGATATACACTTCCTATAGGCTGTGCTTCACTGAAGACCTCTGAGTAATAAAACTGAGAAGGCAACATGCTGGCCTGAGGTTGTGGGATTCATCCTGTCCCCCGGACTCTTCGAGGGACTGCTGCCCATACACAGGGCTGTGAGAAGTTGCCTTGTCAGTAGACCACAAATTCATTTAACACTTCAGAAATCAAATATTCCACAAGGGTATTTGAAATATAAGCTAGAATTCAAAACAGGTATGTATCAGAAACAATCTGGGGATTTTGGAGCCCTGTTGTAGAGGCATCTGTAGGTTGGTCTTTGGCCAGTAGACATCTGAAGGGTGTGGATTCTCTACACTGAAACTCAGAATTCCTTAGCTATCATGCCCCTTGACTTTGGGTGGAATTTCACTTGCTAAACCCTTTGTCAGCTGAAAACATCTTGGGTTGAAAACACGTGTGATCTACCTACCCTACTGCATAGCACAGCACACTGTAGGGTGTAGATTGTCCGTGGTGACTGCAGGGGCTGTAGCTGCAACTGTCCAGCATTGCCAGAGAGGAAGGGACCACACACTCCTAGCCTGGGAATGAGCCACATTCACATTTCCTAGCATGGTTGCTACTGAACGTGCATCACCCTTACTCCATCAGAGGGCCAAACATCCTAAGCATGACATCCTAAGTGACGGGCCATCTGTTCAATGTACCGAAAACAGCCAGGAGCAGGAGGAAGTGAAATGTTTTAGAAGAATGCTTTAAGCGGAGATTCCATTGGTAGAGTTCTGTGAGGAGTGTGGAAAAGAGGTTATTGTAAAAGTCCAAGTGGCAGGAGGTGGGGAATATGAGGTTGTGTAGGAAACTGTAATTCATCATTTAAGTGCCAGCTCAGGGACCGACACTGTGGCGTAGCAGGTAAAACCACCAGCTGCCATGCCAGTATCCAAGACGGGCAATGGTTTGAGTCCTGGCTGCTCCACTTACAATCCAGCCCCCTGCTAATGCACCTGGGAAGCTGGCCCAAATGCTTGGACTCCTGCACCCATGTGGAAGACCCAGAAGCAGCTCCTAGCTGCTAACTTGGGATCTGCTCAGCTCCAGCCATTGAGGACACTTGGGGAGTGAACCAGTGGATGGAAAATTTTCTCTTTCTCTCTGTGTCTCTCTCTCTCGCTGCCTCTCCTTCTCTGTAACTTTGCCTGTGGAATAAATAAATAAATATTAAAATAAATAATAATAAAGCCACTGCCTGCAGTGCCAGCATCCTATATGGGCACCAGTTTGAGTCCTGGCTGCTCCACTTTCAATCCAGCTTTCTGCTTTGGCCTGGGAAAGCAGTGGAAGATGGCCCAAGTACTTGGGCCCCTGCACCTGTGTAGGAGACCTGAACGAAACTCCTGGCTTCTGGCTTTGGATCAGAGCAGCTCTGGCCGTTGCAACTAATTGGGGAGTGAACCAGTGGATGTAATACCTCTCTCTCTCTCTCTCTCTGCCTCTCATTCTCTGTGCAGCTCTGACTTTCAAATAAAGAAATAGATCTTAAAAATAGTGCCAGGTCAGAATCCACTTTTTCAGAATTCCTTTCCTGAATCCCTCAAAGTGGGTTTGTCCGCCTTCTGTCCACTCCCAAAAACATGTTTTTGAGTTCACTGCCCCGCAGAATGTATTATGTATTGAGCGTTTCTAACTTGAAAATCCAGAATCCAAAATGTTAAAAATCTGAAACCTGTGAGTATAAGCATGATGCCCCAAGGGAAAAGTCCACTCCTGACTGCATGCAACAGGTCACAGCCAAATGCAGATATAATAAACTTACTGTATAAAATTACTTTCAGACTGTGTGTAGAAGGCATATATGAAATAAAATGGATTTTATATTTAGAGTTGGGTCACTTCTGCAAGATATAGAATTATGTATATGAAGGTATTTCAAATTCTGAAAAAGTCTGAGACCCGAAACACTTATGGTCTCAAACATTTCAGATAAGGGAGACTAAATCTGTGCAGTTATCCATTCTATAGTGTGCAGCGCTGGAGTTGGAGATTTTTGAGCACACAGAACTTCCCCTCTTTATTTTTTTAAGATTTATTTATTTGTTTGAAAGGCAGAGTTACAGAGAAGCAGAGGCAGAGAGGGAGGGGGGAGAGAGAGAGAGAGAGAGAGAGAGAGGTCTTCCATCTGCTGGTTCACTCCCCAAATGGCCACAATGGCTGGAGCTGTGCCAATCTGAAGCCAGGAGCCTGGAGCCTTTTCCAGGTCTCCCACATGGGTGCAGGGGCCCAAGGACTTGGACCATCCTCCACTGCTTCCCCAGGCCATAGCCGAGAGCTGGATCAGAAGTAGAGCAGCCAGGACTTGAACCAGCACCCATATGGGATGCCGGCACTGCAGGCGGTGGCTTTCCCTGCTACACCACAGCACTGGCTCCTCTCTTCTTTAATTTCCTGTGGTTAACCACCATGATTCACCCCAGACCTATGGCAAATATTTAAAGCACGAAGGGCTGGCTGAATGGCAGGCATCAAATGGTTATCACTGCCATTTACTGAGACAGTGAATGCAAAACATGGAATGAGTTTGAAAGAAAAGACATTAAATTCCTGTGTGTCCCTTATCATTTTATGGTCATCGCTGTTATTATTACTTTGATCAAGCAGTTCCTTTTCAAAGATTCAAAAATGTCAAGACAGCCCAGTTATACGCATTCTAAATTATCAGTTATTTTGAGTCAGAAAATTCTTAAACCATGCAGATTGACTTTCCTTTCATATATAGGAGCATGTTTAATTTTTAAAAATAATCTTTCTCTAGAACACAATAACTCCATGTGGTATATATCATTGTATAATATTTTGGTATAATATGCTTAAAATATTGTGCCCACTAAGTTGGAATGTTCCTCTGCATTGCATCATTTTTAAGCTAGGGGCGGCCCACAAACCCTGAAGCAAAATCATTAAAAGGCAAGGCTTTCACGGTGTGAACAGGAATCCTCACATTCTAAGGACAGAACACATGGACAAGTCATCTCTAGAACACAGTAATTGCCTCACACACAAGTTTGGATGACTTTAGAGAACATCTCTTCTTCCGCATCCTCATTTCATTATTTCCAAGTCACACTCTGAATTCAGGCAGATTTTTAATTATGAAATGAGAAAAATGTGTTCATCAAGTTTCCTCTTCCGAAAGTGGAGATGACCACTGTTCAGAAGCAGGTGGCATTCTGATAGCAACCCAGGAAGGTTCAGGATTCTGGACCACCAATCCGTCATTCTGGACTCTTGTTCCTTACCACGGCACTTTGAAAAGACATTGTGAAATGTGGAGAGTAGAAAATACATGGTGCTTTTTAAAATCTCTCCTCACGGTGTTTCTGAGACTTATAAATATTTCTCAGCATTATTCTAGAAACATCAAGCTATCCTCTTTCCTTTTTCATTGTTTTATCAGGACTACGTTCCAAAACATAACGCAATCATGCTCTGTTTTGTTCTTCCCCATGCTTTATATAGTTAAGTGCAATCTGGATTCAAGTGTAAAATGTATATTTAACTTACTAACAAAAGGCTCTCATTTTAAAAAGGAGAAAACCCCCAATCTCTCACATCACTGTTTGCACTTAGTGTTTTGTGTTCACGCACAGACGAGATTTCTAATGCATCCGAATCACCCCGTGCGTGCAATTATTTTGGATTTAATTTCTTAAATCTACTAAATAGGTAGATAAAAATCCCAGAAGACAAGAGAGAGAGAACCCGTGAGTTGAACAAGCCAGAGTCTCAGGGAAAGGAGGGGAATTGAGAGTGAGGTAGGAGAGAGCGTCTTAGAGATCTCAGAGGAAAAGTCATTCAGGGTTGGAAAAAGCCACGGGGCTGGGGGAGGGGCTTTGTTGGCCTCTGGGGCACGTTCCCGGGACCTTATCCAGACCACTTCGGAGGGGTGGAGGGAAGCTTGGACACAGAGAACCCTTGCCCTGAGTTGGCCCAGGGAAGCCATCTCCCGGATCCCATGGCCAGGACTCCTGGCAGCATCAGAACAGGGCTCGTTCAGGTGGGCCCTTTCCAGTCACTTCCTGGGCTGAGGCCGCTCCTGCAGCCACACAGCTGCCGTCTATTGAGCTCTGTCTGTGTTCCTGCCTCCTGCAGCTCTCTCAGGGGCCAGTTTCCAAAGAACAAGACTTATCACTAAATGTCACTATTACAAAAGCAGATGAATACTAATTTTTAAATGACCGAAAAATCTCTCGTGCTCTTTGGCAAACAAGGGATACAATTTTACAGAGAGTTCTAACTCCCCACAACACGCATACTCACACAATACACGTGCACATGAGGGGCCGGCACTGTGGAGTAGCTGGTGAGGCCGCCCTCCTGCAGTGCTAGCAACCCACGTGGGCTCCAGTTCAAGTCCCGGCTGCTCCACTTTCAATCCAGCTCTCTGCTGTGGCCTGGAAAAGCAGTAGAAGATGACCCAAGTCCTTGGGCCCCTATACCCATGTGGGAAACCCGGAAGAAACTCCTGGCTCCTGGCTTCGGATCAGTGTAGCTCTGGCTGTTGCAGCCATTTGGGGAGTGAACCAGCAGATGGAAGACCTCTCTCTCTCTCTCTCTCTCTCTCTGCCTCTCCTCTGTCTGTGTAGCTCTTTCAAATAAAAAATAATAAATCTTTAAAAAAATACACATGCACATGTACACACACACACACAGAGAAGCACAGTGGTCTTGTTTCATAAGGCAAAGAAGGGTTAAACTTTCTGTATACCTTCCCTGAACTAACTAGGTCAATTCTCAGTATCATCCTCATTTTGAACACCATGTAACATTAATTAAATAGCTCCCTCCAAGGTTATAAATTTATAAGTGTAAAAATTTTTACTAATACCTGTCTCTCCCAATTTTAAATTTTTCTTTTTTCCTGCCACCTTCACACCCTCCCTCTCATCGTCTGTCCACTCTTTCTCCTTCCATGTCTACATTCCTCTCTGTTTCTTTCTTCCCTCTTTCCTCCCTCTTGCTTCTCTCCTTCCTCCCCACCCTGCCTTCTTTCCACCACTACTACTGTTCCCTCCCTCACTCACCACGTCACCCCCAGCACTTGACACATCTTGCCGAGGTCCAGTGTGGGCGCTCACTTCATACCTGCCACCTGATACACATAGCAAGGAAGGGAGTTTGGCATCCCACATCCTCACCGAGGGGTAACCACACACCCACTGACACACATGTTGAGCTGTCTTACCCTAGAGAGAGCAGCTGGGACCTCTAGTACTATTACTCCTCATGCCTAAATTATTCATACACCACCAGCACTTCCCTTCCATAGGTAGCTGAGTGCTTGGCTGGGTCTCCAGCCAGCAGAGGTCTCTGTTTGCAATGGAGACTGCGAGGGAGCTGTTTCTGGCTCCTAGGCATCACACACGCAAATGTGTGCATTGTAATAGATAGGGTGCATGTGCAGACTTGATATGGACCCAAAGATGCTGCTAGAGTATTTTTTAAAAACAGTTATTTATTTGAGAGGCTGAGTTACAAAGAGAGAGCGAGAGTGAGAGCGAGAGAGAGAGAGGTATCTTCTATCTGCTGGTTCAGTCTCCAAAGGACTACAAAGGCCAGGGCTGGGCCAGGTGGAAGCCAGGATCCAGGAGCTTCATCCGGGTCTCCCATGTGGGTAGCAGGGCCCCAAGCACTTGGGCCATCTTCACTGCTTTCCCATGCACATTGGCAGGGAGCTGCATGGGAAGTGGAGCAGTCAGAGCTTGAACAGGCTTACATATGGGATGAAAGTGTAGCAGGCAGCAGCTTTACCCACTATGCCACAACACCAGCCCTGCTGACAGAATCCTGTAACCAATCATATACAACAGGTACTGCATTAAGAATCACTCCATTCCCCTCTACCATAGTTGCCATTGATCATTTTTGCCATATGTTTGTATTTAGCTTTCCATTAGCCGAAGCCAGCTATACTGACAAGATCTAGATGAAATGTGAACAGATTTGCATTATCTGCTGGGAATGACAGGTAGAGAAAATGTGTTTTATTGGTTGCTTTATGATTGTTGCATCTGATACTCCTTGATCTGTAGAAGCACAGAGGCAAGATACCAGGCAATTGTATAAATCCCTGTAATCGGGGATCAGGGAGGACTGGACAGGAAGATCATTTGCCGACTCTTCTGCCAGTAGGTGCTGGGTGGACTTGTGGAAGTCACATTTATGGGTGTCCTCAGAGCCAGAAAGGCAAAGAGGCCACTGACTGTGCCCCTGAGACTGGGCGAGGCAGGAAGGGAAGGGATATTTGTTAATAACACAAAGCGGAGTTTTGGTGAGTGTTGATCTTCCACTCCCTATCAAAGGAAGATGAAGACATATGGGCCCCATGTAAAATGGAATTTTCTTTAAAATGATGGGAAGGAGAAATCACAAGTTTGCTTTGTAGCAACAGATATCAGAAGCCCAGATTGTTGCAAAGGTGGTTTCCCAGTAGTACCATCAAGAAAAACACACAAGTGTTTGCCTGTGATAGGCTGAAAGGGAGTTATGAAGACTGGGTGAGTTTACAGCTTTTGTGGGGTTTGTTATCTGGGTAGCTGTTGGCCAATAATTCACGCAGTGTCGGGGCACAGAGCACCCAATCAGAGGCAAAATTTCATTAAAGACACCTGCAGAAATCAACATAATGTGATATTTGCAACTTCGCAGACAAACATAGTAACTAAGGAACCTTCAAATCTCCTTTGATAATAAATCAACACATGTTCACAATCTTGCTAAAACAAGTAAAGGAAATTGCACTATTTCGGGCAAAGAAAACCTGCCTGGACCAGTAGCTCTATTTTGAGAGTCGCAGTTCCCCCAGGGGCACTGTTGGCACAGCGTGAGGGGACCCGCAATTACCACAAACATCGCAGGTCCTGGACATTGAAGGCAGTTGCTTTGAATTGCCAGGATTTCAGACCCCATCCCTTTAAAGGCAAGGCAGGGGGCAAAATGAATTGGAGATAACAGCAGGAGGAGGAGGTGGTGCTGTGCCACCTTTGTCTCTTTGTTGTTTGCTGGGAGTGAAATATGCAACCGCTTGCAATTTGAGACTAAAGGTGGATCACTCTGAGGCCCCAGTGGAAACATGTTGATGACTAGAGGAGATCTAACCCAAAGAGGCATAAATACTAACCTCAGCTAATTCAGCCAGAGCTTGCCAAGCGAGGTTGGTGGGCTCTTTTATCAGCACAAGAGAACAGCTGAGATTTCCTCTTTCCTTTTGTTGCCAAATATTTATATAGATACACACATTCACATATAACATGGTTTCCCTGTGAGGATTCGGGGGGCCAGGAAAAGGATTAGATGAATCAGGGTCAAGAAGGAATGATAGAAACTGGAGATGGGGTGATTCTGAAAACAAAAGTGTGTGTGTGTGTGTGTGTGCACGCGCGCGCACGCAGTGCTCTGCCAAGTCCAGTGAATCAAACAGTAAACTTAATCTTAGAAGATCTAGGCTTTAATTTCCCTTTAACCATTTCTAGGTGTGCATTCATGGGTGAGTTATTCAGCTGTTCTCATTTCAATTTTTTTCCCTATCATTGGAATTTAATATTAACGCCCAGTTCACATATTTTTAAAGGTTTACACGTACCTAGTTGAGTGCCTGTCCAGCAAGGGGCATGCATCAAGTTCATCTGTTATCATTAGTAATTTTCTCTAATGACAGGCAGATATTTTAATTCCCATTACTTCACTTGTTGAAGTAATTCCTTTTATTGATAATACTCCCTGAGAAAGAAGTATAGATTAGAAAGAGGTGTTTTTTTTTTTTATTCTAATTGAAAAGTGTGGAAACCACTCCCTCCTTGCATTATTTTCCATTTCCTTCTGAAATCCCATTGATCTGGCTACTTCCCCTCCCTTGTGTTAAAAAAAAAAAGTCAACACATGGCTTCACCATTTGGGGACAAGGAACCTTTATCTTCTACACACACAGCTACAGGGTAAACAAAGGAGTTCATCCTTCTTTCAACATTTTAAAGAATACACTCTTCTAAATGGTTTCATTCTGTATCAGTGATTGGTAAAGCATTGTGGTGAAATGCATATAACCTAATCTTTACCATTTTGGTCATCTTTAAGTGCACCCTTTAGTGCACTGAGTGCATTCACAATGTTGTGCAAATATTTCCACCATCCATCTCTAGAACTTCCCCACGTTCTCAGCCACAAACCCTGTATCTGTGGCACAATAACTTCCCAGGTTGCCCTCCTGTTAGCCTCTGGCAACCCTTAAGATGCTTCTGGTTTCTGTGAATTTGACTATTCTGAATCTCATGATAATGTCATCATATGAGGGGACTTCAAACAGCTCCTGGAAAGCAGAACTAAAAAATAAGTTGACTTGGGTACACACAATTTCAAAATCCACATTTTTTTTCATAATATGCCCTTTCCATGAACTTTGTAAAGCTGTCATGTACAATTCTTGACCATTTATGACTGGCTTGCTTCACTTAGCATTTTACATTTTCAAGATTTTTCCATGTTGCATCGTGTATCAAAATTTCATTTCTTTCTAAGGCTGAAACTGTATGTGTAGACCAGTTTATTTATCCATGGCGGACATTTGGGTAGTTTCTGACTTTTTGTGGCTACTTTGATAAATCTGCTGTGAACATTGATATACAAACATCTGCTTGCTACCCAGAAGTGGAGTTGCCGGATCAGGTGCTATTTCTACATGTAAGTCTTTGAGGAGATGCTGATCTGTTTTCACACAGAAGCAGTACCACGGGCAATGCAGGAGACTTCCAATCTCTGCATCCTTGCTGACATTTCTTATTTTATGTTTTGCTGATCACAGCCACCTGAAGAGATGCAACTTTGTATCTTTGTGGTGGTTTCAATGTGCGGGTCCTGAAGGATAATGATGTTGAATGTCTTTATATGCACTTTTTGGGCAGTTGTGTATCTTTCTTGGAGAAGTGTTGATTCAAGTTCTTTGCCCAATTTTGATTTGGCTTCTTTGGTTTCCTTGTGGGGTTGTAGGAATTCTTTGTTTTTCCTGCATATTAATTGCTCACCGGATATATGCTTTGACGATGAGTACTCACAGTCTGTTAGGTTTCTTCACACTGTCTTGATAGAAAGTGTCCTTTGATACGCAAATGTTTTAAATTTTGGTGAAGTCAGTTTGTCTAATTTTTCTTTTGTTACCTGTGCTCTCTAAGTGACATTATTTTTAAAGATTTTTATTTATTTATTTGAAAGTCAGAGTTACACAGAGAGTGACGGAGAGGCAGAGAGAGGGGGGTCTTCCATCCACTGGTTCACTCACCAGTTGGCTACAGCAGCTGGAGCTGTGCCAAGCTGAAGCCAGGAGCCAGGAGCTTCTTCTGGGTCTCCTATGCAGGTGCAAGGGCCCAAGGACTTGGGCCATCTTCTACTGCTTTCCCAGGCCATAGTGGAGAGCTGGATCAGAAGAGGAGCAGCCGGGACTAGAACCGGCGCCCATATGGGATGCCAGTGCCACAGGTGGAGGATTAACCTACTGTGCCATGGCCCCGGGCCCTTAAGTGACTTTTAAAGAAAGCCACTGTTTATTAAGGGTTTCTGAGGTGCCTTTGAGGAAACAAGAGCTCCTTCTGCCCAATGTGTTTGATCTTAGAGATGGAGAAGGGTGAACTTGCTAACCTTGGTTCTCCAGACACGTCTCCGTGTGCACAACCGCCACTGACAGGCTGTTGTTCCTCTGTGACTTCATTTGATGTCATTGGTCAAGTGAGGAGATTAATTGGACAATAAACTCCATTATTATTATAATTCCATTGTTATTATGCTGAGATATGTAATTCAGATATATTTATTTATTTACTCACTTGAGATTCAGAGAAGCAGACGGACAGAGTTCCCATCCATTGGTTCATTCCTTATAAGTCTGTGTCAGCCAGGGCTGGGCCAGGTCAAAGTTGGGAACCAGGAACTCAGTTGAGGTCTCTTATGGGTTTGGCAGGGATCCAATTACTCTGCTTTGGGGTCTTCATTAGCAGGAATCCAGAGCTGGAACCAGGAATTGAACCCAGACACTCCGATGTAAGACTTATCTTAACAAACTAAATGTCCCCACTGATCAATGAATGACATTTGTTTTTGTCACAAATATCTTGGACAAACTCTCCCATTGAATTTAATTTAATAGTAGGTTTCATTTCATTCAACCAAAGTAAGTATAATTGCATAAGTAACAATATTTAGAAATGTAGAGATATGCTATTTAATATAAAGTTTTTTCTTTCACTCATTTTTTAACCCTGTACCATTCTATGTTTTTTTTTTTTTTTTTTTTTTTTTTTTTTTTTTGGACAGGCAGAGTGGACAGTGGGAGAGACAGACAGAGAGAAAGGTCTTCCTTTGCCGTTGGTTCACCCTCCAATGGCCGCCACGGCCGTTGCACTGCGCTGATCCGATGGCAGGAGCCAGGTACTTATCCTGGTCTCCCATGGGGTGCAGGGCCCAAGCACTTGGGCCATCCTCCACTGCACTCCCGGGCCACAGCAGAGAGCTGGCCTGGAAGAGGGGCAACCGGGACAGAATCCGGCGCCCCGACCTGGACTAGAATCTGTTGTGCCGGCGCCGCTAGGCAGAGGATTAGGCTACTGAGCCGCGGCGCCGGCCAATTCTATGTTATTTAAAATCTGAAATTTGTCAGCTATTCTACAAGGAAAATAAAGGCAAATCTTGGTCCACACTGGCTGCTTTGTTCTTTCATGCTCATGTACTTTTACAAGGCAAACCAACATTCAATTTCTTTTCCAAAAGGTAAGTCACATATTTTTCATACTTTAAAGTAACTAGGATTGGATTACCTAACTCCTAACATTCTTGAAATCCCCTTCAGATCCTTAGAGACTCCCGAAACTTAAAAAGAAATCATTAGTTGCCTTTAATGACAATGAAGGTACTTTGTCCAAATGTTCACCCAAGGCAGGGCCAACTGAAATTTTAATATCACCAATTGAATGACTCAAGGAAGTGTGAACTCTGAAATATCAAACTCATTATGTGTTTGGATGTCTTCCAAAGAGCGTACAAGCAGCCATTCTCCAGTCCTGCCTACACACTGAAAAAAGGGCAAATCTGATGGAAAGGCAAGGGGACAATTTTACTAAGCTGGAGTAAGGTTCTGAACATCAGGCAGTGTACACACAGGGACTTCAAAAAGCTTGTGGAGAAATGGAATTAAAAGGCAGGTTCATTGTGGTGACAAAATGCTGAAATCCATGCATGCATTTTCATAGCTTGCCTTACCAAGACCTATTTGCAGCACCATTGCATGCTGATACATAAGTACAGGATGCACTGATGAAGACAGAACACACATTGGAATCTATACTGGAAGAAAGACAACTTGAAATTTTATAGGTGGGATTTTAATTTGGAAAATTGTGAACTGTCTTCCTTCTAATTGTTGGCAATTGTAGATCCTTTTATTGTTCTGCAAATGCATTTAGATTTTCAGATGATCTGTTTTATACTGGTAATTAAAGCTTAGAGAGTCTACTTTGGTTTAATAATAATTGTTTTTAATAGCATATGATTTCACAACAATATATGAGATTTAGAAATGGAGACCAATATTATGCAAAATATGTGTGCATGATACGCTTACTGTGCATAAGAAATAATACCGTACAGAGTGGCTCAGTGCAAAGATGGCGTCATACTCCTGTGTGGGTTGGAGGGCGTCTTGAGGATTCAGTGAGAGGATACACATTCAACTCTGAGCACCTCTCCCCGTGCAGAGAACGTGCGTGGAAGGACAAGGGTGGAGACCAAGGGGATTCTGGGGAAGGGGGCTGAGTATGGATCACACAGGGCAGGTAGCGATTTATGGCTTTTTTCAGTCCAACATGAAGCTGTTGCAGAATTTTTGGTAGAGAAGGGATATCATCTGGTTTCTTCCAGATGGTGGGGAGAAGACTGGTTTCTTTCAGAGTTGAAGTGAGGCTGGACAGAGATAGCAGTGCAGGGGCAGCAGAGTGGAGAACCAGTCAAGGCAGGAGTTGGACAGACAGGGAGTTACAATGTAGCCCTGATAACTGGTTGGTCCTGTGGGGTGAGGAAGAGGAGAGGATCAGTGTGTAGCTTATTTAACTGGGTAAATTCTTTTTTTAAAAAACTTTTATTTAATAAATATAAATTTTAAAAGTACAACTTTTGGATTATAAAGTTTTTTCCCCCATGACCTCCCTCCCACCCACAAACCATCCCTTCTCCTACTCCCTCTCCCATCGCGTTCTTCATTAAGATTCATTTTTAATTATCTTTATACACAGAAGATCAACTTAGTATATAGTAAGTAAAGATTTCAAAAGTTTGCACCCACACAGACACACCAAGTATAAAGTACTGTTTGAGTAGTTTTACCGTTAATTCACATAGGACAACACATTAAGGAAAGAGGTCCTACACGGGGAGAGGAGAGAACTTCCACTTTGATTATGGCCTGTCTAAATAAGGTCAGAGTTTGCGAACTCAAGAGGCTTCCATAGCCTTGGCAGCTCATGACAAGAGCCTTGGGTGATTACTGATGTCATAAATAAGAGTGTCAATTGTTAACAGGGTAAATTCTTACACCAGTCACACAGAGAGGCATCATTAAAGTAACCTCGGGTTAGGAGCAGCTTCAGTGAGCCACAGGTTCGGTTTCATTATGGTGAGTTTGAAGTGTGGCATGGGGCAGAAGGGGGACTGGTCCTGGGGAGTGCAGCTGCCCAGCTCCCAACACACTGGTGCAGCTGGGATATGAATCTGGTGCAAACTCCAAAGCAGAGTCTTGTAGATGAGACTTTGCCTCTGGCCTATTGGTGGCAGCTCTAATTCTCAGTCTGTTCAGGCCATTATGACCAAGTGCCCTAGACTGGGGGGCTGATAAATAACAGAAATCCCGTTCTCATGGTTCTGAAAACTGGGAAGCCCAAGGTCAGAGGGCCATCCAGATGAGGTTCCAGGGAGGCTTTTCCAGGTTGCTGAAGGTCATCTTCTCATATCCTCACATGGTACAAAGAAAGTAGAGAACTCTGGGACCTGTGTTAAGAGCACTCATCCCACTCATGAGGGATTTCTCTGCACTCCCCCCATTTCACATAAAAGAAAGAAAGAAAGAAAGAAAGAAAGAAAGAAAGAAAGAAAGAAAGAAAGAAAGAAAGAAAGAAAGAAAGGAAGGAAGGAAGGAAGGAAGGAAGGAAGGAAGGAAGGAAGGAAGGAAGGAAGAAAGGAAGAAAGGAAGAAAGGAAGAAAGGAAGAAAGGAAGAAAGGAAGAAAGGAAGAAAGGAAGAAAGGAAGAAAGGAAGAAAGGAAGAAAGGAAGAAAGGAAGAAAGGAAGAAAGGAAGAAAGGAAGAAAGGAAGAAAAGCTTTTTTAGGGGCCGGTACTGTGGTGTAGCAAGTAAAACTGCCACCTGCAGTGCCAGCATCCTGTATGAATGCCGGTTCTAGTCCCCACTGCTCCACTTCTGATCCAGCTCTCTGCTATAGCTTGCGAAAGCAGTAGAAGATGGCCCAAGTCCTTGGACCCCTGCACCCACATAGGAGACCTACAGGAAGCTCCAGGCTCCTGGCTCTGGATTGGCACAGCTCTGGCTGTTGCAGCCAACTGGGGAGTGAACCAGTGGATGGAAGACCTCTCTCTCTTTCTCTGCCTCTCCTCTCTCTGTGTAACTCTGACTTTCAAATAAATAAATAAATATGTAAAAAATGCTTTTTAAAAATGTAAGTGATGGAAGAGACAGCTTAGTAGAAAGAGTCTTGGACTTCTGTACCATGACCTGGGGTCAGGAGCTAATTGTGAGTCCTTTGGGAAGTAATATAAACTCTTACCGCCCATTTTTTTTCTCCTCTGTAAAGGAGAAGTTTGAGCACTATGAAGAACTAATATCTGTTGTTGGTAGGTCAAATTACACAATGGATAAGAAAGTGATTTAAAAACTTTAACATGAAATATAAGAACTGTACTGTCATTATAATGATAAATCTGAGTTATTTTCCCATGGTTGAAGGAAATGGTGAATAAGCCACATTTTTAATTCAGCCACTCCTG
Source organism: Oryctolagus cuniculus (assembly GCF_964237555.1). NCBI lineage: Eukaryota > Metazoa > Chordata > Mammalia > Lagomorpha > Leporidae > Oryctolagus > Oryctolagus cuniculus. The sequence goes on along the minus strand of NC_091433.1, from coordinate 101,797,737 downwards.
TGGACAGTGACCTAGATTTGTAAGTCAGAGCATATGGATTGGGGATGTGGTCAAATCTACTTACTGATGTTTCCTTTGAGTCATGAGAACCCAGAGGGCTGAACTTTATCTGTAGCATGATCTAAAGGCTAAAGTTTGTATTAGGCATTGTAATGTCAATAGTTTCAACATGTTAGTCCATTCTAACACAACTAGCTGATATATATGAAAGAAGCAGACTTCATAGATTAAATTTCGCTGGTTGGAGGATTCTTAAAATCTTGCTTTCTTTTTAAGATTGAAATATACAGATTTGAAATACTGCTGAAGTTAATTGACATGAAATTGTTGGGGTATAGATCCATCTATATTAATTCTAGCATATTGTTTCTGAGAAGTACTTTTTGGTTTGATTTTCCTTCAATATCCAGAAGGTTTACTGCTGGTCTATTGGCTTATTTCTTAGATTTTTTCACCCAAATCTTCAATTAATTGGGGTTTCCATCTTGTGTCAGCATTTGGAATGAAATTTTGGTGACTCTGCTGTATATCTCTTTATGAGTGAGGCTTGCCTGACAATTAATCCGAACCTGGCGATCTGTTTATGGCTGGTGACAGTTAATCACGTGTGCTACAGCAGTTGCAGGAAGAGACATTACAGTTCTCTCATTAGGGTCTGTGTATTCTCCTCCTCTTCCTCTACATAGCTCACCTAAGCCACTTTTCAGCCTCTTCATTCATTTGCTGAAATTTTTATTGGATTCTTCCTTTTTGCCCCTGTTGCTGCCCAACATTGTATTAGTTTTGATTGCCACAATATTAATTACCAATGATATTGGAGATTCAGTATGAGGTAACGAAGACATGGGTTTTGACAGTAGACAGCCCTGTGTGTACCACTTATTGACTACATGAGCTGAGTGAGTATCTGGGCTGCAAAAATAACACATGCTTGTGCAGGTTCCATCATCCTGCAAATAAAACCTTTATTAATCTGCCCTGCCATCATGATATCATAGTGTTAGCTGCTACAAGAGGTTAACTCCCTAATCTTAGTTGGTTAGCCTAGTAGAATTTACTTCTCACTCAGGAAAACTCCAGTTGCTGACTTAGGGTGGGTTCCATACAGTTATTCAGGAAGCCAGGGTGACAGAAAACCTACCATCTTCACCACCACTTGTCTTCCAGGGCATCAGCATCTAGCCAGAAGAGAGCACGAAAGAGGACAATGGTTTGCGAGATTCTCCTGTGGCACTCCTGGAAATATATATGGCTCCCATTCACTTTTCTTTAGCCACTTCCAATTAGCAGCCAGGAATACTTCAAGGGAGACTGGGAAATAGAGTCCAGGGGGAAAGAAATAGATTTGGTGAATACCTCCTCAGTCTTTACCACAATGAGTGACTCAAGAGAAATAGATGTAGGGCCTTTGCTCTCAAGTTACAAAGCAGAAGATGCACAGCTAACAGAAATGAAGCCATTCAAGGATAACCGTGTGCTGGATTTTATAGTACCAGCTCTAGACACTAGCGAAAGATGGGCAAAGTTCTGCATGCTAAATCAAGCAGGGAAGATCTTGCTAGAAAAGATGAGACTGGACATCTGATGTGAAACTTGAGTTTGTTCCTAAAGATTAGTGAGACTTGGACACACACAGTGGAGGGGAATGGCATTTGGGCTTATTTGCCATGATAATATAAAGTTAATCCTGATGACATCACTGGTTTTGTTGTATATGGACCTGAAACGGATAAGGAGATGAAAGCCTGCAAAGCACTAGTGGCTTGAAATATTTTTTCCTAACCTGATTTATTTAGCTTGTACTTGGTATACAAGAGGTCTTTAAACAGTTCAAGAAAAATATGTATTATGAAAAAATTACACACAAATTTTAAATTTGTTCGCCAAAATAAACTTTTTTTTTTGACAGGCAGAGTGGACAGTGAGAGAGAGAGAGACAGAGAGAAAGGTCTTCCTTTGCCGTTGGTTCACTCCCCAATGGCCGCTGCGGTCAGCGCGCTGCGGCCGGCACACCGCACTGATAAGATGGCAGGAGCAGGTGCTTCTCCTGGTCTCCCATGCGGGTGCAGGGCCCAAGCACTTGGGCCATCCTCCACTGCACTCCCTGGCCACAGCAGAGAGCTGGCCTGGAAGAGGGGCAACCGGGACAGAATCCGGCACCCCGACCGGGACTAGAATCCGGGGTGCCGGTGCCGCAAGGCGGAGGATTAGCCTAGTGAGCCGCGGCGCCGGCCAAAATAAATTCTTTTTCTATTTCCCGTGCTAGCTCGGTGCATACACAATATGCAGACCATGCACATCCAAAGATTTTGGGAATGTGAGTCCATCTCCATTTGGGTGTATGAAAGCTATCATAATCTTAACATGTACTAAAATAGAGTTCTTGATTTTCCCTGACACTCATACTGGTACTCTGCTCTCTAAATGGTGCTACCAGGTAATCAGTTGCTCCAGCCAAAACCTAGGAGTCTCTCTGGATTACTCTCTTTATTTCATGCCCTAGAATACATCTCCAAGTTATTTTTCTGTATCTTCAAGATATGTTCAGGATCTGATTACAGACCACTTCCTTTAGAAACTAAAACCTCAGTTCCGTGAGCTATAACAGGCTTGCCTATCTCTGCCTTTGTCTCCCGAATAGAATTTTCATCTACAGCCAGTCAACTTTTTAAAAGTTACATTAGATCACTTTATTCCCCTGCTTAAAACTCTTCAAAGATTTCCTAGGGGCTGGTGCTGTGACATAAGTGGGTAAGCTGATGCCTGAAGTGCCGGCATTCCATATGGGTGCCAGTTCAAGTCCCAGCTGCTCCACTTCTGATCCAGCTCTCTGCTATGGCCTGGGAAAGCAGTGGAAGATGGCCCAAATGCTTGCGCCCCTACACCCACGTCGGAGACCTGGAAGAAGCTCCTGGCTCCTGGTTTCGGATCAGCACAGCTCCAGTTGTTGCAGACAATTGGGGAGAGAACCAGTGGATGGAAGAACTTTCTCTCTCTGCCTCTCCTCTCTGTGTAACTCTTTCAACTAAATAAATAAATCTTTAAGAAAAAAAGATTTACTAAAATGTTCAAAGTCAAGTCCAAGTTTCTGATAGACAAAGAGTTAATCTCTCCTTCTCCCGTTTGTGATTGATTTGATCATTGCATGTAAGTTGCTTGGTTATCGCTTCTCAGCCTTTTGGATGAGATCAAGTGTAGAAGTTGCTTGGTTTTTTACCTTTTGAGGTTCTTTCTGAATGGACCTCTGTGCTCCCAGAACTTCACAGTACTGGCTGTCTTGGGTCACTGGATACCTATACCAATGTCAGATCCTGTAATAGACCTTCTTAAACCTTTCATCTGTAGGGTACCAGCTAGCATACCCTCTATACCTTCATCATTTAAATTTGTCTTCTCAGAAATGATCTCTCTATGACAGACCCATGGTTTTCCTTGTCTATTTCTGTCTTCAGTGAGAGTGCAAGAGGGCAAAGACCTCATCCATCATATCTGTCTCTGTATTCTCTGTGCTCAGGTCTGCACACAGCAGATGTTCAAGAAACATCTCCTCAATGAATTAATAAATGAATTGCATATTTTTGAGAGATGGAGAATGTTTTTAGTCAAATTTTAAAACTATATTGTGTCATAAAATTTCTTCTAGAATTGGACTGAGTACTTATGAAACACAGTCTCAGAAATACTTAAATGTGTGTAAAGAAGCAATGTGATTTTAAACAATATTAGAATTTTTCCTATGAAACATGGATCTTCCTTGTGTTGGGTTGCCTGTAGCATCCTCATATTCCAGTCACCACTTAGGTCCCGAAAGTGTCTTCTTTATTAGAACTTCAGCTTCTTCATACTTCAAATGAGAGAACTGATCTTATGACCTCTCTCTAAGGTTCCTACCAAATCTAATATGAAAGAAAATGAAGTAATTATGGCTGAAGCTTCCTCAAGTGGAGCTGGATGATGGCACTTGCACCTGCCAAAGGCTCCAGTGTCACAATAGATTTGGATACACAACGGAAGTCAGTGTCACCTTCTACTTCTCTCAGCTGGAAGTACCCTCACGGTTAGCAATCAGAATGGATCTGTAGTTTAGGATTTCTTCCCAGTTGATGAACTGCCTTGGAAACAGTGTGTGTGTATGTGTGTGTGTGTGTATGTAAACCCCCAATAAAAGCCCTCTTCTGTGCTTAAGGAACACTATTCAGGGCTGTCTTGATCCAGAATGTGCAAATGAAAATTCTTTGTTTCCCAAATAAATGTTATTTTCTTTGACCTTCATGCCAATCTTGATTTTTTTTTAGTTAACACTGAAATATGCAAAATTTTTTTAAAGGTCCAGAAAAATTAAATTTCATTTAAACATTGTTTACTGGTGTGTATATCAGACAACATTCAATTTGAGAAGTAGAACCACAAGGATACACACACACACACACACACACATTTATACATGTGGATATAAAGGGATTTGTTACAGGAACCCACCCTTGGGGGATTGTGGGAGCTCCTTAGGCAGTCCCTGTAAAACTTTTGCCTTTGTTGCTGGTGCTAGCCCTTGAAGTCCACAAGATAGGCAGATGGGAAGGAAGTTGAATGTGAAGCAGGTAGGAAGAGGAAGCAGGTAGGAAGCATCCATGAGGATGCACTGAACTCTACCAGTCCTCTGTCTCAGGGCTCTAATGGACTGGGTTCTGCAGGAGAAGCTGCATCTTCTGTCAAGAAGTTAAGCCTACATCAGGCTGGGGCACTGGGAGCAACTGAAGGAAGATCCAGGAGCCCTACTGCTGTCCCACACCAATAAGATGAGCCACAGGGTGGGTTGTGTCCTCTGACAGATAATGGGATGGGTCTAGGTCTTGGGCATGCTTCATCAAACAGGTCTGCTACGATGGCCAACATCAACGCTCTCAAGCAGTGAGTAGTGAGTCCCTGGCCTGCCTTTCACTGAGTTAAGGACTTGATTCTGTGGTTTGGTCTGGGAAAGGGGGCCCAGAATCCCCTGGTGTGTCCCCTGTTCCAGAGGTACCGAAGGCAGAGCCTGCTGCTTCCACAGGCATCACGATATTGGCCCCAGACCCTGAGTTAAAACAGGACTATGGGCTTGCGGGGGACGAACAGACTGATCTGAAATGGGAGCACAGCTGGAGGCAGCTACTGGCACATCCTAACGTGGTTCCACAACATGCCAAGATCCCTTGTGCAAATGCGCTGCCAACAGTCACCCTGGGGGAAGTTATTCTAATCTAATTCAAAAGAGGAGCTCCATGGATAAGTGATGATCCGTTTTTCCCAGGGCAGTATTTTAGTTTATTGGTATTTTCCATGGTTATTGACTTGGCTTTTATAACAGTGGTCTTCTATTGTTTCCTCAGCACACAGGCACCTGACTGAAACATTAACTGAAACCCATATCAAATGGCCCAGGATGGGCACAGACTACTTTAGTCAGGTTAACTTCAGAGGTGAGGTCCCCCTCTCTCCATGACACCCTGAACGTCCTAAGATCCTTTGAGTTGCAAAGTTGGGACTTATGGCTTGTGTGATGGGCAGCGTGGGGAGGTCATGGAATCACACATTGAGTCATTGGGTCCACAGCCTGTGGCCTGCACTTGGGAGAGGTGACCTGAATATATTTTTTAACGACTCACCATCATGAAGAACTGTAGCCAGCAGTTGTTCTTCAGGTCATTGGGAAAGTATGCAGTCAGCAAGGAGGCTCAGCAGGTTCAAAGACAGGACATCCTTTATCAACAGAGCATTTTTTTCATAAGGAAAGTCTTGAACAAAAAGTGACCAGTTAAAATAATTAAAACATGAGTGAATATGTCAGATTGATGGGAAAAGGCCTACTTATAAATAGTTGGTTCTGCATGAAGTACTTTTCTGGATTCTTATTGACCTAGGAAACAAACCCCTACAGACTTGTCCATAGCTGATTGCTAACTGGGCTCCATTTCCTGGAGGGATGTGGGACATCTTTTGAAAAATCCATATTCTCAGGGCCTGCACTGTGGTGTAGCGGATAAAGCTGCTGCTTGCACTCCTGGCATCCCATATGGACGTCAGTTCAAGTCACGGTTGCTCCACTTCCAATCCAGCTCTCTGCTGTGGCCTGGGAAAGCAGTAGAAGACGGCACAAGTCCTTTACCCCTGCACCCATGGGGGAGACCAGGAAGAAGCTCTCGGCTCTTGGCTCCAGATTGGTGCAGCTGCTGCTGTTGTGGTCATTTGGGGAGAGAACCAGTGCATGAAAGACCTTTCTCTCTCTCTTTCTGTCTGCCTCTCCTCTCTCTGTGTAACTCTGACTTTCAAGTAAATAAATAAATCTTTAAAAAAAGAAACTTAATTGTCTTTAACTGTCTTTAAAGAACCCAAGAATGGGGCCGGCGCCGCGGCTCACTAGGCTAATCCTCCGCCTAGTGGTGCCGGCACACCAGGTTCTAGTCCCAGTCGGGGCGCCGGATTCTGTGCCGGTTGCCCCTCTTCCAGGCCAGCTCTCTGCTGTGGCCAGGGAGTGCAGTGGAGGATGGCCCAAGTGCTTGGGCCCTGCACCCCATGGGAGACCAGGAAAAGCACCTGGCTCCTGGCTCCTGCCATCGGATCAGCGCGGTGCGCCGGCCGCAACGCGCTGGCCGCGGCGGCCATTGGAGGGTGAACCAATGGCAAAGGAAGACCTTTCTCTCTGTCTCTCTCTCTCACTGTCCACTCTGCCTGTCAAAAAAAAAAAAATAAAAAAAACCAAGAATGATACAACTTTTTCAAACACTTAGACGTAACTAAGAGAAGTAAGAATATCTATAAGACATAAGATATAAGAATACACTAAAATGAAGTAATTCTTTGGCAACAAATTTTATTATTAAGTCTCATAATACAACTCTTTGAGGACAGAGATCCTGCATGGGAAGTTGGTGCACAGTGACTCTTGTTGTTTATTTAACAATTAACATTCTTATGTATGACATCAGTGATCACCCCAGGCTCTTTTCATGAATTGCCTAGGATTTGGAAGCCTTTTAGATCCACAAACTCAACAAGGCTGTAAACAAAGTGGAAGTTTTCACCTCTCTTCCAAGAAAAATACATTTTTTATTGGCTGCTTCTTTCCAGTGGGATCTTACCCATAGAGGTTCTTCACGTAGAATGTTTTTTGTCACAGTGTGTTTGTTGGCTTTCCATGCCTGAAATGCTTCCCAGGGCTTTTCAGCCAGACCAGAATACCTTAAAGGCTGATTCTGAGGTCAGAGTGCTATGTAAGGCAATTGTTGTTCTATGAGTCTGCTATATGGACTGCTTTCCATGTTGAGGCATTCACTCTTTTTTAATTCTGTCTATTATTATTACCAAGCACTTAGTCTTATTTATATGATCACTTTAACACTTCATCCTATCTTTATGTCATGTAGCTTTAACTGTAGGCTAGTTATTTTCTGTCTTCAAGTTGATATTCCATTTTCACATCTTATAAATGACTGCTGAGTGGGACTTTGAAGTAAGCATTGTGCTGAACTTGCAGAAGTGGACAGTGACCTTGAGTCCTACACTGTGGTTGCACAATAATTCTCCAAACAACAATTTAGCAGCCCCACACTGCCGGCAAAGTGCTAGAATCAAGCCAAATTTTCACTGTGAAGTGCACCTCAAAATACACAATTCCACTAAAGCATTTTTAGGCCTTTTCACTTGTCCATTTCGATTTGGCTGGTAGGAAGTTGAAAACTTTGCTAGTTATGTAATTGCAGTGTTGTATGTTGGGAAATACAACTCCTCCTCCGGCAGCTTTATTGAGATATAATTTGCATACCATAAAATTTAATGTACCAGTGAATGAGTTTTTGTACGTTTACAGAGTTGGGTAAAACCAGCATCACAGTCCAAAACAATAACATAAAAAAGCAAAACAAAGAACCCTATGTTTTAATTCCTGCCAATTGATTTGTTCCTTGCCAATCAAAGTCTTGGATCACATTCCTTTTGCCATATGAAAGTAGACAAACACTGAAACATATTACATGACCAGTCACCCCCTTATTTAGTTAAGTTCTGTCCTAAGGATCAAATAACTGGATTTCTAGACCAGTTATAGATTAACCACTAATTCTCTGGATTGATGATTAATTCTTCTAAGTATGTTTTTATTTTTCCACTTCACGTTGGTCTGCCTCTGAAAGGAATATCTGTGGGGATTTTAAGGCCCTAGAACAATATCCTCTTTTTGCTGACACATGCAGAGCTTATACAGTGTCTATAACACATCCTGGGGTTCATGTTTAAGAACTTTGCCCAGGGCATACAGATAAAAGAATTGGCAGGGAGCCAAAATTTTGCCTCTCGGTACAAGCAAAGTTGGAGCCAATTCACAGATCAAAGAGGGAGAAAAGAACACTGGCTAACGTTCTGTTTTAAACTACCCACTTAGGAATAATATCAGCTTCCTCTGTGGAAAATCATTGGCTTCTATGAAAAGATTTATAATGGATAATTAAAACCAAGTGGGTACCGTTTCCTACTGCACAGTGTATTTTCCTTTGGGTCTTACATATTAGGCTACCCTTGGGAGGCTCAGAAGCCTTCATCCATGTTGAACTGGGTCCTATAAAACCAGATCAGAACATCTAAAATCTTTGTTTGGGATCTGGATGTTTGTATTGTGAAGTGTGTGTGTGTGTGTGTGTGTGTGTGTGTGTGTTTACGAAACTATTGACAAGCAAGGAAAAGGGTAATATTTACAAATTTCAGGATCATGGAGGGGAGACAGAGCAAGGATAGAGAGAATTTCACAGTGGGATGTTGCAATGTTCTTTCTTAGGATGTAGGTTTTTGATAATTTCTTTTGTTATAATACTTCATAATTTAGCTACATGAAATACACAAGGCAATAATTATGTACACAGGCATCAACTATTACTTAATGTATTTAAAAAAGAAATATTTCATGACCAACTAGCATTTATCCAAGGAATGTATGAATGGCTTAACTTTAGGACATCTATTTATAAAAATCACTATATTTTTTATTAAACTATCTCAACTGGTGGCAAAAAAATCAAACTTAATCAAACTACCATTTGTGAAAAAATATTTTCTAATCTAAATTTCCTTAACTTCATGAAGCTTGTGTATCAGGAAACAACAGGAAATATATTTATGACAGAACACAAGAACCATCCCAGTAGAGCCTGGAATAAGGAAAGCTGCCCCCTGTTACCATTTTCATGGAAGGTATCATAAAAACAACAACAACAACAACAACAACAAAGCTGGAAAACTAGAAAAGGTAACATCATTTTCAGACAATCTGTTATCTATATAGAAATTGAAAATGCAAATGATGACATTTTTTAGCAAGATGACTAAATAAAAAATCATTACACAAAAATCAAAGCTATTTTGTACTCTATTAATAACTGCTAGGTTTTAGATATTTCTTTGGCTGTCTTCCAAAGGCCCATATATTGAGATTGGTCCCCAGAGTCTTATGTTAATGGCTCTAAGAGGGTGGAAATTTAATCCAATTATGGTGTTTAGAGGTAAGGCTTTTGGGAAATGATTGGATTGGATTAGGTTCCTAGGGAGGAGCCCAGGCTTGAACCATGGTGGCTTTGTAAGAGACATAGATATATGCTGAAGCCCCACCCTGATGCCCTGTTCTGCCTTGAACTTTGTCAGCATGAATGTCATCGCTAGACGCCATTGCAGATCTTACAAATCCCTGTAGCTGTGAGCCAAAATAAACCTTTTCTATTGATGACATGAGCTCCTGTGAGGTATTTCATTGTAGTAATAAAAGCTGATTATTACAATAATTTAAAATGTGCTAGAATATACATCCTTTCAACAGGGACATGAAAATCTGCATAAAAACATTGTTGGAAGATCAAATAAAGGTGACTAAATTTAGAATCAGAGTATGCTTCTGCAGGTAAATCATCAATATTTGTTTATTCAACAAGTGTGCATTCAATGCATACTATCTGCTGTCTCTCTTTTTTTCCTTTTTTGTAGAAAGCATTTATTTGATAAATATAAACTTCAAAAATTCAACTTTTGGATTATAGCAACTCTTCCCCCTATACCTGCCCTCCCACCACCAAATCATCCCAACTCCCACTCCCTTTCCTATCCCATTCTTCATTAAGATTCATTTTTTTAATTATCTTTATATACAGAAGATCAACTCTATACTAAGTAAAGATTTCAATAGTTTGCACCCACACAGACACACAAAGTATAAAGTACTGTCTGAAGACAAGTTTTACCATTAATTCTCATAGTACAACACATTAAGGACAGAGGTCCTACAGGGGGGCAAGTGCACAGTGACTCCTGTTTTGATTTAACAATTGACACTTGATGTCAGTGATTACTGGAGGCTCTTGTCATGAGTTGCCAAGGCTATGGAAGCCTCTTGAATTCACAAGGTCTGACCTTATTTAGACAAGGCTATTATCAAAGTGCAAATTCTCTACTCCCTTCAGAGAAAGGTACCTCCTTCTTTGATGGCCCATTATTTCCACTGGATCTCACTCACAGGGATCTTTCATATAGGTCATTTTTTGCCACAGTGTCTTGGCTTTCCATGCCTGAGAATCTCTCATGGGCTTTTTAGCCAGATCTGAATACTTTAAGGGCTGATTCCGAGGCCAGAGTGTTGTTTAGGGCATTTCTCATTCTATGAGTCTGCTGTGTATCCCTCTTCCCATGTTGGATTGTTCTCTCCTTTTTAATTCTATCAACTATCATTAGCAGACACTTGATCTTATTCATGTGATCCCTTTGACACATAATCCTATCTTTATGATCAGTTATGAACTTAAATTGACCACTTTAACTAGTAAGATGGCATTGGTACCTGCCAACTTAATGGGATTTGGAGTCCCATAGCAAGTTTTTAGCTTTACCCTTAGGGGTAAGTCTGAGGGAATGTTTGCTGAAATGTACATCTCCTCCCTCTCTTATTTTCAACAGTGATCAGTTTTGAATTGGATTTAAACACTTAAGAGTAATTCTATGTTAAGTAAAGAGTCCAACCAATTTATTAAGTAGAAAAAGAAAATACTAAAAAGAAGAAAATAGTAAGCTTTCCTCGACAATCAGGACAAGGGCTCATCAAGTCATTGCTTCTTAGTGTCAGTTGCATTTCTACAGGTTTCCTTTTAGGTGCTCAGTTTTCTAGTTACTTAAGAAAATGCAAACATTCCTACAATGGGGGCATGGCAGACATTAAATAAAGAAGCGGTGTTGAAAGTATCAAGGGAGAAACACAAGGCACTGAAGATGAGTTGTGAGTGCCTAATGGGTAGGGTGGGGGCTGCGATTTCAATAGAATTCTCATTGAAGCTCTCATCAGAGAAGTTTCATTTTAGTAAAAGTGGTAGCTCACTGGAGGAAGAGTGTGCTCAGTGACTTGAGAGCTAGAGAGCAAGGGGTATTAGTGAGTGGGGCAGGGGAGCCGATCCAGGCTAAGGTGACATAGAGTTAAGGAGTCTTCTCTAAGTACTTGGTGTTTGTTTTGCAAGATTTGGGAAAGCACTCACTGAGGGATTAGGAGTAGAGGAAAGATGATTTACCTTGCATTTTAAGAGGACCGATCTGACAGCTATAGAAAAGGAAATCAAATGGAAAATGGAATTAAAATGTAAGTTTATTTGGTTCAAAATGTTTTTCAAATCTGTGCATAGAGTTTTCATAGTACCCACTTTCCATGAACTGTTTCAAGACCCTTCCTCTTGAAAACTACTCAACAAAGGAAGCTAAGGATAGAGCCATGAACCTTAGAGGATGCAGGGTGGGAATGGGGTGGAACTTTGCTGAGAAGTGATTGGATTCTGGATGTGTTGTCAAGAGAGGGCCTACAGAAGTGGCTGAGGATTTGGGTGTGAGATGGCCAAAAAATAGGAGGCATCAAGGATGAACCTGATGACCTTTATATTCAACAAAAAGAAGGAGTTGTCATTAATGAGGGCAAGACTATGATTAGGATAGGGGTAGGGAAGGGCATGTGGAAAAATCATGGAAGATTCCTTAAGGGAATCATTAAATGCAACGCAATATCAATGCTATTTTAATGAAATCTGAAAAGTTAACACTAAAATCCATCTGGCAATCAAGAATAGACTAGATTATTACCTCACACACCATACACACACAAAGACACACACACACACACACACACACACAAAACCTGGGTAAACTAGAGAGAGAATTATAGAATCAAAGTAGAATACAGTATAAGAAAATATTTTTATATTCTCACCTTAGGGCCTGCATTATTAAATGAGATAATAACATTAAGAGAATGAATGAAAAGACATTTCAAGTTGGAAAGCAAACAGCAGATTCCAAGAAATTATTTGCAATCAATATAAGAGGCAATAGATTAATACCCACAATATATAAAGAATGTCTCTGCATTAGCATAAATAAGCCAACAGCCTCATAAAAATGGCCTAAAAGAATAATTCACCAAAGAAGAAATTCCATTCTTTGTATATTTATTTCTTAAATCACTATTTTATTTATTTTTTTGAGATAACATTTTTTTTTTGACAGGCAGAGCTAGACAGTGAGAAAGAGAGAGACAGAGAGAAAGGTTTTCCTTTTTCCGTTGGTTCACCCCTCAAGTGGCCGCTAATGGCTGGTGCACTGCGCCCGCGCGCTGCGCTGATCTGAAGCCTGGAGCCAGGAGCTTCCTCCTGGTCTCCCATGCGGGTGCAGGGCCCAAGAACTGGGCGATCCTCCACTGCACTCCCCGGCCACAGCAGAGAGCTGGCCTGGAAGAGGAGCAACCGAGATAACATTTTAAATTTACATTCTAGTTAAAGGCTTAATGCACAAGGGGAAATTCTAACAAAGAAACTTATGAAGGTGAGTTTTGCTTTCAATGAAATTTTGCTTTTAGTGAAGAAAGAAATAGAAATCAAGTGTTATAAGAAGGTTTTTTTTTATTTTTGGAGGGGTCTGTGTGATTTTTTTAGTGGTAGTATGGGGAGAGAAAGTTAGTTGAAAAAGTAAAGAGTACATATTCTTCAATGTTGATAAAAACATGGGAAAAACAGATCAAATTATCAAGTATGTTGACATTGATTGTTTAAGTTGGGACAGTGCTTTTTATTTTGTGGGAGAACAAGTGTTTACAATGTGCTTATCCGTGACCCATTTGTACAGATAACACCCTGGAGAAATAGACATATCCATGAGTATTACTGGGTAAGGATAGTTTCTGCAACCAAGGTTTACATAAAAGTAGGCAAACACTGAGCTGGTAGTAACAGTCACCCTCGGGAAGGACAGGGTTTGCTCTGGAGTTGGGGGTCGGGGGTTTCCTGGAGCAATATAGCAAGAGCTCTCTCTCTAATCCCACTGTTTTTGTTTGTTGATGATAATAGTAATGGGAATACTATAATCATGGTTAAAAGTACTAATATATAAAAACATTTATGAGAACGTTACTTGTAACATAAACATAAATCAGCAATGAGCCACTAGATGTCCAGAATTATAATCAGATACACTCTGGCGTATCCTTATCTTGTAATATCTGGCAATGCTTTCTTTTAAAGTGACATAATGATACTTTGGAAGCTATTTATGATATATTCTTAAGTGAAAATGTAATTTGGGGACATATCAATATTGTACAGTTTTAAAAATTTAAGGTCTACATGACAAATGTACATAATTCTTTAAATGTTATTTCTTATTGCTTCATGAATAATTTGATTGTTATATTATTTAGTAGATAATAACACCATGTTATAACAGTGTTTTATCTTATTTTATGCAAATTATGTATCTTTTGCAAATGCATGCCCTGTTAATTATTCATACTGTAAGATGACATTACCAGAGCATTATGATTTGTCTGATGGAAACTTCCTACATTGGAAGGATAGTGCTTAGAATAAAGTAAGTGTAGTCAATATAGAATTGACCCATGCAAACTCAAAGTCATTCACAATCAATTTAATAAAGCACATCGCATACTGACATCAACGGTGTTGGTTTAAGTGCCAAAAGAGCTTTTGTAATTACAAGGATAAGCCTCAGTTAGCTGATAATTCAGTCCTTCTGCTGACAATATCCTACTGTTTTGCGTGGATTAGATTCCTTGGAGCAGAAAGTGTTATAACAGTAGAGAAACAGTCCTAATGATCTCACCAAAGAACGAAATTTTAGGATTTGGGAAATAAACCTACCTATGCGATTTTATAAAATTTTATTCAATAGATGTTCATTAACACGTTTTTTTTGTAGGGCTGGACAAACATGTAGGTGAAATTGAATTTTTAAAAAAAGTATATAAATTCTTGTAATTTTAATTTTTCAGAAAAAATATGTTTTTTTGAATATCATACTTACATGTATTTGAAATTTATAATCATGGGGAATTTTGACATCTTCAGAAGCAGGAATAATTTTAAGGTGTTGTGACAGCTTTAAAAAGGGATAACTGTGGTTATCTTTCACAACATAAATATTTATTGAGTACCTTCAGTGTGCAAATATATTCTGGGAATTCAGCTTTCTGCATGTAGAGGGAAAACTTTGAAGCAGATCTCTCTCTCTTTTCAGCAAGTTTGTGAAATGGACCTGTTGAGATGCAAATGTACTGTTGTCTCAGTCTACATTCCCAAAGGTTGTTCAGAGCGATGGCCTCTCTTGGAAATGTGATTCTGCTGTAAATCTCCATTTGGGGGATATAACAAAGTTCCCGGATGCAAATCAAGATGTATCATTCCAGTTTTAGTTGAAACCATAGCAGAGTTGGACATTTTTAGACACATATAAAGTAGTCTCTTACATGGTACTTTCCTGAGGAATGGTTTTGCAAAGTTTTGATTTGTTGTTTTGCAAAATTATTTTCACCTTAAGAATTCACACTAGAGCTTCCCCTGATCATGCATCTAATCACCAGAGTAATTTATGTGACTTCATTGAGATTTTATTTACAGAAGTATAAAAAGGAACCAAATTATCATAATTAACAATAGTAGCTAATAAGTATTCATGGTAGCCAGATCCTCAGCCTACTAAATCTCACCCACATCATCAAGACAGTTCTTTCTGACTCCAGATATTTGAAACAAATGGCAAAATAGAGGGTGCATAAACAGTTAGAGGCAGAAACTGTAGGATATCAACTGAAAAACTTTCAAGGAATATGAGTAAAAAATTAACAGAAGAAAAGTCAAGTGAAAACAGTAAACCCAAATGTAGCTTACTTTATGAACAATGAAAAGTATAAAAATTAATCTAACCAAAAGGCATCATTTTTCAATTATAAAATGAGCAAAATTTGAGGGGCCAGTGTTGTGGCATAGCAGCCTGCAATACTGGTGTCCCAAATGGGTTGCTCTACTTCCAATCCTGCTCCCTGCTAATGGCCTGAGAAAAACAGCGGAAGATGGTCCGTGGAAGACCTGGAAGAAGCTTCTGGCTCCTGGCTTCAGCTTGGCTCAGCTCTAGCTGTTGCAGCCATCTGGGGAGTGAACCACTGGATGGAAAATCTCTTCCTCTGTCTCCGTCTATCCCTCTCTACCTCTAAATTTTCAACTAAATCTTTTTTAAAAAATGAGCAAAATTTGAAAATCCTGTTATTAATGATAGTATAGTTTACTCCAAAATTCTAGTGGTAGAAGTATAAATTCATTTCATTTTTCTCAAAACGATTACAAATATGTATACAGAGATATTTTAAAAAGATGTTTTTAAATGAAAGCGGTGATATTAACTCATAAATTTATCTTAAAATCATGATGGTTTTAACAACACTAATAGTTTGCTAGGCACATACAAGCTTGCAATCAACCAAAGAAAATAAATATTTATTACAAATTTGCAACAGACGTCATACTGAAGGAGACATTTCAGATGTGTTTTTATTAAACCCAGAAACCATGCAGTGCTCTTCACTCTCATCTCCTGAAACTCAGCATTTTCTGAGCAGTGGTTGTCAGTGTAATAAGACCAGAAGAAAGGAAACAAAGTTAAGGATAGGAAAGAAAAAAGATTATGATTTTTGCAGACATTAAAATTATATACATAAAAATCTACAGACTGATATTTAGCCATACTTAGCGAGTTTAGAAAGTTTGCTGAATGCAAGATATGTATTTAGGAATTATTAGTATTACTAAGTAGTCAATCAACAAACAATATATTATAGATATAGCATTAACCATAGTACACAAACTATAAGTATCTTTTAAAGAGAATTGAAATACTTTATGGAAAGCTGGAAGTATAAAAGAACACATACAGTAATATCTAAAATGGCAATGAATGGGAAGTATCAATATTATAATAGTATCAATTTTCTGCAAATTAATCTATAACTTAAGTTTGAAGAAATCCAATAGGATTTTTTAAAAAGATTTTATTTATTTATTTGAGAGGTACAATTAGAGACAATGAGAAGAAGAGACAGAAAGAAAGGTCTTCCCTCTGTGGGTTCACTCTCCAAAATGGCTGCAATGGCCAGAGTTGTGCTGACCTAAAAGTCAGAAGCCAGGAGCTTCTTCTGGGTCTCCCACATGGGTGCAGGTGCCCAAGGATTTGGGCCATCTTCTACTGCTTTCCCAGGCCATAGCAGAGAGCTGGATTGGAAGAGGGGCAGCCAGGATTAGAACCATTGTCCATATGGAATGCTGGCACCACAGGCGGAGGATTAACCTACTGAGCCACAGCGCCGGCCCCTCCAATAGAATTATTTATGGAACTTGAGCAACAGTTCTAAAATATATGATTAGGGGTAAATTTTGAAACAGTCCCAATGAAAGACAAAAGGAGAGCTGACCATATTCCATATCTAGACATGTTCCAAAACTATCATTAAGGTGTGCTTACTCAGGATAAGTAAATACAGAATGGAGAACCAGGTAGCAGGCCTAAGATTATAAGTGAATTTTATATATAATATAGGGAGCATTACAGATCTTTGAAAATGTGAGAAACCATTTTATAGATTGGCCTTACAAACTGAAAAAAATAGGCTCCTGTTCCTACCATATATAAAATAAACACAAGATAACATAAGATGTATTTATTGAAAGAAACTTAAAAATAAGCAAAACAAAATACAGGGGAATAACTCAATGAGACATGTACTTGAATTCATAAGTGTAAAAGTTGATATATTTGGGCCTGGTGCTGTGGTGTAGTAGGTTTCAAATAAATAAGTCTTTAAAAAATAAAATAAAGGCTTTTAAGACTATAAATTTGTCCCCGAGTTCAGCATTATTTTATATGAAATAATCACTTTTAGGTTTTGTGTCTAGTCAGTTTTTATTTATAATTTATACATTATAAGGATTATCCTGAATTTTTAAGCAGTTAAGTCTTATTGCTATATTGTTGGGCTGAGTTTTTGTTGTGGTTTTGTTTTCTCTTTTTTAAAGAGGGAGCCTTGCATTGGTTTTATTTTCTTTTTTACTTTTCCTTGTGTTTTTTTTTCTATTCATTTACATCTCAACGGCCAGAAAATATAACCTGTCAATTCTCAGCTTTTTGGGGTTCATTAAAAAATAGTTTCCCATAACTTTTTTAACCTCATGATAAAGAGGGAGATGGCAGCATTTGTACGGCACAGAGTACACATGGATGAGATTCCCTGCAGGCTGCTGTTCCGGAAGCCCTGGGCATTGTTCAACTTCCTGGACCACAAAGAAGACATCCTGAGCCATTTACGGGTCAGTGGCTGGGAAGTCCTGCATTGAAGTTCCCTTTATTTGCTTAAGAGGTGAGTAAATGTATCTTCTATATTCTATCCATAGAATAATTTTTATGGGTATAATTCAGCAGAGGGAGCCTTCAGTTTGTTATATTCCCATTCCTTTTTTGCCTTCTTAATTCAATCAAATTCTGAATGAATTTGTATTATTCTCAATGTTGAACACCATTTCATGCATGTCTGTATTTGTCATTCTAGATTCTCTTCTGTGAATTATCTATTTATACTCTTTTACCATTTTAATCCCATTTTCTATTTTTTCTCATTTTGTAAACACTAATTATAATTCCAAATGTGAATCCTTTGACTAGTCTATACATTATAAATATCTTCTTCCAGTCTACCCTTTGTTTTCAAATTTTTGGTACATATTTTCAAAAAAGTTGTAACAGTCAAATTGATCAACTTTTATTTTAGTTTTTTTTAGAGACTTTATTTATTTGAGAGGTAGAGTTACAGACAGCAAGAGGGAGAGACAGAAAGAAAGGTGCTCCATCCGCTGGTTCACTCCCCATTTGACGCCAATGGCCAGAGCAGGGCCAATCCAAAGCCAGGAGCCAGGAGCTTCTTCCGGGTTTCCCACATGGGTGCAGAGGCCCAAGGACTTGGGCCATCTTCTACTGCTTTCCCAGGCCATAACAGAGAGCTGGATTGGAAGTGGAGCAGGCATCCCATATGGGCTCCAGTTCGAGTACTGGCTGCTCTACTTCTAATCCAGTTCTGTGCTATGGCCTGGGAAAGCAGTGGAAGATGACCCAAATCCTTGGACCCCTGCACCCACATGGGAGACCAGGAAGAAGCTCGTGGCTCCTGGCTTCAGATCAGCACAGCTCTGACCGCTGTGGCCAGTTGGGGAGTGAACCAGTAGATGGAAGACCTCTCTCTCTCTGTAATTAAGCCTGAAGAGTTAAAATAAGAAAAAAGGAGAGAGAAAATAGAAAAGGACATATTAAGAATCTGAAATAAAGTTTGTAAATAAAAATGTGACATGGCTAGTTAAAAAAATTCTAAGTGTTTGCATGCAAAAGTTATAAAATCTAGGGCCTAGAAGCACATTTATAGGAGTGTGAAATAGCATGCTTGGTGGTGGTCATTCTGACACAGCTTGGTCAGAAATAAATTTCCTCAACTGTTCTTATTAACCAAGAAGCTTCCCAGCTTTGATCAGTGAAGAGAATATTTTTCTACCTTGTATAAATGGAAAACTTTTCACTGCAGTGTTTTTGCTAGGTGATTACAAAACTTCAAGTTTCATGATTTTAAATTATTCTCATAATGATGTCTTCCTGTTAGATAGTATTTTCATGCTCCAAGAAAAGAGGGGAAAGTCTGATTTTTAATTTATTTTTTTATTGTTGAGCTCACATATTTTTAATTTACATTATAAACTAAGGCTTAATACTTCAATAAATAAAGAGCTCAACAAATAAAAAGTAAAAATGTCATAGTTCAGCAGGAATATAGGCAAGGGCTATAAACAATAATCAAGTGAAAATATGTCAATTTCATTCATATATAATAAAGTTTAAAATAGCCACAAATTATTAAAGCTGTAATGATATATCATTCCTAACAATCTGCTCAACAAATATTTACTGCAAAGTTTGACAAAACAGTATATTTGTGGGGCTAGCATTGTGGTATATTAGGTAAAGCCACCACCTGCAGGACCAGTCTCTCATATGGGTGCCAATTTGAGTCCTGGCTGCTCCACTCTGGATCCAGCTCTCAGCTAATGTGCCTGAGAAAGCAGCAGAAGGTGATCCAAGTCCCTGGGGCCCTGCAACCATGTGGGAGACCTGGAAGAAGCTCCTGGCTCCCGGCTTCCCTCTGGCCCAGCCCTGGTCATTGTAGTCATTTGGGGAGTGAACCAGTGGATGGAAGATCTCTTTGTCTTTCCCTCTGTCTCTCTCAGTTAGAGACATTCAAATAAATAAAATAATCTTTATTTATTTATTTATTTACAGGCAGAGTGGACAGTGAGAGAGAGAGACAGAGAGGAAGGTCTTCCTTTTGCCGTTGGTTCACCCTCAAATGGCCGCCGCGGCCGGCGCGCTGCGGCCGGTGCACCACGCTGATCCGATGGCAAGAGCCAGGTACTTCTCCTGGTCTCCCATGGGGTGCAGGGCCCAAGCACTTGGGCCGTCCTCCATTGCACTCCCTGGCCACAGCAGAGAGCTGGCCTGGAAGAGGGGCAACCGGGACAGAATCCGGCGCCATGACCAGGACTAGAACCCGGTGTGCTGGCGCCGCAAGGCGGAGGATTAGCCTAGTGAGCCACGGCGCCGGCCATAAAATAATCTTAAAAAAGTATATCTGCAACAAAACCAATGAAGGCGGTTCTTTTTACTTATTTTTGTTATTATTGTTTTTAATATAAGCTGCCACATATAAGAGAGAACGTGTGATACTTGTCTTCCTATTTCTTAGTTCACCCAACATGATGTCCTCTAGTTGGAACCATTTTGATGATAATGACTGAATTTCATCCTTTTTATAGTGGACTAATATTCCATTTTTATAATATAAATTAATTCTATATTTTGTCCTTTAAAAGAGACATATGTATACAAAAACAACTTTCAAAGAATACCAAAAGTGGTAAAATGAAAATAAAAGCTTTCCAGCCTACTATGAAAATGCTGTTTCCATTCTCCACAGCAACCGAAGTTCAATAATTTTGCATTTATTCTAAATTCTTTTGCAGTTATCACTATATATCAATACATACAGCAAATAAACAATATTATTTATTACTGAACCAATAATCAAAAATAACAGTACATATGTGTTCCCAATTCTTCAGAGTCCCTGTTGACTCTCCACTATGAAATATGGGGAATTATGCCTTAAAATTTATTAACTTTATTTTTTTTTAGTAAATATAAATTTCCAAAGTACGGTTTATGAATTATAATGGCTTTCCCCCCCCATAACTTCCCTCTCACTCACACCCCTCCCATCTCCCACTCCCTCTCCCATTCCATTCATTCACATCAAGATTCATTTTCAATTATCTTCATATACAGAATATCAGTTTAGTATATATTAAGTAAAGATTTCATCAGTTTGCACCCACACAGAACATAAAGTGTAAAATACTGTTTCAGTACTAGTTATAGCATTACTTCACATCGGACAACACATTAAGGACAGATATAACTTTAAATATTTTTGGTCTTACTAATTGTGCTTTTGAAAATCCAAGAAATTATTCTCTTTCCCTATCTCACAATGATATCTTCCTACATCTTGTTCTATTAATTTTATATTTTTATGTTTCATGTTTTAGGTGTTTCACATTGAGTTGAGTTGGGGAGATGTTGGCTAGAGGATAGCATAGTTTTTCCCCATAATTTTTCATTGTCATCTACAGAGTATTTGTCTTTATACTGGCACAGTTCCATTGATATATGTGTATGAGTGTATACATGGATAGGGACATGTATTTGGGTCTGTCTCTGAACTAATCTATTCAGTTACACTTTTCATTGCTGTGTATTTGTGTGTATCTTAATATTTAGAAAGGGCAAAGGTCACTTTCAACACTGAATTAGCTAATAAGAATTATTTATTGAACTATTCAAACATAGCAGCTTGAACTTTCATTGAGAGAGCATTGATTTTGTGGATCAATTGGCTGAAAACTGACACCTTGTCATCCTAAGACTGAAGTAGATTTTTCTTTATATAATTCAGTAAAGTTTAAAAATTTTCTCTGAATATCTGGATCTGGTATTTTCAAGTTTCATTCCTGTTTTATAATTTTGTGGCTACTGTCACTAAGATCCTTTGTTTCCTAATTGGTGGTTGCTCTTACAAAATAGTTGTAACTTAATTGTCTGTTGACATTTTGTTAGCTCACTGAAATATCTTATTAATTTTAATGTTTAATTTCATTTTGATAAAATGAAAATGTTGCTTCATTCTATCCAATTCTTATTCCTTTTTTATTCTTTAGGGAGTAGAGGCTAGGACTTACTAATTTAAAACTTAATGGTAATAGTAAGGAAGATTTGACTTAAGTTCTATTAAAAGACAAGTTTATCCGTTTAGTATGATGATTATTGCAGGTGTTGGTAAAAAATATTTAGTTTTTTTTAAAAAAAAAAAAAAACATCACTTGAAGGCTGAGAGACCCTCCCTCCGTTAGTTCACTATTCAAATATCCACAAAGGTCGAGGCTGGGCCAGGCCAGAGCAGGGAGCCAGGAACTCAACCCTGGCTTCACACAAGGGGAGTGGACACCCCAGGACCCTCCGGGGTCAGGAGTCAGAGCCAGGAATCAGACTTGGTGCTTGGATGTAGGGCACGTTGTCTAAACCGGGAGGCCGAATGCCCACCCCCTAAAACACTTCTCAATCCGAGGAAATTTTGGCCTATTGCTAATTGGTAGGATTTCTAGTTTCAAATTACAAGTGTTAAATGTTCTCAAGGTTTCTTTAAAGGCATTCTCTGTCCTCATTCCCAACATTAAAGCAAGGAACACATCGCTCTTCACTACTCTCTTGTCACTTCACCCACTCACCTTCTGTCGTCTTCATGTCACTTTTGCATTGCAAAGTTACTTACTTATGTTATCTTTGATAACGAACATGGACTCTTTCATGTTTTTGCTTTTGGTTGAGCATTTTTTTGAAAAAAAAAAAAAAGAAGCAATAGCTCATAAAATTATGGTAAAAGTAATATGCTAGAATAAAGTTTGAGGAATCATCAAATATGGAAAATGCATATTATGACAAAACTTTGAACAGATTTCAAAACTTTTTGTACCAGAATCAATTTATCCTTTAATTCTGGTTTTCCACGCTCCTTTCTAAGTCTCAACATCTCACGACTGAATCCTAAGATCGAGGGATGTAATTTCATTGTCACTAACCCCTTCATGCTCAATTGAGGAAGTGAAGACTAAGGTAAAATTATTTCCATTTTTAAACAAAAGAAGCTATTGAAGAAGCAAAGACAGACACATAGGGTGGAGAGAGAGAGAGAGAGCAAGAAAGAGAGAGAGAAAGAGAGAGAGAGAGAGGGACTTATCTTCTCATCTACTGGTTCACCCCTAAATGCCTGTTAGTAGCTAGAAATGGGCCAGGCCAGAACCAAGATCTGGGAACATGATCCGGGTCTCGCACATGAGCAGCAGCGACTTAATGTCTTGAGCCATCACTGCTGCCCCCCAAGGTCTGCACTAGCAGGAGACTGGAGTCAGGAGCCAGCGCCAAACCTAATGCAGGTATTGCGATGCTGGACACAGGCATCTTAACCACTAAGTTAAACACCTCTCCTGGAAAAAGTATTTCTACTTTCTATTTAATAAATTCTGCCTTTTAGATTTCTTCATGTTCATACAATGCTTTTTGAAATATGCTTTGATTTCCTTGATTTTTAAATTGTATTCTTCACTTCTTTTTGACAGACATAAAGCATTCTTAATAAACAGTAATATCTTTCACATCATAATTGTTACTGATGTGCTTAATGTAATCCATATTTCCCTTGAAAGAATTGAAATATTAGCTCTATTTTGTTGTTATGCAACATATGCATATTTCAAAGTATGTTGTAAATGAGAAATAAAATTTTTATTTTTCAATTAAAATAAATTTAAAAAAATCTCTTTAAATATTCCTATTCCAGTCTTAATCCGAACAGAATTGTCTTTGCAGCTCAGTTGTCATTCTGCTGTGTTCTATCTTACACTCCTATTCTTTGGATTACTTGGGTTTTTCTTTCTTAGACTGACTTTTTTTTTAATGCAATGTATCTTGAATAACATTCACAAGTAAAACGTTCCTCTTTCTTGCATGCTTGAAATTGTTTTTGCTTTGTTTTTACAATCTTGTTGACAATTTGATTGGGTTTACATTTCTAGGCCCTAAACCTAGAAAAACAATGTTTCCTCAGATCTTAGGAGGAATTACTGCATGTGTTCCAGAATTTTGCATTGCTAAGAAAGTCTGGCACAGTATTCTTGGTGCCATTCCTTTGTAGAAAAGACTCCCATGCTATTTAGCATTTGTATTCATTTTATGAAACAGGATGATATTCATAGCAAAATAAACTCCACTGACATTCTGTTGGAGAAAATATTCCACAAGATTTAGGACTGATAGAGACAAGAGGCTGTCGTAACTTCAGTCATGGCAAGACTGGGAAGGTGTAGTTATCTGATAAAATAATAGAAATGTGCTTGCGAGCTGGGTCCTTAGAAAGTGCAGGAATATAATTTATTTAGCAATCATTGCCTAGCAGTTACAAGAACACTCCTCTTGCCCTTACAACAGTCTATGACGTAAGAGATGAGGCACAGTGAGGTTAAATAAGTTGCCTTGGGTCACGTTGCCAGCAAATGGCAGAACCAGGATCTGAGCCAAGGAATGCCTCACTCTGGAGTTCATGCTTTTGCCCTTTAGATGATTACACCTCCCTGGGAATGGATTCCAGTCCACATGGGGACAAACACTGCAGGTATCTCCACCCCTGCTCAGCACACAGGTTGTAGTAGCTTCCTCTGCCATCGTCACTGTTTGTTTCTCTGAATAACGTTCAGTGCTTTTCTGCCCTGTATCGGTCTCTTCTTGGCGCATTGCTGTGACAGACTTTCCGCAGGGCTTTTCTTTTTACATTTATATACATTCACTTCCGTTTGTATAAACGTGGGTTATATTATTTCGAAACAGGTAGCTTATACCATAATAAAAAAATGGGAAAGAAAGATCACTATTTGTTCGTTGTTCACGTTTACTGAACAATGCTAAACTAACATTGTTATTCATTTTTTGTTCATGGTAAACTAACACAAAATAAGGTAAAATGAAGCAAAAAGAAAACCATGTTGGACCAAGAAAAATTTGTATATGTAGCAAAATATTATATACCAGGAACTGTGGCTCTTTTGGGGCACTGTAAAAATTGCGACTATTTTGTGCATTCTTTTTTCCCTGTATATCCTTAAATAACCATTTGATATACTCAGCTGTTCAGAACACATGGGTGTACCTCTGAGCTTTACTGAAGTGGCTCATTTGGCTGTTCTCTTGCAGAAAATGACAAAAGTGGTGTTCAAGAGACTACCAAATTCCAAGTCATGAGCTAATGAGACAGTTGACCTGGGCAGGCGTACTTGTGCCTTGGTTCAGTATCTTATGCCCTGTGGAAAGAGCACTGATCTCGTGCCTGTGGTCGCTTATCATGCAGGATGACAAATCCAGCTCAAGTAGGAGATGCACCTGGTTAAACAGTTTTTGAACTTTCTCGTAGTCCTGACACTTTTGAAGATCTGGGGAAATCTGTGGATCTCCTCCCCAGGAAACTGCAGATAATTACACACGGAGTTATCATGTAGTGTTTCAGAAAGTTCCACACCCCCCTCGAAGGAACCCATGCACCCCCAACCATCCATACAGGTTCCATGGCTAACTGGGGTGTAGAGACCCCTTCATGTCCCACACCTGCCTTCCCACGTTGTTCTGCATGGACAACAGCATTAGCATCCCTTGGGTCCCGCTTTTCATGATGATCTCATTTACATAAATTTTTCAAAAATGTAATTTTAATTAAATAGTATTTTGGATGTGTACAACAAGTGGAGGGGGCAGAAGAAGGGATTTGAGGCTATGGAGAGAGCAGAAAGAAAGATGGGAAGAAGTTCTCCTGAGCAGCTTCCTCCCCTGCCCCAGAGAACCCTCTCTCGAGGAACCCAACGCAGTGATATTGGACACAGACAGGCTGTCTCAGGACGGGGCGACACAGCCTCAGGGACAAAGGCTATGCCTTTTCCTCCTGAGCCGCAGCAAACTGTAAATGCAGCACACCTTATATGGAAGTACCCTCCCTTGCCCACTGGGAGCCACGTACATCACAAACCACTTCCAAATATTTGTCTCTTTTTGATCCTGTGAATCTTTTCTTCCTGAATTCAGCTCACATCCATTTTCTTCAGTTTCCCTAAGTGTGAGATGAAAAGTATCTTGGAAAGCAGTCATGTGCCTTGTAATAAAAAGAATCTTTAATTTTTTTATGTCCAAGTCTTAATCTTTTTCAGTACACCTTACCTTTCTAGGGAAGGGACAGCAGGAAACAGAGGAATGGGTCCGTGGGAATTTGCTCAAGGAATTCAGCTGGAATAAATCTTCTGTTTGCAATTTGGTGCTCTTCTGAAAACATGAGTTTCCAGAACACTGTTTTAAAAATAATGTTGGGGGGGGGGGCTGCCTGTGACAGTGGCATCCCATATCAGGGCACCGATTTGAGCCTTGGCTGGTTTGCTTTGAATCCAGCTCCCCTCTAACACACCTGGGAAAGCGGCAGCAGATGGCCCAAGGACTTGGCTCCCTGTCACTCATCCATGGTGTTCAAGGCTCCAGGCTTCAGGCTGACCCAGCCTTGAATGTCGCAGCCATTTGGGGAGTGAACCAGTGATTGCAAGATCTCTTTGTCACGCTGTCTTTCAAAGAAATACATAAGTAAACATTTTTTAAAAATTTAAAAATATTGGTGTATGTACGTAACTGCTGTAACACAAACAATCTTAGGTGACTGATCCAAAGTTGCAGCTTTCTTTTGTGACATCAGTCTTCATTCTCCTGCCACCCTGGCCTGTTTGCAGGTGCAGGCCCTTTCATGGTGTAGGAGAGTGTCTGCACTGTGTGTGTTTTAATGAGCACTTGCTTGCCCATGCCCTATGAAGCAGGGGGGGAGGAAGCTTTTGCTTTTCCAAGCAAACATCCATTACAACACGACCACAGCAAACACATGGCATGCAAGTCCCAGAACAGGAAAATTCGTCATCTTCATTATTTCTCACTGCCAAGGGGAGCCCAGCTTAATAGCATGTCACTTGCTGGCCCAGCAATAAACACAGCACCGAGCCAGAGGTGGGCACAGCTAATTGTATTTATGTCGGATGTTGAGAATAATCAATATGCCCTCGCTTTATTATTTATGTCTAGCTCAGTGGATAGACACCTGACGCTCAATATTTTTCTTAGCTTGTTTTATTGTTGTAGCTCCGGGAACCCTGTGCAAACACCTTTTCAAAGAAGAGGAACAGCATCTCTCAATGACTGTAGTGTTGAGCTGCACGCAAGTGCAGAGGGCTGGATAACGATGGATCTTCTGCAGTAAGCATTTCCCTTTTCTTCTTACTATAACCCTCCGTTCCAAGGCCATGGTCATGGTTGGGAAGCTGGGGGTCAGATTACTATTTTATGTTTCCAGAGTTGAAACATTCCCCACCCCTGGGTTTTTATCCTCAGGTTCCTCGGTAAGGAATGGTTATTTCATCTTCTCCATGAGAATTTTATGGAAAGGGAAATGGCCTTGTCCTCTGAGATTCTGAGGCAGAAACTGTCCAGGTTTAGGATGGAGGCCATGCCTACTACAGAGATCTCTGCACCTGCTCTGAGTGGTGGGCTGGATCGGCTCCCTGGTGATGGTCAGCTCTGCCCCCTGCCTTTGGTTTCCTTGGCACTGGTTGCCAGTGTGGTTACCCTCAGGGAATCCTGTCACCTACACTTTCTTTTTTTTTTTGACAGGCAGAGTGGACAGTGAGAGAGAGAGACAGAGAGAAAGGTCTCCCTTTGCCGTTGGTTCACCCTCCAATGGCTGCAGGCCGGCCCTCTGTGGCCGGCACACTGTGCTGATCTGAAGTCAGGAGCCAGGTGCTTCTCCTGGTCTCCCATGGGGTGCAGGACCCAAGCACCTGGGCCATCCTCCACTGCACTCCCTGGCCATAGCAGAGAGCTGGCCTGGAAGAGGGGCAACCGGGACAGAATCCGGCGCCCGACCGGGACTAGAACCCGGTGTGCCAGCACCGCAAGGCGGAGGATTAGCCTAGTGAGCCGCGGCGCTGGCCCACCTACACTTTTGAATGGAGGTGTTTCCCACTGGTCCTGGCACTGCCTGGGCCAGTGGTGTTTCTCTTTGGATTCTAGGTATTTTTGTGGCAGCCAGCATAGCTTCTGGTATTTTCTTCTGTTCATAGCTCAAATTTACTAAGGAGTTGCCCAATTCAGTGTCGCCCTCTGTACAGTGCTCGGGAGCAAATGATGCAACAGGAAGAATGTGTTCCCAACTTTTGGCTTTGGAGAATGGACAGATGTACAGGGAGGATTGACCATGTCAAGGTAGACAATGGACAAAGAAGAGCAGATTTGGTGGCGGCAGGGTTTGTGAATAATGTAGCTACTGCTGGACATTTTATTTTTTTAAAAAAGATTTATTTATTTGAAAGTCAGTGTTATACACACACACACACACACACACACACACAGAGAGAGAGAGAGAGAGGTCTTCCATCCCCTGGTTCATTCCCCAACTGGCTGCAATGGCCAGAGCTGCACCGATCCAAAGCCAGGAGCCAGGAGCTTCTTCCAGATCTTCCACGCAGGTGCAGGGGCCCAAGGACTTGGGCCATCCTCTTCTGCTTTCCCAGGCCATAGTGGGGAGCTGGATCGGAAGTGGAGCAGTCGGGACTTGAATGGCTCCCATATGGGATGCTGGCACTGCAGGCGGCAGCTTTACCCCTATGCCACATCGCCAGCCCCTGGATATTGTATTTTGAACTGGATTTTGGAGCCACTCTTTGCAAAGAATCTGCTGATTTCCCCACCAGCAACAAGAGCCCGTGCAGCTCACCTTGCTGCAATGTCACGCCACAGTTACAGGGATTCCTGTCTACTCTGTCTTAGCTCAAGGAGTCCTAATGAGACTGACAGGGATGCTGTCCCACACCCAAATCCAGATTACAGGATGTGAGAACTCAGGGTGGATTCCTAGCACAAGGGGTGCACAGAGGCTACATTTGGAGGATACCCAGCCCCTCCACCTGTCACAACACAGCCGACACCCTCATCCTAGCCTGTGCCCTCTATACTCACCTTGCACAGTACCTTCCACCAGCCTTGTGACATAAAACCTGAATCAGGCTTCAATTTCCTGCCCCTTCATTGCATAGTCTTTGCTCCACACTGGTGTCTATGAATGCATTCTATCCTCTCACAAGCTCTGTAGGTCTCGGGAGGAATGACAGGGAGAACTTTGTCTCAGAGCATAAGCAATTGTCGCAGGCCTTCATGACAACGCAAGCTCCTCTTTGCTGAGCACCTGTCAGCTGCTGGCCACTCTTCTAGCTGCGTGCATTTCATTAGGTCCTCACAGCCGTGCTGGGGGAGGGGCATGCCTGACGCACCTGTGTTACAGAGGAGGAAACCAAAGCCAGTTGGGGAAGCCTCTTGCTCAAGGTCTCCCCAGAGATCAGTGGCCTTGGACACTGGCAGCCTGGCTGTGGCTCCCATCACCCTGCACAGAAGGAACAAGAGCTGAGATCATGGCATGTGGGATTCGGAGTCCTTGAGCTTCCTCTTAGGCTCAGGGCACTCCGTGAGCTTGAGGCTCAGGGCACCTGCAAAGCAGCTGCCACCTGCAACCTGTGCAGGTGGTCATGGTGACACGCATGTGGCCCCACACGAATTCTGGCTCACTTCTTGTCACCCACTCTTCGCATTTTCCTTATCTTGTGGATCACTTGCTTCCATTAAAAGCTATCAAGTTAGATCATTGGAGAGACTATAACCAAAAGTATGTGAAATGTGTTCCTGTACTTCGCGTAACTTCCAGCAAACACACGTGATATCAATAGTGTAATGATTGGGGAAGAAACAAAAAACACCTCTGGCATATGTAACTGAGGTGGCTTCTTGGACATTTAAATCAATTAAGTTCTTTTAAAATAATTAGTTAGTACTTTGTGGCACTTGCGATTTTTGACCTAAGTTAACATTTGTATTGATTTTATGCTTCTTTTTTCACTCCAGATTCCGTAATACAATTGCTTATCAAGATTTTAATTAGTCTCAACTAAGGTGGTGGCTTTATGTAATTGCAGTCTCCTCATTGCTTATTCCATCTCTCTAACTTGCAATCAGGATGTCCCGCTGGGTTTTGCTAAGGTCTGGGATGCTGCAAGTCCAGTTTCTTTGCTGGCTGCTGGGAAGTGGCATGTGTGTGTGTGTGATGTACGATTTTTTTCCAAAGATTTATTTATTTACTTGAAAGTCAGAGTTACACCTAGAGAGGAGAGGAAGAGAAACAGAGGTCTTCCATTCACTGGTTCACTCCCCAGATGACTGCAATGGCCCAGGCTGTGAGGATCTGAAGCCAGGAGCCAGGAGCTTCTTCCGGGTCTCCCACTTGGGTGCAGGGGCCCAAGGACTTGGGCCATCTTCTACTGCTTTCCCAGACCATAGCAGAGAGCTAGATCGGAAGTGGAGCAGCCAGGACTAGAACCGGCGCCCATATGGGATGCCGGCTCTGCAGGTGTCATCTTTACCTGCTAGACCACAGCGCTGGCTCCCGTGTGTGATGGTTACTCAGGGGACCTCACAGCACTATAACAGAGCCCTAGAAGCTGAGTATTTTAAAATACTCCCAGGCAGGCCATTGTGGAGAAGGAAGATGAGGGGAGTTGCACCTTGAGTGCTGGAATGAAGGAATCCTGTTATCTTCTTAGAGGACCCAACTCTACTCGCTACTGGGGCCTTGAAACACACTTTCATTTTTTTAAAGTGTATTTATTTTCATCTGATTGAAAGGCACATGGTGGGGGTGGATGAGAGAGAGAGAGAGAGAGCGAGCAAGAGAAAGAGAGAGCAGGAGAGATCTCTCATCTTCTGGTTTACTCTCTAAATGTCCACAGCAGGCCCAGGCTGAAGTCAGGAGCCAGGAACTCTATCCCAGTCTTCCAGGTGGGTGGTCTGGGCCCAAGCACCTGGGTCATCATCTGGAATGCATTGGTTAGAAGCTGGGTTGGGAGCCAAGCAGCCAACACTGGAATGGGCACTCACTGTGGGATGCAGGTTTCCCAAGCAGTAGCTTAGTCTCCTGTACCATGATACGCATCCCTATTTTCTACTTTCTTGTAATTATTTCCCCCCTAAGTGCTATTACCTGTGATTTCTTGTACACCAGCCTTGGCCAGGAGCACCTCAGTACATCAGGATTTTTCAGACATTTAAAATGGCAACTTAGCTCACATACAAAGTTGCGGGACAAAAAGGCACATAGCAAGTATTTGTTTATTTATTTATTTCAAAGTCAGAGTTACACAGAGAGAGGAGAGGAAGAGAGACAGAGGTCTTCCATCTGCTGATTCAGTCCCTAGATGGCTGCAATGGCCTGGGCTGTGCGGATCTGAAGCCAGGAACCAGGAGCTTCTTTCGGGTCTCCCATGCGGATGTAGGGGCCCAAGGTCGTGGGCCATCTTCTACTGCTTTCCCAGGCCATAGCAGGGAGCTGGATCGGAAGTGGAGCAGCCGGGACTAGAACTGGCACCCATATGTGATGCCGGTGCTTCAGGCCAGGGCAATAACCCACAGTGCAACAGTGCTGGCCCCAGCAAGTTTTTGAATATATATATGTAAGAGGGAGAGAGAGAGAGAGAGAGAGAGAGCGAGCGCTCCAATTCCCTGGTTTATTTCCAAAGTGTCTGCCACAGTTCCCAGCTGGAGCCAAAGCGGGGAGCCAGGAACTCAATCCAGGTCTCCCACATAGGTGGCAGGGACCCAAATACTTGAGCCGCCTCCTAGAGTCTGCATCAGCAGGAAGTTGCATCTAAAGTGGAGCCCGGACTTGAACTGAAGTTCATTATCTAATAGGGAGAACTATGTCTTTTCTGCCATAGTATTTGCTGTTGGGTGCTGGCTACATAAGGGGGTTCACTACATCACAGTTCATTAGTCAGTCACCTGTAATTTCTGTGCACTAATGCTATACAAACTGTCTCCAACTGAAAATGGCTCCGTTTAGGATTTTTTTTTTTACTTTATGCTGGTGAGAAATTATTTTTGCTTCTTGTTGTTAAAGAAATGAAGAGTCACCCAGCATCAACTTGTCGCCTTCAGATGTGTTGACTGGGAACGGACAAGATGAATGCAGGGCCCCATACAATAGAACATCTGAAAAGTCCGCTGCCTCGCAGAGCTGCTGAAGAACTTTCTTTCTCTTGTCAATTCTGCTCCACCGACCCAGGGTCCTGCCCCACTGCCTCCAGACGCTCAGAATGGTTCAGTTCAAACCAGCCCAAATTCTCACCCATTCAACCCAGGATTTTCTCTTCAAGTTACAACTTGAATTTGCAACCTTTCAAAGGCAGTCAAAGTACCAGTGAGAACGTGTGCTTTATAGCCATAATCTTTTTCTAGGGAGCTTGTTCCAAAATCAAAGGGAAATGTCTTAAAAAAGCCTTTGAGATTCCTATCGCTGCTTGCAAGACGTAACGATGAAGTTCACTTAAGCTGAGCAGGTTATGCTCTTTCAAGTTTTATCCGAGGAATGTTTCATTTTTTTAATGAAAACCCATGGATTTGGGCAGAGAGTGGCTGGATTTCTGAGCTATTATTGAAAGAGAAAGGAATAAAAGTAGAAGCTAGAGAGCTGCCTTCAGTGGATGTTTGATAAAAAAAGGTACACTTAAAAACTATAGGAGTTGGCCGGCACCGTAGCTCACTAGGCTAATCCTCCACCTTGTGGCGCCGGCACACCAGGTTCTAGTCCCGGTCGGGGCGCCAGATTCTGTCCCGGCTGCTCCTCTTCCTGTCCAGCTCTCTGCTGTGGCCCGGGGAGTACAGTGGAGGATGGCCCAGGTCCTTGGGCCCTGCACCCGCATGGGAGACCAGGAGAAGCACCTGGCTCCTGGCTTCGGATCAGCGCGATGCGCCAGCCACAGCGGCCATTGGAGGGTGAACCAACGGCAAAAGGAAGACCTTTCTCTTTGTCTCTCTCTCTCTCTCTCACTATCCACTCTGCCTGTCAAAAAAAAAAAAAAAAAAAAAAAAAAAGATAGGAGAAAGATAGGAGTCTTGATATTCAAAGAAATAAACATTATAATCTCAACAGACCCAAGATAAGAAATAGGTTTGTGTGAAGTTAAGTTGCAAGTGAGAAAACCATAATAGAAATTGATTCTTTTGATCTTTTGCTCTTTTCTTCCCTTCTTTCCTATCTCTTCTCATTCTATTTTTCCCCCTCTGTTTCCCCTTTTCTTTCCCTTTCCAAAAAACACTATTGCAATTTTGGAACTCTCATGTGAGTTCTTAGCTAAGATGAGTTCATGAACTATTTGCTAGCTCTGCGCTGTCTGATGGGATCTGTGTTGCTTTAACAAGTAAGTTGGGGCTGTTTCCTGAGGCAGTGAAAGTGCAAGATGGGCTGGCAAGGTCCAGGCCATCCCCACGCTGCTGAAGCTGCCTGGGAGAACAGGTGCTTTGGAGCCTGTGGTGGTCTTTTTTGGGTATTGCCTTGGACTTAACTGTCCTGATTTGTATAAAACTCTGATGTTCCTCCTAACCTCCACTTCCATCAAAGCACATTATAAACAGTAAATTCCTTGCCTGTTGATCCTGGTATAAGGGTGTTTAGAATTGAGCCTGGAGTTTGAAGTTTCCCTGTTTGGGGGATTTTCTGCATGAATGGAGAAGTGTAGGGAAGACCACAGGATTCTTTGCAATGTCTGAAGGGTATCATTGTCTAATCTCTTCAGAGGAAACAGGGATGCTTGCTAGGAGCTGTGGTGATAGGGTGTGGGCCTTGTGCAGTGACCTTGGAAGTCTGGGTAAGCAGAGACCCCTGTGAGTGAGCTCAGCTGTAAGCAGGGAGTATGATTGATGCTTCCCTCCCCATAGTTCTCAAGGAGCACATGAAAGACTTATCTTGGTTCTGCTGCACCAGCTCACACTATGTTATTATGATCAGAAGGGTGAGTCCCATGACCTTGACCTCATCTTGGATTATAAGTCCTGGGGCAGGTGTTTGGAGTACTGGTTAAGATGCAGCTTGGGATGCCTGCATCCCACATTGCAGTGCAGGAGTTCAAGTCCCATCTCCTCTCCCGATCCATAGTCCTGGATACACAGTAGGAGGCAGCAAGTGGTGGCTCAAGTAGCTGGGTTCCTACCACCTACAAGGGAGAACTGGACTCAGTCTGACATGGCCCTGGCTGTTGTAAGCATTTGGTAAGTGAACCAGAGGATGGGAAATCTGTCTCTCTGCCTCTCACATAAGATGAAAATAAATTTTAAAAACTTTAAGTAAACAAATCCACTGATGCCTAAGGAAAGAACATGGGTTGAGCTAATGATGCTGCGTATTCCTGCCATCTGGATGTCAGTGTGCTCTGCTCTGATGCACATTCTACTTATGTGTGTGCCTCGTCTCCTTCCATTCTTTGTTCAAACATCACCTTCATCGCAGGGTCTATGTTATCTCATTTAGAATTCATTCCTTCATCCTACCCCATCCTGATTCTGCTCCTGCCCTATATTCTACTTGATTTTGTATGACATTTATCATCTTTCTAATAAATATTCTTTTTTTACTTATTTGAAAGACATAGTTACAGAGAGAGGGAGACACACCTACACACACACACACACACACACAGAGAGAGAGAGAGAGAGAGAGAGATATCTTCCATCCACTTGTTCATTCCTCCAAATGGCAGCAATAGCAAGGGCAAGGCCAGACTGAAGCCAGGAGTCAGGAGCTTCTTCTGGGCCTCCTATACAGGTGCAGGGGCTCAAATATTTGGGCCATCTTCCACTACTTTCCAAGGCTCATCAGCAGGGAGCTGGATCAGAAGTAGAACAGCCACAAAAGTTTAACAGATTTCAGGTAATGAAAAAAAGAATGTAAGTTCATTAAATTGTTCCCCTGGTGTGAAAAAAAAGCTTTTGTGAGTATTCAGAGCTGAAGGCTTCCTGTGGGGCAGGTTCAGCACCACCCTCTAAAACACTGTCTTTCTCTGGGTCCACAGGCTCACTGTTGTTTAAAACCCGGAAGATATATACCTTTATAGGCATGAATCTGAAAGTTCAGGCTCTTACAGTAATGAGCAGAAAGAGCTGACCGCTGTGGAGGAAAGAGCCATCTATTTTCTCAGTGTCTAATCTTGGGATTGTCATGCTTCTTATCTCATTGTCCAACGCTGACTTTTGCATGATTATTCTAGTACAGTCAAGGCACTACTTTGTTTCAGTGAAATCTATATTGATTTTTTTTCCTGCCAGAGAATGATTAAAAGTGTGTCAGTACATTTTAGTCTTTGGACATCAAGACAGTTTCTACATTGCCAAGAAAATGTCCATTTTCCTGTATCGTCTGTAACCAGCGTAGTCAAATGTGTTTGGTAACAACTGGGGAATCACTAGGAATTTTCTATCTAACTCTCCATCCCCTCTTTCTCTACTCCTTCATTCTTCGTGTGAAAGCATTCTCTTAATTTTCTGGCTAATTGAAGGCCTGCAAGTTATGCAGCTCAGGATAATTTGTCCAACAGCTGAGTTTTGAGATAATCTTCTAAATGCATATTATTGTCAATTAGCAACAGTTTTTGTTATAAGATCTGGCTTTTCCTCATGCATGACCATGGCAACCTATACAGCAGAAGGATGGCACACGTCTTACTTCCAGCCCTCGCTAGACTGCCTGGGCCCCACCCGTGATGCATCCGAGCTGCACTTCCCAGCTAATGCGCTGCACTGCAAAGGCCACAGGTCTTAGAGGGAGGCAGACATAAGTGAGGATGCCGGTTCTGCCACTAGAGAACAAGGAGCTCATAGCAAGGTAACTAGCTGCTCCAAGCCCTGGCATCTTGAGATGTCTCGAGATTCAGGCAGAGCAAAAGTGGTGATACTTGCTGCATCTCTTTGTTGTTCCCATACCATTAACATTCAAGTTCTATCACAATCTGGCCGTAAACTTTACATACATTTAAACAAAATCATCTCTCCTTACACTCACTGTCTATCCTTTGCATCTTTTGGGAGAAGTTTGAATCAATTTGCTTAAAAAGTTTTGTGCTACAAAATTTACTTTTGTGTGTGTGTGGCATGCAGCTCCATGAAATTCTAGAATGTAGAAATTTGTGTAGCTACAGTTAAAATTTCTTCAGCCAATCAGACTGATGCTTTGTAGCCAAAGTCTTCCTCTACTTCATTCTCCATCAACCACTGATCTGTTGTTAGTTTCTACGGTTGTGTCATTTTGAGAATGTCATATATAAATGAAGTCATTATATGTTATCCATGTTTTTGGGATAGTTTGTTCCTTTTTATTGTCTGTTATGTAGATCTAAGCTCATCCTTTCCATTTCAGGGACATTTTGAGTCACCACCTGAGTTTGTGTCGTATCAACGGAACAGGCTCTTTTCTTTTTTTCCTTTTAGGCATTTGTCTACTATGGCTCTAAGTCCAGGAAAGCATGCCTTTGCCATAATGTTCATTGTTCCTTTTTAAAATATTTTTCCTAGGGGTTTGTGCTGTGACACAGTGGGTTAAAGCCCTGGCTTGCAGCACCAGCATCCCATATAGGCACCTGTTTGAGTCCCGGCTGCTCCACTTCCAATCCAGCCCCCTGCTAAAGTGCTTGGGAAAGAGTGGAAGAAGGCCCAGGTACTTGGGCCTCTGCACCTGTGTGGGAGACCCAGAAGAAGCTCCTGGCTCCTGGCTTCAAATTGGCTCAACTCTGACCAGTTTGCAGCCATTTGGGGAGTGAACCAGTGGATGGAAGACCTCTCTCTGTTTATATCTCTCTGTAACTCTGCCTTTCAAATAAATAAAATAATATTTACATTTTTTCCTTTTCCTATCTTTAATTTGCATTATATGCAAAAGCTTACTGCTTCATTAAAGTTCAAAAATGAACAGGCAAAAAAAAGACAATAGTTCAGCAGGATTATAGGCAAGAGCTTTAAACAATAATCAAAAGAAAAAATGACAATTTCACTCATATATAGCAAATTTTAAAATAATCACAGATCACTAAAGCTATAGTAGTGTATAATTCTTAGAAATTGAAAAGGTATAGGTTGGCCCCGCGGCTCACTAGGCTAATCCTCCGCCTTGCAGCGCCGGCACACCGGGTTCTAGTCCCGGTCGGGGCACTGGATTCTGTCCCGGTTGCCCCTCTTCCAGGCCAGCTCTCTGCTGTGGCCAGGGAAGTGCAGTGGAGGATGGCCCAAGTGCTTGGGCCCTGCACCCCATGGGAGACCAGGGTAAGTACCTGGCTCCTGCCATTGGATCAACGCGGTGCGGCCAGCCGTGGCGGCCATTGGAGGGTGAACCAACGGCAAAGGAAGACCTTTATCTCTGTCTATCTTTCTCACTGTCCACTCTGCCTGTCAAAAAAAAAAAAAAAAGGTATAAAACAAAGTTTTACAAAACTATATTTGCAATGATACTAGAACATACCAATCTCCTTCCTCCCTCCCTCTCCCCCTCCCTCCCTCCCTCTCCCTCTCCCTCCCTCCCTCCTTCCTTCCTTCCTTCCTTACCTCTTAAATTTTAACCACTGTTCTTTTTCTGAACTGTCCCAATTAAAATTGTCCACTCTCCTTTTCCTTCTTTGCTCATAACTCCACTGTATAATTTAGTTTTTTTTTTTTAAATGATTTATTTATTTGAAAGGCACCGTTATGAGGTTGGGGGTGGAGGGAGAGATCTTCCAACCATTGATTCACTCTCCAAATTGCCACCATTGCCAGGGCTGGTTGGGCCGGACTGAAGCCAGGAGCCAGGAGCCTCTTTTGGACCTCTTACGTGGCTGCAGGGCCCAAGGACATGGACCATCTTCTGCTGCTTTCCCAGGTGCATTAGCAGGGAGCTGGATGGGAACTGGAGCTGCTGGGATTCAATGCTGGGATGTTGGCATTGAAGATGGTGTCTTTATCCGCTATGTCACAGCTGCAGCCCCAGCATGATCTAGTTTTAAATGTGACTACTGCTCTCAGGATACTATAAATTCCTTGAGGTATGCGTGTATGAGGCACACAGTATAGAGGTCAGAAGACTTCCCATGCAAATTGAATTGGACTGAGTTGAATCAGATTGTGAATGGGTTTGCATCATTATAATTGTGAAGTAGCTGGAGCTCTTTTTCGGCTCTCTAACTTGCGTATCTGCACCCATTTCCCTGACTTTCCCAACAATATCTAGTCTGTACTGTGAACTCTTATTTTCCCTACTATATCACTGCACTGAGTTATAAATGACTGATAGCTTAAAGTTACCCTGGATTGTTCACAACCTTAAGGAGACAAAAGTCCTCAGGTACAGGAAAGTGGCGTTGCATGAATCACTCGGATTGTTATAGAAGAATTCACGGAAAGGAAATGGCCCTTGAGCATCGTTGAGACCACACTATATGAGTTTTCCTACATCCCCTTCATTCAGGTCCAGGCTTACGGGTGCCTTACTTTATGGTCTTAAACTACATTTCAGAATCCTGGCAGATTCTGCAGAGGTCTCATTGTAGCAAACTGTTGCCATTTTCAGGAACTGTGGCCCAAGTGCCATAGTGGACAGGTTCCCATCAGTGCTGCTTGAGGAATTCCTGGTCCTCTGATTCTTAGTTTTCTGTAGTGCCCACAGTGCTGCAGATCTCAGAAGTGCTGGGTGTTGTGAGGACACAGAGCAGCATTCGCCCAGCTCTGACACGGGCAGGCACTGAGCTAAAAGGAGATCCACCTACTGTGTGCTCACAGTAAATCTTAGAGGACAATCTAAGTGCTTCTACTTTACAGATGAAGAGACAGGTGTTGAGAGAAGGTAGTTCTCACTGCCAATAGGTCCAGCAGAAGGCTTTGAATCTTGTTCTGTCTGACTACAAAATTGTAACCCTTCCTTTGGAAGGTCCTAGTAGAGCTGGTCTGGTTTTTTTTTCCAATATTGAATATGTGGAAAATGACCAAAATCTGGTCTACAGCACAGAACTATTCTCTTTATGGAGATTTCACAACAACGTGTGGGAGTGGTGAGTCTGGCAGGGGCGCTTTCTCACCACACCCCTTTTCACATCACCATTCATTCTCCTGTCATCCCCTCACTCAGCTCATTCTCGGAGAAAGGGACCCAAGGAAAACTGGTTTCTAGAGTGCATACAACCTGTCTGATCAACAAACAAAAACTTGAGGGCCTTGAACTTTCTAATGGAATTTAATTGTAGAGGGGCCTGGGATCACCTTTCAAGTCTAAACAGGCATATACTGCCCTGTCTTAAACTTGCATCATTTTTTAAAAAGATTTATTTATTTATTTGAAGGGTGGAGTTAGAGAGAGAGAGAGAAAGAGAGTGAGAGAGCGAGAGTGCACTATCTTCTATCCATTAGTTCACTCTCTAAATGGCTGAAATGGCCAGGGCTGGGCCAAGCGGAAGCCGGGAGCCAGGAGCTTCTTCCAGGTCTCCCATGCGAGTGCAGAGGCCCAAGGACCTGGGCCATCTTCCACTGTTTTCCCAGGCCATAGCAGAGAGCTGGATGAGAACTGGAGCAGTTGGGACATCCAGCACCCATGTGGGATGCTGGCACTGCAGGCTGTGGCTTAACCCACTATGCTACAGAGCTGGCCCTAAACTCTTATTGCAGTGTTCAAAGTCTGCGTAAGTGTTTTCACAGGTAGACTTTTGAGTTCATTCAACATTTCCCTCCAGAAATGCTCAAGCAGACTTCTAGTTACAAGCTTTTTCTTTATCACTATGAGGGCACTTCAACAAGTTCATGGAAATAGGAAATGTATGATGACCTTATTTTGATGCATTTTTAAAAATACATGCACATGCATTTTTTTCACAATATTTATTTTCCATAAACTCTTTGAAACTCTCCCATGCATGATTTCAAATTGCTTCTGCACCAAAATATAATCTTGTATTTTAAGTCCCTTTTCCATGATCATTTGAAGTTCCTTCATATTCTTACAATATAGAAATTACTACTCCATTCTATCCAAATTCTTTTTTAAATATTTATTTATTTATTGAAAGTCAGAGTTACATGCAGAGAGAAGGAGAGGCAGAGAGAAAGAGAGAAAGAGAGAGAGAGAGAGAGAGAGAGAGAGAGAGAGACTAATAGGAGATATTACTAGGGAAGGGTGGTGTGCTGTGGTGTAGTAGGCTAAACCTCTGCCTGCAGCGCCAGCATCCCATATGGGTGACCTTTGTGGTCCTGGCTGCTCCTCTTCCCATCCAGCTCTCTGCTATGGCCTGGGAAAGCAGTGGAAGGTGGCCCAAGTACTTGGGTCCCTACACCTGTGTGGGAGACCTGGAGGAAGCTCCTGGCTCCCGGTTTAGGATTATCTCAACTCTGGCCATTGCATCCCTTTGGGGAATGAGCCAGTGGATGGAAGATGTCTCTCTCTGTCTCTCATTCTGTCTCTCAAATAAATAAATAATCTTAAAAAAAAAAAAAGAGAAGGTGGGGTGAGGGAGTATGTGGGAACTACTTGAAAATTTAAAAGTATTCTGAAATAAAATGTTAAAATTTTGAAATCTCCTACTTAATATAGACACCATCTGTGAGTACCACACAAACTTTGGATTTTTGGTTTTCTATTTAGTATTTCAGTATTGCAATCTGGACAAATATTATTTATGTATTTGAAAGGCAGTGAAACAGAGTGAGAGAGACACTATCCCTTGGTTCATAACTTAAATGCCTGCTACAGCAGGGCCTGGGCCAAGCCTTGCACCAGAAGCTGGGAACTCACTCATTTCACATGTGGGTGGCATGAGCCCAATTACTTGAGCCATCATTTCCTGCCTTCCAGGATCTGCACTGCCAGAAAACTGAGCTCTGGAGCTAGAGGTGGAAGTATTAGGCACCTTAACCACTGGACCCAAAGCCTACCCCCAAAGGGACACATATTTTTAAAAAGGTTTTTGTTGGGGCCGGCACTGTGGCATAGTGGGTAAAGCTGCCGCCTGCAGTGCCAACATTCCAGATAGGTGCTGGTTCCAGTCCCAGCTGCTTCTCTTCCTATCCAGCTCTCTGCTATGGTCTGGGAAAGCAGGAGAAGATGGCCCCAGTCCTTGGGCCCCTGCACCCGTGTGGGAGATCGGGAAGAAGCTCCTGGCTCCTGGTTTTGGATCGGCACAGCTCAGCAGTTGCAGCCAATTGGAGAGTGAGCCAGTGAATGGAAGACCCCCCCCTCCCCTGTATTACCTTCTCTCTCTGTGTAGCTCTTTCAAATAAATAAATAAATCTTTTAAAAAAAGTTTTTGTTAAGTTCAACTTTATTTGATAAAAATGTGCAAGAGTACATAATTGATGAAGCTTCTGATTATCTGACTAGAATTTTGAGTAGATTTTAGCACAGGACCCAGTTCTGGAAAGTAAACTACAAAGGCATGTTCTGCACTTTGGGAGTAATCAGATGACCCAAGTGGAACATGGGGGTGTTGTGTTAGTGAGCTTTTCATAAATATAACAAAATGCCCAAGGCAGGCTAAGTTGTAAAGAAAAGAGGTTTATTTTGTCTCACGGTTTTAGGGGTTCACAGTCCAAGTTCATCAGGCACACCTCAATGGTTCAGTCCTGGTGATGGGTTCTTGTGTCCTGGGCAATGCACAGCCTCACACAGCAAGAGGCAGGGAACAAGCAAGTGTCTGTCTATGCCACCATATAAAGTCTTCAGGATTTGATCATGGAGTCCTACCCTAAGGATCCAAGGCAAGCCAATCACCTCCCAAAGACCCCCATTTCCAAATACCTCAGGAGAACTGAGTTTCCATCCTTAGTACCATTAACATAAGAGTTTGGGAGTGAGCCGGTGCCGTGGCTTACTTTGCTAATCTTCCACCTGCAGCGCCGGTATCCCATATGGGTGCTGGGTTCTAGTCCCAGCTGCTCTTCTTCCAGTTCAGCTCTCTGCTGTGGCCTGGGAAGGCAGTGGAGGATGGCCCAGGTGCTTGGGCCCCTGCACCCACATAGGAGACCAGAAGGAAGAACCTGGCTCCTGGTTTCGGATCAGTGCAGCGCCAGCCGTTGCGGCCAATTGGGGAGCGAACCAACGGAAGAAAGACCTTTCTCTCTGTCATTCTCTCTCACTGTCTATAACTCTACCTGTCAAATAAAAAAAAAAGAGTTTGGGGACCATGTCTATAACTCATGGGCTTTGGGGGGACCTCATATCCAGCCATAGCAGGTATAAAATTTTTCTCCACTTTGAAGTAAACTCACTCATTCATTCGATTACTTGCTGATGCCTGAAACATTATTCTGCTTTTACTATGTCTCAGACCCAGGAAACTCAAAGAGAGAATAGAATCTGGCTTCATCCTTGAGAAACCCCTTAGCCTGGGAATAGAGAAGTGCCAGCTTTATATCTGTTATGTTCCTCACAAAAATGGGAGTGAAATAGTTGCAGGCAATGCTGCTGACTTGGAGCAGCCCAGGAAGTTGTGCAGCCATTGGATGAGGCAAATGTTTTGGCAGTGTGTCCTGGCAAAATGGGCTGCAGCCAGTCGGGAAGCTATTTTTCCTCCAGAGATTGGTCCTGGTTCATTCCTCTGCCTGCCAGAGAGCATGGAATCAGAGGCAGAAGGAAGAGAGGTGT
The DNA here is from genome assembly GCF_964237555.1 of Oryctolagus cuniculus. NCBI lineage: Eukaryota > Metazoa > Chordata > Mammalia > Lagomorpha > Leporidae > Oryctolagus > Oryctolagus cuniculus. The sequence continues at coordinate 101,755,628 of NC_091433.1, read as the reverse complement.
GATCTTCAGGAGTGCTGTTGCTTATAGAATTCTTAGCACATAGAGCACAGAGCCTGGTTCATTACCATCCTAAGTATTTTACTGGTCTCACCGTAATGAGAAGCTGTTAACCAGCAAATCCAGCAGGTCTTGTGCTAGTTTCGATGATATGATTGTTCTTAAGTCAATCACATTTTGTATGGTAGAGAGTACTCGTTTTGCTAACACATGATGCATGTTGATTTTGGAGTCAGCGAGGGTGTTTTTTGTTTTCCTGAATCCGCAGATTAAGGGGCCCGTGCCAGTGTTAGACATGCTTGAGTACGTGAATGCATGGACCTGACTACCTCGCTCCTCCTGAGAACAGTCAGATGAGCCTCACCCTCGCAGAGTGCTCTTCTTCCAGCGTGGCCCTGTACAGACGGGCGTTTGGTTGTATCACAGCAGAAGTTATTTGAGGAAGACAGATGCAAGAGAGCGCAACACACTTCACCTAAGAAAGTTCTGGAAGGGTTACAGGCAAATTGAACTGGGCAGAGGAGGAGCCGTTGTCTTCCAGAGAAAGGGGAATGGCTCAGAGTCTGTCAAGGTGAGGGCTTGGAGCCAGATGGAACCAGAGTGGTATCTGGATTCTGTCACCCACTATCTGACCTTTGTCCAATCATAAACTTCTCAAAGCCTTCTATTTCTTCTCCTTCCAGGCTGGATGTACAGATTAAACAAGGTGATGCATCTAAACTGCTGTTGGGGCAGGCGCTCTGTGCACACTTAAGACGCCACTTGGGACACAGATATGCCGAATCAGGGTGCCTGGATTTGAATAGTGGCCCTGCTTCCGTTCCAGTTTCCTGCTAAAGTACACCATGAGACACAGCAGGCAATGGCTCATGGTCTTGGGTCCCGGTCACCCATGTCAGAGTCTTGGACTGAGTTCTGCACTCAGGGCTTTGAACTGACCTTGCCGTGACTGTTGTGAGCATCTGGAGACTGGATTAGTGGACTGAAGCTTCTCTCTCTCTGTCTCTCTCCCTCTTGTCTGCCTTTCAAATAAATTGAATAATAAAAAGCAATCCTGGCTCACCAGGGTATCAGTAACAAGGACCTGTCACTGTCGGGAAGAGTAAGGTCACATCACAGGCAGGCGGGCAGGTAGCCTGTCCAGAGGCTGGGGACTGTGTTTGGTGGGAGGTGTGCCAGACAGATGAGGTATCAAGAGACGGCCAAGAAGGAGGCAAGGGCCGCTTGAGACCCACATCAGATTCCTCAGTGAGGAGTGTGCCCGGTGCACGCCCCATCACAGGCACAGTGGGAGAAGAGCAGATCTTTAGGAGCAAAACTCAGGAAACTGGGAACTGGAGAAAGTCATGTATTTTTAACAGCTTTGATTTGAGCACAAACAAATAACACGCTCAGCCGAATGCAATCTTATTTATTTGTTAAACAGGCCCAGTAGGACTGCCACTTGGCAGCACATTTTCAGGAGTGAGCTGAAGATTCCTTCCCTGTTTAAAACCCTAAGACTGAATTTCTTCTAAAATACTTGATAATTTGGACTTTGCGTTAATTTCCCTCAATTAGGTCTAATTAGTGTTTCTTCATCGTGCCATATGTAATGTTTGCTGAGCCTGGCAAGGTGATAAATTGCTTTGCTGTACTATTTTGTCCCAAGGCTGTTTGTAAAGGGAAAAAAGTACCCTTTTAATGAAGTAAGGTCCCCTAATAAGGGCAATAATCTAAACAAACCATTAAATAGAGAAGTGTCAGCACAGGCTTAATTGCCGTGTTTTTATTTTACATGTAATGGGCACTGGCTGGCTTATAGAGTTAGTGACTTTAATATAAAATGCATATACCTGACTACAAGCCGTGTACATGTATGTGTACATAAATACACCTCTATCATACGCTATCTGCAGTTTCATGATAATCTCTCAAAACATTGTGGCAGAAATGCCTTAAGTCAATAAGTTGCTTTTACCATGTTTCTGAATAAATAACAATGTATCCTAAACAGAAAGTTTAGAACGTATAATAAAGAGAAGTAGAACAAAATGACCTAGTGATAAATACCAGGTGCTCCTTAATGCTCACAGGGGATCAGGTGCACAGGTACCAAAATCTGCATCTGCTCAGGGCCTTTATAGAAAGTGGAGTGATATTTGTACAGTCTACTCACATCCTGGGTGACTTATGATACCTGATGCAATGTCAACTATGAACACAGTGGTTTTGTGTTGTTTAGGGAATATTGACAAGGAAGAGTCTGTACATGGTCAGTGCAGATGCAATTCTTTTCCTAATAGTATCCATCCATGACTAATTAAATCTCTGGAGGCAGCACCTGCACATTGGAGGCCTACCTGTACAGATATTCCATGAGGGAAAGTGAATTGCTCGCAAGTACTGTTTTTCTAGATTCAGCTGGACAAAGCCTCTGTGTGTCCAGCTGAAGCTGTGAATGTGCAGGCCTGTGTCCACACTGCCTCTGTTCCCACTGACAAGTGATGTGGTCAATGACTTTTAAAAATCATTGTATTAGATTCTGAGTTATTTTACTTTTGGAATTGAAGCATGGAGTGTTTTTGTCCTTTTTAAATAGTTCTAAAGATTTTGAAACCCTCTGGAAGGTAGAATGATGACCATGTCCTAACCCCCAGACTCCATAGATGTGGGAGTTGCCACAATACAGGGATTTGTACGTGAGATTAAGTTAAGGATCTTGCAGTACAGAGATCATCCTGGGTCCAGTGTGTTCACAAGGGCCCTGATAAGGAAGAGGATGAGGCAGGAGTGTCAGCGTGGGAGAGGAGATGTGTGAGTGAGAACAGAGATTGGAGTGACCCAGGACCACAAGCTGAGGAACGTGGGCGACCACTAGCATCTGAGAAAGGCAAGGCACCTGATTTTCCCCTGGATCCCAGAGGACACACAGCCCTGCTGACACCTTCAGAAACAGTTTCGCCCAGTGACACTGATTGTGGACTCTGGGTCTCCAGATGCCTGCTCTTTCAAGCCCCTGAGGCTCGCAATGATTTCTGCAGGAAGCTACGGTGGGAAGCCAGGGAAAGGCTCGGGAGAATGTCCAGGGTTCAATCAGTAAACCACAGGTTTAGAAGCTTAGATGTATCAAGTGTATTGCACTGTATTTAAGAATGCTTGCCGGTGCCGCAGCTCAATAGGCTAATCCTCCGCATGCGGCGCCGGCACACCGGGTTCTAGTCCCGGTCCGGGCACCAGATTCTGTCCCGGTTGCCCCTCTTCCAGGCCAGCTCTCTGCTGTGGCCCGGGAGGGCAGTGGAGGATGGTCCAAGTGCTTGGACCCTGCACCCTGTGGGAGACCAGGAGAAGCACCTGGCTCCTGCCATCGGATCAGCGCGGTGCAACGGCTGCAGCGCGCTAGCTGCGGTGGCCATTGGAGGGTGAACCAACGGCAAAGGAAGACCTTTCTCTCTCTCTCTCTCTGTCTCTCACTGTTCACTCTGCCTGTCAAAAAAAAAAAAAAAAAAAAAAGAAATGCTGAGAAACTGTGAAAGAAATAGGACAGGATTTCAGCACAGATGAAAGACTACAGGATGGAGGTGAACTGAGAATGCTGAGGAAACAGAAGACTTGCAGGGAAGGGAGGGAAGAAGGAAATCTGTTGACCTGGTGGGATTGTGGCACAGTGTGCTGAACCAGCGCTTAGGACGCCTGCATACCATGCTGGAATGCTTGGGATAGAGTCCTACCCCCACTCTGATCTGCTTCCTACTACTGCACCTGGGAGGCAGCAGGTGAAGGTCCAGGTATCGGGGTTCTTGCAACCACAAGGGAGTTCTCATTTCCTGGCTTTAGTTTGGCCCAGGCTCAGCAGTTACAGGCATTTGGGGGAATGAACCAGCAGATGGAAGAGTTCTCTCTCTTTTTCATTTTTTTAAAAAGATTTATTTTATTTATTTGAAATACAGAGCTACAGAGAGAGATAGAGACAGAGAGAGAGAGAGAGAGAGAGAGAGAGAGAGGTCTTCCATCCGCTGGTTCACTCCCCAGATGGCCGCAACGGCTGGAGCTGCGCCGATCCAAAGCCAGGATCCAGGAGCTTCTTCCAGGTCTCCCACTTGGGTGCATGGGCCCAAGGACTTGGGCCATCTTCTACTGCTTTCCCAGGCCATAGCAGAGAGCCAGATTGGAAGAGAAACAGCTGGAACTAGAACTGGCGCCCATATGGGATGGTGGCGCTTCAGGCCAGGGCATTAACCCGCTGTGCCACAGCGCCGGCCCCTCCACTTTCTGTCACTGTACCATTCAAATAAATAAATGATTCTTTTTTTTTTTTTTAAAAAAAGGAAATCTGGAGACATCACTGGACAGAAAGCCATCCACCAACAATTCTTCATGCCAGAGTCAGCCTATAAGACCAGGGCAGAGGGAATATTCTTTACAACAGCTTCACAGAGTGTGGAGATTTTTTATCAAACAGGGATTTGATAAAAGCTCATGTACTCTGTCTGTTATAGTTAGTATTTTGGAAAATTTCTTTCTAGTCTTTTCTGTTAATGAATCATTTTAGATGAGCAATACTATATTGTACAAGCTCACTTGAAACTGGGTTTTCTAACATGGCGTTTAAAGCATTTTTTTCATCTCCGCAACCTGATTGTAAACAAAGCATTCACAGAATGTGCCTGTGAGTATTATTCAACTATTGTTGGCATTTTTTGTTCCCAGTTTGTACTGCAGTGAGTTATATACACATCTGAGGATGTCTTAGGAAGAATCAGAAAACATGACACATTTAAGTTCAAAGAGAATGACCAATTTGAGGCCACTAATTTACTTTCCAGGGATATGACAACCACTCAAGATACTGTGAGATCTCAATTTTGAAGTTGTGGAATAAATGTAAGGAGCCATAGGATTTGCCTGGATACAGTGATAATCCCAGCAGGGAGGGATTAGAAATTACAAATAGGCCGGCGCCTCGGATCACTAGGCTAATCCTCCGCCTTGCGGCACCGGCACACGGGGTTCTAGTCTCGGTCGGGGCGCCGGATTCTGTCCTGGTTGCCTCTCTTCCAGGCCAGCTCTCTGCTGTGGCCAGGGAGTGCAGTGGAGGATGGCCCAAGTACTTGGGCCCTGCACCCCATGGGAGACCAGGATAAGTACCTGGCTCCTGCCATCGGATCAGCGCGGTGCGCCAGCTGCAGCGCGCCGGCCACGGTGGCAATTGGAGGGTGAACCAACAGCAAAAGGAAGACCTTTCTTTCTGTCTCTCTCACTGTCCACTTTGCCTGTCAAAAAAAAAAAAAAAAAAAAAAAGAAAGAAATTACAAATAAACAAGGAGGGAAAGAAATGTCTGGGTTATTCCTTGAATGATTGGGAGACAGAAATCTTTTTGTAGATTTTTTTAAAGGTTTATTTATTTATTTTGAAGAGTTACAGAGAGACAAAGGGAGAGAGAGAGATAAAGAGAGAGAGAGAGAGAGAGAGAGAGAGAGATCTTCCATCTGTTGGTTCACTCCCCAAATGACCACAATGGCCAGGGCTGGGTCAGGCTGAAACTAGCAGTTTCTTCCAGGTGTCCATGTGGGTGTCAGGAGTCTGAGGACCTGGGCCATCTTCCACTGGTTTCCCAGGTGATTAGCAGGATAGGACAATCATAGAAATCTAATGAAACGCTAAAGCAAGCGATCCAAAAGTAAGTGATCACAACAGCTGATAATAAGAGACTTAGTTTATATTCCAACTACTACTTTGGTCTGCAACTCTATACTCTTACAAAAGCCTTTATTTCAGGATAGTTTTAAGTTTGCAACACACAGCTTGTGAAGCAGTACAAAGAGCTCCTGTGTACCTCCCACCCAGCTTTGCTTCTTAAGAATTAACGGCTTATATTGGTGTAATGTATTCATCATGATCTATAAACCACACCCGGCTTCCCTATTATTACCCACACTCCTTATGATTTTTTTCTGTATGAAATCCTACGTCAGGAATTGTGAAATCCAATGTAGATGCCAGATCCTATTAAGACGGATGAATAGCAGCAGCTTGTAGTGTGCAGTTAGAGGCATGGGGTCGAGAATGTTCTGTTGTTGAAGACTCTGATCATTCTCTTGATTTTTGAATCCCTGTAAAGCCATTTGTAATGGAGAAAGTGGAAAAGATGTTGTAAATCCTTCTTCATGTCTTTTTAGTTGCTATGGCGAAACTTTGACAAAATGCTTCATAAACAGAATGATTTAGCCAACAGTGAACTCTGGGATCAAGCAGATAGTACTCAGGAATACCCTAGGGAATGGACAAATCCTTGGTCTGAAGGATGTTTGAGACATAAATAGCCACGGAGACAGAGCGGCTCTGCAAGTTTAAAATATAGACTCATATGTGGCTTTTTATGCATCACAAATGACATTTTTTCCAGCAGACTTATAATGCCATCTGAAAAGTATCATTTTTTTAAATTGGAAAAGAGATGAAAGAAAAAGTATTAAGCAAAGGTAATATATCATGCACATTAAAGTGTATGAATGTTAAATGTATTTATATAGCAGCAACTTGGGTTGAATTACAGCTTAATCAAACTATTGTGCCTAGTGAAAATGCAATAAAAAAGGTAAATTACTTCATGATATTTAATAGAACATGCTTATGAATTGCCTAGGATTCACTTCATAACTTTCAAGATATTAGAGTAATTAATTGTTGTCCATTAGCTTTACCTTATTTTAGGAGAGTTTTCTGATTGGTAGCAAACTTGTTCCTGTGAGCCAGGATTATTCTATCATTTATTTGACTCCAGAGCCGTTTTGGTAGGGGAATGCATTGCTATTCATAATGACAATGGCATTTCTAGCCATCTAGAGGTAAATCAGCACATGATTGAAGTTGGAGATTTTAGCATATCTCTTATGACTTTATGCTGCTTTCTCCCAGTGGCTTAGGCAGGGGTAGATGAGTTTATCCAAGCTATTCTTTGAAAGGCTCTAATATGTTATTGGGTATTATTAGAGTTGGAGGGTTAAATTTAAAAGGCGTTAAAGACTGGTGATTGGATATTTCAATGATTGACCAAAGAGTATTGAATTCATCTGACTCTACAACAAAATGTCTGTGATTTTATGTATTTAAGTGGAGAATAATAGTGATTTTGTGTACTTGGTATGGGCTTGTAAGCCTTATGAGTTGCCTAAAGTCTTTAGAATGAAAAATAATTCTGATTATTGGTACAAACCTTATAATTGTTTCAACAGGACTGTGAAGAAGATAGTATTTTTCTACATTTATAGATGATGTTCAGAATGATTTATTAGCTTTTTTAAATTTATTTTTGTATTTTTTTAACTTTTATTTAATGAATATAAATTACCAAAGTACAGCTTATGGATTACAATGACTTCCCCCCCATAACGTCCCTCCCATCCGCAACCCTCCCCTTTCCCACTCCCTCTCCCCTTCCATTCACATCAAGATTCATTTTCGATTCTCTTTATATACAAAGATCAGTTTAGCATACATTAAGTAAAGATTTCAACAGTTTGCTCCCACACAGAAACATAAAGTGAAAAATAATAGTTGATTTTTTAAATGATGATGAAACCAGATCAGACCTATTGTCATGTTTAATCCCAGTGAGAGTCAAGTTGGGAATTGATAATTTCCTTTTTTTTTTTTTTAAAGAAGATCAGTTTAGTATACATTAAGTAAAGATTTCAACAGTTTGCACCTACATAGAAACACAAAGTGAAATATACTGTTTCAGTACTCGTTATAGCATGAAGTCTCAATGTACAGCACGCTAAGGACAGAGATCCTACATGAGGAGTAAGTGCACAGTGACTCCTGTTGTTGACTTTACAAATTGACACTCCTGTTTATGGCATCAGTAATCTCCCTATGCACCAGTCATGAGTTTCCAAGGCTATGGAAGCCCCTTGAGTTCTCCGACTCTTATCTTGTTTAGACAAGGTCATAGTGAAAGTGGAGGTTCTCTTCTCCCTTCAGAGAAAGGTACCTCCTTCTTTGAAGACCTGTTCTTTCCACTGGGATCTCACTCACAGAGATCTTTCATTTAGGTGTTTGTTTTTTTTTTTTTTTTTTTTTTGTTGTTGTTGTTTTGTTTGTTTGCCAGAGTGTCTTGGCTTTCCATGCCTGAAATACTCTCATGGGCTTTTCAGCCAGATCTGAATGCCTTTAGGGCTGATTCTGAGGCCAGAGTGCTGTTTAGGACATCTGCCATTCTATGAGTCTGCTGTGTATCCCACCTCCCATGTTGGATTGTTCTCTCCCTTTTTTATTCTATCAGTTAGTATTAGCAGACACTAGTCTTGTTTGTGTGCTCCCTTTGACTCTTAGTCCTTTCATTATGATCAATTGTGAACTGAAATTGATCACTTGGACTAGTGAGATGGCATTAGTACATGCCACCTTGATGGGATTGAATTGGAGTCCCCTGGTATGTTTCTAACTCTACCATTTGGGGCAAGTCCAATTGAGCATGTCCCAAATTGTACATCTCTTCCCTCTCTTATTCCCACTCTTATGTTTAACAGGGATCACATTTCAGTTAAATTTCAACACTTGAGAATAACTGTGTGTTAATTACAGAATTAAACCAGTCATATTAAGTAGAACAAACAAACAAAAATACTAAGAGGGATAACATATTAAGTTGTTCATTAACAGTCAGGGCTATGCTGATCAAGTCACCGTTTCTCATAGTGTCCATTTCACTTCAATAGGTTTCCTTTTTGGTGTTCAGTCAGTTGTCACCAATCAGGGAGAACATATGGTATTTGTCCCTTTGGGACTGGCTTATTTCACTCAGCATGATGTGTTCCAGATTCCTCCATTTTGTTGCAAATGACTGGATTTCATTGTTTCTTACTGCGGTATAGTATTCTAAAGAGTACATATCCCATAATTTCTTTATCCAGTCTACCGTTGATGGGCATTTAGGTTGGTTCCAGGTCTTGGCTATTGTGAATTGAGCTGCAATAAACATTAGGCTGCAGACCGCTTTTTTGTTTGCCAATTTAAATTCCTTTGGGTAAATTCCAAGGAGTGGGATGGCTGGGTCGAACGGTAGGGTTATCTTCAGGTTTCTGAAGAATCTCCAGACTGACTTCCATAGTGGCTTGACCAGTTTGCGTTCCCACCAACAGTGGGTTAGTGTCCCTTTTTCCCCACATCCTCGCCAGCATCTGTTGTTGGTAGATTTCTGTATGTGAGCCATTCTAACCGGGGTGAGGTGAAACCTCATTGTGGTTTTGATTTGCATTTCCCTGATTGCTAGTGATCTTGAACATTTTTTCATGTGCCTGTTGGCCATTTGGATTTCCTCTTTTGAAAAATGTCTATTGAGGTCCTTGGCCCATCTCTTAAGTGGGTTTTGTTTGTTTTTGTGGAGTTTCTTGATCTCTTTATAGATTCTGGTTATTAACCCTTTATCTGTTGCATAGTTTTCAAATATTTTTTCCCATTCTGTCAGTTGTCTCTTCACTCTCCTGACTGTTTCTTTTGCAGTTCAGAAACTTCTCAATTTGATGCAATCCCAATAGTTGATTTTGGCTTTGACTGCCTGTGCCTCCCGGGTCTTTTCCAGAAACTCTTTGCCTGTGCCAATATCTTGAAGGGTTTCTCCAATGTTCTCTAGTAACTTGATGGTGTCAGGTCGTAGATTTAGGTCTTTAATCCATGTTGAGTGGATTTTTGTGTAAGGTGTAAGGTAGGGGTATTGCTTCATGCTTCTGTACGTGGAAATCCAGTTTTCCCAGCACCATTTATTGAATAGATTGTCCTTGCTCCAGGAATTGGTTTTAGATCCTTGATCAAATATAAGTTGGCTGTAGATCTTTGGGTGGATTTCTGGTGTTTCAACTCTGTTCCATTGGTCTATCCATCTGTTTCTGTACCAGCACCATGCTGTTTTGATCTTTTTAAAAATTTCAACTTGAGCTTCACAGTCAAGCTCCTTGAGACCAAATTTCATAACTCTGATTTCATCCCACGATAAATGTATTACTTGATAATGCCAAGACAATATTTTTGAGTACGCATGCGGCCTCTTTACTTTCTGAAACTGCTTGCTTTTCTGTCATATCCAATGTCAAAAGTGGAAAGTTTGGTACCATCACTTTAATAATAAGCCAAAAGTTGATGGATTCCCAGAAGACCAGGCATCTGGGAATTTCAGGGTAGGGGTTTTGAATAAATTTCAGGTGAGTTCACTTAGAAAGAATGGTCAAAATATGTAAAACTTCTGTTGGAGAGTGTCAGAAAGCTACTAAAATTTTGTAGGGCCATGATTCAGAAAAGGAGGAGAGAAGAACGTTAAGCCTTTTTCCCTGCAGTGTGGTTACCAGGAGCAGAGGGGCTGAAACGCTTAGCTGTGTCCTCAGCACACTGATAAAGCAGGGCTCATAAAAGAGGACCAGTAAGCACCAAGCTTCTTGGGGAAATAATAAAGGGAAGAATTTGTGGGATGCAATTGAAGTACAGATTTGAAGAGGATTTGCAGTCTTTTATGCATATTTTGAAAAAAAAAAAACAGTTGAAAGTGACCATATAAACATACACCTCAAAAAAAGGAAGAAAACAATGGACTAAACACAACACACATATAGGAAGAAGTGAGAAAATCAAGAGGAGATATTAACAAAATACAAATATATAGAGTTAACAGTAGCAACAAATCCAATGGCTAATTTAAGAGGTTAATAAAAATGGTAATAATGATAGAAAATCTAAGAAAGAAGACATGCAAAATGAATGTAAGAATGGCAAAATGGTTTATCATTATCTGTATTAACTTGGAAGATATTGTAGATATCATAGAAAGGCTTTCACATAAGATTATGCTAATCTATTTGAGACTTTAGATAGCACAAGAATGAGTAGAGGATCTGGATTGTCCTATACCTATTAAAATTTGAATTAATGATAGAAAACCCCCTCATGGGGGCTGGCCATGCGGTGCAGTGGGTTAGGCTGCTGCCTGTGACACTGGCATCCCATATCAGAGTACCAGTTCAAGCCCTGGCTGCTGTGTTTTCAATCCAGCTCCTGCTAATATGCCTGGGAAACCAACAGAAGATTACCCAAGTACTTGGGTCTCTACCACCCACATGGGAGACCTGGTTGGAGTTCCAGACTCCAGGCTTCCACCTGGCCCAGACTTGGCAGTTGTGGACATTTAGGGAGTGGACCAGCAGATGGAAGATGTCTCTCTTTCTCTGTCTTTTAAATTAATAAAATAAATCTGCCTTTTTTTTAAAGAAATCCTTCTCATGAAGAAAATCATCAACCTAATTCGTTGTACAGCTAATAAAACAGATAACACCATCATTGGACAGCAACAACTGGCAAGAACATTCAATGAAAGGAAAATCACAGGTTGCTCTCTTTCATGAAGGTCCATGAAAAATGCTAAAACAGGAATAAAAGTAATTCAGTAAAATACCAGTGATAATACACCACTGTGATGTTGTGTTTATCCTGACAGTGTGAGTGCAGTTTAACATTCAAAATTCAAACAGTGCACTTTTAAGATTTTAATTTAATATAAGAAAACATAAATGACCATTTCTAGAACTATAGAAAAAACTAAACATAATTAATTGCTATTCACAATGTAGAAGAATCCACCTTTTTAGAAAAAAACAAGAATCAAATGTAATTTTCTTGACTTTATATTAATTATCTAAGTAAAACTTACAGAAAAAATTATTTAAAAATTATTTAATGGTAAAATGTTGAAAGCTTTCTTTTGAGATTAAGAATGGGATAAAGATGACTTCTGTCCCCAGTAGTGGGATTGCTGGATCATATGGCAAGTCTAATTTTTTAGGAAATCCCCACATCGTTTTCCACAATGGGTACAATGATTTACATCCCCACCAACACTGTATAAGTGTTCCCCTTTTCTCCACATCCTCATCAGAATTTGTTGCTGTCTGTGTTTTGGATTTTAGCCATTTTGGCAGGGATGAGATGATAGCTTATAGTGGTTTTGTTTTGCATTTCCCTGATGGCTAGTGATGTGATATTGAACATTTTTTCATATATCTGTTGGCCATTTGTATTTCTTCCTTTGAGAACTGTCTGCTGATTTCTCAACTGAATTCATTGTTTCCTGTTGTTGGTTTTTTAAAGTTGCTTATATATTTGGGATATTAGTTCTTTGTCAGAAAGGTGGTTTGCAAATTGTTTTTCCTTATTCTATTGGATGTCTCTTCAGTCTATTGATTGTTTCCTCTGGTGGACAAAAGCTTCTGAGTCTGATTGAACATGATGTATTAAAGAGACACATGCACCACCATGTTTACAGCAGCATTGCTCACAATAGACAACATTTGGAATCAGCCAAGGTGTCTATCATCAGATGAATGGATAAAGAAGATGTGGCAAATATACACAATGGAATATTATTCAGCCATCAATAAAGAAAATTCTACCATTTGCAGTAAAAAGGACACAATTGGAGGACATCATGTTGAATGAAATAAGCAGGACCCAGGAAGAAATAACACATGTTCTCCCTTATATGTGGGAGGTATTATTCAAAAACAAACAGAAAAAGAACAAAAAAAAACTGCCTATGTGTATTAGTATTGCTGCAAATACAGTTTTGTAAAACTTTGTTTTTTACCTTTGTGAAACCAATGGTTAAAAATGTTATACTATTATAGTTTTAATGACCTGGGATTTCTTCAAAATTTACTGTACATGGGTGAAATAATCATTTTTCCATTCAATTATTGTTTACACCCATTGTCTATATTCCCACTAAACCAGGATCTTTTTGCATTTCACTTGTTAAACTTCTTATTCTGTGAAGTATTAAGCCTTTTTAGTGTAATGTAAATTTAAAATATCTCAAAAAGTAATAAAAAAGACAGAAAGAATGGGAGAAGAAAAGAGGGTGGGGGGGAGGGAGGAAGAGAATATCATTATGTTCTTAGAACTAATCTACAAATTACATTGAGTCTGTTAAAAATAATTAAAATTAAATTTAAAAGTGATTACTTCTATCTCTGTATCTTCAACATTCTACTGGAGGTCATAGAATGTAAAATATGTGAGAAAACACTCTAACAGTTCTAAATGAAGAAATCTAAGTATCATTTTTTATTCATGATAGTATTGTGTACGTATAAAATCCAAAACAATGTACTCAATACATTCTTAAAATTCATAATTTAATTTAGCAAGACTTCTGTGTAGTTGGCTGCAATGCAAAAAAATTTCTTTTTATGTAAATAACAAAGAAAAAGTAAAATTTAATGGAAATTTATTTTTACAAAGACATCAAATAACTTCCAATATTGGAAAGTTAATTTAGGAAGAATATGTTAGACCTCTCAAAAGATAGCCACAATTTATCATTTAAAAAAATTAAATGATGCCTAATTGCATGAAGTTATATACCATGTTCATGAATAGAGTGAGCCAATGTCATAAAAACAATGATGACCTTCATTCTGATTTATAGGCTAAATTTAATTCTAATAAGAATCTCAGATTTATTTATTTTGTAAAAATCACAGTTATTTTAAAATTTATCATGAAATAAAAAATACAAATAATATTGTGACAACTTGAAAATGTAGGGGGACTTACTTTACCAGATATGAACACTTATTATAAATTCAGTAACTAATTCAATATGCTTTTGGCTCAAGGATAGATAACTGCATAGAATTAAAAAGGAGAGAATGTTCTAACATGGGAAGCAGGCCACACAGCAGACTCACAGAATGACAAATGCCCCTAAACAGCACTCTGAGCTCAGAATCAGCCCTTAAGGCATTTGGATCTGGCTGAAAAGCCCATGAGAGCATTTCAGGCATGGAAAGCCAAGACACTGTGGCAAAAAGTGACCTACATGAAAGATCTCTGTGAGTGAGACCACACTGGAAAGAAGGGGCCATCAAAGAAGGATGTACTTTTCTCTGAAGGGAGGAGAGAATTTTCACTTTGCTTATGGCCTTGTCTTAATACTGATGGAGTTTGTGGACTCAAAAGGTTTCCATAGCCTTGACAGCTCATGACAAGAGCCTCGGGTGATTACTGATGTCATAAATGAGAGTGTCAATTGTTAAATCAACAACAGGAGTCACTGTGCACTTGCTCCCCATGTAGGACCTCTATCTTCAATGTGTTGTACTATGAGAATTAATGATAAAACTAGTCTTCAAACAGTATTTTATACTTTCTGTGTCTGGGTGCAAGCTGTTGAAATCTTTACTTAGTATAGCGTTGGGTTTCTGTATATAAAGATAATTAAAAATAAATCTTAATAAAGAATGGCATAGGAGAGAGAGTAAGAGGTGGGATGGGAGGACGGGTACGGGGCCGGGGGGAGAATAACCGCTATATTCCTAAAGCTGTACCTATGAAATTTGTATTCTTTAAATAAAAACCTTCCAAAAAAAGGATAGATACGGAGACCTGTAGAAAAAAAAATGGAGCTCAGAAAGCGGCCCTTGTTTACACAAACTTGATTTATGGCAAAGGAAGTTGGTAATAAAATCTGTTCAACAAAATAGTGCTGAGTTAGTTGGTTATACTTACTGAAGAGGATGAATCTTGATCTTACCTCTCATCAGACACAAAACCCAATTTCCAGTAGATCACAGATCTACCTGTAAATGGTAAGCAAAATAGCTACTAGGAGATAACAGGAAAATAGCTTTACAATTTTGAGGTAGGGCAGGTATCAAGCAGACCACAAAATATACTATTTATAAAGGACACACTGAACTACATTAAAATTAAGAACTTATATGCATCCAAACACCCCACTAGGGTAATAGCATTTGCATCATAAATAGAAAATGGTGATCTTATATACACAAATGTAAAAAGGATTATTTTGTTTTGATACAAAAAAGCCCAATAGAAAAGTAGGTACTTCATAAAGCAGGATATTCAAGGTTCCCTAAATACATGAAAAGGTCCCCATTCACCTGTCCCATTTGCCTGTCACATTGCTAAAACTGTAAAGACTGACAATGCTAACTACTGGCAAGAACACAGGCAGAGGGACTGAAACTCTCTTGTTTTGCTTTGGGGAAAACAAACTGCTACAACTGCTTTGGAAAGCTGGTGGGAAAGAATAAAGCTGAATGCACGCTTACTCTGAAACTCAGCAACGCCAAGCCTAGGTTTACAGCCTACAGACCTGTGCACATAAATACGTGGAGGAATGTGTATATCACCACATTAGTTCCCTTTTTCTATGTGGTGAATTACCTCCCCAGTGCAGCAGTTTGCAATCATAAACATTTCTTATCTGTGTTCTCCGATTCAGGAATCTGTGTGCAGCTGAGCTGAGTGTCTCCAGCTCAAGGCTTCTCTTGAGGATCCCGTTGATTGTGGTCTTCTCTGCAGCCTGTACTAGGAGCAGATCTGCTTCCAAGCTCATTCTCAGGACCCTTGGTGGTGTTCAGTTCTTTGTTAGCTGCAGAGCTCACACTCACTCCCTTGCCCCAGGGACTTCTCCATAGGGCAGTTCACAATATGGCAGCTGGCTTTTCTCAGCAGGGGATCCAGCAAGAGAGGTGAGGACAAATGCTGCAGTCCTGTGGGAGGGACTTATGTGACAGCATGGCCATCAGGAGCTGGAGATAATCAGCGGCTATTTCATAGACTGCAGAAATTGACCACAAAATAGCCCAGAATTGAAGATAGACTAGTGGTATCAATGAAGCATTGCCTTATTGAGGAATATCCTATTGCAATGAGAATGAACAAACTATGGCTGGGTACTATAACATGGATGACCCTCACAAACAACCTTAAGCAAAAGAGGCCAAGACCAAGCAAATCATCCTGTATCTCTCCTCCACATAGTTAGCAGAACATGGCATAGCTAACCTCTGGCATTTATCTTTTGGAAGTAGGAGATGGATTAGTCCCTGGCCGAAGGTATGTGAAGAGATATAAACGGATGCTGATAATCTACCTCTTGACCTGTGTGGTGGTGATTTATGCGTATTCACTCTCCAGTAGTTCACTGAGCTGTGCCCACATGATTTGCACACATCTGTCACTCTATAGATACTCACGTGTGCACCCCTCACACACACACACACATACACACACACACTAGATTTTCAGAAATTCATGGGACGGAATTTCAAGTTAATATTGGGTTGGGTATTTAGCTTACTGGCTAAGCACCAGCTAAAATACATTATCTCATATTGGAGTGCACGAGGCAGATATTCAGCTCTGATCCTGACCACAGCTTCCTGATAATGTAGACCCTGGGAGACTGCAGGTGATGGCTCAAGTTCTTGGGTCCCTCTCACCTACATAGGAAATCCAGTTGGCCTGGACCTGGTGTAGTAAGGGCTAACTCAGGCATCTGGGAGTGAAAGAGTATGTGGAAGACCTCTGTTTTTCCTCTTTTTTTTCCAGTCTACTTCACCAATAAATAAATAAAACATTTAAAAATATATTATGTATTTTCCATGAACTTTTTAAAGTACCCTGATGTGTGTGTGTGTGCATGTGCATGTGTAATTTCAATTAAATGTTTATTTAGAAATTGATTGTGTCATACTTCAGTGGAGATATGTTGTTTGAAGTCTAAGACATTACTACATCTGATGTCTTAGCAACTTACACCACATTTCTCATGAATAATTAGGCTGAGTTGGAATTTGAGATGTGTATCCCCAGTACTATCTCTCCCAGCTCATTATCCATTCTTTATAATCATCTCCAGAAAATTCCCACATATCCCAAAACATTGTGATTGAGAGCTGCCTTGAGACTGAAAAGTTAAACAGAAAAGTGTTGCAGGTATGATTTCTATGAAACTTACTTTTGTAAAGAAAACCTAGAGACACCGGAGACACAGATATTTCTATCCCTAGAGAGAATAGTAAGCAGGAAAGGGAAGGCCGGTGATTCCTACGAAAGCTCTTAGGTTCTAGCCAAAGAGCTCCTAGAGATATGTAGCCAGAAACTCAACAAGAGTGGAGAGCATGCAGAGCAAGCTCAGAGAAGGGATGAGGTTGCTGACCTGTCAGACTCATTAGAAATCAAAAGCAGAGATGACAGAGGCAAAAGGGGAACTGAAATGCAGACTCACAAAGTTGTATGGCTAGGGTACAAATCTCAATTCTGTGATGCTGAGAGGCATTGTGGGTGCAGGGGAGTTAAGGCAGCCTTGACTTGAACTCATCTCAGATGGAGAAAGAGCTTGGCTATCTAGAAAGGAAGAATCTGGAAGAAGAAACTATGCATTTTGGTGACAGAGAAGCCACATGAGTCCATTCAGGGCCAAGACCAAAGCCCATGCAGACCAAAGCTACAGAGCAGCAGCAGGTCAGGGTCCAGTTAGTTGGCCAGTGTGAAAAATTATAGCCACATTACATTTTTGACATCCTGTGGTGGGGTGATGTCGCACAGTGCTGAAGAAAGCTGCTCCAGTTAAGGTATAGCTATTGTTAGGGGGACTTGTGTTCTGCGGGCTTCTGCTAGGGCTATATATTTCATGACTCTCTTATGGGACCAGTTAGAAAGCTACATTTCACAAAATTCACAGAGCTATGCTTTAAGAACCACAAGCTTGACATGTGGGTCATCTTCTTACCAGGAGCTTTGATGGCCCCATGGAAGCCACTGTATATTGTTAAACTCAATTTGCCCTCCACCCACATGTAGTCATTTCTTATCCATGTGGCTACTCTGTCACCCAGGGAGATTTATTCAAGTATCAAGGTGCTAATTTTCTTGAACTGGTACAAATAGTGAATTAAAGGAATTAATCAAATGTTATTAGCTGAGAAACGCACTGCAAAAAGCAATTGATGGCGCTCTCAAGGTTTCTATAGCATTAAACACTTCACATAAAAATTTTATAAGGGAGGAATATTATAGATGCATATAATATATCTGGTGAGAAGGGAACATTTTCCTAACATGATTTCTCAAAACCCATTGGTGAGAGGTGCTGCAAAATAACAGGCTTAATCATATGTGGACAGATCATATGGGGATCAGTCATAATGGCCAAGAAGGCAACACCTTGGACTTACTCCATATAATATTCCATATAAGCTTTATAGTCCATGTAAGATTCCATGTAAGATTATTCCATGTAAGGTTCCTTAATAATTACCATCGAGCTTTATTGTACATACAGGTACTTAAATAAGTTGCTTCTACCAGAGAGCCTTGGAGAACCGCGTGTTTGGAGTCCCCTGGAAAGCTACTGTCCTTGTAATCCTGGCTGGGACAGCAATTCTTGTTTGATCTTTTTTTTTTCTTGTCCTAAGGGGAAGAGATCTGGATATGATCAGCCTTTTAGGGAAGACATCTACGTTACAGGTGATTCGGTAACTTTCACTCACTCATACATACATACACACACTTTTCTCTGTCTTCAGCGCTTTTGGCCTTTCTTCTTTGTTAGATACTCAAAGCACTCGGAAATAAGCCTGTTGCATATTAAAAAGTTCATATTTCAGTCTCGCCTCCCCTTAAGTGATTCTGTCTTTCAGTGTTTAGGATGGGATGCAAATAATACTTCTGTCTCTTGAAGTTGGAAGTAAGGTCTATAATTCCTTCTAAGTAACTAGTATGGGTTTGATTTCATCTCATGAGAAGTAAATGTCATCCATGAACATCTGAATTCTCCACACAGACAAATATTGTTTACCTCATATCCAACCCACATGGCCAAGCACTGGAGGAATACAGGGGTATGCAAGCTATGGTCCCTGTGCTCAGGGATCATGAAAGATACACACACGTATGCACATGAGATGCAAATACAAGGCAATGTGTACATGGAACACAGAAGGTGCAAAAGAGGTGAAGTCTCACCAGCTGTGATGCTGATGGGAGGTTTAGTGCTGAAGTTGGTACTTGGGCAAGAACTTGAAATCCGTAGAGGTTGAGTGGGCATAAAAGAGAGATATCGTGAACTTCAGGTATTTTAGGCTGTGAATGGCCATCTCACAAAATGACTCATTATTTTCTAGTACGCTGAGTTTATTTAAATTCATCTTCTCTTTCACACACAATCCTAGAGCATTCAAAGCATTATTGAATTTACACATAAAGCAAAGGTAAGATCCCTTATTTTTTTAGGGGTGTCTGTTGTTTGTGGCTTTAATTAGTACAGTGGCACACTGAGTTGGCTGGTGAAGGGATTGTGATGATGTAATCAGGTTACAGGAGTAATTTTCCCTACTCCTCAGACTCAGCTTAGATACAGCCTTGCCTGCCCCGTGCCTTCCCCCAAGTCCACCAGGGCTAGCTGTCCTTCTTCCAGATTTCCAAAGACTCTGGGATTTTACCCATCGTGTGCTTTCTCTTACACCATCTGACCAGTGTCTGGCCCATGGTAATCACTGATTGTGGATCGCTGGGGACTTCATGCTCTACATGCTTTATCTCACCTAATCCTACAACAAATCATGAGTTTTATATGCATATACACAATATGCACATATGATGAGACCCTCTAATCTGAAATCCAAAATCCTTCAAAACCTGAAACTTCTTGGCCACTGACTAGACACCAAAAGTGGAAAATTCCATACCATGAATTTTTGTTTCATGCACGAAATTGTTAAAGTGTTCTTTAAAATTACCTTCAAGCTATGTATATGAGGTGTACAGGAAGCACAAATGAATTTCTTTTTTAAAAATTTTTAAAAATTCTTTAAGATTTATTTATTTATTTGAAAGGCAGAGTTACAGAGAAGGAGAGGGAGAGAGAGAGAGAAAAAAAAGAAAGAGAGAGAGAGAGAGAGAGAGAGAGAGCCGCTGGTTCACTCCCCAAATGGCGACAATGTCTGGAGCTGTGCCAATCTGAAGCCAGGAGCCAGGAACTTCTTCTGGGTCAACCACACAGGTGCAGGGGCCCAAGGTCCTGGGCCATCTTCTACTGCTTTCCCAGGCCATAGCAGAGAGCTGGATCGAAGTGGAGCCGACAGGACTTGAACTGGTGCCCATATGGGATGGTGGCATCACAGGAAGCAGCTTTACCTGCTACGCCACAGCACCAGCTCTGCGTAAATTAATTTCATGTTTAGCATTGACTCCCATTCCCTAAACCCGCTCACCATTTCTATACAAATATTTAAAAGTCTGAAAAACCCTGAAATTCAAAAACACTTGTGATTCTAAGCATTTCAGGTAAGGGTTATTCAACTTGTAATATTAATATAACTCATTTTTATAGATAAGGAAACGGAAGCATAGAGAAGCTAAGTAAATTGCTGGAGGTCACAGTCACTAACTTTCAGAGCAAAGACTTGAATCCAGAAAGTTTTGTCCTAGAATCTGGGCTTTCAAATGTCATGGCACCTATTCAGTCGTTCATTCAATTAGACCGCTCGTTGGATGTCAGCCATTGTGCTAGATGCCTGATATCAAACAGTGAAGAAGTTGCTGATTTGTCCAGTAAAGGGCACAGAGTTAAGTGAGAGGGGTAGAAATGTAAGCAAGCAATTGTCAGATGGATGGCAAATAAAATGGTAGATTACTGTAGGATCAACAAAGGGAACTTGATTGTCTTCTGAGGAATCAAGACTAAAGGATGTGATGCAGTTGCAGACACTGGGAGTTGGTCAGGTATTGGCTAATTAAATGGGCAGATAGAAATCGCTAGAAAGAGCCAGAAAGGCAAATCTGTGATGTCAAAGAATAGAAGAGGGGGAAGGTCCAAGAAGGAACCACTTGTGGATGTATATTCAGGTGACTTGTGTCTGTGGACTGATCTCTGTGTCAGCCTTCAAGTGTGACTAGGTTTTCAAATATCATATAAAAGAGAGACATTCAGTGGGAACTGGTGACAGAGTGGGTGAGGGCAAAGGGAGGAGTGGGAAAGAATGGAAGATGACCCTCAATCTTCTGTCTTGTGTAAGTAGACCAGGGACAGGTGACACTCCCGATGTCAGAGAGCACACAGGAAGAAATGGACCAGGAAGGAAAACAAGGTCAGATTTGGAACATTTGGATTTGAGATACTGACTAGAGAGAGATATTGAGTAGAGAATTTAGGGTCATGACTAAGGATAGTGGTTCTGGGACCACAATGCTAAGGTTCAAATTGCAATTTCCCTAACTACTAAATAAACTATGTGGCTAAGGAAGAGTAACTCAAACCTTAGGTGCTCTTAGGTGTAAAATGAGAGGAAATTTTGGCTATGGCCATTTTAGGCATAGCATGGCTGATGGACTGTCTGGAGACTCAAGAGAGAAGAGATCAGGTCCAGAGATGGGGACTTTTGAGTTGCTTTTGTGCATGTGATGTAGACTGAAGCTGTGAAAAGAAAGAGAGGGGATCAGAATCTGGGAACTCCCATATTTAGGGAGCCTGGAAAGATTCACCACCTCCAAGTGTGTGCTTCCTGCAGGTTAACCATGGAATCCAGAAGCTGGGCATGTCATCAGCCCTGTGGATACCCACTCCCCATCCACCATGCGATCACACATGGAGCCTGGTGACTGCACAGTAGGTTCCAGTTTGTGGCTGTTTCCTTCATGGCAAATGGCACCATGGCCATGCAGGAGTACACAGGAGAGTCTTCAAGGCCAAGAGGGTCCTGGCTGTTTCCCCAGGGATTTCTCTGTTGGAGAGCAGTATTTCTGAATTTCAAGTAAGATAAATAAATGTCTTTTAAAAAAGTATTTGCCAATAAAGTTTTCATTTTATTTTTGATTTCATTTTTTAAAAAAATTATTTCAAAGGAAGAGCTACAGAAAGAGAAGGAGAGATGGGAGGGAGAGAGATAGATAGAGACAGAGATAGAGATAGAGATAGAGATAGAGATAGAGATAGAGATGAGAGAGAGAGAGAGAGATAAATAGATGGTTCACTTCCCAGATGGCCGCAACGGCCAGGGCTGAGCCAGGCCAAAGCCAAGTTCCTGGAGCTTCTTTCAGGTCTTCCAGGTGGATGCAGGGGTCTATGAACGTGGGCACTTTAGCAGGCACTTTAGCAGCGATCAGGATTGGAAATGGAGCAACCAAGACTCAAACTGGTGTCCATATGGGATGCCAGCTTTGCAGGCAGAGGCTCAACCTGCTATGTCACATCCTGGCCCTGAGTTCAGGTTTTTGCCTTGATCTATTGTTATTCTCTTTTTGCATCTTCCCAGTGCAAATGGACTCAAATAACTGAATGCAGACATTGCTATGGCCTGTCAAGCTTGCCAGAGACATGTAGGAAGCTGTCCTGAGAGCTCCCTATCCTGGTCCCACATCCCATGATTCTCTCTTGTCCTTGATAGTCAACTACAGACACTATGGCACTGCTGTCTCCCTCCTGTGAGTGCTGATGGTGATGGTGTTTAGATCTTGTTTTTCCCTCTGTGAGAGATGCACTGGTTGGTCACAAAGGGTTGGAACACAAAGTGAGTGCTCAATTATCAGCTGTTCTCTTCCCTTGTATGCTCTTGCACTGTATTAATAGAGGGAACTTCAGAAAGTTTGTGGAGAATAGAATTAGAAGATACCCTTATGATGCTGCAAAGATATTTGAAATCCAGGCATGTGTGTGGTTTTCAAAAAGTTCATAGGAAAATACTTATTACAGAACTTTGAATACATTTCAGTGCTTTACATCAAAATAAAGTTTTTGTAAGAAATACACTTTTTTTAAGTTTTTTTTTTTATTTCTCTGAAAGGCAGAAAAACACAAGGAAAGTTCCTTTTTTTTTTTTTTTTTGACAGATAGAGTTAGACAGTGAGAGAGAGAGAGAGAGAGAGAGAGAGAAAGGTCTTCCTTCCGTTGGTTCACTCCCCAAATGGCCACCACGGCCGGCACTGTGCCCATCTGAAGCCAGGGGCCAGGTGCTTCCTCCTGGTCTCCCACATGGGTGCAGGGACCCAAGCACTTGGGCCATCCTCCACTGCCTTCCTGGGCCACCGCAGAGAGCTGGCTCAGAAGTGGAGCAACTGGGACTAGAACCTGGTGCCCGTATGGGATGCTGGTGCAGCAGGTGGAGGATTAACCAAATGAGCCATGGGCACTGGCCCTTGGGAAAGTTCCTTTCTATCTGTTCTCCAAATCCTTACAACAGCTTGCGGGAATGCAGTAAGGAGCTCAATCCAGGTCTCTCTTGTGGGTGGCAGGGACACAACTACTTTAGCTGTAAGTGCTACCTTCCAGGGTCTGTGCTGGATGGGAAGTGGAGTCATAAGTGGAGCTGGAACTCAAACTCAGGCACTCTGACATGGGATGCAAGTGTCCCAGTCAACATCTTAACCACGGAGCTCAGTGGCCACCTGTAAAGTTATTTTTAAATTCCATTTTTCAGAAAACTTTGGATATACCCTACTATTTATGTTATATTTTATACAGTGATTTGGGGGGGGGCAGTGATTATAAATGAAGGTATGTCAAAAATTCAGAAAATGACTACATAAAAATCTGAGTTTATTTTGGTGAAACATATTTGAAATAAATGCATATTTTCATATTATACATCAAAAAATTTGCACCAAAATATGTTGGCTTTCAATATTGTTTTCCCATGAACTTTTGCAAATATCCTCATATTAAATTCAAAAGAGAATTTAATACAAATGGTTATCTTACCTGGCAAAAATGTATGTAGTGGGAATATTTGTAAATATAATAAACAGCAAACCTATTAAGCATAAGCACTCTATTATCCCAAGTGCCATCCCAAAGTGTTCCACTGACTCTTACTCTTACTTCCCTTCTTGTCTTTCCACCACCTCAGTAGGAAAGTCTGCTCTGTTCTATTTCTTCATTTTTGCTTTCTTTTTTAAAGGTTTATTTATTTGAGAGGAAGAGTTACAGAGAAACAGAGGGAAAGAGAGAGGAAGAAAGAGAGAGAGAACTTGCAACTGCTGATTCACTTCCTAGATGGCCACAACAGCTGGAGCTGGGCCAATTCTAAACCTCCAGGAGCTTCTTCTGGATCTTCCACATGGGAGAAGGGGCCCAAGCACCTGGGCCATCTTCCATTGCTTTCCCAGGCCCGTTAGCAGGGAGTTGGATTGGAAGTGGAGCAACCAGGACTTGAACCAATGCCCATATGGGATGACGGTGCTGCAGGCGGTGGCTTTACCTGCTGCACCACAGTGCTGGCCCCTCTTTCTTTTATTTCTATAGGCAGAAACCAAAGAGAGGAAGTATGAAGAGGGAGCTGAAGAGATGGTTAAGATTTTGAGAAGATCACTCTCTTGACCTCTCAAGTATGATGAAATAAGATGGAAGAGTGACTTAAGAGAGAGCACAATGGGAGGTTTGGCAAGTGCCATTAGCATGAGTCTACCTCTGTGCTATGGAAGGAGCCTGCACAAAGTTGTTCAAAAACACTTTCTAAGGGTAGAAGGCTTTCCTGTACAGAAAGTAAGACAAACAGAATCTGAGAGGTGAGGATTATGACAGCATATAACAACAGAGTTATGTTTCCATAGCGAAAGAAGGTGCCAGATACCAACCTGGCCAACTCGGCCATTGCCTAGGGCCCGGGCAGCTGCTGGTTGTGTTCTACTTGCTTTAGTAGCAGAATTTTGACGTTTTCCTCAACTTGCTCTTTGAAATGTAGGTTTCTCATTACAGTTACCATCTGGCATTCTCCCTCTTGTGAAGCCTCTCTAAATATGGGTTAGACGAAGCAGGGAAAATGCCTCTCTCCAAAGAGCAAGCACTCCCCTTTCCCTTGGAAAGCAACTGACAATGCAAATGGGTATGGGAATGCATCACAGACAATCAGCCCGCTACAGGAAAATTCAGATTTTCTCAAAAGACAAGAGCTCCTCTCAGTTCTCAGTTCTTCTCATATATTTAAATGCAATCAAATTCTGTTTTAAAAAAGATTTATTTATTTGAAATACAGAGTTACATAGATAGATAGAGATGGAGAGAGAGAGAGGTCTTCAATACATTGGCCCAAATGGCTGCAACAGTGGGAACTGAGCAGATCTGAAGCCAGGAGCCAGAAGCTTCTTCCGGGTCTCCCACATGGGGGTGCAAGGGCCCAAGGACCTGGACCATCCTCTGCTGCCTTGCTAGGCACACCAGCAGGGAGCTGGCTCAGAAGTGGAGTAGCTGGAACTCGAACCAGCACCTAAATAGAATGCCAGCACTGTAGGCCAGGTCTTTAACCCATTGCATCAGTCCTGGAAACTGAATCCTTAAACACACACACACACACGCACGCACACACATGAAATTAGTCTTTCAGGAGACCAGTTTCTGGGAACAACTAACAGCTAAGGAGAGAGGTTATGCTTAAACCTGAGTTTGTCATAAGTGTTACCTGCCTACGTCTCTTTTATTTTCCTTTCTCTGTCATCACTAAATTTTCAAAAATATACTCTTTTTTTTTTTTTTTTTGACAGGTAGAGTGGACAGTGAGAGAGAGAGACAGAGAGAAAGGTCTTCCTTTGCCGTTGGTTCACCCTCCAATGGCTGCCGCAGCCGGCGCGCTGCAGCCGGCGCACCGCGCTGATCCGATGGCAGGAGCCAGGAGCCAGGTGCTTTTCCTGGTCTCCCATGGGGTGCAGGGCCCAAGCACCTGGGCCATCCTCCACTGCACTCCCTGGCCACAGCAGAGGGCTGGCCTGGAAGAGGGGCAACCGGGACAGAATCCGGCGCCCCGACCGGGACTAGAACCCGGTGTGCCAGTGCCGCTAGGCAGAGGATTAGCCTAGTGAGCCGCGGCGCCGGCCCAAAAATATACTCTTTGAGAACCTTTTAAGTATCTAGCATGATGGCAAGAATTACAATAAAATAATAACAATAATTGAATTACAATAAAATAAAAGATTATGATAAATATGAAACATGGTGCCTGCCTTGGGACACATTTAGCCTGGATTTAGGTTATGGACATGCAGTCAGTCCTGCAAGGAGGGGAAGATCCCATCCTATTTGCTAATTTGAGAAGTCGTTCATCCACTCTTCCTCTTGTAACTTTCCCTTTTAGAGTCCATTTGATGGGTCCAATAATGTCTCTGAATTTATGGTTTATTGGGGTTTGTGAAATTTAATTATAATTTGTCCAATTTGAAAGAATACACCTAGAAAGCCATATTCTAGCGTCTATGTTGCACA
The DNA here is from genome assembly GCF_964237555.1 of Oryctolagus cuniculus. Lineage (NCBI taxonomy): Eukaryota > Metazoa > Chordata > Mammalia > Lagomorpha > Leporidae > Oryctolagus > Oryctolagus cuniculus. The sequence continues at coordinate 101,729,604 of NC_091433.1, read as the reverse complement.
TGTACCCTGAAACCTGGAACTGTAAGTATGGACAACAGAACTCAACACGAGTGTTGAGTCATGTCTCCTCTCCAGGTGCTGTGCCAATGGACAAGCCCCATTTTCAAGGAGCTTAGAATCTTCTAAAAAGGACAGATGTGGATGAAACAAATGTGCACCAAGCTGGGAGAAATCCTAGCTGGAAAGAATAAATGACACTTTATGTAAAAGATGCGATTTGTTTAGGTTGAAAGATCATTTAAGAAAGGAGAGGGACTAAGATACAGAAGCAACAACATTTTGGGGAGATTACAGAGGATAAAGAAATCCACAGCTAGATCGTAAAGGGCATTACTTTGAGTGGTGTGTAAGCTTGGGTTCTCTGTTCACGTTGGTCTTATGGGGACTTTGCCAATATTTGCATATTTCCCTGTTGTAGTCTGCAATTATTTTACAAGAAAAGTATTTAGAAGAGTCTACTTTGAGAAAGGCTGTTTGGAGACACAAGGCTGGCAGCTGGTATGGTAATGAACCCATTTCAATAGAATAAATCCCATTACTATTAATATTAAGCAGTCACAGAATGATTCATGCAGCTCTTTTCAAAATTCAAAAAGTGCCTAATGAAGAGGAGGGCAGAGCAAAGAATAAATAGAAATCATGTCAGCAGTTGACTGTCGTTGGGTTACTTGCAGAATCAGTTCTGCTGTCTCAAGTTGACCGAGGCTCAGGTAGAGCACACTGGTTTATTTTACTAAGTAAAACTTTTCATTGGGTTGATACAGACATACCAGGGCCCTGGGGAATTGATTGATGTTTGCAGGTCACGTGACATCCCCAGGTTTATAAGGTCTGTGCTCAAGGGTTTTGATAGGTTTCCAGCAGAAGAATTCTCATTTTGCCTCTCACCCTCTCTATCTCATGGTCTTCCCTTTCTTCCTGCATTTGCTTCTCTTGTTATAAAGGAAAGATTTTGCAAGTAAGAAATGATTATCCAGGTAAGACTCAAAGTAGATTTGACATTGTGGTCTGCATCATCATCAATGAACTCAACAGATGAGACTGATGACGTGGAAATGCGCAATTAGGAGAAAGGAAAGAAGGCATCATTTTAGGCAGGAACAACACCAGTTTTGATGCCAGTGGACAATTGTAATACTCTATTTCCAGCAGAGGGGCACAGGGAATAAGAAGCTGTGTTTTCTGCCTGTTGTGTCATTGCTTTTCCCAACAGTTGTTTGACTATGTTTCTTCTAAGGGTTTCTGAAGGGCTAAAAGAGCACCATTCAAAGGACCACTAAGAGATTAAGAGGATTCTATAGGATACCCGAGGTTGGAGGCACTGTTATCTGTCCACCCGAGTGCAAAGGATTCAAAATCACACTGATAACTCCTTCCTGTCTATTCTGAATCCAGTTTTTAAAAAAGTCAATCAAACCCTTTCTTTCACTTTCAACTATCTTTTCTTTCTCTACTCTTCTACTCTGGTTCTCTTCTATGAGATGAACCCTGATATTATTGAAATTAAATCTTGCATTGTAAAAATTACTTCATCACTTAGCACCTTAGCAAGCATTTATTATTTCATGGTTTCTAGTGCAGTTCAGCTTGCAGCCCCTTATAAAGGTGTGATGGATGGGACCATTTGGCGTAATGGGTAAGACGCTACTTGGGACACCTGCATCCTTTATCTGGGTGTCTGGGTTTGAGTCCAGGCTCCATTACCAATCCCAGCTTCCTGCTTCCAGCACAACTGGGAAGTAGTAGATGATGTCTCAAGTACTTGAGTTCCTACCCACATGGAAGACCCAGATGGAGTTCCAGGATCCTTTCTTTGGCATGGCACAGCCTCTGCTGTTGCAGGCATTTGGAGAGTGACACAGAGGGTTGCAAATATATTTTCGTCTGTCTCTCCTTCCCTTTCAAACAAATGAAATAAGCAAAAACAGAGGAAGAAATAAAGGCAGGATTGAGGTGTTTGTGAGAGTTTTGGATCTTATCAAGGCTCAGTGGAGTTGATTGTTTCTGGCTTGTTCTGTGGTGGTTGGCAGGCCTGGCTGGGTCTTTATCTGTTGGCTGGAGCACATCTTGGACTCATGGACTTTTCATACGACAGTGCACACTATGGGAGAGAACCAGAGAGCACACCCAAGATGAAAATCACATTCTTTTTGTAATCTAACTTCAGAAGTGATGTTTTGTTTCTTTTTCCATATTCTGGTTATTAGAAGTAAGTTTCTCTTTTCAATCAAAGGGAGGATATTATAGAAGGGAGGTGGAATCATTGCAGACTGTCTTAGAGGTGCCTACTGCACTGGCCAAGCTTTAAGACAAAACCACACTCTCTGAGGGCAGGATAAACTCCACAGTATCTTACAACTGTTGGCACTCTCATTTGTTTGGTTTTTCCGGATACCAAAATACAAAGGTTTCCCACATTATTTCCATAAGATTGGGATTCATCTTAAGATATTCTCAGCCCGGTACCATGGAAGAAAGTCTTTGGCCATTTGCTTCATTCTCTCCCTCTCTCTCTCTCCTCCTCCCTCCCCTCTGACTTGGATAAACACAGAACTATTGCTTTATGCCTTTAGATTGCATCTGACCACTGCAGTCCCATCTCCTTTCTACAACAGCTTCCATTGCTGTTTGAGACTTTCTGTCTGGGGCCACACACACTTCCTGAGGTCAAGCCTTCTACTGGCTTGCGAGCGGAGTAGTTCAGTTCCTGCCTGGTTCAGTCACATTCCATTCATTCAGTTCAAACATACACACAGAGTTTCTAGCAATGATTCGGAAAAGATTTTGTTCCCTTTTGCTAATCTTTGACACGTGGAAAGAACCTCTCACTTCTTCTCTTCATTCTTGTTCTTACTCATTGTCTGTCTTGCAACAGGAAACTTCTCCCAACCACCTGTGTCTTCAGGTTCTTCTGCTCTTTTTGCCCTTCCTCACAGAAATCCATTTCTATAGGTACTTTTTTCATTGGATTATTTGCCATTTTCTCAACTATCCATCATGAAAGAATAACGAAACAATTTTGACAAAGGTAGAACCCCTCTACAGAAAGGAAGGAATGAATAGGTCAAGTGGGGTACCTGCTAGAGTGAGTTGGGGAGTTATGCACATGTTATAGGTTTTGTCCTGTTGGTTTTCACATTCTTTAAGAACTTGTGACTGGATACTCCAGCTCACCCCTTCTTGTGGACCTGGATAGGTGATCAGTCATGTCTGGGATGTTCTTTGTTTTCCTTAAGGAACACTCATTGCTTTGGTCATCTTTGGCTAAAGATCCAGCATCTTGACATATCCAAAGTGATCCTTTGGGTAGCAATGCCTGGGATTGAGGCAAAGCCTCCTAGTATCAACTGTTGTCAGAGCAGGCAATGATTAAGTCAGCTAAGCGTATTCCCGGCAAATGCAGAAGAAATAAACCACATAGTTATTCAAAATCAGCAGGGCCCTAAATGAGTAGGGTAATCTAAGTGATGTGTGCATGAAAGGATAGATCATCGGCTGGAGTATGCACATATTTAAGAGTCATGGGGATAAGATCCAAAATTCTGGAGAGCATAATTGAGAGAAAGGATCTTTATCAATGCAAGTCTAGAAGAACACAATCTCTTTTAATTTTCACATACATTTAATAGCTATAACCCAAACCAATAACTACTCTAAAGATCACATTAATGTAAGAATATTTAATAAATTATTATTATGCCCCAAGTAATTTTACTTGCATTAATTCATCTAATCATCCCAACAATTCTAGAAGGTGGTACAATTAGTATACTCATTTTACTTGTGAGAAAACTGAAGAGTATAAAGGTTTAGTTACTGAGCTGAAGTCAAACACCAAGATATGAGTGCTTTTAAACTCTAGATTTGCATTTTATTGCACTGCCATTAAAACATCAGTATTGTAGGCACATCAGAAAGATTACTTCTTAAGGAATTTTTAATCTAACTGAAAAAATATCTCTGAATTAAAATTAAGTACCATCCTTCCAAACTTAATAGCACCTTAGTACATAATTTTATCTGAGAAAATTCTCTGTGGTTGTAAGAGCATGGTGAGAAGGCTGAGTGGGAACTGGGGTCAAACAACCTGGGCTCTGCTGTTCGTAGATGGGCCGTGGGGCTATGTCTATCAACTCTCTTATCTTCTTTGGGTCTGAGTGATGTGTGCATGAAAGGATAGATCATCAGACCTATGCCAGATAGCATGTGTCTCTGAATAAATATGTGGTATACATGAGCAAGAAGTAGCACTCAATAAGTGGTAGCTATTGATATTGCCACTGAGTAATCTCATGGTCTCTCTGCAGAGAAGACAGCCTGAGAAGGCTTGTGAGAGACATCAAGGTTGGGTCTGTTGTGCAGCAAACGATCCAGGCGGAAGGAATATATCCAAATGTTCACCTATATGATGCTCGACCTTCAGATATCTTCAAGTAGTTGCAGGATGAGCTGAGATTTTGCATGTTTTATTGCAGGGCATAAGCAAAGTCTCTGTCATTCCTCTTATGACAATGACAGTAAGTCTTCCCATGAACTAAAGTGATATGATAGTTTGCATCTGAAAGTGAATTGATGGGGCTGGTACTGTGGTGTTGCAGGTAAAGCCACTGCTTGCATTGCTGGCATCTCATATGGGAGCTGGTTTGAGTCCTGGGCACTCCACTTCCAATTCAGCTCTCTGCTATGACCTGGGAAAGCAGTAAAAGATGACCCAAGTCCTTGGGCCCCTGCACCCACTTGGGAAACCCTTAAGAAGCTCCTGGCTCCTGGCTTTGGATCAGTGCAGCTCCAGCCATTGAAGCCAATTGGGGAGTGAATCAGCAGATGGAAGACTCCTCTCTCTCTGCCTCTCCTTCTCTCTCTGTGCAACTCTGACTTTCAAATAAATAAATAAATAAATCTTCAAAAAAATAAAGTGAGTTGACTTTCTAGTTACAAATAAGCTTTACATATCTATGGTCACTCACAAATTTTCTGTTAGTCCAAAATTCTCTATGCTGCATTCTTGACTATTTAACTGTGAGGTCCTGATTCGTGAGTGGAATTGCAAATATTTCTGGGGTAGAGAGTTGAGAATAAACATACAGGACCCAGGAAACTTATACAATAACACATGGATTGCCATCAGGGGAGGAATATGTTAAGACACGTTCTTCTTTTGTTTAACTCACATATACTTTTTATTTTTTTTTTAAGATTTATTTGAAAGAGCTACACAGAGAGAGGAGAGGCAGAGAGAAAGAGAGGTCTTCCATCCGATCGTTTACTCCCCAATTGGCCGCAAGGACCAGAGCTGCGCCTATCCGAAGCCAAGAGCCAGGAGCTTCTTCCTGGTCGCCAACAAGGGTGCAGGGGCCCAAGGACTTGGGCCGTCTTCTACTGCTTTCCCAGGCCATAGCAGAGAACTGGATCGGAAGTGGAGCAGCTGGGTCTTGAACCAGCGCCCATATGGGATGCCTGCGCTTCAGGCCAGGGCATTAACCTGCTGCGCCACAGCACCGGCCCTACATGTACGTCCCCCTCCCCCTTTTTATAAACAACATTTTTTATTTATTTATTTTTTTGACAAGCAGAGTGGAGAGAGAGAGAGAGAGAGAGAGAGATATCCGAAGTCAGGAGCCAGGCGCTTCACCTGGTCTCCCAGGCGGGTGCAGGGCCCAAGGACTTGGGCCATCTTCCACTGCACTCCTGGGCCACAACAGAGAGCTGGACTGAGGAGCAACTGGGACAGAATCTGGTGCCCCAACTGGGTCTAGAACCCGGGGTGCCGGCACCACAGGTGGAAGATTAGCCTAGTGAGCCACGGCGCCAGCCTCCCTTTTTCCTTCTTCTTTTTTTTTTTTTTTTTGACAGGCAGAGTGGACAGTGAGAGAGAGAGAGAGACAGAGAGAAAGGTCTTCCTTTGCCGTTGGTTCACCCTCCAATGGCCGCCGCGGCCAGTGCGCTGCGGCCAGCGCATCGCACTGATGGGAAGGCAGGAGCCAGGTGCTTTTCCCGGTCTCCCATGGGGTGCAGGGCCCAAGGTCAGGGCGCCGGATTCTGTTCTGGTTGCCCCCTTCCAGGCCAGCTCTCTGCTGTGGCCAGGGAGTGCAGTGGAGGATGGCCCAAGTGCTTGGGCCCTGCACCCCATGGGAGACCAGGAGAAGCGCTTAGCTCCTGCCATCGGATCAGCGCAGTGCACCGGCCGCAGCACGCCGGCCGTGGCGGCCATTGGAGGGTGAATCAACGGCAAAAGGAAGACCTTTGTCTCTCTCTCTCACTGTCTACTCTGCCTGTCAAAAGAAAAAAAAAAGGAAAAAAAAAAGAATACAAATACAGGACAATTTGAATTTTCTAATGTGGTATATTTTCTCGACCAGGAAAACTTGCAAAGTAAGTTGGCTAGGTTGAGACCAAGGGCATCTGTGTAGTAGAGGAGGCACTTGGGAGCCTCTGTTTCACTAAGTCTCTCATCATGCAGAGGAATTGATCTTCATGCCACTGGTCATTAGCAGGGCTCAGTCTCAGAATCAGCTCAGAAAAAATAAGAATTTTCTGTCTACCAAGAAAGAAAGGAAGGCTCATTTTTCTATCCATATCCTGGAAGATTTTCCCTGTTGAGCACATTTATATGAGAAAGAAGAAGAATATCACGACTCAGGAAATGCTTCAGTGAGACATGGTTTATTTGATGCATCATTAGAAGGCAAATCAGTGCCTCAACAGTCTTTTTTGTGTTTATTTATTTATTTATTTATTTTTGCATTTCGGAGAAAATAAAGCCAGTGTTGAGCTTCCCATCTAGGAGATCAGTGCAAAGCAGCCAGACCATGCCTAACTGGGGTCTGGGGTTGGGGCTTGGAAGTCTTGGCAAAGCCACCCTCAGCCGTTCTTATCTAAGGCATCCCCTTACAGGCTCCTGGGTCATTTTGTCATGAGGAGTACTCTGTAGAAGCTGGTAATCCGCAAACATGATGTTACAGGATGGTTTTCCTTTGTGGAATGTAACTACAAAGAGTGGAAACTAATACAATCGATGGTCTCCATCAGTGGTGCGGGTGTGACTGAATTGCCTCTTCAATAGAAGAAGGACCTCTGGGCTAATTGCATATTGCTACTCGTTTGGAGCTTTGTCTCTTTATAGCTCTCACCCAGTGGTGGTGTGATATAGTTATTTTCTCATATGCACAATCCAGTTAATAATGATTTACACTTCCTGTTGCTGTTGCTGTTGCTGTCAGAGCAGCAGTGACAAATCTTGCTTGAGTCTGGTGGGATGCAGTTTTATAAGCTTTCCTAAATATCCTTCCACATTGGCAGTAATATGGATGAGGTGACAGGCAGAGCTCATCTGAAGGGAATTTTTCATGATTGTGCTGACACCATGCTCCGTGAACCCTATGCAATTTTCAAAAGGTGTATTAAGCTGGAGTCTGTTTGTCTATTTGGAAGCTTCAAGCTGTCAGGCACACCTCGTGCTGCAATAAAAAGTGAGCCACCCCAGAGGCACAGAGCTGGTTCTTCAAGCCGAATGCTGAGTGTGCTGTTCCCACTTGATCTGAGCTTGCCACCACTGGGATGGAAGACACTGCTTCCCTGCGGAGGAGACTGTGCTTGGCCACCTTGAGCAGGCTGGGTGTCCCGCGTCATTCTGCAAATCCACAGGGGAGCCGCACAACTGTTTGCGGAGGAATTTGTCGGGGAGATGTAAACTCTCCTCACTGGTTCTTCTACGATTTTCCAAAAACACCCAGAATGGCTGAGGAGATTAAATATTTATCCTTAAAGTGATAGAGGCAGGTGGTATGCAATGGCCATCCACACACCTAAGATGTCTTTGAAGTTGTAAAAAGCCATGCCTAATTTATAATTTAAGCCAAAATACATTCCTATTTGTCTCTGAAACTTATATTCAGATTCTTTTGGTGTAATTAGTAAATACTTTTTTGAACAAGTTTAAATATACAAAGCCAGCTTCTTTTAGGTATTTCCAACTCATAGAATCTGAAATAGCACCTTGACAGTATGGACTCCATTTTGGAGCACTTGAGACTCCATTCTGGGAAGGTGCCCCGCATACCATGAGACTCTGGTCTGAAACTATGATCTAGAACAGTCGGACAATAGCAGTGCACTGCATCACACTTGGCGGAGCATAGAAGCCCCCTAGCATGATCACTCAAGCTTGAAAGTAGAAAGGCTGCACCTGGGTTAATGATTAAAATGTGATTTGTCTGTGTCCTACATATAATTAAAGCCAATAATTGGATTAATGTCGGGATTATAATTAATAATTATTAAGATTGTAACTGGTACTGTCAAGATTATAATTGATGTTAATTTTGCATAGGTTTTAGGTCAGCTTGGCCCCAATAACTATGTATTCCCCCTTGATCTTAGCAACTATATATTTCCCTCCCGATTTTGCAGTTTTTGCCTTTATAAACCCTGTTGCTTTGGGATTCGGGGTCAAGAGTTCTTTGGGGGCATGAGCCTACTCTCGGCTGCCAGCAATAAAGGATTCTAAATTCTCTCAATGTGTGGTGCTCCTCCATCAGCACTCGCTCCGGCACAACAAATCCAGGAATAGCTAGGACCAAGCAGATGCACTTTGCTGGGTATCAGGAGAGACCTTAGCAGTGAGGTGTTTCTCTTTGTCTCTCACAACCACCATTGCTTCTTCCGCGGACCTGCTCAAGTACGTGGTTCAGGATAGCATGCTCCACTTCGGAGGGTACCCGTCTTTACTTCAAGCTTTCAATGTCAAATACCTACAACTTCTTAGCTCAGCATGGAAATGATCATGTCCGTTGAAACTGGTAGATGCTCTTATGATAAACCATTTAAGGCCAGGAATATGGTGCTTTGCTCATTTGTTTTACAAGAATATTTCAAAAGGTTCATGGCATAATGGACTTAAAAGCTAAGCTTATTTTGGAGTGAAATTTTTTGAAATTCAGGCATAGTTTTTCATAATGAGCATTTTCCATGAGCTTTTTGAAGCAGGCTTTATGTGGCCAGTTCATCATGGATAATGGATAGGACAGGTTAAACTATAAGAGAAAATTGGGGGGCTGGTGCTGTGGCGTAGTGGGTAAAGTGGCTGTCTGCAGTGCCAGCATCCCATATAGGCACCAGTTCAAGACCCGGCTCCTCCACTTCCGATCCAGCTCTCTGCTATAGTATGGGAAAGCAGTACAAGATGGCCCAACTCCCTGGGCCCCTGCACTTGATTGTGAGACCCAGAGGAAGCTCCTGGCTTTGCATCAGCTAGCTCTGGCCATTGCAGCCATTTGGGTAGTGAACCAGGAGATGGAAGATCTCTCGCTTTCTGCCTCTGCCTCTCTGTAATTCTACCTTTCAAATAAATAAAGCTTAAAAAAAAGTAGGGCTTAGAGAGTGAATAATCCATGTGTAAATGTGATGTTCTCAGGTCCTTTCCATCATGAAAAAATGGTTTTCACTATTGTCCCATATTCATTACTGTACTGTATAGAGCTACAGAAAGTCCAATTAAAATTTTTTTTTGACAGGCAGAGTGGACAGTGAGAGAGAGAGACAGAGAGAAAGGTCTTCCTTTTGCCGTTGGTTCCCCCTCCAACGGCCGCCACGGCTGGCGTGCTGCGGCCGGCGCACCACACTGATCCGTAGGCAGGAGCCAGGTGCTTCTCCTGGTCTCCCATGGGGTGCAGGGCTCAAGCACTTGGGCCATCCTCCACTGCCTTCCCAGGCCACAGCAGAGAGCTGGCCTGGAAGAGGGGCAACTGGGACAGAATCCGGTGCCCCAACCGGGACTAGAACCTGGTGTGCCGGCGCCGCAAGGTGGAGGATTAGCCTATTGAGCCGTGGCGCCGGCCCCAATTACAAATTAAATTCTATGCTCTTTTCTAAGGTCTGAAGAATGAATTCTCTCACAAAAGGGAGACTGCTTTATTATCAGAAGTCGAATAATATTCACCAGATGTAGACGCCATGCTTCCTGTTGGTGTGGTCTTAGAGCACGGGTCACCAATGCAAGAAGATGGCCTTTGGAATCACCTTTCAGGCTCAACATGAACTAGAAGAGAATTCTCAAAAATATTCTTAAAAAATAGCAACAGATTTTTTTCTTTTACTGTGAAATAGTTATTACATAAAATCTGCCATTTTAGCCACTTAATGTACAATTCAATGACATTATATTCATAATTTCATGCAATTGTCACAACATCACGGTATTTTTCTGAAATTTTCCATCAACCAACAGAAACCCTGCAAGCAGTAAACAATAAATCCCTATTGCTCCTTCGACAGCTGTGGAGAGCTGCAGCCTCATTTTCTAAATATTTTTAAAAGTAGAATATACAATATTTGTTCTTTTGTGTCTGGCTCATTTCACTTAGATATTTTCAAGGTTCATCCATATTGTAAGCTATATCAGAATTTCAGTTCTTTTATGGCTGAAGGAAGCCCAGTTGCCTGAAGGTACTGCATTTTGTGTATCACTCATCTTTTGGTTTATATTTAGGTTGTTTCTACCTTTTGAATGTGAATAAGTTGCCATGAACATTGATGTACAAATGTCTGTTCAACTCCATTGTTCCCATTCCTTTGGGTATTTAGCTAGGATTAGAATTTCTGGGTTGCATGGCAATTGTAAATTTATCTTTTTGATGAACCGCCAAGCTTTCTCCTATAAAAGCTTTACTATTTTGCATTTCCATCATCATGTATGAAGTTTCCAATTTCTCCACATTATTATAAACAATTATTTTCTTTTTAAAAAATCATTCTTGTAGATGTGTTCTTGAAGTGTTATCTCATTGTGGATTTGATTTGCATTTTCCTAATAACTGATGTTATTGAGTGTATTTTCTCGAGGTTATGAGCTTTTCAAGTACCATGTTTGGAGAAATGTTGTGCAAGCCCCTTGCCCATTATAAAAATACATTGTTTTGTTTTTTGTTGCTGAGTGGTAGGAGTTACTTATACATTATGGTTATTGTCATTGGCAGAGTTACTTATACATTATGGTTATTGTCATTGGCAGATAGATGATTTTAAAGTATTTAGTCCTATTCTTCAACATCCTTTGAAGCACAAACCTTTTTAAAACTTTAATGAAATTCAGATTACCTATTTTATTGCTATGGTTCTTGTGCATTGGCTGTCATATCTAAGAATACATTGGTAAATTGAGAGTCATGAACATACTCCCCTGTTTTCTAAATATCTTATTGTTTTAGCTCTTTTATTTGTTTCTGGTACATTTTGAATTAATTTTGTGTATAATGTAAAGTAAAGCCCAACTTCATTTTTTTGCAGGTGGGATTCCAATTGTTCCAGTATCATTTTTGAATGCATTATTTTTTATCTATTGGATGGTCTTGGAACTCATGTTGAAAATCAATTGACCACAGATGTATGGATTTATTTTTAGTATTTTATTATCATCCATTTTTCAATAACAGTCTTTATGTCATTGCCACAATATTTTGAATATTATAGCTTTGTAATATATTTTTATTTTTTATTTATTTTCATTTTATTTGAAAGACAGAGAGCCAGACACAGATACAGATACATACACACACACACAGTTTTCCAACTGATGATTCACCCTCCAAACAGATGTAACAGCCAGGGCTGGGCCAGGGAAAGGAATAGCCAGGAGCCTGGAACTCAGTCTGGGTCTCCCATGTGGGCAGAAGTGTCGCAGGCATCATCCGCTGCTTCCCAGGGTTTGCTGATAAGTAGGAAGCCAGAAGTGGAAGTGGAGCTGGGACTTGAACCCAGGAACTCCCATACGGGATGCAGGTGGTCCAAGGAGTGACTTAACTGCTACACCAAATACCTTCCCCTGTATTATGTTTTGAAAACTAAAAATGTGAGTTTTATAATTTATTCTTTTTAGTATAGTTTTGCTATTTTGAGGAATCTTTTATAATTATATAGAAATAGGAGGACAGGATTGAATCTTCCTAATTATACAAAAGGAAGGTTGTTGGAATTTTAAGAGATTTCAATGCATCTGTGGATTGCTTTTGGGTAGTGTTGACATTTTAACAATATGAAATCTTCTGATCTGTGAACACATAAAGTCCTCTCACATATTTAGATCTTCTCTAATATGTAACTAAATTTTTGCAGTTTTCACTATACAAGTGTCTCATCTCTTTGATTAAATTTATTCCTAGCTATCTTAATAGTTTGGATCCTGTTACAAATGGGATTAATTGCAAGTTTATAGAAACACACTGATTTTGTGTGTATTGATCTTGTACTTTGTAATTTTGCAGAGTTCACTTAAGGCTCTGTTTTGTGGATTCCTTTGGGATGTCTCTATAAGCATCATGTCATCCAGTTTGGATGACTTCCCCTTTTTTGATGGATTTTTCTTTCACTTATTTGATATATAATTCCTATGCTTCTGAAGATAAATTGCTTGGTAATATTGAGGATGCCTTGTACATAAGCCTCACTCTTGACACTTTCAAAATAGTCTCTTCGACTTTGGCCATTGAAAGCTAATAGTGTGTGTTGATGTGGTTCTGTGTGCATTTACCCTATGTGGATTGTATGGAGCTCTCAGGAAGGACAGATTCATGTATTTCATCAAATTTATATGATTTTGAACACTCTCCTTCAAATATTCTGTCTAGACACTTCTCTCCTCTTTCTGGACTTGCTATAAGACACTTATTATCCTTTTTGAAGTTACTTCTGTTAGGTTGTATATACTTTTCTTCACTGTTTTTTTTTTTTGCTCTTCAGACTCAAGAATTTCAATTTTTTTTACCTTTAAGTTTGTTGATTCCTTCTTCTTTCTGCACAAATAAGCTCTTGATTACCTCTAGTGAATTTTTCATTTCAATTATTACAGTTTTTAGCTCCAGAACTTTTGCTTTCAGTTTATATTTTCTGGCTCTTTTTTATATTCTTTTTAAATTCATTTTACATTATTTTCCATATTTTCTGTCTACATTCTTTGAACATAGTGAGGTAGTGCTTTTACAATCTTTGTCTATGAATGGTTGCACTTCCTCAGGGATGGTCTCTGCCAATAAATTTTGTCTTCACAACAGGCTATACTTCCCTATTTCTTTGTATGTTTTAATTTTTAATTGAAATCTGGGGATTTGAAGAGTATAGTATGGTAAATCTGGAAGTCGTATTTCTTTTTCTTGTGTAAGGTTTGCTTACTTATAATTGTTGGAGGCTGCTTAGTTTCAGTACTTTTCTAAAACAGTTTTGGAAAGGTTGTATTCCTCATTTGTGGTGCTGAAGTCTCTGCTCTTTTGCAGTTGTTCAGCCAATATTGTGCTTTATTATATACATTGTGCTCAATTAATATTTTGACAGGTCTTTCTCTGAATGCTAGGAATTAAAAATTAAAAAAAATAGATTTTTCCTACACTTTGTTGATGGGTTATGTATCATGAAACTTGTTGAGCAGTTAGCCAGATTTGCCCTGAGCTTAGAGATCCATCAGAGCCGAAAGATCAGGATCTTCTCAGGTCTGGTTTAATTGTGTAGCTTGCTTTGGGCATGTGTGTGGCTTTCTATTTTGAACCCCTAATTTACCAATGAAACTCTCCCCAGTTTTTCTTCTGACGTTTAGGCAGTCTATTAAATGTTTCAACATTATATTTTGCCTTAAGTCACAGTATTCTCCAGTATTGCCTACCACTCTTCTGTTCTAAGCAGATTCCACTATAGGCAAAATATGATGAGTGTTATGCTTTGGTTCTTACTGATATTCACAATGGTTGGAAAATATGGCCTGTTCTACTTCTCGAATCAGGAACCAGGGTCCCACTGTGAGAACAGAAGCTGCTGTCTTGATTCTGTATTGATTTGGGAAGACCAGGGGGCAACAGACAAAAACAAATCTACACAGCTTTTTTACAACTTATACTGCCTTTTCCTGATTTAGCAGAAATTCTTTTTATTGCTGTAGAATGATGACAGGTTCTGACAACATTGGTTTTGATCATTTCTGCTTGTGTTTTAATGTTTCTGGGAGGGAAGTAGCAATTTAAAGAAATTAATTCTACCAGTTCACTGATGTCTCTTTTTCTCTAAGAAAAGGTGCTTGATTTACTTTTCTAGGAACAGTAGACAAGCTATAACTTTTACAGTGTACAAGTCCTGTTGTCTATTTTTACAAATAAATTAAAATAGTTGTGCTCATTTATTTGTGTATTAGTTATACATGATACAACAAAGCTGGGTAGTTATAAGAGACCTCATGGGCTGTAAATTCTAATATCAACTCTTTATACCTTCATGGAAAAAAGGTTGAAGACCCATGTTTCAGAGTTAAAGCTGTTGTGGTGGACTTTGTATTGTGCGCTTGAATTGTTTTCCACTTAATGATACTTAAATATGCATAAAGTTGCAAATGAAGTTTTGTACTTACAGCATTCACAAAATCAAATTTATGAAAAGATCAAGAGCTAAAAAAATCAATGCAGATACAATTAACAATCTTGATTTAATGTGAGGTTCTTTTGATGAGATAAAATTGGTGATGCTGACTTTAAGTAGAGAAATTACTTACCTCATTTTAGTTCTTGATTACTTGATTTTATTTTTGATCGTGAAAATGATTTCTTTGAATCATGATTATTGCCATTTGAATATTTTTTCCTTCTTAACAATGAACTTTCTAAATATGCTTTGCAAAGGCCCTGTGCTTTGAAAGCTCAACCATTCTAATCGAGCGTCTTAGCTTGTGTCTCTAGGAGCATGGCTGGAGAGGAAGATTCTTGTGAAAGCACTTTGTTGAAGAAGTGTTCTCAGGAGAAACTAGAGAGAATTGTGGAAACAGGATGGGGAAAGGAAAGACTCCAAGAAAATGTCTGCTCTATTTTTAGCCTGATTCCATAGGGAGTTCTGATGTAGATGATGTGGCTTAGAGCTTGTCCAGAGTGGAGGCCAGACAGACTGGTCCTTAATTCTCATGCAACCACTCTGTCATTGTCTAAGGATGCCTTGGATACATACACTCCAGAGAATTCATGATCCCCTGCAGGTGTGGACACAGGGACTCTAGTAGCCCAAGAGAAGATTCCTTGAGACAGTTTGCAAGTGTCAGCTGCCAAGGAGAGAGCTTAACAGAGGCCAGGGGAACTGCTCAGAGATGTTAAGAGGAACTTGGGGGACCTGGGCAGAGTGCTCTGTCCACTACACTCTTTAGGCAGAATGCTGAAAAAGGAAGAGTATAATGGAAAACTATCCATTGCGTATCTACTGCTATATTGTTCTTCTATTTGTGAGTGAATGTTACCAGAATACTATGTTTGCCCATCATGCAGATATACTGCTGACTGATGAAAACAGGTTTTCATCAATTGAGGATATCTATCCTACAGTAAACTGAGAGGGGGCTCATTGTCTGACTACATCGCCATAGTCACGTAGCTGCACAATTCTCATTTGCACAGTGCATGGGATGCTGTTTGCCTTCCACGGTGAGAGGATGCATTGTTTATCAAGTCATTCTTTCCTTTTCTTATTAGCTCTTCTCTAGTAAAGTATTGTGGTTCTCTGCCGCATTATGTAATCTCCATGGTGTCAAATCAACATTTTGATTTTGCTAAAGATTCAGGAGATTAGGTCTTACTGTAAAAAAGGGTATTTCAGCTATGAATTAGCCCCATTAACTCGGTGATCTTTGGGTCTGGGAAAATTGGTTCATGAATTCAATGGCACATGAAGGACGACCGTGTCATTTTGACATTATGACATAGCAACTCTGAGGTGGACTGGCACTCCCTTCAACGTGGGAGAAATGACACACTATCACTCCAGGTGGTCATTTGTCCCCAATACTTTCATAAAACTAAATCAAGCAGAAACACTGGGGCGAACATTTGATGAGAATGCACCTTCTAATATGTTATCACAAAATAAACATGCTTAATTAAAAATGTTATCAAGAACTTGTGGACTTAGGACAATGTGTTAGCAGTCCCCACAGGTACTATGAACATGAGAAGCCAAGTGACTTCAGGTGTGTGAATACTTGGCTCTTCTCTTGTTTTTGAACTGTCATGTGTTCTAGGTCTTTCAATTACAGTATGACGACGGACATCAGAATGTTGTCTTTTATGCATTTAGAATCCCCATAAGTCACATGGGCTATGCACATAACAGATACTCAATACATTGTTTAATATCATGGCAAGCAGGCATTCAGGTGAGATAGAAGCCCAAAGACTTCACACGCTGTTTGAAATTAAGTCTGGGAGATGGAAACTACACAGCATGTGTCATCAACAGACTAGGGGACCAGTGCATGATATGTAGCACTTCTTAG
Organism: Oryctolagus cuniculus; assembly: GCF_964237555.1. NCBI lineage: Eukaryota > Metazoa > Chordata > Mammalia > Lagomorpha > Leporidae > Oryctolagus > Oryctolagus cuniculus. The sequence goes on along the minus strand of NC_091433.1, from coordinate 101,713,322 downwards.
CTATAGTAAAACACACAACTTTGGTTTTCTCACTTACAGTCTAGTAGGAATAAATATACAAGTAGACTTCAGTTTTGGCTCCTAAATGTGAAGAACACGCGAGTAATCAACTCCTGTCTTTATAACAAAAATAAGCAGGGCAAGTTAAAGATCCACAGAGACATAAAGTAATAGGAGCGTTCAAAAAGATACGCAGCTCCCAGGGACTAGAGCAGAGTCATTGTGCTCCACAAACCATTAAGCACATTTAAGTGTTAATTTTGACAAACTGTTAGAAGTGAAATTTGAATTGGTGTCATCATGAGAAACCTCAGAGGGCTATAGACATTAGGGAGCTCAAATACTTTTGCACACTTTACGTCTCAGAACTTCCCCAGCTTTTCACGGTAAGGGTCTGAGAAAGATCCCATTGGGCCCCTCAAAGGGAAAAGGGAGAGTAGCCATTGTGAAACTAGACTTCAGGGGGAACTAATTCACTAGAGAGCAATCCTGAAACCTTACCTCAGCCAGGGGGAGAAATTTCAATGCACCCTAATCAGTTTCTCTAAAGGGAGGGAAAAACAGCATGAGACATAGCTGACAAAAATAGGTTGGAAAATCTATAGCCAAAGAAGAAGAGAGAACTATGCTCCTGGAGAAAGGACAGAAACACATTAACAAGTAACTCATTCATTGCGGTGAGAATGCAAAATGGCTTGGCTACTTTGGAAGACATTTTGGCAGTTTTTTTTATAAAGCAAAAACTTTATCATACTATACAGTCCTGCAATTGCTTTCACCCAGTTAATTGAGGAATTATGTTTTGCATGTCCATAGCAGTTTTAGTCACAATCACACAAAACTCAAAGAAATTACGAGGCCTGCTGTAGTTTAAACGATTCCCTTCAACACTGAGACGCTGTCAACGTGATTGTATTAATAGGTGCAGCCTATAAGAAGTGATTAGGTCACGAGGGCGCCTCCCTCATGTGTGAGATTAAGGCCCTTAAGAAGGAGCTTCATGAAGCATTTGGCTGTCTTACCCTTCCATGTTTTGTCATGTGAGAAGCCAGGATTCCTCTCCTGCAGAATCTGCAGTAACAATAGTATGTTGGAAGCCAAGAGCAGCCCTCACCACACGTCAAACACATCAGCACCTTGGATTTCTCTGCCTCCTGGGATTATAAATGATCCAATCCCAACTATTTTGTTCTGATGACACAAATGAGCTAAGACAGTGTTTTTCAAAAGGTGAATGAAAGGTGTTCTGTAGTGCGTGCATGCATTGGAGTGAACGATCAGGCTTGTGAAGACATAGATGAGTCATAAAGGCATGTTACCAAAGCAAACAAGCCAGTGTGAAAAGGCTACATCCTGTACGTGACGTTTTGTAAAAGGCAGAATTATAGAGATAGAGAACTGTGGCTGTCATGTGTCTGAGAAGGAGCTAGGTTTAATATATGAACAACAGGGGTTGTTTCTATGACAGTGAAACTGTTCTGCATAACACAATGGTGATGGATATATGATACTATGCATTTGCCTCTCTCATAGAACTTTACAAAAAAAAAAAAAAAAGAGTGAACCCTAATGCAATCCTCAACAAATTGGTATAGAGACTACGATAAAAGAATATAAATATGGTGTCAATGTAAGCCATTAACTTGCTGAAGGATGTGGAGGAAAGGTTCATTCTAAATAACTTAGGAAATGAGGGAGATAGTAAGACTAAAATCAAAAGGAATTGTAGAGAAGCACTGCACTCTAGGTGAGTAAGGAGATTCCCGTGGAGATACGGGCTCATGATTCTGAAATCACCACTGACCCAGAAAGCGAATGGAGGGAGGCAATGGAAGCCAGATTTCTCATGATTCGACAGGGAAGCTACACTTAAGCCAAAGCAGGAGGGCTGGTAGGAACCATATGCCACTGGACTAGAGTTGGAGATATGTATATATGTGTATATATGCACACACAGATGTTATGGACATAGAAATAATTATATAAATAAATATGCATTCATATATAAATACATATGTATATTACACATGAATATACATAAAACACATATATAAATATATACACACTCATACACAAATATACACACAAACACACACACACACTCATATGGCCCAGTATATACATACTATGTCTATGCTCTAAGAAGCCCTAGAAGTTAAAACACCCCAGTAGCAACAAGCATATCTAGAACCCAAATGTTGGTTTCTTGTTTCATTTTCTAATGAAAGGAACAGGAGCTCCTCAGGAAAATGGCTGATTCTAACAGAGTAGGGGAATATGGAAGATGAGCCTGAAGCATCTCATAGTGTCTAAAAGTAAAGAAGTGCTCTCACACACAATGATGTGGATATTTCAAAAGGATATGGAAGGTTATTGAAAGTTCTCGCAGGCCAAAGCTGGAACAACTTGAGCAACTGTAAACAATATAGTCTTGGATTGTTGCCCAAGAATAAGACAAATATTAATGAATGTATATTATTAAACATAAATGATTGAATAAATAAATGGAAGAGAATATACAAATGTCCCACAGAGAAGCTCAAATAACGTAAATATACTACATTTTTTTTAAAAAAATCATTTTTTAAACTTTTATTTAGGAAATATAAATTTCCAAAGTACAGTCCACGGATTACAATGGCTTTCCCCCCCAACACTTCCGTCCCACTCGCACCCCTCCCATCTCCCGCTCCCTCTCCCATTCCATTCACATCAAGATTCATTTTCAATTATCTTTATATACAGAATATCAGTTTAGTATATATTAAGTAAAGATTTCATCAGTTTGCACCCACACAGAAACACAAAGTATAAAATACTGTTTCAGTACTAGTTATAGCATTAATTCACATTGGACAACACAGTAAGGACAAATCCCACATGAGAAGTAAGTACACAATGACTCCTGCTGTTGACTTAACAATTTGACACTTTTGTTTATGGCATCAGAAATCTCCCTAGGCTCTAGTCATGAGTTGCCAAGGCTATGGAAACCTTTTAAGTTTGCCGACTTTGATCTTATTCAGACAGGGTCATAGCCAAAGTGGAAGTTCTCTCCTCCCTTCAGAGAAAGGTACCTCCTTCTTTGAAGACCTGTTCTTTCCACTGGGATCTCACTCACAGAGATCTTTCATTTAGGTCCTCTTTTTTTTTTCCAGAGTGTCTTGGCTTTCCATGCCTAAAATACTCTCATGGGCTCTTCAGCCACATCCGACTGCCTTAAGAGCTGATTCTGAGGCCAGAGTGCTGTTTAGGACATCTGCCATTCTATGAGTCAGCTGTGTATTCTGCTTCCCATGTTGGATCATTCTCTCCCTTTTTTATGCTATCAGTTAGTATTAGCAGACACTAGTCTTGCTTGTGTGATCCCTTTGACTCTTAGACCTATCAGTGTGATCAATTGTGAACTGAAATTGATCACTTGGACTAGTGAGATGGCATTGGTACATGCCACCTTGATGGGATTGTATTGGAATCCCCTGGCACATTTCTAACTCCACCATTTGGGGCAAGTCCGATTGAGCATGCCCCAAATTGTACATCTCCTTCCTCTCTTATTCCCACTCTTATACTTAACAGGGATCACTTTTCAGTTAAATTTAAACACCTAAGAATAATTGTGTGTTAATTACAGAGTTCAACCAATAGTACTAGAACAAAAAAAAATACTAAAAGGGGTAAAGTATTACATTGTACATTAACAGTCAGGACAAGGGCTGATCAAGTCACTGTTTCTCATAGTGTCCATTTCACTTCAACAGGTTTCCCCTTTGGTGCTCAGTTAGTTGTCGCCGATCAGGGAGAACATATGATATTTAAAAAGCAGAGTGACAGAGGGAGAGAAACCCTCCATCTGCTGCTTTGCTTTCCAAATGGTCACAACAGCTGGGGCTGGGGCTGGGTCAGGCTGAATCCAGGAGCCAGAATACCCATCCTCGTCTCCCACATGCGTGTCAGGGACCTGAGTATGTGGGCCAACTTCCACTGCTTTCCCAGGTGCATTAGCAGGAACCTGGATTGGAAGCGGAATAGTCAGGATTTGAACTGGTACTCTGACTTCCTTTCAAGGTCAAAGCATAGAAATAGAGGAATAAAAGCAACCTCACAGTGGACAAATATGGCACCTACTGCCTGGGCATTGTGATCCAGCCCAGTGTCCCTAGGGACAAATCACGATGCTCTGACACAGTGAAAATGGCACTTTCCCTCCGTAGTCATCCTCTCAAAGGTGTACCACCCCTATCCAATCATGAGAAAAATATCACACACTTTTAAGTGGAAGGCAGTCTACAAAACACCTGAGCAGCACTCCTCAGGTCATCGGAAACAAAGGAAGCCTGAGACACTGTCACAGAGAAGCGTAAAGGAGACAGGATCTGCTGCTCTATGTACTACGGGATCTCAGGACAGAAGAGGATGTGAGCTCAAACTAGGAAGACACGGACAAGTTACTGATTTTTGTTAATACTGTCTCACTACTGATAGCAAATTTCCCATTATTATGTTGTATTAACTATTGAGGAAACTGAGGGTTAGGTTTAACGGACAGCTCTGCATTAGCCTTGAAATTTCTCTGTAAGTCTGAAACTATTCTACATAAAAAATATATTTTAAAAATTCATACCTGGAGCCAGTGCTGTGGCAGAGCAGGTGAAGCCGCTGCCTGCAGTGCTGGCATTCCATATGGGCTCCAGTTTAAGTCCTGGCTGCTGTACTTCTGATCCAGCTCTCTGCTATGGCCTGGGAGAGCAGTAGAAGATGGCCTAAGTCCTTGGGCCCTGCACCCACGTGGGAGACCTGGATGAAGCTCCTGCCTCCTGGTTTTGGTTCAGGACAGCTCCAATCATTGTGACCATTTGAGGAGTGAACCAGTAGATGAAAGACACCTTCACCTCTCTCTCTCTCTCTCTCTCTCTCTCTCTCTCTCTCTCTCTTTCCCTCTCTCTCCCTCTTTTTCCCTCTGCCTCTGCCTCTCTGTAACTCTGCCTTTTGAATAAATATACAAATCTTAAAAAAATTAATACTCAACTCATGGAATTGTCATGAATTAAAACACACACACACACACACACATTCATGTGAAAGGCATACATATTCTAAATAACAAGAACAGCAATTCTAAATAACAAAGTGTTTACAGTTGAGATTTGGAGGAAGGATCAATACACAACATCTTTTTCTCAGTTGCTTGGGTTTGGAATTAACTGAAAAATAGACACAGGGCATCAGACAAAATGAGGCTTGAAACATCAGTCTTAATTAGTAGTAAGTATTAACTGTGCTTAGTCCCAGGACCTGGATTGGAATATGTGGCTTTGGTGGGTTTACACTAGGCTTCCTAATATTTCACACTAGAACTGACTTAACCTGGCTATAGGTGTAGCTGATGACTCTTTGTGGCCTGGTAGAAATCAGCACAGTATTAAATTTCTCCGCAGACAGGCAGTTACGAAAACAAAGTCACACGAGGTTGAATGCACACTCCTCTACTTTTTTCTGATTCAGCTAATTAAATCTGTCTTAGCACTTCTGACAGGAGGGAGGGGGGAAGGGATGCAGGAAGCAAGCTTGGCTGGACACGAGGAGCCAGGGGAGTGAACAGTGTTGGCTCCCAGTCAAGATCAACAACCTAGCAGAAGCTGGTTAAGACAAACCAGGTCTACAGCTGCCTCCTCCTTCATGTACAGTACACAGCTTGAGGATCTAATAGTGAAACCAAAGGCGAAGTCTCCTTTGGTGGAATCCCGTGGCTCAGTTGCCATAGCCTTTTGAGCGTGTGTGATTAGGGCGATTCTGTCACACTGACTTTGCAAAGGGGTCCAAGGAGAGCCTTAGAAAATCACTGAGAACTAGGGGCTGACGCTGTGGCATAGCAGGTAAAGCCGCCGCCTGCAGTGGGTGTGGGTTTGAGATCTGGCTGCTCCACTTCTGATCCAGCTCTCTGCTATGACCTGGGAATGCAGTAGAAGATGGGCCTTGGGCCCCTGCACGCACATGGGAGACCCGGAAGAAGCTCCTTCTTATTGAAACTACTTCTGATTATGATGACACCATTTAACTGCTGGACACAGATTTCCTAAGCCCAGCTGCCTGGAAGTGCAGAGGTTGAATTTATAGTCCTAAAATTCAATGAAAGCTGGGAGCCCAGGGAGCCCTTATGGTCGATGGAGGTGGCGGTGGTTAATTAGCACAGCTCCCAACCATCAGTGCAGTTATCTGTTGTTGGCAGTCAATGTCATTAACAATTTCAGGTTTGATATTCGTGTTAGGGTGTTATGTTTCTGGTTAACATGCCAACTGCAAGTCTGAACCCAGCTTATTTGGCATGACATCTAAGCAGACTCGAGAGAGCCTGATACAGATCCTTTTGTCTTTGCTCTTTTCTGCTGCTCGTCCCATCTTCGACACAGCAGTAGTCAATAATGAGATCTGAAGAACAGACCTTCCCGTAAGGGCTCTAGGCTATGTGGAACTCATTCTCATCTCGGAGATTGCTGATTTTATTCTTCTGTGAAACTCAATAACAGGTGCATTGGGGAACTCCAGAGCCAAGACCTGATAGGTGATCTCCTCCTTAACAACACTATTTGCATTCTCAGGCAGGCTTCTCAATTGCTCTGAGCATGTGTCTCATTGTCCGTGGGTTGGAGGTCATGATTATCTCACACTGCTGTTGGAAGATTCAATTAGATAGCATGGGTTAAGCAGCTAGCACGGTGCCTGGCAAATGGCCATGGTTCCTGAAGACACAGCAGCTTTCATGGGTGTACAGATGCCCCATTAGGAGTTTGGTTTCTTGAGTAGCAAGTTTCTTTCCTTGTTATCTGCACCTGCACATGTCACCCACAATGCCTGACACAGCACATTAGTGGCTCATAAAAGTCGCTCTTTCAAGTGGTGCTAAGTCAAGTAAAAGCATACAAACATCTACAGAGAGTTTTCCCTGGAAAATACAAAAACCAGGATTGTAATCCAGGATTACACTCCCTGCCCCTGCCATATTCCCCAACCAAGGATGACCTACTCAGGATCAGAAGAATAAGGGAAGACTGGGGATTTTATTGAGAAAAAGAAAAACTCCTAAACTTGCTTTGGAAGGAAACTTCTTGGCATGTGCAATTCTGGTCAAAGGCAGCAGCTATCAAGTAAAATGGTCTTTTAGTCAGAGCAGGCAGTTTCACCATCAGTTAGGAGGTAAAAGTTGGATAAAGTCTAGTCGCAGCAGTCATTTTGTTTGGTGTTGCCTTGCTATGCAGTTCTTGGAGCAGGGCCCGGAAGTGGAGCACTTTCCCTTATGGGCTCCCAGCTCTATTTTAGTTTGAGTATGGCAAGAGTGACTCTGTTTGTATAGTCTATTTTCACAGTGTTTAGCCCTGTACCAGGCACAGATTGGACATCTGATCTTTTCCCCTGCCCTTCCTGTAGGAACTCCCCCTTGAGCTGGAACGAACAGTTCCTTGAAGAGGAGAAAGCCCCCTGAGATTGGGTGTTCCGGCTCTCTCTGCCCTGTTCAGCCGTGGGGAAGAAGGCCAAGGTGAAAGGAAGGGAGGGAGCAAACAGGGGCTGCCTCTGGCCTCCCAGAGATGACATATGTAAATCACCCTCCAGGGTCAAGCTCACAATAAATTCAAATTACCTGAAAATTTATTCAACGACAGCAGCTGTTATTTGACTTCAAAGTGACTCAGGGTACAGGCAAATGTCCCGCAGCTACTTTAGCATTCTATTAATCAAATTATCCAGACCTACTTTGCCACTCTCCTCTCTCATGATAAACGCTGCATCCAAACTTTGCTGTATTGCCCAGGCTTTCCTTCTCCAACCTCTTGCCATGGCTGAGGAAGAACTTCTAAGATCAATCCCATTCACAATAGCTACAAAAACAATCAAATACCTTGGAATCAACTTAACCAAGGACGTTAAAGATCTCTACGATGAAAATTACAAAACCTTAAAGAAAGAAATAGAAGAGGATACCAAGAAATGGAAAAATCTTCCATGCTCATGGATTGGAAGAATCAATATCATCAAAATGTCCATTCTCCCAAAAGCAATTTATAGATTCAATGCAATACCAATCAAGATACCGAAGACCTTCTTCTCAGATCTGGAAAAATTGGTGCTGAAATTTATATGGAGGCACAAGAGACCTCGAATAGCTAAAGCAATCTTGTACAACAAAAACAAAGCCGGAGGCATCACAATACCAGATTTCAGGACATACTACAGGGCAGTTGTAATCAAAACAGCATGGTACTGGTACAGAAACAGATGGATAGACCAATGGAACAGAATTGAAACACCAGAAATCAACCCAAACATCTACAGCCAACTTAGATTTGATCAAGGATCTAAAACTAATTCCTGGAGCAAAGACAGTCTATTCAATAAATGGTGCTGGGAAAATTGGATTTCCACGTGCAGAATCATGAAGCAAGACCCCTACCTTACGCCTTACACAAAAATCCACTCAACATGGATTAAAGACCTAAATCTACGACCTGACACCATCAAGTTACTAGAGAACATTGGAGAAACCCTTCAAGATATTGGAACAGGCAAAGAGTTTCTGGAAAAGACCCGGGAGGCACAGGCAGTCAAAGCCAAAATTAACTATTGGGATTGCATCAAATTGAGAAGTTTCTGTACTACAAAAGAAACAGTCAGGAGAGTGAAGAGACAACCGACAGAATGGGAAAAAATATTTGCAAACTATGCAACAGATAAAGGGTTAATAACCAGAATCTACAAAGAGATCAAGAAACTCCACAAAAACAAAACCAACAATCCAATTAAGAGATGGGCCAAGGACCTCAATAGACATTTTTCAAAAGAGGAAATCCAAATGGCCAACAGGCACATGAAAAAATGTTCAAGGTCATTAGCAATCAGGGAAATGCAAATCAAAACCACAATGAGGTTTCACCTCACCCCGGTTAGAATGGCTCACATACAGAAATCTACCAACAACAGATGCTGGCGAGGATGTGGGGAAAAAGGGACACTAACCCACTGTTGGTGGGAATGCAAACTGGTCAAGCCACTATGGAAGTCAGTCTGGAGATTCCTCAGAAACCTGAAGATAACCCTACCGTTCGACCCAGCCATCCCACTCCTTGGAATTTACCCAAAGGAATTTAAATTGGCAAACAAAAAAGCGGTCTGCAGCCTAATGTTTATTGCAGCTCAATTCACAATAGCTAAGACCTGGAACCGACCTAAATGCCCATCAATGGTAGACTGGATAAAGAAATTATGGGATATGTACTCTTTAGAATACTATACCGCAGTAAGAAACAATGAAATCCAGTCATTTGCAACTTAATGTCGAGGATCCTTTTGATAATGAAAGCAAGGCTGTTAAGTCTCTCAGCAGAAACTCGCACGCACGCACACACACACACACACACACACAGCATGGACATTCCATTTCCATTAATTCACAAGTCCTCAAAAACCATGCTTTGGATCTGCATTTCCAGGGACTTTGAATTAAGAACTCTGCTGCAGTCTACTTCCCATATTTAGCTAAAGAATGAGACATACACAGCAGGCTGATGCAGGAAGCTGGAGACGCAGACCGAGCCTTTCCCATGAGGATCTCTCTCTTGAAACCGAATAGTTCATGTCCCATGAAAAGTAAAAGGTGAGTATCATTAAGAGAAAGAATCCTTGAGAGAAAGGCGGTTGACAGAGATGGTCTGTCTCAGATCCCTACCTGTGCTCAACGTCTCCCCAGCAAAACGCCAGAGAACTCCTGATAGGCGCGGTGTCCGTAGCCATATTGTGGTGTAGTAATATGCCTGGCAGGTGCTCCAAGCCCTGAGGAAGGACCCTTTTGAAAAGAAAAATGTCCTTTTGGTCCCCTATTTCCAACAGTGGTACTAATGTCAGAGACAAGTTGAGTAAAATAACCTGTTTTCATAAAGTGCTGAAGATTCTGAAATAAGACAATATCCTTATCTATACACTGGCTGATTATGCTAGTATTTTATGGTACCTTAAGCTAAAGCTATATAATATGTAGTCTTCTCGTTTTTTTAATATTTATTTATTTATCTGTAACATGGAGAGAGAGAGAGAGAGAGAGAGAATCTTCCATCTGCTGGTTCACTCTCCAGTTGGCCACAACCGGCAGAGCTGTGCCAATCCGAAGCCAGGAACCAGGAGCTTCTTCTGGGTCTCCCACTTGGGTACAGGGACCCAAGAACTTGGACCATCATCTGCTTCTTTCCCAGGTGCCTTAGCAGGGAGCTGGATTGGAAGTGGAGCAGCTGGGACTTGAACCAATGTCCATATGGGATGCCAGCACTGCAGACGGCGGCTTTACCTGCTATGCCACAGCACCGGCCCCAGTCTTTTTTGTTTCTCCTTAAATAATGGCCAGGGCTGGGACAGACAGAAGCCAGGAAACAAGACTTCTTCCAGGTCTCCCACGGAGTGCAGGGGCCCAAGTACTTGGGCCATCTTCCACTGCTTTCCCAGCCATCAGCAGGGAGCTGTATCAGAAGTGGAGCAGCCAGGGATTAAACTGGCACCTATATGGGATGCTGGCACTGCAGATGTTGGCTTAACCCACTAAGCCATGGCATCAACTCCTAACAAGTATTCTTAATTCAGCCTGAAGGTCTCTGACTTCACTCATCGTTTTTAAGTCTATCTACAGATTTTTAAATAAACTATACAGATTTGCAGAGTATTATATGATGTCTTGATACATATATGCACACTAGGTAATGTCCAATCAGGGAAAACATGTCTATCTTCTCAAACATTTAACCTTCCTTTATGTTACATTCATAATCCATCCTTGCATTTTTAAAGAGATATATAGAGTTGGTTGTCTTCTGTAGTCACCTTGCTGATTCTGTTAGAATCCTGGGACTCTTGGCTGGCTCCACGACTCACTTGGCTAATCCTCCATCTGCAGCACTGGTATCCCGAGTTCTAGTACTGGTCAGGGCGCTGGGTTCTGTCCCAGTTGCTCCTCTTCCAGTCCAGCTCTCTGCTGTGGCCCAGGAGTGCAATGTAGGATGGCCCAGGTGCTTGGGCCCTTCACCCGCATGGGAGACCAGGAGAAGCATCTAGCTCCTGGCTTTGGATCAGCGCAGTGCGCCAGCCGTAGCGGCCATTTGGGGGGTGAACCAACAGAAGGAAGACCTTTTGCTCTGTTTCTCTCTCTCACTAACTCTGCCTGTCAAAAAAAAAAAAAAAAAAAAAAAGAAAAGAAAAGAAAAAAGAAAAGAAAAAAGAAAGAAACAAGAATCCTGGGCCTCTTTACTTCTACCTTACTATAACTTAGCACCCATTAATCAGTTTTTCCTCACCCCTCCTTTTACCCTACTTTCCCTAGTCACCAGTAGCCATTTTAATACTCTTACCTTCTGTGAGATTAACTTCTTTACATCCCACATATGGCTGAGATCATGCAGTGCTTGTCTTTCTGTGCTTGGCGTGTTTCAGTTAACATAATGACTTCTAGTTCAGATTGCACCCTTTTGATAGTTGAGTACTTTTCCATTGTGTATGTATACCACAGTTTCTTTATTCATTCATCAGTGCATGGGCACTTGGATGTTCTATTTCTTGGCTATTGTGAGTAGTGCTTCAGTGAACATGGGTGTGTAGATGTCTCTGAAACAGACTAATATTTTCCCCCCGGGGATATGTATCCACTCCTGGGATTCCTGCATCTTGTGGTAGTTCTGTTTTTAGTTTTTGGAGGAACTGTATGACTGTCCTGACTTATATTCCCACCTACAGTGTATAAGGGTTTCCTTTTCTGTGACATCTGGCAACACATGTTCTCCTCTGTCTTTCTGATGATGGCCAGACTTACTGGAGCGAGGTGATATCTCATGGTCGTTTTGGTTTGCATGGCCCTGAAGATTACCAATGTTGAGCATTTTGTTATGTATTTGTTGTCCCTTTGGGTGTGCTCTTTTGAGAAATGTAAGTTTAGATATCCTGCCCATTTTTAAATTGTATGATTTCTGGATATTTTACTATTGAGTTGTTTGACGTTGTTGTATAATGTGCTTATTCATCCCTTGTCAGATATGTAGCTTGCAAATGTTTTCTCCCATTCTCTAGGTTTGATGAAATCCCATTTGTCCATTTCTGCTTTTGTTTTATGTGCCTCTGGAATCTGAACCAAAATTTTTGCTCTGTATAATATTCTGAAATGTTTCTGCTATGATTTCGACTAGTAGTTTCAAGTTTTAGGACTTCCATTTAGGTATTTGATCTATTTTGAGTTGATTTTTGTAGATGACAAGAGATGGAGGAGTGTCCAGCTTTATTTTTCTGCATATGGGTTTCCAATTTCCCTAGCACCATTTTTTGAAAATTCTGCCCTTTCTCCAATGTGTGTTCTTAGCATCTCTGCCAAAGACCAGTTGGTTGTAGACACACGGGTTTGCTTCTATACTCTCTATCCTGTTCCATTGGTCTATGTTATGATTTGAACATAATTTGGCTCCCCAATTTCATACAAATCAAGGGTACTAACTATAGGAGGTGGGCCTAATGGGGGGGCATTAGATTATTAGGGGATTTGCCCTCAGAAGGTGTTTCTCGTGAGAAGGTTGTTTATATGAACTAAAGTGCTTCCTGCTCTATTTTCCTGCCTTGCTCTCTGATCATCCCTCTGTAACCTTCCAGCCTACCACACGCCTAAGCTGAAGGGGCTACCCAGTCTTGGATGGTGAATCTCAAAAACTAGCTGAAATAAATCTTTTTCTCTCCTAAGTAGATCCTCTCAGGTATTTTAAAGTAATAAAAAACTGACTAATATACTGCTATATGTCTGTTTTTATGTTAATATCATGTTTTAAATACTTTAGTTTTGTAATGCAGGTAGCATAATGCCTCCTATTTTGTTCTTTTTGCTCAAGATTGCTTTGGCTGCTCAGGGTCTTTTATGGTTCCACACAAAGCTTAGTAGTGCTTTTTATAGTTCTGTGAAAAGTGTCATTGGTATGTGGATGATTCCATTAATTTTCTAACTTGCTTTAAGTAACATAATTAATGTTAATAGAATTTTAGTAGAGCTTTTGGAGTTTTCTATTCATAAGATCATCTCATTCTATAAATGCATCACTATTTATTTGTTTTATTATGAATTGACATTTATGTATCATTTCCACTTATCACATTATGAATAATTCAGTTGTGAACTTCCTTGTAGATGTCTTTTCAATGAACATAGGTTAGCCGTTTTGTTGGAAATACCAAGGATCCCACTGATGGTTGTTAAAGTACATATATTTTAACAGATACTACCAAAAATACCCAAAATGTTTGTACCAATTCCATTTCCAGCAAGGTAGTAAGCATTCTAGCTGCTTCACATTTCCCCAGTGCTACTGTCACTTTAAAAAACAATTAGCTGTGGCCAGCGCTGTGGCACATCCTGTTAAAAACCATGGCCTGCAGTGCCAGCATCCTGGTTGCTCCACTTCCATCCCAGCTCCCTGCTAATGAGCCCGGGAAAGCAGTGGAGAATGGCTCTGGTCCTTGGGCCCCTGCAGCCACGTGGGAGACCTGGAAGAAGATCGTGGATCCTGGTTTCAGCCTGGCCCAGCCTGGGTCATTGCGGACTTTTGGGGAATGAACCAGTGGATGCAATATTCTGTGTGTGTGTGTGTGTGTTCTCTTTCTCTGTAACTCTTTCAAATGAATAAACAAACAGCCATTGGGTTCTACTCTTTTGGGTATATTACAGTAATGGGATTACTGGATCATATGGCAACTCTATTTCTAGTTTTCTCAGAAATCTCAGGTTTTCCACAGTGGCTGCACTAATTTACATTCCCACCAACAGTGAATAAGTTTTCTCCTCCTCCACATCTTCGCCAACATTTGTTACTTTCTGTGTTTTGGATTCTAGCCATTCTGACAGGGGTGAAGTAATAGTTCATTGTGGTGTTGATTTGCATTTCCCTGATGGCTACTGATGTTGAGTATTTTTTCAAATGTTTGTCAGTAATTATTATTTCTTCTTTTGAGAACTATCTTATATGTATGTGGATTAATTTTGAGGTTCTTTACTCTGTTTCATTGATCTACGCATCAGTTTTTATGCCAGTACTAAGCTGTATACAATACTATAACATTGCAGCATGCTTTGAAGTCGGGCATTGTGATTCCTTCAGCTTGAGTTTCCTTGTTTAGGATGCCTTTGGCTAGTCTGAATCTTTTGTGATTTCACATGAATTTTAGGATCGCCGTTTCTAGTTCTGTAAAGAATGTCATTGGTATTTTGACAGGGATTTCATTGAATCTGTAGATTGCTTTTGGTGGTACAGACATATTAATGATATTGATTCTCCTAATCTATGAGCAAGGAATATGTTTCCATTTTTGTGTGTGTGTGTCCTTGATGATTTCTTCCATCAGTATTTAATAATTTTAAATGTAGAGATCTTTCACTTCTTTGGTTAAATTTATTCCTAAATATTTGATTTTTTTGTGTGTGTGGCAATTGTGAATGCGATTTCTTTCTTGATTTCTCTTTCTGTGAGTTCACCATTGTCATACAAAAAGGCTATAGTTTTTTGTATGTTTATTTTGTAACCTGCAACTTTACTAAATTGGTTTATCAATTCTAACAGTCTTTTTGGTGGAGTGTTTAGTTTTTCCCATGTACAACATCATGCACTCTGCAAATATGGATAGTTTGACTTCCTCTTTTCCAATTTTGATGTCCCTTATAATCCTTCTCACTTTCCTGAAAGCTTCTAATGATTTGCATATAAACATAGAACTATTTGTCTATGCAACATTTTTATGATTTGCATCTAGAAACAGAGTTAGATTCTAGCTCATAGAATTTTAATGTTTTTTCTTTTGTCTGAAGTTTCCTTAGGATGTCTGAAAGCTGGGCAGGATGCAGTGTAATTCTTCCTTGTATGGGATGCATTCTGCATGTAACACATAACACACTGTATTCCAGTCACTGAAATCTAGTAGTGTCTAAATTGTTGTGTTGCAAAAAATTAATCCTACAAATTTTCAAAACACATTACCAAGAATTAGAAGCAAAATAGACTATTAAATCAATCACCATCAAATGTTTGATTTATTGTTGTGAGAATTTAACCTGTTCAGCGTTAGCAGCCGTAACGGATAAAGGGCTGAATGCAGTCATCATTTTGGGGAGTTAGAAGACAGCGCCAGATGCTCCACTTTGGGTCCAGGTCCCTGTTAATATGCCTGGGAAACTGGTGGAAGTTGACCCACGTACTTGGGCCTGAGCCCATGTGGGAGACCTGGATGAACCTCCTGACTGCTGGCTTCAACCTGATGTAGCTCTGGCTGTTGTGGCCATTGGCAGGGCTGGGGAGGGAACCAGTGACTGGAAGATGTATCTCACTCTGTCCTCTCTCTGTAGAAACTCTGCCCTTCAAATAAATAAATAAGTCTTCAAAAACATCCACAGTCCAATTTATAGATCTATTGGCAGTTGTTCCTTCAGAAGCTGGACAACTATGAAATTAAAAGCAGATTGTTTCAGTAGTTCAAGTTGAATTTCTAAATGGTCAACATAGGGGTGTATGGACTCAATTATGCCATGTCCAAATTCACATATGGAATCTCTAAACACCCAAGTGACTGTATTTGATAACAAGGTTGATCTTTAGGGGGTAATTACAGATACATGATGGCATAAAGTTGGGACTCTAAGCCGGTAAGACTGGTGTCCTTTTAAAAAGAGGAAGAGAGACCAGTGCTTATGCTCTTGTCTTGCCTCTTGCCTCTCTCTCTCTCTCTCTCTCTCTCTCTCTCTCTCTCTCTCTCTGCCTCCCTGTGTGCTCAGAGAAAAGGCTAGTTGACAAGGCAGCCATTTAGAATCCAGGAAGAAAGGCTGTGCTGGAAACCAACCCTGAGAGCACCTTGACCCTGGATTTTCAGCCTCCAGACCTAGGACAAAATAAATTTCTGTCATTAAGGCCGCCAGTGATATTCTACCACGGCATCCCTAGTAGACTCATGAAGCAAGTGTAACGTGCATCCCTAGTAGATTTCATTTTCTTTATTGCTTTTGCTATTAGAATAAAATTGCACAGATGGAATATTGTGTCTTAAAACTATTTTGACATCAGACTTTACCTGGCGGGCGACATTCGTATCCGGTTAGCCAGCAGAGGAGTGAACTTGGTCTCTCTGGCCAACAGGAGTGGTCACAGGTACCCTTTGGCATGGTTTCTTCTGCATGCCCTGCCTCACTGACCAGGTATTCTGCAGCAGGAGAGAGGTGTCTGCCTGGAGTGTATTTGCATTTGGTGTTCTGTAAAGCTTCCGCGCCTCCTCTTGCCAGCATTAACCATCGTTTGAATTTTAATGATGGATTATCTAAATATGACTTCTGCTCTGTGTTTCTGCAGTGCCTTGAATTTAAATCTGCTGCTACTGTCAGTTCCAGTCACTCCATTTTAAATAGACTGTTCCATCTGTGGACCCACGTTTTTGGCATCACCAGTGAGAAGCTCTGGGTAGTATGTAGTAGTCACAAGCAGTAAGATTCTACCTGCCCCACCTGTCAGCATGAGAAAGGATGGAGCATATTTGAAGGCTGACTCACTCATCACTAGGTAGCACGGTGACTCTACTAGGCTTGCATGCTCAAGGAGAATGAGCAGCAAAATTGAGAAGGCAGGTTTCTGTGTCACCAGGAACAAATAGCACAGGAGGGAGAACTTACTACAGTGGAAAGGCAAGCACTACGTTTGTCCTCTGGACATGCTTTCTTCAAATCTTCTAAAAATTCAGACTGCATGGCAGTAACTCAAGGGAGTCACCACAGGTTTTTTTTTTTTTTTTAAATAGGAAACTATGTAATAGAAAAATGCTATCAAATATTATTGTGAATTGGGATCAATCGAGAAGACATTAATTTTTTCTATTAAGTCACAATTGCCAAGGCAACCAAGAGAGGTATTGAATTGTAAATGAGCAGACAACAATTATTCTTTACATAACATATATATAGCATATTTTTTCTTTTGCATACATATATTTATTTTTACTAATAACTGACTATTGTTGTTGATTATGTTACTTAGCAAATGATTTACCTTATTAATATATCCAGTAAATACTTACTGAGCACCCACCAAGCAAGATATAATGAAAATAGATGTATGAATTTAGGGATGGCAATCAATAAGGAAGTATAAGCCATAAGCATAAATCATGATTTGCTTTGAGGATATGCAGTGTTGCATCACTTTTCCTTCCAATGATGCGGGATCAGGTAGGCATGACAATAGCTACTCCCTGGTTGTGTGTTGGTTAACATATGGATTTCTGCTGTGAGAGCACAGCCTAGGAAGCTGGAACTCACAGATATTACCAAATGCATCTGGAGAAAATATTAATTACAATTCTCATTTTACAGATAATGAAATGCAGGCTTAGTGAGGGAAGTAGTTTATCAAAAACTTATGTAACCAATATGTGACAGACACAACAATTGAACTCAGACCTAATTCTAAATTCAAAATCTCTATGCTACTTCACATTGCCATAAGAGAACTTTGAACAAAGTAATTTACAAAAACAAGAAAGTGGAAATTATCTGTGTGCTCTACCAAAGAGGAAATGAGAATGAGAATGAAATTTTCCAGTGGTAGGAAAATATGCAGCCATTAAATATTATATTGCAAGGAATGATCCCTTGAGACAGTTTTGTGCTGCTATGTTATGGTGTGTGTCTGTGTGGTGGAGAGGGGATAGTATGGAAAAGTATATGCTTAGCTTAATGAGAACCATATTCAAATACTGATTGAACAAGTGAAGAGGAAAATCTATCTATCTATCTATCTATCTATCATCTATCTATCTAAAGACTTATTTATTTGAAAGTCAGAGTGATAGAGAAGGAGAGAGAGAGAGAGAGATCTTTCATCCACTACTTCACTCCTCAAATCCATCTGGATCTCACGTGGGTGTTGCAGACCCATGTACTTGAGCCATTCCCCACTGGCTTTCCAGGAATGCTGGCAGGGAGCTGGATCAGATATGTAGCAACTGGGACTTGAACTGTCGCCCTGACATGATATACTGCCATTGCGTGTGGCAGCTTAGCTCACTGCACCACAATCTTATCTCCTATGCAAACATTTTATGATGCCATTTTTCTTCCTTCCTTTCTTCTTCCTCTTCCCTGTCACCTTTGTTTTTGTCTTTCTTCTATTCTTTTTTCCTTTGTTTTGTCTTTTCTTTCACTTTCTTGTTTTGTCTTTCTTAATTGTGTGTAAAATTTGGGTAATATGCAAGTATTAAGCCAATGAAAAGGAAAATGGAAATTCTGAGAAAAGAAATTGCTTCCCCCTGAAATGCTCAAAGTGTGGAAAGGTTCCATGTGAGGATGTGGCTTACAGATAGATTAGAAAGGAAAGTTGTTCCAGGAGGAGGGACGGGGTCAGTGGAAGAATGAGCAGGATTTGCACAAAGACCACAGCAGCCAATGAGTGGTCAGTTTGTTGAAGCAAACATCTCCACAAATGGAACATTTTTCTTCCAAATACTCTGGAGTCTTTAGTTCTCTGTGCTGTGACCTGATTTTTTGTTGTTGTTATTGAAAAGGGGCCTTGTATTTTTAGCTCACTCCTTAGGAACAAACTTGTAAAGTGTGCTCTTTCTCAATGCACAGAAGGTAGACGCCTCTTAGTTTTCTTGAAACCAATAAAAATAGTGAGAAATAGTTATGTTCACGAGTAGATGTTAAATCTAGGGCGCGTACTTGCCAGAAGACATAGGGCACTTGGCAAGCTCGAGCTCAAGCTATTAAACATGAGGGCCTATTACTGAATATTTATGGTGTGCACCATTCTTGAAATGGCATCATTTGAGTGTCCTCCGACAGTTTATGACAGGTATTTCCATACTGATCATGAATACACTAGTGAGCTTCAGCAGCCAGGGAGGCAGCCTTCTTTTTGCCCTGATGCATTTTCGTGCTCTACCATAGCATGTGCAAGGATTTCAAATGAATATAGTACAGCACAGATTGTATAAAAACACAACTTTTCAACTTCAAGCCTTTTCACCTGGAGTTAGCCTTCTGTTTTGAGGAATGTTCTACTGCTATTTTTATTAAGAAGATCAAACAATTGTACAAATTGCTGGCATGAATTTCCATCACCCCCACAGTCCTTCTTTTTTCCTGATGTGCCCCATTAGGCAATTTCTTTTTAGTCTTGCCTTAGCCAGGAGCCAGTACTACAGAGTCCTTTTGTACTAAAGTCTTCTCCTTTATTTCTTCTCCCAGCGTATTCCATGGCTTAGCTGAGACCACTGCTGTCTCAGTGGGCTAACCCCTGACTGCTTTGGGGTTCCTCTCAGCTTTGATTTTGTTTGACAACTGGAATCCCCCACTAGAAAAGTGAGTTTTGAGTTGACAGACTTAAATCGTCACAATTTAATATTTGGCCTCCAATCTCAGACCCTTGTATATATAGGACTAATATTCATAAAGTTAATAGAGGTATTCTTTCAGGTAATAGGACCAACCTTGCTTGGATGTGGTGCCCTGGTCCCAAGTTGATGGTGCAACTGAAATTGATTTCTTGGTATCCATGGTAATTATGGTCTCTTCTCAGATTTAATCCCTCAGTTCCTGTCATGGAAGGCAAAGTTAAATGTTTAAAAGTTAAAAGTTTCATGATTTCTCTCAAATACTAGACTACAAGCAGTCTTTTCAAATCTCTTATAATTTTAATTTATCTCAGCCATGTTCCCCAGGGTAATCAACAGCTGAGGTCAGTTGGAATGGATACCCTAACAGAGCAGAGGGGACAGTGGGGACTGATAAAAATCCATGAAACAGAGAAGTGTCTGCTGCACTCCCTACTGTATGATCCCTCTAAATTTTTTTTAAAGATTTTATTTATTTATTTGAGAGATAGAGTTACAGACAGTGAGAGGGAGAGACAGAGAGGAAGGTCTTCTGTCAATTGGTTCACTCCCCAGATGGCTGCAATGGCTGGAGCTGCGCCGATCTGAAGCCAGGAGTCAGGTGCTTCTTCCTGGTCTCCCACGTGGGTGCAGGGGCCCAAGGACTAGGGCCATCCTCTACTACTTTCCCAGGCCACAGCAGAGTTGGATTGGAAGAGGAGCAGCCGGGACTAGTACCGGTGCCCATATGGGATGCCAGCACCACAGGTGGAGGATTAACCTACTGTGCCATGGTGCCGGTCCTGAAACCTCTAAATATTAAAACTACCTGGCCGGCGCCGCGGCTCACTAGGCTAATCCTCCGCCTAGCGGCGCCGGCACACCGGGTTCTAGTCCCGGTCGGGGCGCCGGATTCTGTCCCGGTTGCCCCTCTTCCAGGCCAGCCCTCTGCTGTGGCCAGGGAGTGCAGTGGAGGATGGCCCAGGTGCTTGGGCCCTGCACCCCATGGGAGACCAGGAAAAGCACCTGGCTCCTGGCTCCTGCCATCGGATCAGCGCGGTGCGCCGGCCGCAGCGCGCCGGCCGCGGCGGCCATTGGAGGGTGAACCAACGGCAAAGGAAGACCTTTCTCTCTGTCTCTCTCTCTCACTGTCCACTCTGCCTGTCAAAAAAAAAAATAAAAAAAAAAAATAAAACTACCATGACAACAGGCCAACATCACCACCATCTTCCCTTCTAGCCCATTCTTCAGAATTATCTGTTTTTCCATTTATTTGAATATGGCTTCCAATGCTGAATAAACATGAAACTTAGATATGAAGCAAAATTATTTCAGTGATTTTGCTGTGATTAAGTCAAGGTGGCCTAGGTGCAGATTAAAGAGTGATCGATGTGTGTCTTAGTCTATTTTGTGTCGCTATCACAGAATACCGCAGCCTGAGTAATTTATAAAGAAAACTCATGTTTTCTCCTAGTTCTGAAGGCTAGGAAATCCAGAAAATGGATGGAGCAAAACATGTAGACAGAAGATAACAGTGATGCAAGGTGAACAGTATTTGTAGTTATAATAGAAAGCAATAGGGTAGGCACACCTTTTATAGCAGACTCCAAGAGTTTCAGAAAGTTTCATAAAAAAAAACAACTGTCTCCATCCTTTTCTCTCACCACTTGAAGCTGAAGGAGTTAAATGGAAACTTGAGAAGTCATGAGAGGTGACCAACCCCAGACATTGTGAGTTCTCTGGCACTCCAGAAAATGTGGTACATATGAAGTGAACTGAAACTCAGCAGAGTGCTTTGCCCAAAGGGGCACAGGGTACTAGGAGCATGGTTTCTTCACAGCAATGGGGGCAAGAAGAATTTCTTTTATAAAAAAGATTTATTTATTTATTTATTTATATGAAAGGCACATACAGAGAGAGAAGGAAAGAGAGAGAGAGAGAGAGAGATCTTCAAACCACTGGTTTATTCCCCAAAGCCACAACAGCCATGGCTAGCCCAAAGCCAGGAGCCAGGATCTTCTTCTGGGTCACCCATGTGGGTGGCAGGTACCCAAGCACTTGAGCCATCTTCTGCTGCTTTCCCAGGAGAATTAGCAGGGAGCTAGACTGGAAGTGGAGCAGCTGTACTTGAACTGGTGCCCATATGGGATGCCGGCATTTTAGGTGGTGCCTCTTCATTCTATGCCTCAGTGCTGGCCCCACAAGAAATTTTTAGCAGGGTCCTCCTCACCTTCTACCCCTTATAGATAAAAATCATTCAGTAGTATTTGGAAAGACAATGTCACCTTTGAATAGCACGGGCACTGTCATTTATTTACTTTTTAAATTAGAAAATGTAACTATGATAAAGTACACATTGCATACAACTTACCATCTTTACCATTTTTTAAAGATTTATTTACTTATTTGAAAGGCAGAGTTACAAAGAGGCAGAGGAATAAAGAGGAGAGGTCTTCCATCCTTTGATTCACTCCCCAGATGGCCACAATGGTCAGAGCTGCGCCAATCCGAAGCCAGGAGCCAGGAGCTTCTTCTGGGTCTCCCACATGGGTACAGGGGCCCAAAGACCTGGGTCATCTTCTACTGCTATCCCAGGCCATAGCAGAGAGCTGGATCGGAAGTAGAGCAGCTGGGACTTGAACCGGTTCCCATATGGATGGCAGCACTGCAGGGGACGGATTTACCCACTTTGCCACAGTAAAAGCCCGCATCTTAACCATTTTTAAGGGTACAGTTCTGCAGTGTTACGCACCTTCTCATTGTTTGGCTGTCTTCAGAACTCTTGGTCTTCTAAGACTGAAATTCTGAGCTTTTCTCTGTCTTTCCAGCCCTTGGCAAGCACCATTCTATTTCCAGCCTATGAATTTGATGACTTCTGGGACTTCACATAACAGAAATCACACAGCATTTGTTCCTTTGGAACTGCCTTAATTCACTTTGCAAAATGCCCTTGAGGTTTGTCCATATGGTTGGTTCTATGTGTCAGAATTTCTTTCATTGTAAGACTGAATAATATCTCACTTTATGTATCATGCTATATGCATGCATAAATGCACACATATGTAACACACACATTTTGTTTTTCTATTCAATCAGTCATGGGTTACTTCAACCGCTTGGCTGTTATTCATGATGATGCTGTGGACAAGGGAATGAAATTGTTTTTAAATATTTATTTATGTATTTGAAAGGCAGAGTTGCAGAGGCAAAGGCAGAGAGAAAGAGAAAGAGAGGTGCTCCATCTACTGGTTCACTCCCCAGATGGCCACAAAGGCCTGAGTCATGCTGATCCAAAGCCGAGAGCCTGGAGCTTCTTCTGAGTCTCCCATGCGGGTGCAGGGTCCCAAGCACTTGGGCCATTTTCCACTGCTTTCTCAGGCCGTAGTTAGAGCTGGATCAGAAGTGGAGCAGGGGCTGGTGCTGTGGTGCAGCAGGTTAATACCCTGGCCTGAAGTGCTGGCATCCCATATAAGCGCTGGTTCGAGTCCCAGCTGCTCCACTTCCAATCCAGCTCTGTGCTGTGGCCTGGGAAAGCAGCAGAAGATGGGCCAAGTCTTTGGGCCCCTGCACCCACATGGGAGACCCCGAAGAAGCTCCTGGTTCCTGGCTCCTGGCTCCTGGCTTCAGATTGGCTCAGCTCCAGCTGTTGTGGCCAATTGGGGAGTGAACCATTGGATGGAAAACCTCTCTCTCTCTCTCTTTCTCTCTCTCTGCCTCTCCTCTCTCTGTGTAACTTTGACTTGCAAATAAATAAATAAATCTTAAAAAAAAAAAGAAGTGGACTTGCTATTCCACAGTCCTGGCCCTGAAAAATTTTTTTTTCTTTAGATTTGATTTTTTTTTCATTTCTCCCACACCCTCATAACACTTCTATTTTCTTATTTTAAATGTTAGCTATTCTAGTAGGTGTGAAGTGATACTGTGATTTTGATTTGCACTTCTGTAATGATTAGTGATGTTGAGTGCTTTCTCCTATGTTTGTTGGTCATTTGTACATCAATGTTATAGTCAAGTCCATCACTATTTTTTACATTTTCTCTCTCTTTTGTTGTTGAATTGTAGGAATTCTTTGTATGTTTTGCATAGTAACCCCTGATTGTGCAGATGAGAAATTTTCAAAAAAGTTCATGGAAAAATGTGGATAATGGCAAAAATTATCCATGAATTTTATTTTTTTGCTCCAAAATAAGCTTATCTTTTGATTCCATTTTCAATGATGTTTTTGAGCCCCTTGTACATGGTTCACAAATATTTTCCCCCATTCTGCAAGGTTCCTCTGCTAATCTCATCCTTGTTTCTCAGAGATTTCTGGGTGTGAGGCGGGATGTGTCTTTTTCCCTTTGCCTACACTACAGAGTTGGCCTCATGGACTTCCTGTCCTGCAATTTCTTCTCACATATAGAAAGGTCCTAAGCTTGGCTTGACACTCGACTATACCGCCTTCGATACCTTGATAACTTGTGAACAAGTGGTTATGCATTTCTTTTTCTTTTTCTTTTTCTTTTTTTTTTTTTGACAGGTAGAGTTACAGACAGTGAGAGAGAGAGAAACAGTGAGAAAGGTCCTCCCTCCATTGTTTCACTCCCCAAATGGCTGCCATGGCCGGCGCTGCGCCAGGAGCCAGGTGGTTCTTTCTGTTCTCCCATGCAGGTGCAGGGGCCCAAGCACCCAGGCCATCATCCACTGCCCTCCCAGGCCACAGCAGAGAGCTGGACTGGAAGAGGAGCCACTGGGACTAGAACCAGGTGCTCATATGGGATGCCGGCGCCGTAGGCGGAGGATTAACCAAGTGAGCCACAGCACCCGCCCCCAGCCTTGCATTTCTATTTTTCCCTGAGCTCCCCCCAGTTGTGTAGCTGGTTCTGCTTCTCTGCCAATGTGCCTCCAGGCTCTTGCCATCCTCTTGGACCTTCTATTTTGGGCCCCACCCTCTCTTTAACACCTGTTGCCCCTAGATTTGCTTTGTTTTATATTCTGACAAAGCGATCTAAGCAGAGTCAGCGAAAATTTTCTGAATTAGTTTTGATATGAGTCAGGCAGGGAGTTAATGAGGATAAAGGGAGGTGCGAGGTTTCCAGCAGTCTACCAGCGTCTTTGTCTGGCGCTGCTAAACGCTGCACCCCTTCCATGACAATTGAGCAGTCACTTTCCCACGATGCAGCTGAGCCTCTTCCAGTATGAAGAAGATGCCACGAGGAACATGTATACTGAGCTTGCAAGGACATGCCACAAAATTTCCTGAAGGTTATCAAGTGAACTGAACCCCACTAAACTCCACCCCATTTTTATGTTCAATGAAGGCACCAACCTCTACTTAATGCAAGGGGCTACAGAACTGGGTGCAGGTGATTCTCCTTATGGAGCTGCCCACATTCATTTCTGAATGTATGCCGTATTCCTTATCTCTTTAAATAAACCCTTTTCCCATCCTTTGCACTTTATCCATGTCTCTACTTTGAATTCCTCTCTTAGACAGAAACAAGAACTTGAAGTAAATCTAGCTAGGGGACTGCTCCCCAAAATAATTTGACTTAATTTTGAGTAGTGGTAATCACAGTATTTAAATATGTAAGAATGACAATATAAATATAATAAATATTTCAATCTAGATCAAAAAAAGCCAAGGAGACTTCCTGAACATAAAGGCTGTGCCAGGGCTGGCGCCGCGGCTCACTAGGATAATCCTCCGCCTTGCGGCGCCGGCACACCGGGTTCTAGTCCTGGTCAGGGCGCCGGATTCTGTCCCGGTTGCCCCTCTTCCAGGCCACCTCTCTGCTGTGGCCCGGGAAGGCAGTGGAGGATGGCCCAAGTCCTTGGGCCCTGCACCCCATGGGAGACCAGGAGAAGCACCTGGCTCCTGCCTTCGGATCAGCGCGGTGCGCGGGCTGCAGCGTGCCAGCCGTGGCGGCCATTGGAGGGTGAACCAAGGGCAAAGGAAGACTTTTCTCTCCGTCTCTCTCTCTCTCACTGTCCACTCTGCCTGTCAAAAAAAAAAAAAAAAAAAAAAAAAGGCTGTGCCTAAGGTTTGGTTGTACTTTGGTTGTAACTCTACCCATTTTCGAGAGCAGGCATTATTTTGAGTTGTTTAAATTACGAAGTACAGCACCTTGAACCAGGGTCCCTCGGCTAAGGAAGTCACAGTAAAGCGTTTGCGATAAAGTGAACTGTCAAGATAGCTTTGTTAGGAAATGAGCACTTTTGTTCACAGAACGCAGGTGAAATAAGTGATGATAAAGCGAAAGGAATTGCCGAAGTGATGACGAAAGCCGACTTCTGCACTGCTTGCCTTTAACACAGTGATTTCGCCTAATTGTGGTTGTTCGAGACTCTTTGGAGAAGAGAGAAATAGGGAATATGGCAAGCTGTGTAACTTTTCTCACATAAATAGCCAGAGCTATCTATCTCTGCATTCAAGATGAACTGCCAGCGAATACTAATGGCTGGCAAACTCGCATCATTGATCTTCATCAGGAGTGCCTCATCCTCAGTGAAGTGTTTTTGCTCTGACTGTGATACCCGCCTCTCCATGCACCCTGCTGCTTTCTCCTTCTCGTGCCTGCAACTTTCATTTTAACCTTTAAGTCATTAATCAAGGCAGTGACCTTAACTATCAACGTCTCAATGTGGTGGGTAAATGGAACGGAAATCGGAAGATGTACAGCCTGCAGGAATGGGCAATGATGCACTATTCCGTGGCTGTGTTGGTTTGGGCAGGCACTATGAAGGAGTGGTATCACTTACTGAAAACTTATCACACCTGCTGTTGTATTTCAACCTCTTGCTGTCCTCCAAGGATGGAATTTAGGACATCAGTGTTAACCATAAGTGCCTGCTATTATTCCAATTTTCAGATTGATTATCAAATCTGCAGATGAGACTTTACATAAAAATGTGAAATGATTCTCTCTCTCTCTCTCTCTCTCTCTCTCTCTCTCTCTTTCCTTCCCTCTCTCTCTCAATCACTTTCAATTCTAGTACCAGATATTTTTTTCTACGAAATGCATTGACGTTGGTAGGATTCAGGCAGATTTAGATTTTAATCCTAGAGAGGCTGACCCAATTTCTAGCAGGGGCAGGGGACCAGGGGCATAGAGAAGGACTTCACCTTTGTACCTGAGCTGCAGTCCACCAGAAAGCAGTCCCAAATGCACAAAGGATCTGTACAAGAGACTGCTTGCTGTGTAAATACTCACACTTCCTGTCAGTGTCCAGCCTCACCTTCAACTGGATGGCTATCCACACTTCCCTCCAGGGAAATCCTGGAGCCACGAGTAAAGCAGGCTCAATTTTTAACTAATCTAAGTTTCGGTTTAACTGCTATAAATCTGGGATTCAAAATCCTTATCTTATCAAATTTCCTGTAAAGAGTCGTAAATGGGAACATTTATGGAGGTGCCTGGTACAATGTGTCTGGTGGGTGGGACAACATTCTCTGTGCAATAAAATTGTAGTCATAGAACCAGACACTCAGAATCTGTGGCCAGGAGGTCCATGGGATGTGTCGTTCTTGATGAATAGTCTGTGTGGTCTGCAAATATGTCTTTATGATCCTAAAAGTATTATAAGATCTTATGAAAATAATTCAACTTGGAATAAATTCCTTCCTTCTACAAAATACAATGAATCACTCACACCCACGTGTTTTATGTATTGTGTGAATATGTGTCAGGGTGTCTGGCATATGTTCCATGTCATGTGTTAGGATGTCTGGTGTGTGTTTCATGCTGGTGTGTACCTGTGCGTGTGTTCGGTGTGCCTTCCTGTTGTATTCATGTGCATTCACATGTGTTTTGTGTTGATGCATGCCATGTATATATGTATGTGTTGTGTTCTAGGCATGCGCGCATGTGTGCATGCATGTTGCTTGTGTGTATACATATGTCACATGTTGGTGTGTGCTTGGATGTGTGGTATTTTGTTGGTGGTGTGTGCCTATATGTACCAGTATGTTGTGCACATGTGTGTGATGTTTTTACATTCTTATCATTATTCTGAACAAAAGTCAGAACAACATTACTTCTGCAATTTACATGACACATCTTTGACAACCCTTTTGCAGAAATTTCAAGGTTGAGGACCTTACTTATATATTATATAGAAAATGTATTTGGAACCATGTTTACTAGTGAAGCTATGAATGCTTTTAGAAATAGTTGTATGTTCATTAACATAATAGCAGCATGAATATCTAAAACTCATGATACTGGATGTATAAAAATAAATTATCCTTATCACCTGTTATTCACTGAGTCTTCTACCAACAATTCCCCTGAAATGATGCTTCGCGTTTGTTCTAGTTAATATGCTAATTAGATTTTTCATTGTTTGTCCCCTTTGAGGTCTTTCTGGCTTGGTCCCCTGAGTTTCACAAATCATTTCTTTGGTCTCTTCTTTTTCCCTTCCTGTCTAGGGTCAGAATTCGAAACATTTCACTCAAAGTGGCACCACAGCCACAGCTCCTCCCTGCCTTATACTTTATCTCCCCTTTCCCTTCCCAAATGCTGCCTTCCATGTTGCTACTATTTCTGAATGGGCCATGTTTACATAAATTTAAATAAGCATTCTTACAATTTTGGAAAAATAGAGAAGTCTGTATTGACTGGTTTATTCTGAAAGAATTTTCTGTAGGGATGAGAGAGATTATTGATGGAACCCTAAGTGAAGAGGAGCTGTCCCATGCTAAGATTGAGCTGTGTTTTTTCAGTTTTTGGCTTTTATGTTTATGATGTTCCTGTACCTCCATTATTACTGGTCTGGTCTTTTTAATTAATTTTAATATGTAAAGAAAATGTATCTGATAATAATTTGAGAGAGTCAGAAAGAACTCTCATCTGCTGGTTCACTCCTCAAATTCCTACAGTGGTCCCCAGTTGGAATCAAAATCAGGAGCTGGGAACTCAATCTGTTTCCCTAGTGGTGTCAAGAACACAATTACTTGGGCAATCACCTGCTGTCTTCAAGGTTCTGCATTAACAGGAAGCTGGAATCAGGAACTAGAATTGGGACTTCCAGGTTCTCCCATGTAGGACATGAGGCTCTTAGCCAGCATTTTAGTCTCCAACCTTTGCTCATATTAAACATTACAGTGAAAACCACACAATCTAAATTTATCACATGACCATTTTAAAGTTCACAGCACAGTAACAGTTAACTATATGTTCATTGTTTTATGACTAGTCTCTAGACTACTGTCATCTTACACAATAGAAATTATACCAATTGAAAAATAACTTCCATTTTCTCTTTTCCTTATTTTCTGCCAGTCACCATTCTACTTGTTGCTAAGAGTTGGCTTCTTTAAATAATTCACGTAAGTGGAATAATGCAATGTTTGTCTTTTGTGACTGGCTTATCTCACTTAGCATAATGACCTCAATATTCACTTTGTATTATGTGTCAGAATCTTCTTCTGTTTTAAGGTTGATAATATTCCATTTTATGCACATGCCACAATTTATTTATCCTTTCATCAGTCAATGAACAGTTGGGTTGCTTTCCCCTTTTGGCTACTGTGAACAATGCCACAGTGAACATGGGTGTGCAGGCGCCTCTTTTGAGATGCTTTTAATTCTTTTGGGTATATACCCATAAGTAGAATTGCTTATCAGATGTCTAACTTTTTCAGTAAATTTCAGGCTGTTCTCCTAAACAGTTGCCCATTCCAACTGTGCCCAGGAGCCCAACTAATTTCTCCAAATTTTTGTTTGCCGACATTTGTTCTTTCCTTTTTTTTTTTTTTTTTTTTTTTTTGCATACGAGTATGGATGTCCAGTTTTCCCAGCACCATTTGTTGAAGAGACTGTCCTTTTCCAACTGTGTATTCTTGGCATCCTTGTAGAAGATAATTTGACTATATGTGCTGCTTATTTCTGGAATCTTGATGCTGTTCAATTGTCTTTACATCTGTCTTTATGCCAATGCCATAATTTTTTGATTTCTGTAACTTGTAATAAAGTTATGAAATCAAAAACATAAGGCCTCCAGCTCTGTTTTCCTTTCTCAAGATTGTGTTAGCAATTTGGGGTCGTTTGAGATTCATACAGAGTGGGATTAGGATTATTTTCTCTTTCTTTAAAAAAATCTTTATTTATTTATTTATTTATTTATTTTAAAGGCAGAATTACAGAGGGAGGGAGACACACACACACACACGGAGAGAGAGAGAGAGAGAGAGAGAGAGAGATCTTCCATCTGCTGGTTTACTCCCCAAATGACTGCAACAGCCAGGGCTGGACTAGGTTGAAACCAGGAGTCAGAAACTTCATCAGGGTCTCCCACATGGGTGGCAGGGGTCCAAGCACTTGGGCTATCTTCTGCTGCCTTCGAAGGCACATTAACAGGGATCTGCATTGGAGGCAGAGCTGCCAGAAGCTGAACCAGTGATCATACGGGATGTTGACATCACTTAACCTGCTGTGTCACAATGCTTTTCCTGAGGTTTGTTTTTTTTTTTTTTTTTTTTTTTTGCAAATACACACATAAACATGTACACACACACACACACACACACACATAGTCTCAAGGATTTCGATAAGGATTGCATTGAATCTGCAGATTACTTTGGATATTGTGGTCACTAAAACAACGTTTAGTCTTCCAATGCATGAGCTCAAGATCTCTTTCCAATTATTTATGTCTTTAATTTCTTTCAGCAATATTTTATAATTATTAGTGCGATTTCCTTCTCTTCTTAGTTTAAAAGTTTTCACTATGAAAAGGTGTTGGATTCTGTCCAATTCTTTTTTGTCCCTGTTGAGAATGATCATGTGATTTTACCCTTCGTTTTGTAAAGTAGTGCATTATATTCACTGATTTTCAGATATACCATTCCATAATTAAATCCTGCCTGCTCGTGATGTCCAATACTTTTAATGTGTTGAATTTTGCTTGTTAGCATGTTGTTGATGATTTTTGAAGCAACGTCTATCAAGGATACTTGTTTATTATTTTCTTGTCTTACAGGGTAGTTGTCTGACTTTGGTAATAAGGTAATTCTGGTCTCATAAAAGGTGCTTAGGAATCCTCTCCTCAATTCTTTGACAAGTTGAGAAAGACTGGTGTTAATTCTTTTGTAAATGCTGCTGTAATTCTGTGATGAAATCGTATGGTCCGAGATTTTCTTTGTTGAGATGCTGTTGATTACTAATTTTCTCTCCTTTTTAGTTGTAGATGTGATCATGATTTTTTTTTTATTTCTTCATGATTCAGTCTTGGCAGTCTTGGTATACGTTTTTTAACAGCTGTAAGATTGATTTCTCTGCATGTTTTATTTGGCCCCTTTTTATGCCCTACCAGTTCTGAGTTTAAAGTTTATTAAGTTTACACAGGTAAGATAAAATTTCATTAGAAATTCTTTAAAAAGTATTTCCCGGTGTAACTTAACGGTAAAGTTTCAATCTCAATTTGTTTTTTTTTTAATGATCAAATTAAAAAAGTATTTTTTAAAACAATGTTCCAAACTTTCTAGATATGTTCAATACTTAGAACAGCACCACTCTCTTTCATTTAATTAAAATGAGACAAAAATAAACAGACATAAAATATTTTGGTTCTAAAGTGACTTTTCTACTAACATTGCAAAAGCATTTAACAGTGTGAAGATTCCAATACATTTTGTCACCCCTTATTATATATTTTTGTCACCTTTCTTACCACACATCAGACTGATGCTTTCCCATATTTGGTTCTCCACCCACCCACCACAGCAAACTATTCTGAAGTGTTCAATGCAACTGACAATGTTTTATCATGCTCTCACACTTATGCATAATTGTTACGAATATAAATCTGACATTTACATGAATGCAAAATTGATGTTAAATAGACTCATTTGATTCTCAATTTCCTCTTCAGCACTCTGTTTTTAAGATCCAGCTACACTGAGATGCACACAGCTAATCTGCTGCTTTTGTAGTGCTTCTATGTATATATTCTGGTTTCACCTTCTCAACTCTCAAGCACATGGGCACACAGCCAGCTCTTCTTTTCATTCCATCTGTGATGAGCATCCTCAGGCATCCTAATCCTGGTTTTTAATGCCTTACACTAACTTCCCTTTGATCATCTCATGGACTTTTGTAAAACTCTCAAAACATTTTCAATGGACTATTAATGTTAGTTCAATTAAGATTTTTCCTTTTTTTTTTTTTTTTTAAATAAAGGGGAGAGTGATCCAACATGGGAAGTGAGATACTCAGCAGACTCATAGAATGGCAGATGTCCTAAATAGCACTCTGGCCTCAGAATCAGCCCTAAAGGCATTCGGATCTGGCTGAAAACCCCATGAGAGTATTTCAGGCATGGAAAGCCAAGACACTCTGGCAAAAGATCTCTGTGAGTGAGATCCCAGTGGAAAGAACAGGTCTTCAAAGAAGGAGGTACCTTTCTCTGAAGGGAGGAGAGAACCTCCACTTCGACTATGACCTTGTCTAAACAAGATAAGAGTTGGAGAACTCAAGGGGCTTCCATACCCTTGGAAACTCATGACTGGTGCATAGGGAGATTACTGATGCCATAAACAGGAGTGTCAATTTGTAAAGTCAACAACAGGAGTCACTGTGCACTTACTCCTCATGTAGGATCTCTGTCCTTAGCATGCTGTGCATTGAGATTTAATGTTATAACGAGTACTCAAACAATATATTTCACTTTGTGTTTCTATGGGGGTGCAAACTGTTGAAATCTTTACTTAATGCATACTAAACTGATCCTCTGTAAAAAAAAAAAAAAAAAAAAAAAAGGAAAAGAAATTATCAACTTCCAACTTGACTCTCACTGGGATTAACCATGACAATAGGTCTGATCTGATTTCATCATCATTTAAAAAATCATCTATTATTTTTCACTTTATGTTTCTGTGTGGGAGCAAACTGTTGAAATCCTTACTTAATGTATACCAAGCTGATCTTCTGTATATTAAGATAATCGAAAATGAATCTTGATGTGAATGGAAGGGGAGGGGGAGTGGGAAAGGGGAGGGTTGTGGGTGGGAGGGACGGTATGGGGGGGAAGCCATTGTAATCCATAAATCGTACTTTGGAAATTTATATTCATTAAATAAAAGTTAAAAAAAAGAATAAATAAATAAATCAAGAAAAAAAAAAGAAAGACAGAGGGGGCTGGCGTTGTGGTACAGTGAGTAAAGCTGCCACCTACAATGCCAGCAAAGAGGACAGATTACAGGTAGCTCATAGATACAATTCTAAGAATATAATGATACTCCCCTCTCCCTCCACCCCATCTGTACTCTCTATTTTTTTTCTTTTAAAATGTTTTATATAATATGTTTTTGACTTACTTTATAATCATAGGTTAAATGCTCCACTAAATAAAGAGTTCAACAAATAAAAAATAGAAGACCACTGTTCTGCAAGAGTATATACAAGGGCTGTATACAACAATCAAATCTCAAGATATCAATTTCACTCATCACTTTAAATGTTCTATACTCCTATATTAGCTACCACATGTCAGAGGAAATGTGGTATTTTATTTTTTGGGCCTGGCATATTTCGTTAGGCATAATGGTCTCCAGTTGCATCCATTTTGTTGCAAAAGAGAATATTTTGTTCTTTTTTAATAAATAAGTAGTATTTCATCATATATATGTTTATATGCATATTATATATATATATATATATATACATATACACACATATATGTACTTATATCATGTTTTCTTTATCCAGTCATCAGTTAGTGGATGTCTGGGTTGATTCCATATCTTGGCTATTGTGAATCTAACTGTTGTAAAAATTAGGGTATAGATAACTCTTTCATATAATTATTTAACTTCTTTTGGGTAAACTGCAAGTAGTGGTTGGCTGGGTCATCCGGTAGATCTATTTTCAGCTTTCTGTGAAATCTCCATATAGTCTTCCGTAATGGTTGTGCTAATTTACAGTCCTGTCAATAATGTGCTAGTATAACTTTATCTCTGCATCCTTGCTAGCATTTGTCATTGTTTGATTATTGGATGCTTAGCCATTCTAAGTTGGGTGCAGTGCAGCTTCATGGAGTTTTTCTTTGCATTTCCCTGATGGCTAGTGATCCTGAGCATCTTTTTGTGTGTCTGTTGGCCATTTGTAATGTATCATTTGAAAAATGCCTATTCATATAGTTTGCCCATTTCCTAATTGGGTGATATGTTTTGTTGTTGTTGAGTTTTTTGTGCTCCTTATATATTCTGGATATTAATTCTTTATCAGATTTATAGTTTTCCAATATTTTTTCCATTATGCCAGTTACCTGTTTTCTGTGCTGACTGTTCCCTTTGCTCTGCAGAAGCTTCTGAGCTTGATGTCATCCCATTTATCTAATTTTGGTTTTATTGCCTGCGCTTCAAAAGCCTTATCCAAGTAATCTTTGCCTATGCCAAGCCTTGCAACATTTCCCCTACATTTTCCTGTATTAATTTGGTGGCTTCAAGTCTTAGGTTTACATCATTGCTCCTTTATGAATTTCCCAAATTAATAAAATCAGAGATGAAAAAGGAGATGCTACAACTGATACCACAGGAATAAAAAGAATCATTGTGAATTATTACATACAGATACATGCCAACAAATTATTAAATATAGAAGAAATGGATAGATTTCTGGAATCACACAATGTACCAGAAGTGAGGCACAAAGACATAGAAAGCATGCACAAATCAATAACCAAGATGGAAATCAGATAAGTACTAAAGGCCATCCCAGAAAGAAAAACCCAAGAACAGCTTCACTGCTAAATTCTACCATCCTTTTAAAGAAAAGTTCATCTTGATTCTTTAACTATTCAGA
Source organism: Oryctolagus cuniculus (assembly GCF_964237555.1). Lineage (NCBI taxonomy): Eukaryota > Metazoa > Chordata > Mammalia > Lagomorpha > Leporidae > Oryctolagus > Oryctolagus cuniculus. The sequence continues at coordinate 101,679,138 of NC_091433.1, read as the reverse complement.
ACACTTGTAGGGGGCAGAACACTCACAAACTGTTTCTTTGTGGTCAGCATTATCTTAATTACAAAACCAGAAAAAGATACAACAAAGAAAGAGAAGAGAATTACAGATCAACAAAACTGATGAAAATAGATACAAAAATCTTTAACAAAATATTAAATAGCTTAATCTAACAACACATTAAAAAGAACATCAGTCTGGACCAAGTGGGATTCATCCCAGTGATGCAGGGATAGTCCTACATGTACAAATCAATAAACATGATATATCACTTTAACAAACTGAAGAATTGAAAATGATATTATCTCAATAGATGCAGAAAAAGGATTTGATAAATTATAATATCCATTCACTATAAAAAAGTTAAGGAAACTGTGTATAGAAGGAACATACCTCAACACAATCAAGGAAATATATGACAAACTCATGGCCAACATCATACCAAATGGGGAGAAACTGGAACCAATTCCACTAAGATCTGGGGCCAGACAAGCTGGAAGCATTTCTACTAAGATCAGGAACCAGACAGGATGTGTTGTCTCACCATTACTATTAATATAGTTCTGGAAGTTTTTTCCAGAGCCATTGGGCAAGAAAAAGGAATCAAATAGATATATAGGAAAGGCAGAAGCCAGAGTCTGGTGAAGTTGCAGGATATAAAAATCAACACATAAAATTCAAAAGCATATGTGTACACTAATAATACAATACCTGAGAAAGAATGTAAACCAGTCCCATTCATAATAGCTACAAAAAAAAAAAATAACGTGATAAATTTAATCAAGGATGTGAAAGATCTCAATAATCACAACCGAAAACCATTAAAGAATGTAATAGCAGACCCTAAAAATGTAACATTTTTCATGTTTATGAATTGGAAGAATTAATATCATCAAAATGTCCATATTATCCAAAGCAATGTATAGACCCAATGCAATCCCAATCAAAATACCAAGGACACTCTCCTCAGATCCAGGAAAATTGATCCAAAAATTTATATGGAAACAGAGACCCCAAAAAGATGGAACAATCTTACATAGTAAAAACAAAGCCAGAGGCATCACAATACTAGATTTCAAGGCATAGTATGGTCTATTTTAATCAAGGCAACTTGGTATTGGCACAAAAATAGATGTATGGGCCAATGGAACAGAATATATAAGCCCAGAAATTAATCCACACAGCTAAAACAAGCTGATCTTTAACGAATGAGCTAAAATCACTTCCTGGGTAGAAGCAATTCTCTTCAATAAACAATTTTGGGAAAACTAGACCTCCACATGCAGAACTATGAAACAAGACACATATTTTACATCCTACACAAAAGTCAATTCAGTTAAGATTTAATGCTTCTCTAAATCAGAATAATAAAAGGAATATTAGAATTTCAAAGATGAGTGAAAACAAATAAATCAGAATAATTTAACACAGCCTTGAGGATTAATTAATATAACCATCAGTGCTCACAATGAATTCACCTGTCCTCAAATTTTGGTTGTTACAGTCCAGGCTCATCCCAAGAAAAACTGTGAGGTTTAAAAGGGTTCATTTGCAGCTTCTTTCTCTTTTCTCCACTTACCTCATCTTCCTGGAGTCTGGGAAAATGGCCCTCTCACCAGGTGTTGAGCTTGTCCTCACCCCGACACTAACACAGCTTACACCTGTTCTATAAGGTCTATTCTAGGTAAGTAGAGCCTAGGCTGGCCATGCAAAGAACCTTCCAGGTTGGAATACTTTTGAAAGGGGATGCTGGTAATAATCATAGAAGGCGGGACAGAATACAAAATCCTAACTAGTTCCGAGCAAATGATGACACTTAGCATTCTATTAGATGTTGAAAGGTTGAATTGCACGAAGGATATAGTTGATGTAAGTTTTAACAACTAGCTTTCCAATGACTTTCCAAGAAAGACAGATACAAAGGGAAAATTCAAATGGTACGACATAGTCAGCTGGAAGACTATCATTGACAGGCACAGCCAATCATGCTACAGAGAGCTGTTAATCCCCATTTCTTATTCACATTTGTCCCCGCCTACATCTTTTTCTGTGTCCTCAAGCCCCAGTGGTATGGGTTCTGCTTATTTTCTGGACTCCCTGGGGAGGGCTAGCACAGGTGATTACCCAAAAGGAGGTTGTACACAGATGCTGAGCCCCACGGTCCTACCTGTGGTTTTCAGGGTCTTCAGGTATGAGAAGAGTTGTTTCTAACTGTGTCTCCACACACATGTTCCTTTGTCTGATCTGCCTGATTGAAACTGAATGGAGATTAACAGAGATGTTGCAGGCAGTAGATTAGTCAGGGACACATCTGACTTCTTGCCACAATAGTTTATCCTCTCTCCAGTTAGACCGTGAGTTACTAAAGGACTGCACCTGTCTCTTTTCATTTCTTAAAATCGTAAAAAACCTTCTCGCCTCATTCTTTTGTGCAAATAACCAGGACAAGTTCGTAAAAGCAATGGATACCTGATAGGTTATTCCTAGTTGTGCTTTATCTAGATTTGTCAAAGGTCAATAAGTGTCCTCCACGTTAATTTTTTATCTTTAATCTTTGTGATCTTAGAGAAACATGACTTGCCCATGATGTTCAGCAAAACCTGATTTTTAAAAAAAAATTAATTCTTGGACCATCTCCTGCTGCCTTCCAGAGTGTGCGTTAGCATAAAGCTAGAATCAGAAGCAGAGCCAATACTGAAACCCAGGCATTCTGATTTGAGATGCAAGTGTCCCACGTGGTCTCTTAACCAGACACACACCTCTAAACCTGCTTATTTAAAAGATGATTTCTGAATCTTTTCTGGTTTATAAGCATGATGGCTGGGTTTGTGTGCCGTCGTGTGAGACATTCCTCTCAGATCTGTGGGGAGCAGGGCCCGGCTCCCACAACATGGTGCTGAGAGGGAGTTAACAAGTTCTACACAGCGGCTTCGGCTGCTTCATCAATCTGACTAATGAGCTGCAGGAGCTGACCCAACCTCTGATTGGAGGATAGTGGCGGGCAGCGGAGCACGGATTGGTGGGAGAGGACTATAAAGGCGAGATAGAAGCAGCGCGGGGGGATTCGCTTATGTGCCGCCAGGTACCGCAGACATCTCACACCACGCGCCGAAAGAATAACAAGAATGCGGACACACACCAAGTGGAATGCGGTTAGAATGCGGTTAGAATGCGGTTAGCACAGGAGCAAACTTGAGCGCACAACGCAGAGTCATTTGCTTAAACAACAGCATCCGGTCCAGTGTCCTTCTCCCGCGAGCCTACGGAGGAGCGACAAGATTTTGTTCTGATAAGAAAAGAAAGAAAAGAAAAATGAAACAAAGGAACGGGAAATTTCTTCACCTTGAGAAAGGTCTGTGGGGTCTGTGGGTGGCATCATTTATTTTAATTTCTATAGTAATTTAGAGACCCAGATCTTTATCATCTATTTCTAACCTTATGATTAAAGACAGATCGCATGTTTGCCAATGTTACCACTATATTGGGTAGGGAATAGATAAAGTAGTGATTTCCCTGGTCCATTTGCAAAGGCATAAAGAGATGAAGATTATGCACAATGTACCTGTGCTTTCACAGATGAAGTGAACTGAAGTGAATATGTTGATTGAGGTATAACAGCTGACTCTCTTTTCTCATCTTGGCTGCTATCCTCTGACTACTTGTTTCATCTTCCACCAAATTTTCAAAATATATATATATATAATTTTATTTTAAAGGCAGAGAGAGAAACAAAGAGAGACAGAGAGAGAGGTTGGTATTCAATCTACTGCAACATCTGGAGGTGAGACAAGTTGAAGCCAGGAACCCAGAACACAATGAACATCTCCCACGTGGTGGCAGGGGTCCAAGTACTTGAGCCATCCCTTGCTGCCTGTCAGGGTGCACACCAGCAAGAAGCTGGAATCAGAAGTGGGGCTGGGACTTGAATTTAGGTACACTGATGTGGGCTGCAGGCATACCAAGCAGTATCTCAACTGCTATGGCAAATGCTCACCCTAGTCTGACCAAGTATTTGGAACTTGCTAGAAAAGGGGTCCATGAATGCCCTCAGGAAATATGCACAGGCCATTGCTCCTTGTCCCTTACCTTGGTTGGTGCCATCCACAAGTTCTGGCACTGAGGATCCATTCACATCATAGGGATGGTGCCTATGCATGAGTAGAAGTCTCTGACTTTAGCTGTAGACCCACTTCAATTGCCCTTGAAAACTGTCTTCCTTACAACACACACACACACACACACACACACACACACACACATTTGTGCCACCCCAGAGTGTCTCAGCTTGAGTCCTGCAATTTTGGTTTCCCATTGTAGCCCCTCTTCTTTTTTTCTATTTATTTAGTAAATATAAATTTCAAAGTACAGTTTATGGATTACAATAGTTCCCCCCATAATTTCCCTCCCACTACACCCCTCCCATCTCCCACTTCCTCTCCCATTCCATTCACATCAAGATTCATTTTAATTATCTTTATATACAGAAGATCAATTTAGTATATATTAAGTAAAGATTTCATCAGTTTGGACCCACACAGAAACACAAAGTGTAAAATACTGTTTCAGTACTGGTTACAGCATTACTTCACATTGGACAACATATTAAGGACAAATCCCATGTGAGAAGTAAGTACACAGTTACTCCTGTTGTTGACTTAACAATTTGACACTCTTGTTTATGGCGTCAGTATCTCCCTAGGCTCTAGTCATGAGTTTCCAAGGCTATGGAAGCCTTTTGGGTTCACCCACTTCGATCTTATTCCGACAGGGTCATAGTCAAAGTGAAAGTTCTCTCCTCCCTTCAGAGAAAGGTACCTCCTTCTTTGATGGCCCCATTCTTTCCACTGGGATCTCACCTGCAGAGATCTTTCATTTAGGTCCTCTTTTTTTTTCCAGAGTGTCTTGGCTTTCCATGCCTGAAATACTCTCATGGGCTCTTCAGCCACATCCGACTGCCTTAGGGGCTGATTCTGAGGACAGAGTGCTATTTAGGAAATCTGCAATTCTATGAGTCTGCTGTGTATCCCTCTTCCCATGATGGATCATTCTCTCCCTTTTTGATTCTATCAGCATTAGCAGACACTAGTCTTGTTTATGTGATCCCTTTGACTCTTAGACCTATCAGTGTGATCAACTGTGAACAGAAATTGATCACTTGGACTAATGAGATGGCATTGGTACATGCCACCTTGATGGGATTGTATTGGAATCCCCTGGCACGTTTCTAACTCCACCATTTGGGGCAAGTCCGATTGAGCATGCCCCAAATTGTACATCTCCTCCCTCTCTTATTCCCACTCTTATATTTAACAGGGATCACTTTTCAGTTAAAATTTAAACACCTAAGAATAATTGTGTGTTAATTACAGAGTTCAGCCAATAGTACTAGAACAAAAAACATACTAAAATGGATAAAGTATTACATTGTACATCAATAGTCAGGACAAGAGCTGATTAAGTCACTGTTTCTCATAGTGTCCATTTCACTTCAACAGGTTTCCCCTTTGGTGCTCAGTTAGTTGTCCCCGATCAGGGAGAACATATGATATTTGTCCCTTTGGGACTGGCTTAATTCACTCAGCATAATGTTTTCCAGATTGCTCCATCTTGATGCAAATGACCGGATTTCATTGTTTTTGATTGCTGTTTAGTATTCTATAGAGTACATGTCCCATAATTTCTTTATCCAGTCTACTCTTGATGGGCATTTGGGTTGGATCCAGGTCTTAGCTATTGTGAATTGAGCTGCAATAAACATTAATGTGCAGACAGCTTTATTGTTTGCCAATTTAATTTCCTTTGGGTAAATTCCAAGGAGCAGTATTGCTGGGTTGAAAATGGTAGGGTTATCTTCAGGTTTCTGAGGAATCTCCAGACTGTCTTCCATAGTGGCTTAACTAGTTTGCATTCCCACCAACAGTGGGTTAGTGTCCCTTTTTCCCCACATCCTCTCCAGCATCTGTTGTTGGTAGATTTCTGAATGTGAGCCATTCTAATCGGGGTGAGGTGAAACCTCATTGTGGTTTTGATTTGCATTTCCCTGATTGCTAGTGACCTCGAACATTTTTTCATGTGCCTGTTGGCCATTTGGATTTCCTCTTTTGAAAAATGTCTATTGAGGTCCATCTCTTAAGTAGGTTGTTTGTTTTGATGTTGTGGAGTTTCTTGATCTCTTTGTAGATTCTGGTTATCAACCCTTTATTTGTTGCAGAGTTTACAAATATTTTTTCCCATTCTGTTGGTTGTCTCTTCACTCTCCTGACTGTTTCTTTTGCAGTACAGAAACTTCTCAATTTGATGCAATCCCAATAGTTGATTTTGGCTTTGACTGCCTGTGCCTCCAGGGTCTTTTTTAGGAAGTATTTGCCGGTACCTATATCTTGCAGGGCTTCTCCAATGCTCTCTAATAATTTGATGGTGTCAGGTCGTAGATTTAAGTCTTTAATCCATGTTGAGTGAATTTTTGTGTAAGGTGAAAGGTAGGGGTCTTGCTTCATGGTTCTGCATGTGGAAATCCAATTTTCCCAGCACCATTTATTGAATAGACTGTCCTTACTGTAGGGATTGGTTTTAGATCCTTGATCAAATATAAGCTGGCTATAGATGTTTGGAATGATTTCTGGTATTTCTAATCTCTTCCATTGGTCTATCCATCTGTTTCTGTACCAGTACCATGCTGTTTTGATTACAACTGCCCTGTAGTATGTCCTGAAATCTGGTATTGTGATGATTCCGGCTTTGTTTTTGTTGTACAAGATTGCTTTAGCTATTTGAGGTCTCCTGTGCCTCCATATGAATTTCAGCATCATTTTTTCCAGATCTGAGAAGAATGTCTTTGGTATTTTGATTGGTATTGCATTGAATCTGTAAATTGCTTTGGGGAGAATGGACATTTTGATGATATTGATTCTTCCAATCCATGAGCATGGAAGATTTTTTCATTTTTTTTTTTGGTATCCTCTTCTATTTCTTTCTTTAAGGTTTTGTAATTTTCATCGTAGAGATCTTTAACATCCTTGGTTAAGTTTATTCCAAGGTATTTGTTTTTGTAGCTATTGTGAATGGGATTGATCTTAGAAGTTCTTCCTCAGCCATGGCATTGCCTGTGTATACAAAGGCTGTTGATTTTTGTGCATTGATTTTATATCCTGCTACTTTGCCAAACTCTTCTATGAGTTCCAATAGTCTCTTAGTAGAGTTCTTTGGATCCCCTAAATAAAGAATCATATCATCTGCAAAGAGGGATAGTTTGAGTTCTTTCTTCCCAATTTGTATTCCTTTAATTTCTTTTTCTTGCCTGATGGCTCTGGCTAAAACTTCCAGAACTATATTGAATCCAGTGGTGAGAGTGGGCATCCCTGTCTGGTACCAGATCTCAGTGGAAATGCTTCCAACTTTTCCCCATTCAATAGGATGTTGGCCGTGGGTTTTTCCTAAATTGCTTTGATTGTATTGAGGAATGTTCCTTCCATATCCAGTTTGCTTAGAGTTTTCATCATGAACGGGTCTTGTATTTTATCAAATGCTTTCTCTGCGTCTATTGAGATAATCATACGGTTTTTCTTCTGCAGTCTGTTAATGTGGTGTATCACGTTGATTGTTTTGTGAACATTGAACCATCCCTGCATACCAGGGATAAATCCCACTTGGTCTGGGTGGATGATCTTTCTGATGTGCTGTTGCATTCTATTGGCAAGAATTTTATTGAGGATTTTTGCATCTATGTTCATCAGGGAGATTGGTCTGTAATTCTCTTTCAATGCTGCATCTTTTTCTGGCTTAGGAATTAAGGTGATGCTGGCTTCATAGAAAGAATTTGGGAGGATTCCCTCTTTTTCGATTGTTCTGAATAGTTTGAGAAGAATTGGAGTTAGTTCTTCTTTAAATGTCTGGTAGAATTCAGCAGTGAATCCATCTGGTCCTGGGCTTTTCTTTGTTGGGAGGGCTTTTATTACTGTTTCAATTTCTGTCTCCATTATGGGTCTGTTTAGGTTTTCGATGTCTTCCTGGTTCAATTTAGGTAGGTTGCATGTGTCCAGGAATCTATCCATTTCTGATAGATTTCCCTGTTTGCTGGCATACAAGTCCTTGTAGTAATTTCTGATGATTCTTTTTATTTCTGTACTGTCTGTTGTTAGGTTTCCTTTTTCATCTCTGATTTTATTGATTTGGGGTTTTTTTAGTTAGTTGGGCCAATGGGGTGTCAATTTTGTTTATTTTTTCAAAAAACCAGCTCCTTGTTTGGCTGATTTTTTGCAATGATTTTTTGGATTTAATCCTGTTAATTTCTTCTCTGATTTTAATTATTTCTCTTCTCCTACTAGATTTGGGTCTGGTTTCCTGCAGATTTTCTAGATCCTTGAGATGTAGTGAAAGTTCATCTATTTGGTGCCTTTCCAATTTCTTGATGTAGGCACCTATTGATATAAACTTTCTTCTTAACACTGCTTTTGCTGTATCCCATAAGTTTTGGTATGTTGTGCTGTTATCCTCATTTACTTCCAGAAAGTTTTTGATTTCTATTTTGATTTCTTCTATGACCCATTGTTCATTCAGGAGCATGTTGTTCAATCTCCATGTGTTTGCATATGCTCTAGGGATTCCTGAGTTGCTAATTCCCAACTTCATTCCTTTATGGTCTGAGAAGCTGCGTGGTATGATTCTAATTCTTTTGAATTTGCTGAGACTTGCTTTATGGCCTAGTATGTGGTCAATCCTAGAGAAGGTTCCATGCACTGCTGAGAAGAATGTAAAGTCTTTAGATGTAGGATTGAAAGTTCTGTATATATCTGTTAGATCCATTTGGGCAATAGTGTCGATTAAATCTACTGTATCCTTGTCGATCTTCTGTCCTGTTGATCTGTCTATTTCTGAGAGTGGTGTATTGAAGTACACCAGTACTATTGTATTGGAGTCTAAGTCTCTCTTTAAGTCCCTTAACAAATATTTAAATAAACCGGTGCCCAGTAATTAGGTGCATATACATTGATAATCGTTATATCTTCCTGTTGAATTGATCCCTTAATCATTATATAGTGCCCCTCTTTGTCTCTCTTAACAGTTTTTGTGTTAATGTTTATGTTGTCCGATATTAAGATGGCTATGCCCACTCTTTTTTCATTTCTGTTGGCATGGTATATCTTTTTCCAGCCTTTCACTATCAGTCTATATGCATCTTTGTTGGAAAGATGTGTTTCTTGTAAGTAGCAAATAGATGGTTTTGTTCCTTAAGCCAGTCAGCCAATCTGTGTCTTTTAACTGGACAGTTCAGGCCATTAACCTTCAATGTGACTATTGATAAGTAGTAACTTTGCTACTTATTTTCTAAACATGCTTTGAACTTCCTGTGATCTTTTGTTGTGTGGTTTCCTTCCTTTACCTTCTTTCATATTGATGACCGTGTTTCTGTGTTTCTGTGTGTAACACATCTTTAAGCATCTTTTGCAGGGCTGGAACAGTGGCGACAAATTCTTTCAATTTCTGTTTGCTATGAAATGTCTTTATTTCACCTTCATTCACAAATGAGAGCTTTGCAGGATATAATATTCTGGGCCGGCAGTTTTTCTCTCTTAGTACCTGGGCTATATCTCGCCATTCCCTTCTAGCTTGTAGGGTTTCTGATGAGAAGTCAGCTGTGAGTCTAATTGGAGATCCTCTGAGAGTAATCTGACGTTTCTCTCTTGCACATTTTAGGATCTTTTCTTTATGTTTCACTGTGGTGAGTTTGATTACAACGTGTCATGGTGAGGATCTCTTTTGGTCATGTTTACTAGGGGGTTCTATGAGCTTCCTGTACTAGGATGTCTCTGTCCTTCTCAAACCTGGGAAGTTCTCTGCAAGTATCTCACTAAAAAGGCCTTCTAATCCTTTCTCTCTCTCCATGCCTTCAGGAACTCCTAGAACCCAAATGTTGAATGTTGGGTTTTTTAATAGTATCCTGTAGATTCCAAACAATATTTTTTAGATTTCTAATTTCCTCTTCTTTTCTTTGGTTTGACTGTATACTTTCCTGTGCTCTGTCTTCTAAGTCTGATATTCTCTCTTCTGTTTCACTGACTCTGTTTTTAATGCTCTCTAATGTGTTTGTCATTTGATCTATTGAGTTCTTCATTTCATTTTGATTTCTCTCCACTATCACACTTTCCTGTTCTCCTAGTTTCTGCATTTCATTTTGATTCCTCCTTAAGATTTCATTTTCTCGAAGGAGATTTTCTATCCTGTCCAGTAAGGATTTCCGTACTTCAAGCATTTTGTTTTGAAAACTTCTAATTGTTCTTATCATAAATTTTTTGAAATCCGTATCATGCATTTCTTCCATCTCATCATCTTCATAATCTTGGCTTGGGGTGTCTTGTTCAGTTGGGGGTGTCATAATGTCTTCCTTGTTCTTGTTTCCTCAGTTTTTCATTTGTTGCTTGGCATTGTGGAGATTTCTTTGGATTCTTCTTCCCTCGCTGTGGTGTTTTTTCTTGTTATACTATGACTGTATTAAGTGGACTGTCTGCTTTTGATGGAGCCTTAGAGTCTTGAGATGGGTGTGGCCTGAGAGCTCTGTTTGGTTCCTCAGGGTTAAGGGTGTGCCAAAGGTGACACTCCCAGGTTAGGCGTGGTAAATCTCTCTCTCTTTCTTTCTTTTTCTGATTCAAAAGGGAAGTAATTCCACAAAGCTGAATGGAATTGGAGGTAGTTAACAGGCAAATGATATACCCACAGGAGCCAGAGATCGGAAGCTCTTTCCCAAGGGCCATACAGGAATCTGTTCTGTCCTCTCTGTGGGCTCAATTCTCCTGCAGTCTCCCACTGGGTTGCCAAGGTTACCAAATTGTAGTGTCTCTGGAGAGTACTCACGTGAATTCCATGAGTTTTCTCACCTACCGTCTCTTTTTTCACAGTCTCAGTTCATTAGCACCACACATTCACTAGGTCCTAATCCCCTGTTACTTCACCCCTCCCAGAGTCAGGTTTTTCTGCTAGGCTGAGAGCTGGTGCAGACCTGAGGTCGCCCTGCTGATGACGTATGTCCAAAATGGTGCCTGCTCTTTGTCTTGCTCGCCTTTGAGAGGTGAGCGGAGAGAGAGATACTCGTGTCCGTATTGGTCACTTTTTTTTTTCCTCTCTCTTCTAGTTAGCCTGGCGAACTTTTCCCCACGGGGTTTCAAGCCTCGTTCCATCTAGTCTCCTCTTTCCACTTTCCCACCGGTGTCTCAGCTATTGAGGTTCAGCTCACCTCACGTTCCAGCACTGGTGTGTTGATTCTGCCTCTGGTGTCCCGAACTGTGGGCTCCCATGCTCTCCACGCAGGTCCACTGTGAATCACTAGTTCCAGAAGAGTTTCCTCTGCTGTTTCTTCCCCTACTCTTCCTTGAACCTGCAGTATCTCTGCTTTTATTAAACTGTCTCTTCCCGGACTATCAGTGTGCTCCCTTCCTATTCCGTCATCTTGCCGCTCTCTGTAGCCCCTCTTCTCAGAGAATCCAGATGCAAGTCCATAGAGATTGGCTCTAGTGCTTGACTTTCTGGCAGAGGTTATGCTGTTCTCAATTTTTCTTCTCTTAACTCCCCCACATATGCATATCTATACACATGACTTTAATCAGAAGTCCTTTCTTGCTGCTGTGTGCACACGAAGAGTTTTCTGCATGGAAATTGCACAACTGACTTCAGCCGTAGATCTGCCACTCACTCACTGAATGACCATGTTTGAATTATTAGCCATTCTGATATGTGGCTTCTCCATTTGTAAAATATAAAAATTAACAGTATAGTCATCCCACATATCTGAGGGTGCTGAATCCATGTATTGAAGAAACTGTGGATTAAACATAATTGGAAAAAATTTTGTCTACACTGAATTTTTATTTTCTTATTATTATTTCCTAAAAATGCAGTATAGCAACTATTTATACAGTTGTACGTATTATCAGTAGAATAGAGATGATTTGAACTATGTAAGAAAATATGTGTAAGATATGTGTAGGATTAATGCAAATGCTATGCCATTTTGTATAAGATCTTGAGTATTTTTGGATTCTGGTATCCATGTGGGGCCCTGGAACCAATCCCCTAAGGACACCATTGGATGGCTGTGCTGCCTTGTAAAGTTGTTGCAGACTTTAAATTACTAATCACAGATAAACATTAGTTAATCTAGTGCTTGATTCATTGTAAGCCCTCAGTGAATGCTAGCAATCATTGTTATCATATATGTATCCACAGTTTCCTAGAGTTCTAAAATAAATCCATTTGTGTTATAAAATCATTGTAACAGAACTTGGATCAACAATACAAATCCTGGTGGATTTGGCTGGTAGAAATTTGGCTAGAAGCCAAATCCGTTGGCAGAGGACTCTTTTTTTTTTTTTTTTTTTTTTTTTTTTTGACAGGCAGAGTGGACAGTGAGAGAGAGAGACAGAGAGAAAGGTCTTCCTTTGCCGTTGGTTCACCCTCCAATGGCCGCCGCGGCCAGCGCGCTGCGGCCGGCGCACCGCGCTGATCCGATGGCAGGAGCCAGGAGCCAGGTGCTTTTCCTGGTCTCCCATGGAGTGCAGGGCCCAAGCACCTGGGCCATCCTCCACTGCACTCCCTGGCCACAGCAGAGGGCTGGCCTGGAAGAGGGGCAACCGGGACAGAATCCGGCGCCCTGACCGGGACTAGAACCCGGTGTGCCGGCGCCGCTAGGCGGAGGATTAGCCTAGTGAGCCGCGGCGCCGGCCGGCAGAGGACTCTTAATTCCAGAACTACAAAAACAAGAAAGGGAAAATTACATTGACCGTGTTCAACAAATAATACTGGAGGTATTACAGTAAATACTAGAGAAGAATGATATCATAATGATTATTTTAACATTTCATTGAAATAAAGATGTTACTACTGAAACATGAAATGCTTGAAAAGTCTTGAGTGTGCCTCTGCCATCCTTTCTGGATTCTGTGCTGGGCCGTGATGGACTTCACAAGACAGGGAGGCAGAAGGCATGGGTTTAGTTCATTTGTTACTTTTGCCACAGAACCAGGCCCTTTGATTTTTCTAGCCTCAATTTCTTTTCTGCAAGTTGGAGATCATAACAGTGGCTCTACAGAGCTCACAGGGAAAATCAAATGGAATCTTATATAGAAGTCTGAATTGGAAACATGTTAGTTCTGCTAGTAGAATTACTGTACAGTCATGTTTTGACCTCATTATTTCCTCACTAGGAACCTATAACTTCCTGTATTTTTTCTCCCGATCAGTCCTTACCCTGCCCTCCAAGACTTGTAGCTCCTGACTTGTACCTAGCAACAGAGTCTACTATTCAACTGACTCATTGTCCCATCTGCCACATTGATCTTAGGCACTCTTTTCTCTCCTGCTAATGTCCTCTTCCCTACTCATCATGATTATATCGTTCATTATTAGCCATTCTAAGTGTTTATGTTAATGCTTCACAGCAAGAATTGCTTTTGATTACCTACTCTTGGTTTGCCAAGAAACTGAGGTTCAGAAGACCTGGGACTGGTGTAGTCAGCTCTTGTAGACATGGCAGAGGGGGACTCTTGGATTTGTTGGGCTCTGAGGACTCACGTCTACCACCATTCATTGCCTGCACAGATTTGCCTAAATAAAACCTCATTATTCTTACATTCTGCTTGCTTGTTGAACACCTACCCTGTGCCAGGTAGAAGGGACTTCAAAAGTCATCCAGAATGAACTCCTCTGTGTGCTGCTGACTCCTTTGATGCAAGGGAAAAGAATTCTTTCTGTGTCAAGACAGCCCATTGCATTGGGCAGGTGTCCTCACAGAACAGACTTCCTCTTGTATGGCACATGTCTTTCTTGGTTGAAAGGTTCTAGGCCTATCTTCTTCCCGATAATAAACTATAATGAATCCTCTTCAACACCCCTTTCTATTACTAAGCCTTTCAAATAGCTGGGAGTTCTCATTCTTTTCCTCATTAAATATGCTTTCATTTTATGAATGCTTATATTGAACCAGACACACATATTAAGTCACAACAACAAAGATAACAGCTAACATTTATTGGGTGCATTCTGTATGCCAGGCATCTGCTAATGGATTTTCATGCAAGAGCTTATTGCATCCTTAGCACACCCCTGTCTGAAAATATGACCACCAGGTGCCTTTTGTTATCAGTGTCTGTGTCTTGTCAGTAGGCCTTATGATGAATGCCATACCCAGATAACAGGAGACAATCAGTAGAGAAGGGGGATTGTATAGGTTCCTACAAAGTATTGAACTCTATATGCTACTTCCACCAACTAACATTGCATAGTCTTCCTCAAAGGCTCACGACACACATAACCTGACTGTATTCCACATGATAATCTAGCCAGTGCTGTTCATTGTTAGGCAGTATACATTGAGGCCTGTCCATGTGTTTTCTCAGTATTTGAATTTGAAAAACGGCAAAGAAGGAGGTACCTTTCTCTGAAGGGAGGAGAGAACCTCCACTTCGACTATGACCTTGTCTGAACAAGATAAGAGTCGGAGAACTCAAGGGGCTTCCATAGCCTTGGAAACTCCTGACTGGAGCATAGGGAGATTACTGATGCCATAGACAGGAGTGTCAATTGGTAAAGTCAACAACAGGAGTCACTGTGCACTTACTCCTCATGTAGGATCTCTGTCCTTAGCGTGCTGTACATTGAGACTTAATGCTATAGCGAGTACTCAAACAGTATATTTCACTCTGTGTTTCTATGGGGGTGCAAACTGTTGAAAGCTTTACTTAATGTATACTAAACTGATCTTCTGTAAAAAAAAAAAAAAAAAAAAAAAAAAAAAGAAGAAGAAGAAGAAATTATCAATTCCCAACTTGACTCTCACTGGGATTAAACATGACAATAGGTCTGATCTGATTTCATCATCATTTAAAAAATCATCTATTATTTTTCACTTTATGTTTCTGTGTGGGAGCAAACTGTTGAAATCTTTACTTAATGTATGCTAAACTGATCTTCTGTATATAAAGAGAATCAAAAATGAATCTTGATGTGAATGGAAGGGGAGAGGGAGTGGGAGAGGGGAGGGTTGCGGGTGGGAGGGACGTTATGGGGGGGAAGCCATTGTAATCCATAAGCTGTACTTTGGAAATTTATATTCATTAAATAAAAGTTAAAAAAAAGAATTTGAAAAATGGGAAAAGAGACTCAGAAAAGCAGAGGACATAGTCCAGGGCGATGTTGTAAGCTGCAGATCTGGGGTTGGAAGTCTCTGACCAGTCTAAATCTGCTTCTCTGCCATGGTCTGCCAAGTGGTCAAGTTTAATATAAATGCATGCAAGTTTAGTATTGATCTCTTGTTGTTTTCTTGATTTAAAGATTTCCATGTAATCTCACAGACAAGCTTCTACTCCTTGCAAAGAGTTATGTGATACTGTTCCCTTTTACAGATATTTTATTTTTTTATATTTTTTAAAGCAAAAAGATCCTGCTTTAGTGGAAATATAGACAATGGGTATAAACAATAATTGAAAGGAAAAATGACATTTCATATATATGCAATAAATTTTAAACTAATCACAGATCATTAAAACTATAGTAGTATAATTGTCTTAACCTTTGATTTGACAAACTTGTAAAACAAGGTTTTATAAAATTATTTGCAACAATACTGATACACACAGGCAATTCTTTTTCTTTTTTCTCTCTCTCTTTTTTTTAATTTTAGCTCTGATATATAAGGGAGAACACAAAATATTTGTCTTTCTGGGTCTTGTTTATCTTACTCATCATGATGTCACCCAGTTGCATCGGTTTTGCTACAAATGGTAGAATATCATTCTTTTATATAGCTGAATAATATTCCAATGTGTACAGATACTAAATTTCCTTTATCCACTCATCTGATGATGGACACCTTGATTGGTTTCAAATTTTGGTATTGTGAACAGCGCTGCTGTAAACATGGTAGTGCAGGTGTCTCTTTGATATATTGTGTTCAGGTCTTTTGGGTGTGTACCCAGTAGTGGGACTGCTGGATCATATGGCAAGTCTATTTCTAGTTTTTTAAGAAATCTTCACACTGTTTTCCACAGTGGCTGCAATAATTCACATTGCCACCAACAGTGTATAGGTATCCCCCTTTCTCCACATCCTGGCCAGCAGTGACTACCCTGTCTTTTGGATTTTAGCCATTCTGACAAAGGTAAAGTGATAGCTCATTGCAGTGTTGATTTGTATTTCCCTGATGGCTACAGACATTGAGTATTTTTTCATATATTTGTAGGCCATTTGCATTTCTTCTTTTGAGAACTGTCTATTGAAGTCCTTTACTCATTTCTCAACTGGATTGGTTGCTTTTCTGTTGCTGAGATTTTTACGTTACTGACACTTTTGGGATATTAATTCTTTGTCAAATAGGTGATTTGCAAATCTTTCCCATTCTGTTAGATGGATACTCATGCTGTTGTTTCCTTTGCTGTGCAGAAGCTCCTGAGCTTGATGTAGCCCCCTTTGTTTAGTTTTACTTTTGTTGCTTGTGCTGTGGTGGGGTCTTATCCAAGAAGCTGTCCTCTACACCAATGTCGTAAAGTGCTTCTCCTGTGTTTTTTCCCAGCAAATTCATCATCTCAGGTCTTAACTTAAAGTCTTTGATCTGTCTGAAGATTTTTTTTTAATATGGTGAGAGTTATGGATCCAATTTCATTCTTCTACATATATACATCCAGTTGTGCCAGCACCATTTGTTGAAGAGATTATCCTTGCTCCACTATATGGTCTGACCATTTTTTTTTTTAAATCAGTTGGCTATGTGTTAATGGATTAATTTCTGGGCTCTCTATTCTGTTCTGATGATCTATGATTCAGTTTTTATGCTTGTACCAAGCTGTTTTAATTATTGTAGCTTTTTACTATGCTTCAAAGTCTAGTATTATGATGCCACCAGCTTGATTTTTCTTGCTCAGGATCACTGTGGTTATTTGGAGTCTTTTGTGATTCCATATGTATATTAGGATTTTTTTTGCTAACTCTATGAATAATGCCATTGGTATTTTGAAAGGAATTGAACCTGTATATTGCTTTAGATAGTATAGACATTGTGATGATATTACTGATGATGGGCATTTTGATGATATTATTCTTCTGATGGATGTGCAAGGCATATCTCCATTTTTTGTGCCATTGATGATTTCTTTCATCAATATTAATAATTTTATTGTAGAGATCTTTCACGTTTTTGTTTAAACTTATTTCTGAATATTTGATTTTTTGTGGCTATTTCTTTCTTGATCTCTCTTTCTGTGTATTCATCATGATCATACAAAAAATTAACTGTTTTGTGGTTTTTTTATGTAGCCTGAAACTTTTCTGAATCAGTTCATCAATTCTAAGAGCTTTTTGGTGGAGAGTTTAGGTTTTTCCATGTACAGCATCATGTCATCTGCAAACATGCATAATTTTGGTACAAAAAATAAAATCTGTGTACAATTTGCCCATATTACGCATTTTCAATGAACTTTATAATGACCTCTTTTATGCAGGTATTTCAAATAGTTTTACATCAAAAAAAACATGGAATTCCATTTTTCCATGAGATTTTTGCAGCATGCTCATATTATGAATAGTAAGCACAGTGGTTGGCAATCAACTGGAACACATAAACTGTATGTTGACTGGAATGAAGAACCACCTCTGTATCCCTTTGTGTTTTTTTTTTTTTTTTTTTTTGACAGGCAGAGTGGACAGTGAGAGAGAGAGACAGAGAGAAAGGTCTTCCTTTTGCCGTTGCTTTACCCTCCAATGGCTGCTGCCGCCGGCACACCGCGCTGATCCGATGGCAGGAGCCAGGTGCTTCTCCTGGTCTCCCACGCGGGTGCAGGGCCCAAGGACTCGGGCCATCCTCCACTGCACTCCCGGGCCACAGCAGAGAGCTGGCCTGGAAGAGGGGCAACCGGGACAGAATCTGGCACCCCGACCGGGACTAGAACCCGGTGTGCAGGCGCCGCAAGGCGGAGAATTAGCCTAGTGAGCCGCAGCGCTGGCAGATCCCTTTGTTTTATGTGCAAAAATTCTCAGTCTCTACCTCAGTAACTTGTGTTCAGAAGACAAAGGAAAATCTTTAGCTTCATTTATTAGTATGGGTCAGTTTCTCCAGAATGGTCTCTTCTTTGCTGTGTTAATTACTTGCTAACATTTTAGTAGAAATAGAAAAGTGCTAATGAGGCACTGATCACCCCCACGCACACCCTTTTAAGCAACTAATTATGACTAACAGCTCAGAATCTGTATCAGTTCTAAAACCTAATGAATTCAACCTTATGATGAAAAATGATTAATGAATATGATCTATATGTAGTTTAACAAGAAAAGGTCATGGTGACTATTGAGAATAAGATGTTGAAAATATTGCAGATTGCAGAATGGTTGCATCGGAATCTGTTATTTGAAATAAAAAGGGATATCTGCATATCTCACTTTTATACGCATTCTGAAGGTTCAGCCAGCACTCGCAGCTCCCAGGGCCAAGGGAACCTTTGAAAATTTAAGCAGTTCTCTCCTTGGAACAGTCAAGGATTTCTTTCTCTCCATAGGCTTGGTACCTCATTTGCATGTTTTAAGAGAGCTTTGCAAGCTTGAAGGGTTTGGGACTCTGGGGCAGCAATGAGCCAGGAACTCACTGTCGCTGTTGGTGTCGCTGTCTGGATTCTCTGCCTGTTTAATGTCCTTTTCAATGGCTAACTGCGCAAGTGCCCTTTGGCTACATATTAACTAGGTTTCGACTTTACAATTTCTCCTGGCTTCAGTTGTAAGCTCATGCTTAAGTTTTGACGGTGTTCTTGAACCATAGAAGGAAGACAATACAAAAATTCATAGATGATCTTTTTCTAAAAAAATGAAATGAATGAGGTTTTCCTTGTTTTAAGTTTTGAACTTTGCAAGCTTTCCCATCATACTGATGTTGGCAGGTAATTCACGCAGCTGATCTATACATGTGCAAAGGCTCACAGCAGAGCGTCTCCTTCCCACAAAATCTACAAAAATCCAAATTCAGGCAGTTCAGGAGCATTATGAGATGTGCACCCTAGTTCAGGGACCCTAATAAGAGTGTTGCCTGAGTTCACACACAAAGCTGTTGCCCAGGAAGAGAAGCCTTGCTGGATGTCATTCCCGGGGCAGAAGGTGTGCGAGTGGCTTCTGGCTTTGGTTTGTTAATTTATGTTAAAGTTTTATTTTTATTTATTTGAAACTCAAAGTTACATAGAGAAGGAGAGGCAGAGAGAAAGAGAGTGAGAGAGAAAGAGAGAGAGAGAGAGAGTGAGCTTCCATTCACAGGTTCACTCCCCAATTGGCTGCAACAACCCAAGCTGTGCTGATCTGAAGCCAGGAGCCAGGAGCTTCTTCCGGGACTCCCATGCGGGTGCCGGGGCCCAAGGACTTGGGCCATCTTCTACTGTCTTCCCAGGCCACAGCAGAGAGCTGGATCAGAAGAGGAGCAGCCAGGACTTGAACCGGTGCCGCTGCCTTTGATTTAAATTCATTGGAATTTAAATTCATTGGAAAGCTATTTTCTTGTGTTCTGATGTCATAACAAGTTCAAGCTCTTTCATCTTTGACTATGTCTCTTGTTTCCCAAGGTTCTAAAAATATAACCCAGGAGCAGGCCAGAGAAGCACACCAATGAGAGGCATCAGGCAGCCTGCCTCCCTGAGAGTGTAATACTGCTTTCCACGCCTGGAGTGTCCTGCATCAGAAGAAATTTGCCTGTCTCTGTCTTCTTTTCTAAATAAAGATTTATTTATTTATTTGAGAGACAGAGTTACAGGCCAGGAGCCAGGAGTTTCTTCTAGGTCTCCCACTTGGGTGCAGGGGCCCAAGCAGTTGGGTCATCTTCTATTGATTTTCCAGGCCATAGCAGAGAGCTGGTTGGAAGTGGACCAACCAGGACTCGAATTGGCCCCATAAGGGATGTTGGCACTGCAGACAGAGGCTTAGCCTACTATGCCACAGTGCTGGCCCCCTCTCCCTGTCCCTATCTACTGGATCTACTGGATCTCAGTAACTCCACAGGCCACAAACCTTAGGCCAAGTTTGTGATCCCCAAGCCAATAAACTTTCACTAAAACACATTTCTCCATAAGCTTAATATCCATTAACTATAACTCTTAAGTCTTGGATCTGCCATATTGCAAGTATCTGCCTGACTTCAAAACCTAGTGACTTCATTTGTAGTAGCATTTAGCTTCTAATGTATTTTTTTGAGTGGAAAGATTTTAGTAATTTTCTACTGGAAGAGTTTAGTAGTGACATGCATGTGAAGAATTGCTACTTAGTCTTTGTTCAAAAATTGGATACTTAGTGTTTACAAAAATATTGTCTTTGTAGCAGGTAAACATACTCAACAATTTGGATTTTATTACAAAATCTACTTGTATATGATTAGAATGTATAAAATAATTGTTGGGGCCAGCGCCATGGCTCACTTGGTTAATCCTCTGCCTGAGGTGCTAGCATCCCATATGGGTGCCAGGTTCTAGTCCCAGTTGCTCCTCTTCCAGTCCAGCTCTCTGTTGTGGCCTGGAAAGGCAGTGGAGGATGGCCCAAGTGCTTGGACCCTTGCACCCACGTGGGAGACCAGGAGGAAGCACGTGGCTCCAGGCTTTGAATCTGCGTAGCTCCGGCTGTAGCGGCCATTTGGGGGGTGAACCAATGGAAGGAAGACCTTTCTCTCTGTTACTCTCTCTCAATGTCTAACTCTATCTGTCAAATAAATTAAAAAAAAAAAAGAATGTCTAAAATAATTGTCACACCTGGGAAGAAGTAATGTTTCAAAATTGGCCCTAGTGTATTTAGTTATGAGTATGTGTATATGTTTAAATACAGTACATGGCACTTAGTAAAGTATAATGGCCTGACCTTTAACGTTTGTGTTTCATATTTAGATATCCAACAGATTGCTAAATTTTTAAGGTGGATAGAAGGCTTATTCCTTTAAAAATTTTCCTACAGGACCCCACAGCTACTCTTAGCATTAGAATCTATTAGATTGAAAAGAAGAAGACATCAAGTAAATCCTTGGACCCTTTGTCAAATTACTGACTTAAGGAGAATTTCGTTATTGCCTATACAGTAGTATTTAAGGACACAGGTTAGAGCCCAGACTTCTCAGTCTGTGTATTGGTTCTACCCTCTGCTAACCACATGACCTGGAGCCAGTTACAGCATCTCTTTCTGTCTCTGTTTTCTCTCTTGTAAAATTAGGATAATAATGGAGCATACATGATGGAGCTACTGTAGAGACTAAGTTAACACTTGTACAGCGTTCTGCACACTGCAAGGAGGAAGACCGCACAAATTACCTCGAGGTATATTAAATCCTATATCACTGTATTGATCACTTGAAGAAGAGTGATTTTTATTGTGGCTGTTGTTTTGGAAATTAGAGCAGAATTGCTTAGAAAAAAATAGAAGAAAAAATAAAACATAAAACATTGAACAGAAGCCTGGGCAGCTGGAAACCAGCACCATGATTCAAATGTGTCTCCCAACATTTCATGTGTTGCAATCTTGATTTTTACAGTTTAGTGCCCATCTGAGATGATGAGAATTAGGAAATGTTGTGAGGCAGGGGCCCCTGGGATGACGTCAGTGGCCTTATAAGAAGAGGAAGAAGGACCTGGGCTAGCACACTTGCTCTCTCCGGCCGAGTGAAACCCTTGCTGTACGTTGACACTCTAGAAAATTCCCACCGGCAAGAGGTTCTCACCCTTGACCCTGGTCTTTCCAGCCTCCCGGACAATCTGAAATAAACTCTTCATTAACCAACACTCAATGCGTGGCATTCAGTTATGGCAGCTAACACAATCTGTACCAGGGCCATAAATTGGGTAGCACGGTCAGGAACTCTACTAGGTAAGTTAAAAGTTTTCCAAGATGTTCCCGGTGTCAAACGTTTCTTTCTAATCCTTCCTGTGATGAATCTATTTGAAATTAGACTCTTTATCATTGCATCTGTGGAAAACTTGAAACTCAAATGATAGTCAGGGTCAGGACCAGGAAATTGCACTCAAACAAATTATAAGGCGGATTCTGAACTAGATCCAGTAATCCTAAGGGAGTTCAGTCCTTTATATCAGCTCCGGCAGGCTGGGGTCGGTCTGACAGTCCTGCTTCCTTCTCTGAGGACCCTTCATTATTAGCTGGGCAAGAAGGCTATAAAATAGCAAGACTGTCTCTCCTTATTAAGCAAGAACAGGGCGTTCATTAGCCGCACAGACCCTGGCAGGCAGATCTTGATGCATCCTAAGCTTCTGTTAAATACCAGAAATTATCGCACAACTTCCCGGCCAATCTGCCCAGTACAAGTATGTTGGAGAAAGCAGTTAAATATTGTTAAAATAGAAAGCTGTGTCATTTTCATAGACTCTATCAGGCAAGGAATGGCTGCTGTCTCCTCCCTATAATGTATTTTCTGCGTCAAAGCCACTAATCCACAATCCCCAAAGTCTGAAAAATCTATCCTGACACAGGAAGCCCAAAATAATCAACTTCTTCTGGCATAAAATCAGTGGAGTGCAGTCAAATGCATATTTCGTATCCTAGCTTAATCCATCTACTGGTGTAAAGCGTTAATCCTCAATCCCCCTTCTTGTTTAGGGAGTGCTTGACAAAGTCTTCAAAATCAGGATTATAGGGCCTAATGCTAAAAGCAGCTGCTGTTCTGGAGGCATTCAGATACTTGCACCATGAAAGAACTGGGTTGCACCAAGTACTTAGTAAGTGAAAGAGCCCTGGAATGCAGCTGCATTTTGTTATTTAATTGGGCCTAAATTGGGAAACTCCTTTCATGTTTCCTGTCAGCTCCAAATAAATTGTATTTTTTTATGTTCTCATTTATTTTTTTATTTGTGTGAGAGGCAGAGAGAGAGAGAGAGAGAGAGAGAGAGAGAGAACGGAGAGAATTTCCATCTGTTTGTTCTCTTTCCAAATGCCCACAATGGCCATAATTGGGCCCAAACCAGGAGATTGGAGCTGGAAAAACAGTCCCATCACCTCTGCCTCCTAAGTGTGCATTAGCAGGAAGCTGGAGTCAGCAGTAGAAATTGAACTCAAGTACTCTGATGTGGAACACTGGTGTCTTAACTCATAGCCCCAACTCTCACTACTGCAATCATTTTAAAAACTTTACCTTCTGAGAATTAATGTGATGATTTATGATATTTCAGTGTCCAACACTTCATCCTTCCAGATTAAAGCAAGTTGTTAGGAGAGGCTCATGGGTATGTTCTGTATCCAGAAGTAAATCGATGCACCCATGGAAACCTCCAAGTCAATGCTTTCTCATTCCTATCACTAAAGAAAGTGAATGTCATGACACACATTTGAAATGCTTTTGACTCTTTTGTTTGGAGTAATTCATCATGGGACATCTGGCTGACTCACAAAACCTTTGCAGTTTCCAATAACTTTCCTGTCTAAATTGCTCGGGATGTATCAGCATTTCTTTTGATTATTAATATGATGGACAGGTTTTGTCCTCTTGGGTGCCAACATGAAGGAGCTGTGACAAATGAAATGTGTTCTCAATATGTCTAATATTGCATGACTGAGGAATTCTCCTCTCCTGAGACGTTTATCTCCCCTCTCAGTGAACCTGGCAACAGAAGTGTTTGGTCCTCATGATTATGATAACATCTGGATGGAATTACCAAATTCTTTGCTGAGCTGTTTGAGGTTTGCCTTTAAGGGTTTGCATATTTGGAGGTTTGTTTCCAGATATTGTTATTGTTGCTATTATTGTGCAGCAATAAAAATGAGTGTCTGGTTTGTTTCAGTTCAATAGAGAAGCCTGAGACACTAAAAGCACCAATTTTGGTGTAATTTGATAAGCAAATCAATCTTCCATGAAGAAATGTGTTCTGCAATTTGAGGACTGGAATCTATCAGAAAATAATCTGCATGGCTTGTAAAAACCTGCTTGATTTGGACTTTCTAAGTATTAAAGAAACTACTTTGCACATTACATATTTGCCAAAATCTTTGAAACTTTAGTGTCATCTAAAAGAACATCAAACAAGAACATATAAAATTGGAATGCAATGTGGAGACATTAAGTAAAATAATGAAAAATTGAAGCATTTTTATTGCAATTATGAAATAAGTAGCTCTAGGTGAGAACAACGCTCTGAGACTTTCCTTTCATGGAAGGCAAGTAGGAAATATGGCAAGTCAGCAAATCAGCCAGCCCTAGTGTGCAGTAGGAGGAGCCATGGCTTCCCTTGAGAGAGAGGAAGTTATCATTGTTTCAATTGGTTCTGCAGAGAGTGTAAATCTTAACAACACATGAATTTATATAAGTATGTACATTTAATTCACAGATTTATCCCTCAAACGACGATTGCCTCAATTGCAAATAGTTGTGGGGATCCCAAGGTGTTTCTTAGGAGCTAATTAAACCAAGTTGGCATGCGATATATTTTGTGTCTAATCCTCCTCATGAATTAAGTGGTAAGGGTTGTTAGTTACAATATCATCATCTAATTAAGATACACTTATTAAACAGTCATTATAATGAATATGTAAATATAATGGCAATTCAAACTGTAATCTCAGGTCATAAATGCAGTTATAAATTTATAGGGAGTACCTAGAATAATTCATATGAAAGTATCTAGTTCAGACATAATCACAGAGATCATCGCTTAGATGACAAGGGACCTAAACAATATACATTTCTAATTTACTGATTCAGTTAATCACAAATGGAAACTGTGCGAGTTGTAGGAGCTAAGGCCATCTAACAGCCCCAGTCTCACACAGAAGACTCACCATCAAATCAGGATTCCTGCCCGCAGACGCATCCTTAACCCTCTCTCACCTGCTGTGTATCCATGAAACTGACCTCTGCTGGTTTTGGCCAGTTGGGATCACTCAGGGTCCAAAGGCAGGAACCACAAAGAGCTTGCTTTGGATCCTCCCTGCTGCATAATGTGAGGCTCTGCCCATGCTGTGGCTCCCATCAGGCAGCCCCCTGTATGTACCCATGGGATTTTTCCAAAGAGCTGCCCCCATCAGGGTCTTGGGTGATGGCTTACTGATATTGCTAGTCGCAGCACCTGTACTACCTCACCTTTCTCTTTGTAAATAGTATGTTGATAAGTCATCTTCAACAAACGTGAGTTAGTCACGTGCTTATTTTTTTGAATTGTTGCAGTTAACAAATTTTTATTAACCTGCAATACTTGTGCAATTTTATGGAGTACACTGCAATATTTCACCCATACAGAGTATAAACCTATAAAACCAGGAAACCAGTCTTTCATTTTCTTACCTTTTCTTTGTGTTAGGATTCCACCAACCCCTCTTTCCCAGTTCTTCACGCAATGTAGACAACATTATTATAAACTACAGTCACCCTGTTATGCTGTGCAACACTAGGACTTGCGACTTCTGTCCATATTTCAATACCCACTCAAAAAAATGCCCACTGACATGATTCTTGCTGGTATACATAGAATATATGATTAATTAAAGCTTTAAATGCTATGTTGAAATTGTTCTCTTCAAACACTGGGTTATTGGAAAGTTTAAATTGCCTCAATCCCAATTATTTTATAATGACTGAGAAAATTGAAATTGATGAAATAATAAAAAACTAATAGATCAGATGTATTGTGCTAAGCACTTTTGACTCTCTTGTTTAAACTTCACCCAGATCCTGTGGGGTCTGTTGTGTTTTCAACCTGTTTGACTCACGAAGAAACTGAACTATTCAGCACTGACAAAGCTGGCAGGTGGAAAATCCAGGTTAGCACCCTGTGTTGGGATTCTGTAGCCTGTATGCTCCAACACGAGGGAAAGACAAGGCAGACAGGAGTGCAGGCAAGCTGCAGAGAAGGCAAAGTCCCACAGGAAGTGACGAGTGGAGCCCCTGAGGAACAGCGCCGTGTGTGAAACACTTCGTGGGAAGAAAGTTGGAAACACTTAGATAGCGGCAGCATTGAGGTGTAGTGGGTTAAGCCACCATGTGCACTTCCGCCATCCTGCTTCCCAACCAGCTCCTTGGCTACTCTGCTTTCTATCTAGCTCTCTGTTCATGTCACTGATAAAGCAGCAGATGATGGCCTAAGTACTTGGTCCCCTGCCACTGGGATGGAGTTCCTGGTTTCTGGCTTTAGCCTGACCCAGCATTGAGTCCCGAGTTACCACAGTAACTATTTGGTTACCATAGTAACCATTTGGGGAATGAACCAGCAGATGGAAGATCCTCTCCTCCCCTACACCTGTCACTCTACCTTTCAAATAAATAATTTTAAAAAATGATGACTAAGAGAGTAACTGGTGAGAAGTAAAACCAATGAATTATATGAAGAGAACAGTGAGGGAAAATCCAAATGAAAGAGAAGGCCGGGGCTGGGTAAGGGACAGTGAGAGAAATTAGGATATTTCTGGAAATGATGTCTTTAGGTGACCTGGCCTTAGTTCTGACTTCCTTTTAATTCAAAACCTGAGAAAGGAACAAACATTAGGGAGGCAGAGGAAGAGGGAGACAAAGAGGGAGAGAGGGAACAAGGGAAGGAGAAGAGGGGGGAGAGAGAGAGAGGAGAGAAACAAGAAGGTCATAAAAAACAAATTATCAGGGTCATTTTTGCAATGAAAAAATGCCAAAAATTTACTTTTATTAATGATAAGTCAAACATAACATGAAGACATGGCCTTGGCAGAATTTTTAATGAGGGAAAGTTCCAGAGGCTGAGAGTGTCTTTTCAAATGAAATAGGCACCATTCCATACAACTCAATACTGGCTCCTATGTTGAACGAATTACCACTCAGAGAATCATGGTGGAAACAAACCAGGGTTGCCTGTGTAGTTGTGGACCAGGTTGTCTGGCATTTCCTCTTCCCACTGGGGAAGAAGTTTGTAAAAATCACTCTCTATTGGATAGCTGGCATTTCAAATGAAAAAAGCTTTTATTGTTCTATTTTAATATAGCTTGAATGTTCGTTGTATTGCTCAGTCTTTTGACTTTCACCATTTGCTTTTGCAATATTTTGCTTATCAGGTTAAAACTAGCAGATAAGGAACCTTTACAGAATATGCCAGGTACTTTTGTTAGAACCTCCTGGCAACCAGAGTGCTCGTATCACCTGGAATCCTGCCAGCAACGACTGATTGGTCATGTCTACCAATCCCTTCTTCCCCCTCCCTACTTGATCATTTCCATTCATTTTCCTCTTGTTCTATAGCAGCAGCTGGGGTTGTTTGGCTCCACTGCACTACCCCTCCTGATGTCTCACTGGACACCTGCTGCCCAGGCTTTGCCCCTACACCTCACTAGCACTTTCATCTTCAGGCCCCCCCATCTTACTGAACATACTGGCCATTTACTGAGCTCTCTCTCTCTCCTTGAAGACTGATTCTCTCTCTCTCTCTCTCTCTCTCTCTCTCTCTCTCTCTCTCTCGGCTTCCCAGCAACTATAGCCTATTCATTTCCTCCTGCCCCTCTGGTTGCTTCTTCCAGGTCTCCTTTAGAGAACACTTTCCTTGTTTCAGTCTCAAAACGGTGCAATGCCTGGGGACTCAAGCACTGAGTTCTCTGTGCATTCTCACTGCTCAGTTGCTCATCTGTAGGTGGCATCTGCAGCTCCAGAGCTGCAGAGTTCACATCCCTATCTCTGGCTTCTGCCTTGAGTGTCAGTCTTGCACTCTGCATTCCCATTGGAGTTGTAGTGGGCATTTCAAGTTCAGCATGCTCCCAAGCAAAACTCCAATCTGCCAGCCTTCCCTTCTGTAAATGGTACCAAGATCCTAGGAATCACTCTTGACTCCAGTTTGTCTTTCACACTTTCATTGAATTCATTAGCAAATTCTGATGGTTCTACCTTCCAAATAAAGTCATGAATCTCATAATGATAAGGACATCTTGGTCCCAAAAGATTATGAAAATTCCTATGTACTAATGATGTTATAACCATCTTAATGTCGTAGCATAAGCCATTATTCATGCATTTGTGCTAACACTGGGGTAAACATACCTACTGTGCCGACAACAGGTATTTTATTCAAAAAATGACAGTTCCATCAGTAGCTGTCCTGTATATCTCATGTATATCACATACCT
This sequence comes from Oryctolagus cuniculus, assembly GCF_964237555.1. Lineage (NCBI taxonomy): Eukaryota > Metazoa > Chordata > Mammalia > Lagomorpha > Leporidae > Oryctolagus > Oryctolagus cuniculus. Next base: position 101,651,082 of record NC_091433.1, on the reverse strand, counting down.
TGATCACATTATTTTCTCTTGTGCTTCATTTAATCTTGTGTTGTTTTGCTCATCATGGTCCTAATAGCAATAGTCTCTCTCTCTCTCTCTCTGTCTCTGTCTCTGTCTCTATCTCTCCATCCATCATTTCTCCCTGTGCATGTATGCCATACAGCCTATGGGTAGTAGGCTGTACCACCTACGCTTGTGTAAGGTCATTATTATGTTTGCACAGTTCAGCCCCTTAATGGCACAACCTCAAAACGTAGTTTTGTTCTTAAGCTACACATGAATATGCTTCATGAATGCAGTAAACTCCTCTTAAAGTCACTGCGTTCCAGCTGACATCCCTTTGCCTGAATTAGCACATTAAACACAGGGTCAGGTTCCTGCTCCTGCCTTTTCTTCAATCAGCAGTCACAGGGATCATCTTACTGGATGACTGGGTTATAAGTCCTTTGCTCAAAAATCCTTCTTTTCACACTGGGGAAATGTCAGTCTTCATCACTTACAGGATCCTCCAGTTACCTGGCCCTGACTATTTTCCCTACTTCATTGCCGTCACAGTGGAGCTCTTGCACCCTCCTTCCACTTCATTCACACTGTCCTTTTCACCCACACCTGAACATACCAAGCTTCTGCACCCTGGGTCTTCCCCCGAGTTGGTCTTTCTCCCTGAAAATCTCTTTGCCTTCATGTTTTCGTGACTGCCTCTCATAATTTCTTCAAGGGTTTCCCCAAATTTTAACTTCTCTGACCATTTTTTTTCTAAAATATTTCTCCTTTCTGTGGAGCCTATACTTTGTGTTCCTTATCTTGCTTAATTATTTTCCATAGTACTTAAATATTTGTATTTATAGTATAACTTACATATTTATACTTTTTCCATTTTCATTGCTTTGTTATCCCTCTCCAACACTCCAACACTACCTAATGAATTTAGAGTCATCTAAAAGGAAGAGGTTTTTTGTTTCCCTATTCCTATTGCTGATATAGGTGTTTGATGAATATTTGTTGAGTTAAGAAGTTTTTAATACTGTCACAATCTCTTAGTATTCATGTGCAGTGAAAATCTCAAAACTCAAAAAAGAGGCATGTGTGTGTTGTGTGATAAGTTCCAGAACCATCTAATAAAATATCTAAAATTACACTCTGACAGCATTGGGCAAACCCTAGCACCAAGATATTGGTTTCTAGATACTTTTCCAACTTAAAGACAGCAGAATTCCTTGCAGAAATTAGAAAGATATCTTGATAGAGCACAAGACAGAATTGTACTAAGACCAGTGTGGCCTTTTCGTGTAAAACAGAGCTGTTATATTAGAGAGGCTCCTACTGGTCAAATTTGGAGGAATTGGAGCATGAGTAAAGAAACAATATGATTATTTATTGAAATACAGTTTCTAGGTACATAGAAGGGAAGAGGTAGAGAGGGAATAGGTCTTTGACAAAGTGAATGATTTTTATAACTGATCATTTTTGCATCAGGACCTAATTATGTCTCATGCATTGTTTTGATTATTAATTAAAATAATTGAAAATAGCTGAAAATCACAAAGCATTTCCTGAATCAGGGTTTGATAACATATTTCTAAGACTTTCTGAAAAACTTCTCTCCCTTTCTCAGTGAGATGAACCCTGGGGAAATGTCATATACAAACCTGAGTATCTCTGTTGGGGGTCTAGCATTATTAGGATTGGGAAGGGGGAATAGTGCCAGGAGTGGAGCACATAATTTGATCTCCTGGATGCAGAAAGACCCTTTGGGGAAGAAGATGGAAGCTCCCCTGGGTGCCAGCCAAAGGTAGAGTGCGGCATAAGAGGTTAGATATATGAGGATTGACCACTCACTACTATTGGTGAGACCCCTATCCTCTACACCTCAACACCGCTGAGCTAATGATACTGAGAACAGAGAATTCCTGGAGATTCTGAAAGACAGTTTGTAATTATGCACCATTAACAGAAGACTCACCCATCGTACTGGCTTATGACGTGGGGAGAAAATACATTTTCTCAGATGCACTATTCCTGGAAGCCCTGGATTGCACAGAGAGAAGGAAGAAGCTCACACGAGGGTGAAGGGTCTGCTGGGGTTACAGCTTCAGGTAACAGTGTGTCCCCATTGAGTGACAGCATTATCTGGGTGCATTTAGAGTGATTTGCTCCTTTTTTCTCTCTCTGTAATTCAAAGAACAAATGACTAGCATCAGACAAATACATTATGCATTTTTGAAAAAATGAGGCACCAAAAATAACTCAGGGAGTAACCAAAGAAAGTAAAAAATATTAAGATTTTTTTCTGTGTATACAAATGCAACTTTAAAAAAAGGGAAAAAAGAAAAATTTTCAATTTTCTTTTCACTACTAATTAAAAATAGTTATTTTAATGGCACAGAACAATATTTAGGAAAAGTTGTAGGACTAAGGGGCATGACAGAACTAAATAAACATCCACACATCTTTAGAATGTAATCTAAATGTCCTGTGGATGCTTAAAAAGCATTTAGTGGGCAAAGCTCTAAATTGCCCTTAACTGTATTTAAATGTGCATTAAAATCATAATGAACTGGAATTATCAGAGTATGTCCCAGTCATACTACGAAATACCTTGGTAAATAAAATCTGTCTATTTTTTATGTCTGCTTATTTCTTTTTATTGTGTGATTATCACTACAAAGAACATTAGTAATGTGCTTTGTGTAGGTATGAAATACTGACTGGAGGTTGATTCTGCGGTGGTTTGAGATCTTGCAATGCCCTAGCTTTGCCATTGCAGTTGTTTGCAGAGTAACCTTGTAAGACCATTACCCACAGTGGTGGGTTTACTGCTGGATGTGTTCAAAGTCTGCTCTATGACAGCAGTCTTCTGGGAAGAAGACACTTGATTTGTGTGGCTGAGCAGCAAGCAGACAGGGAGTGTCCCCAGTCTGTTGCTCTCTATTCTGGGATCCAGGACAGGTTGGATGAGATCAAGAAAGAGAAGTCAAAAGGTGGATGTGGATGCATCAATAGGGCAATTTCTGACGGGTGGCGGCCCCAGCAGAACCAGGTATGGATCAGTTTGAGACAAAGTCCATTCAGCAGATGTTGTAATCCATCCAACCCTCTGCTTCCCAAAGCTGTCTGCCTCTTGAGTTTCTGCTTGTTCTCCAGTGTTTCAATCTGTGAGTAGGGCACGACTTCGGCTCTGAGTGTCATCTATAGGTCACAGACTTCCTCCTGGTGTGTGCATGTTGGCAGGTCAACCTTGGTCTAATTGAAACTGCTGTAGTCCTGCTTTGTGAAGCGAAGGCTGTCAAAAATTACTTAAGAAATGGTGATTTAGTCATCTGACCTTTTGAGGAAGAACCATCATGAGCTTTCAAGACTGTGAGTGTTGCAGTTGTTGGACATGAAATCAAGTGGTTATTGAACTCGGGCTGTGGCAAGGATGTCCATTCCTCTTGTCATTTACTGTTCCTACATGGGGGTCAGGCAATGAAATCGCCCTGGCATTCTCTTGCTGACTCACTGACGCTGCTCTTCACACCCTGTCCTGGGATACTGCTTGTTAGAGACATCATCTCAGCCCTTGTGTTTCGCCAGCATTCTGGGAGAGACTGAAAACCAATGACAAGGACATCCACCTCACCTTGAATTTCTGGTTTTAAGAAAAATCATGCACTACTTTGAAATTGATTAAATTCATAGGAAAAAAGAAGTCTATTTACATCCATTTGTTATGTAATGATATGTCGAATCTTACCAGGGAATCTAATAAATTGTTGAGCTCCTGTTTGCTGCAGGTTATTAACAAAGAGTCATTATGATTTTCCAGCAGGGGTGCGGATATGTAAATATAGCCACCATTCTCTTGTATTTTAGGCCCAAAGTCCCTTTCTAGAGAATTTCAAAGGGTGGTAATCACACAGCCTACAGAGTAAGTGCTGTCATGTCAAGTCAGTCATTCTGTGATGATAAGCTTCAATTTGCTGTTAAGTTTTATGAGGCCATAGGAACCTACTGGTGAAATGATAGCTTTTATGTATTAACATTATAATGTATCCTAGTACCACTGCTGGGCCTAAATCCAAAGAAAACCTCTGTCTCTCGTTCTTCACTACCCTCCCTGACACAGCAGTTACTGAGATGTGTTGGTACAGGTGACCTTCTGATGATGGGTTCTGAGTCTTCTACCAACTGCAAAGGAAAACATTAAAAAAAAGTGTACTGAGTATGTAAAGACTTTCTTACCATTTCCTAATCATTCCAGTATAACAACTATACATAGTACTTCAATATTGATAGGTATTAAGCCACAGATGGCTTAAATTTTATGGGAGGATGTATGTAATTTTTGTCAATAATTCACCTTTTCATATAAAAATTAAAATACATGAATTTGGCTATCCATGGAAGGTTCTGGAACCTATCTACCATGGATACTGAGGGACAAGTGCACTCAAATTGCTTCTCTGTACTCCTGGGTGAAGCTTCTGTTCGGTGTCTTCCGTTTACTCCTGTGTTTCCCTGTGTCTTCAACCCATGGCTGAACCTTTTCCCCACTCTTTGGATATTCAGAGTTTTCTATTGTGGTTCTGTAGCCCAGTGAAGAGGGATTTGGCCTTCACGCTGTGCTTTGTCAACCCCTGCTCCGGACACTGTCTCTTAGGAGAGCTGGAACTTCAGGCGTAGAGAAAGGACGTCTGTTATTTGGTCCCTGTATATTATCAAAGTCCCCATAACTGACAAACTGGATTAGGGCAAGAACCCTTGTTGTGGAAAGCTGCTGGGTGTTTGCTCCCCCAATAACTTTCCTTCCTTTGTGGTGTTCCCTGCAGGGGTGGACTTCAGTGGAGGCCCTCTCTTAGCACATAGCAGAAATTACTCCCAAGATTCCCTGATTCTCTTTTGTAGCCTTACAAGAACTCATACCACCTCTCTCTGGTGTCTGAAAATGCTTATCCACAACAAAGCCTTTACCCTTCCAACAGTGGATGCCTGGTTTGTTCTTTCTCACTTTTAAAAATTTTTTAAATTATTATTTCTTTTGTGAAACAGAGTTCCCATCTACTAGTTCACTCCCCAGTTGCCTGCAATGGGAGGGCCAAGCTAGGTCAAAGGCAGGTGCCAGGAACTCAACTCAGATCTCTCACCTGAGTGGCAAGAACCCAATTACTTGAGCCATCACCATTGTCTCCAGGGATCTGCACTGGCGTGAAGCTGGAGTCAGGATCCTGAGCTGGGAATTGAACCCAGGTATTTCCACGTGGGATGTGGGCATCCCAAGTGCTAGGACATTTAAATTCCCAGTCCCTGGTTCTCTTTCTGTTCCCACCCTTGCAGAGGTAGCAGAGAATCTGTGGAAGCCTTTCCTGATTGCTTAGCCCACCGATGCTTTTATCAGAACTCCTGGGTCCCTCCGAATGCTTCTACGTCCTTCCCTGCCTTGTGGGGAGCTGTGTTTGCCTCTCTTAATTTAAAAGCTGGATGCCTGTGTTAGCCACAGAGTGAATGCCTGATTTATAAAGCAAACAGATAAGGCTAAGCCATTTGTTCTGTATTATAATTATTCCTGGTATGGTATCCTTTTTGTTTACAATAACTATGTCAAAGAAATACATTTACTAGTCTATATATTGTGCTTTTGATTCCACATATTTTATTTATTAGTTAGACAATTTCAAAGAAGGCTGGAATTTTATTTTTCATGGGATATTAGATAAATCATTTAGAGTGACAAATATCGGTTTACCAAAGTAAAATTTCCCGAAGACCACATCTAGTGTCAGTCACCTATGAGCCAACAAGAAGACTGAGGACAACTGTGTTTCTTTTTCTTTCTTTCTTTAAAAGACTTATTTATTTATTTGAAAGTCGGAGTTACACAGAGAAGGAGAGGGGAAGAGAGAGAGAGAGAGAGATCGATCTTCCATCCGCAGGTTCATTCTCCAATTGACTGCAATGGCCAGAGCTGCACCCATCTGAAGCCAGGAGCTTCTTCTGGGTCTCCTGCATGGGTTCAGGGGTCCAGGACTTGGGCCATCTTCTACTGCTTTCCCAGGCCATAGCATAGATCTGGATTGGAAGTGGAGCAGCTGGGTCTTGAACCGGTGCTCACCGGTGTTGGCGGTGCAGGCAGTGGCTTTTCCCGCTATGTCACAGTGCCAGCCTCTCATCTATTTCTGTTCTTTGGGGAGTGTTCTGGTGTATCCTTATCACTGCATATGTACAGATCCAGTGTGATGATCTAACCACAAGTGATCAGGCCCAAGAGAGATGAAATCAGTAAATAAAATGAGATATTAAATTTAAGTCTGAAAATTATCAAAGAAACTACCAGGGCGTCCAAAATGCTCTGTCTTGCATGTTGCTGCATTTTCATCCTGGAAATGCCCTGGACATTGTTGACAACGCAGAGAGGGAAGCTCTTCACTGGCTTTACCATGTCTAGGCAGCTGACACACCACTCTCTGGATTCACCAAATCATCTAAATCCAATGGCATTTGACATTTGCCACATATAACCCTTCTTGTGGAAGTTAGAAAGATCCTTTAGTTTGGGAGTTTTTAACATTTTTTCCTGCGTGGCCCCTTGTTCCCTGTCTGATGACAGCTGTCCTCCCAGACGGTCACACAGCTGTATTCGCCCAGCACTCACAGACTCCAGGGTTCACCAGTGGGCAATTCCCCCCATGATTGGGTAAGTCTCAGCTCTTTTGGCTTTGTGGCAAGATACCCCCATCATCAGTAGATAATCCATATAAGTCACTCACACATTAAACATTTAGTAATTGACTTTATCAGTTAGAGCTGAGGGCCCCTCTCTTTTCTCACAAAGAACAAAACTAATGATAAATATTTAAGGGGCTGGGGTTATGGTACAGCAAGTTAAGCTGCCGCCTACGAAGCCAGCGTCCTACATGAGTGCTGGTTCAAATTCTAGCTGCTCCACTTCTTATCCAGCTCCCTGGTAATGCATATGAGAAAGCCATGGAAGACGGCCTAAGTGCTTGGGTCACCCATATGGGCCATTTGCATGGAGTTCCAGGCTCCTGGCTTTAGCCAGACGCAGGCCCAGCCATTGTAGCATTTGTAGAGTGAACCAACAGGTGGAAGATCTTTCCCTCTCTCTCTCTCTGTCTCTCACCCTCTTTCCATGGCTCTGCCTTTCAAGTAAAATAAACATATCTTTTAAAACGAAGAAATACATGAACACATATACTTTATTTTTCACACTGAAAGGCAGAGTGACAGAAAGAGAAGGAGAGACAGAGAGAGATCTTCAACCCATTGGTTCACTTCCCAAATGACTACAATGAATGGGGCAAAGTCAGGTGCCTGGCACTCCATACGGGTCTGTCACATGGGTGGCAGGGGCCCAAGTACCTGGATCATCTTCTGCTGCTTTCTCAGGTGCATTAGCAGGGGGTTGGACTGGAAGCAGAACAGCCAGGACTAGAATAGGCGTTCTGATATGTGATGCCAGAGTCACAGGTGGTAGTGTAACCCGCTGCTCCATTCTATTTATGAACGCATTTCTCCAGATTGCCAGCTCCAACACTGCAAGTACCTTTCGGAAGAAAGAATTGGAATTTTACTTTGGCTTTCACTTGGCATATAACACAATTAGCTGACATTTCATGCCAGTTAATCTTGTCGAAGGCACCATGCTTGAATAGTTTCCATACCTTGTTTCATTTTGCCCTTCCCACAGTCTGTGAGCTGGGTAGCCAAAGATGCTTCAGTGAGCAAGCATTTGTGTTTGTTCTGCTTGTATGTCATCATATTGTCAAGCAGACCACTGGGCCTGTGTTTGTATCAAAGACACATTTTTCCTGAGTAAACAAATCAGCCCAGTGACAGTGAGGCTTAGAAAGTCCAACAGACTTACTGTAAGCCAAACAACTTGAAAGTGCTAAAGTGACATGCTGCTCCAGACTTAAATCCTTGGGGCTGAAGCCAGAATTGCTCTTCCCAGTGCACACCCGCCCCATTACATCTGCAGTGCATTAGTTCCCTGGCCCCTCATGCATTCCGTGTCTTTGAATATGATGATTATTAGACCAGACGTGATTCCTCAGGAAACGTAAGCCGGGGGCACACAGTTACAACCAAGTGAGGCCAGGTGACTGTGGCTTCGTGAGAGGATAGAGTACTGATGATGGAGTCACATCTGCTCATGGTTCTGAGATAGGTCTACAACAGCTAAAATGCGTGCGCTTGATTGCTCTGCTCCATAACTCTGAGGTCTCCTCTGTATCCTAATTTTCATATTGTGCAAGTTCACTCTGTGTGACCACACTCACGCTCCTGCTTTCAAATCCTTCCTACAGGTTAGAAATTCCCAAATCTACATCCTCTGGCTTCTCCCTCAAGAGTTCTTGTATTTCTAAGTGTGCAAGGAGTCCCGATAGATATCTCTTCTTGAGTCATCTGTTGCCATTGCAACTCATCCTGATCCCTGTCGAATTCACCATATCTGGTCTCTTTACACCTTGTCTCCGGGTTTACCGCCCATCCTGCATTAACTAATTTGATTCATGGCAACCACATCCATCTTGGTTTTCAAGATAGAACCTTCACAATCATAGGCACTGACTCGCCACTCTTCTGAAGAGTTGTTCAGTCCTGCTCAGTACACCTTGTAATAGTGCCCCTACTCCTGCACCCCCAGAGCCACAGAATAATTCAGGTTATGTTCATGTTCTATGAAACCATGGCAAGGATTCTAACTAGTGCATCTGTCATGAAGATTCCTTCTTCGTACCCAGCATTCTGGTACCACATTCCTAATGCAGCTGTGGACTGAATGGACCATGCTAGGCTTCTGGATTCCCAGAGAACAGAGTTGAAGTCATTGGTCTCACTTTCAGGACTCTTCCCAGTAGGCCTCTGACACCTTACCAGTGTTATATACTGCCCCCAGAAGCTAGTGCTGTAGGGTAGTGGGAAAAGCTGCCGCCCACAGTGCCAGCATCCCATATGGATGCCAGTTCTAGTCCCAGCTGCTCCACTTCTGATCCAGCTCTCTGCTATGGCCTGGGAAAGCAGTAGAAGATGGCCCAAGTCCTTGGGCCCCTGCATCCACATGGGAGACCTGGAGGAAGCTCCTGGCTCCTGCCTTTGGATCAGCGTAGCTCTGGCTGTTGCAACCATTTGCGGAGTGAACCAGTGGATGGAAGACCTCTCTCTCTATCTCTGCCTCTGACTCTTTGTAATTCTGCCTTTTTAATAAATAAATAAATCTTAAAAAATATCCTACCCCAAGGCACCAGGACCCTACCCTGAAGTGACTCTGGACTTGTGGGTGTCCCACTCTGTACTTTTTCATAGTCCTGTGTTTCAGCCGTTACAGCCCCCTCTCCTTCAGCTCCTTTAAGCTCCTCTGAGCAGAGCTTCTTCAACTTCCCTGTGTTCTCTCCTATGTGCCCCCAAAGGCACACATACATAGGAGTATACATGAACTTGTGTGCACTGCTTTTATTATTTGTTTCATTAGAGCTGCTAGCCTATGGATCTGTCTCTAGACATTTTTATGAAGTTATAGGAAGCTCCACAAGATGTTCTCTTACTCCAGAGGGAGTCCCTTTTGTCATCTGCAAGGGAGGTAGACTAGGGGTAGATGCCTTTTTTTTTTTCTTTAAGATTTGTAGACTAGGGGTAAGATTATCTTCCTTTTTTTCTTTAAGATTTATTTTATTTTATTTGGAAGAGTTACGGAGAGAGTAGAGACAGACAGAGAGATCAATCTTCCGTCTGCTGGTTCACTCCCCAAATGGCTGCAACAGCCAGAGCTGTGCTGATCTGAAGCCAGGAGCCTCTTCCAGGTCTCTCACATAAGTGCAGGGGCCCAAGGAGTTGGGCCATCTTCTGCTGCTTTCCCAGGCCAAAGCAGAGAGCTAGATTGGAAGTAGAGCAGCCGGGACTTGAATGAGAACCCATATGGGATGCGGGCACTGCAGGCAGTGGCTCTACCTGCTACAACACAGCACCGGCCCCTAGGTATTTTGGAGTTTCTTCTCTTTGATGCGGTTCTCCTTGGTGCAATCGGCAGCTGCTTCTGCCGCTGTTTACTGCTGTTGCTTGCATGCCCCTGCCCTTTGCAGTTCCAGCTGTCAGCTAATGCCTGCAGGGGAATCCACAAAGGGCAGGCGCACTTCCTCTTTGTCACCCATTCTTGCTGACTTGGGAATCTCAAGTTCCAATCTGCATCTCTGCAGTACCACGAAGTTTCTAAGATTCTACTTGTTAGCAATGGCCAGGGTCCTGTGCCCTCTGCCGGAATTCTGTCTCCCCAACCTTGAGAACTGGCAATGCCCAGAAGAATAAAGCACCTAGAGACCTTAACCCCACAGCTCTGCAGTCCCTTCACAAAAGGGTGTTAGCCACTAAACTTCTGCTTCCAAACCTCAGCCAATCTTTAGTACCGTTCTCCAAATTTCTTCATCATATTATTTTTTTGTTATGCCTAGTTTTACTTGTTGTTCTTACTGAGGGTCTTGGTTGACTGAGACTACTCCATCACAGGTGGAAATGGAATGTGAAATCACTCCTTTTAATAAAAAAGATTTTTCTAATTTATTTGGATGATAGAGTTATAGTGGGGGAGAGAAATAGAGGTATCTTTCATCTGCTGGTTCACTTCCCAAATGGTTGCAATAATGGAAGCTGAACTGATCCAAAGCCAGAAGCCAGGAGGTTCTTTCGGGTCTCCCACGTGGATGCAGGGACCCAAGGACCCGAGTCATCCTCTGCTGCTTTCCCAGGTGCATTAGCAGAGAGCTAAATTGTAAGTGGAGCAGCCAGACTCGAACTGGTGCACGTATGGGATGCTGGTGCTGCAGGCCAGGGCTTTAACCCTCTGTACCACAGCATTGGCCCAGTGAAATCACTTCTTTCAAGCAATTGCATGTCCAATCAGGATGTGCTACACTTTTAAAGTTACTCTCGAAAAGTCTCCTACTTGGGTTTATGGATTGCAATTCTCCCTTCATAAATCCCTGATAGTTGACTGCTGAGAAACTAGACAAATGTTGAAAACTAGTGTTTGTTTACGTTGTATTTTATGTGACATTAATCTGGAAGTCTTTTGTGCTTGTGCACCATACTGGATTTTCCAGAATCCACTGATAAGCCTGAAAAATAAGCCTACTGAAATTCTGCTTGTATGTCTAAATCACACAGCCACAAACATTGTGATGCCTTACCAAATTTTGCTTGGCAAGCGCCTATACACTCATATATGTGTATGTAGCACATTGCAAATAGACTTCAAATAGGAAAGCACTGTGGTATGAATATAATGATTGGAAGTTCAGCTTTAAAATTGATCAGTCAAGTGAGACGAAAGTCCAATTATTTGGTTTTGATATTCTGCTTATCATTCTAGCTTAAGGGAAGAGATACTTGGTTTCCTTGAAGGAAACTCAGAAGACTGGATTCATGTCCTTGTTATGTGTCCTGAAGCAAGCACACTTTCTGTAGGTCCAGTTTCTCCTGTGTGAAAGAAGCTGCAATTATTTATATTCCTCAACATATGGCTGTGTAGAGAAGAACATTAGGTCACATATATTGAAGTGAAAGGAAAAGTTAAATGCATCTATAAGTATGTGTTATTTTTAGTTTTTAGAAGTCTAATCCTCTGCCTTGCGGTGCCGGCACACCGGGTTCTAGTCCCGGTGGGGGCGCCGGATTCTGTCCCGGTTGCCCCTCTTCCAGGCCAGCTCTCTGCTGTGGCCCAGGAGTGCAGTGGAGGATGGCCCAAGTGCTTGGGCCCTGCACCCCATGGGAGACCAGGAGAAGCACCTGGTTCCTGCCATCAGATCAGCGCGGTGCACCGGCCATGGCGGCCATTGGAGGGTGAACCAACAACAAAGGAAGACCTTTCTCTCTGTCTCTCTCTCTCACTGTCCACTCTGCCTGTGGGGAAAAAAAAAGTTGTGAGAGATTAGTAATGCATGAATAGTGAAATTCAGATAAACACACCTGGACTTCTGAATCAGAAAGAAACTTATTAGAAAAAGCCAGCTGGGGTGCAAAGCTAAATGGTTCTCCTGGAGCTGGGTCTTAATTTAGTGCAAATGGCTTTACAGCTGTTTGGATGCCAGAGGAGCCAGGAGAAGCACTACTCTACTCTATTCAGGGTCCTCTACTCACTTGTCTCATCCCCTAATGCACATCCACACCCACCCAGCCACACACATGCACACACATGCACCCCTTGCCATGCTTTAGGATTTCAGTTTGGCATTGCATCCTTGGATCATCAGGGCCATAAGGACAGCACTTTAAGGCACAGTGGTCATGTGGGTCCTTCACCTGAGCAATCCTAGTCTCTCTCTCCTGTGAGCCTCACTTGCCATAGCACATGGCACAAAGGCCTAAGAACTCTGAGGTCCTAGGAGGGAGAGGCTGACGTATTGTATAGAAGGAGGAGAAAAAGGGGCTGTGATGTTGTAAAGTAGACACTGGAGGCTGGGCACCACAGCTCACTTGGCTAATCCTCCGCCTGTGGTGCCGGCACCCCGGGTTCTAGTCCCGGTCGGGGCGCTGGATTCTGTCCCGGTTGCCCCTCTTCCAGGCCAGCTCTCTGCTGTGGCCTGGGAGTGCAGTGGAGGATGGCCCAAGTGCTTGGGCCCTTCACCCGCATGGGAGACCAGGAGGGAGCACCTGGCTCCTGGCTTCGGATCGGCGCAGTGCGCCAGCCGTAGCAGCCGTTTGGGGGGTGAACCAACAGAAGTAGGACCTTTCTCACTGTCTCTCTCTCTCACTGTCTAACTCTGCCTGTCCAAAAAAAAAACAAAAAAAAGTACACTGGACTTTTGCTCCCTTTACTTGATATAGGAACCATCAGATTCTCCAAATGGATAACCATTTTTCAAATGCTAATTCGTGACTGCTAATTGACAGTCCCTAGTAACTTTGGGGTTGGGGGTAGGGTGGGGTGTGGTGCTGATCACAGCAAAGAACAGATGGAATTAGAGGTTTGGGACTTTCAACCCCCATCCCCAACCTCCAGGGATGGGACAGGGGCTGAAGGTGAAGTGTGCTGTCAATGGCCATGACGGTTTAACCGATCATGTCTATGTACTCTAGTCTCCCTAACACCTGGCAGGGTGTGGAGAGCCTCTGACAAGCTGAACATGCAGAAGCTCTGTGGCCCTTCCCCATAACTTTATCCTATCTATCTCTTTGATCTGATGCTCATCAACGGCCTCCGAAGTGTCCTTTGTGACAAACCCAAAACCAAAAGTGTTTCCTTGATTTCTTTGAGCTACTCTTGCAAGATAATCAATGCCAAGGAGGGGTGAGGGGCTACTGGGTGGGTCAGAAGCATGGATAGACCAAGCTGGGGCTTGCAACTCTGTCTGAAGGGGTAGGTGCAGTCTTGGGGACTGAGCCCTCAAATTTTGGGATCCAACACTCCCTCCAGGTGGTTGATGTCAGAACTGCACTGGATTAGCGTACACCACGTACTGCCCACTGAAGACCTGACTGTTGGAATGGTCTTTGAGGGAAAACCTCAAATTGGATGGGAGAGGTCTCTGGGTTACAAGAGAAACTGAGTTTTCCCATCCCTATATTCTCAGGAGGTTATGGGAATGTGAACAGGAAGACGTGTAAACAGCATCGGCTAAGCCTGATGTTCCACTGGGGGTCAACTTCAAGTGTGTGGGGTGGAGAAGGGAGCCCAGGGTGCCTGCAGAGGATTGATTGCTTTAGCCTTTTCTGCAAGGTTCTGCAGAAATCAACACCAGCCACTCTTTATTGGACTTTTACTCTGTGCCAGCTTCTGTGTTGGGTGTCTGACATACACCCTGCATCTAATCGCTACAATAACCAACGCTCTAAGACCACATGTGATTGGCCTTGTTGGATCACCTCCAAACTTTATGTTGAAGCTCTAACCCCCAAGACCTCTGAATGTGACGGTATTTAGCTGTAGAATCCTGAAAATGTAACTGACTAAGTAGGAGTCATTAGTGTGGACCTGGGGCAATTGCAGCTGTGTCCTTATAAGAGGGGAGATTAGGACCCAGACATATACCCAGAGAGAAGGACAAGTACAGACACACAGAGAAGACAGCCACCAGCCTGCCAAGGAGATAGGCTCAGGGGGAATCAAACCAGCTGGCATCTAGATCCTGGACTGCCAGGCTCCAGAATGGTGAGAAAGAAGTCTCTGCTGCTTGAGGCTCCCCCACCCCCACCCCCGGTCTGTACTACTTCATCCTGGCAGCCCTGGGAAATGAGTACACCACAGTGCATGGCAGAAAATGGAGCTCCGTTCCAGAAAAGGACAAAGAGACATTTGTCATCATCCTTTCAGCTCCTCTCTTGACACTGCATGTAAGTACCTAAAAAATACTTCTTTTGATTGTCCTTTTGAATAGACACTGCTCTTTAAGCTTTATAACTAAAGTAAACCAGGATTTCTCATCCCATTGTTTTATGCATGCTTTGTAAACTAGCTTGGATTTTTAATGGTGGTCCTTCTATATTCTTTCAATTTAATCTTCTGACTTTGAAATCAATAGGGAATGTTTACAGAGGAATCTTCTTAATCCTTCTCTAATCTTTACTGTAAAAATGGAGATTGCATTTAAGACTCATTTTATTATGATCTACCCAGTATTCTCTCCATTTTCCTGTCATAAAGATTTAATTAAATAGTAAGTTGTAGTAGTGAACGAAACCAGTATGATTGACTCCACACTCAATTTCCTCTATTGTTAAATTTTACATTATGGTGGCCATTTGTCATGACATGAGCTGACATTGATGCATTATTTTTTGCGAAATCCCATGTTTTATTCCTGTATCATTGGTTTTAACCTGATGTCCTTTTTCTGTTCCAGGTTCCTTCCCATGATCCCACACTCCATTTAGTCAATGTGCTTCTTTAGTCTCCTCTCGGCTTGTGATGGTTTCTCAGGCTTCCCCCTTTCAGGCAACCTTGACAGTTTTGAGGAGCACTGGTCAAGTACTTCGTGGAAGGTCCCTCAATTGGGATTCTCATGATTGGACTGGTGTTGTACCAAGGTATTTCACAAGACATGTAGAAAATAGAACTAAAAGTTTACTTTGCTGCAAAATTTCTTGAAATCCGTGCATAGTTTTTCATAATGGTCATTTTTCCATGAATGGATTGAAGGCCTCTCATACCTGTGCATGAGTTTCAAAAATATTTGCACTGAATCAAATGTATCATTTAACTCTGTTCCCCGCAAACAGTGAAGTGTGCTTGGCCATGTATGAGAAGACAGTTGCAGAGATAAAGTGCCATTTTCCCCAAACTGTTTCATGGAATATACCATCAATATGACTGTTGGAGCTGACCTTGACTGGGGGCTGACCTGGAGACTGTCAGATTTACTTACCGTAAAGCTGTCTTCCTCCCAATTCCAAGCTGTGATCCTAGGCAGAGTCTACACTTAAATGGAGAGTAATGCTTTACATAAACTATTTGCAACGTTTCTGAATTGGCGATTTGTTTTTTTTCCCTCAATTTAGTAATTCAATCACTCATAATGATAGTCTCATAGATAATACATATTGTGATACTGTTATGCATGTATACTGGAACTGAACAATCAAATAAACTGATGTTTGATGGTAGGGTATATTCCAGTTTGCAGCTCAAGCTGTTGTAGCTGATGGGAGCACTTTCAGTGGTCTTCTATGTCATTCTGTCAAAATATCACCATGTGAGTTTCTTTCCTTTTTCTTTCCTCTCTCTCTCTTTTTTCTGTTTTATTTTAGAGCATGTCTTTACTTTCTGGTATCAGAAGGTGCTACAGACTCACCATATGTGTTTTGTTTCAGTATCAATATTTACCATTTTTCCAAAGACTTTTGATTCTTTCTGTTGGATGGTGGTAGTGGAAACCAGGTTTTGCAGGCTGGATATGCTAGGGTTACTGAGTTCTCATTGTTTCCAGGCTTTCTCAAGTAATAGAGCAAAGTACACTAATTCCTGGATTTATGCATGTCTAAAACAATTTTTGTAGGTAAGTATCTATCTCTGTCTTAATCTATACTTGGGTCCATACTGTTGTCTCTCCATCACAACATGGCTCATTCTAACCTCAGCACTTGCTTATCTGTAAATCCCTGCTATCAGCCATCCACTCACTGAGGGATTCCATTCTAGTATCTCTGTGTAGCAGTACCCAAGCTGCAAGCCCATACCTCCTTGGGAAATGACTCCATCAGTCAAGTGCAGTGCTTACGTGTAGTTTCCTTTGCTTCCAGCCTCTTAGATTCCAAAGTCACTTAGCTCAGCATCTTTCTTCCACCTCCACTAGGGTGGCTGCAGTGTAACTGATGTTGGATTGTTCTATGGCATTTGCACTCCACCTTGGGATCCTGTAGTCTCATTTTTATCTTCGCCATAAACTCCTTCAGTAGTGCTTTTAATTATGATTAGTTTGCAGTTGGGAAAACTGAGGCATGGAGAGTTTAACTCTCTCAAGGATTTCACAGCGATGAGTGGAGGATTCAGGACAGATTTACATTTCATAACCAGAAGATTAATATTCTAAAGAAGATAAATGCCTATTCATTTTTTTTTTTTTTAGCAAATCCAAGTACTTGCTGGTGAATGAAAGGACAATTGGAGATAAAAGTGTTGTTGGGGATGACGGGTCACACTCAAAGTCTTCACCAGTGATACCTCTGTGTCATGTCTCAGAGCTCGGTCCTTCACACAAAAACAAACGCTGGAGGGTTTTATCTCAAGAAAGTGTGCAGTTTCCAAACGTGTCTAAGTGAAATGAACATCAGGATTGTGAAATAGGGAACATGAGCTGTTAAAGCAGATAAACCTCGTTCCTTCCCCTGTTGTACTAGAGCTATCTAGAGAACTGGAACCATGCCATCAGTATGGCAACCTGCAAATAATGAAACTTATGTTGAAGTTTAATCTCTGTCATGATATGTTAAAGAGGTGGAACTGTTACCAAAAGCCTGGTACCTGTCCCTGGTGCCAAACCTAAATAACGAGTTGAGGGTGAAAGAAAGAGAAACTTGAATCTATTGACAGAGGAGAGAGTAGCAGGCTTCAGTCTTAAGAACTACCAGCCTCCTGAATGAAGGCGTTTTGGATTTTTAAAGAGGCTACAAGGAAGGGAAATCTGATCTAGCAAAATCACGAAGGAGCAGCACCAAGGCTTGTCATGAGGTCAATGGCAATATTGTTTCTGTGTTTCATCATGGTCCTCCTTGTGGCCCACAGAGGGTGAGATTAGATAAGCATGACCAGGTCATCTTGCTCTGGTTGTCTTCAAAAGAAGTTGGGATAAGGAATATGGCAATACGTGACTTAGGACATGGGTGAGTGGAAAGCCAGCAGTCCAGGCCTGAAGCATCAGTAACAGGCTCTGCATCGGCCGCCTGCACAATGGCATCTGGTTTGTATGATGGCCAAGTACACGTCACTCAATCTGGGGCTCCATGCAGGTGGTAGTTACGTTCTGCCCAGGACCTGGAATTCCCCTAAATGAAACCCCAACGTATTATCTAATGGGTAAGCAGATGTCTTCATGAGTTTGGAGAATAGAATTTTGTAGGGGTGGCTCTATCAGCTCTCAACTCGAAGTGAGTTAAGCTAGTGGAGGGTGACTAGGAGAGCAGGACCTGGTGGTATCTGGCATCATCATTCAAGGCTCTGTCCAGTTCTGGAACCACATGGGGCCTTTAAGAAGGACAAGGCTCTGCCTTCCTGAGCATCCTAACCCATTCCTGCGATCGATGGGTTAATAGATTATTTTGAGAGTGGATCTGCTGTAAAAGCCAGTTGGGCTAATTCTCTTCATTGTTTCCTGTCTCTCAGTAAGTGAAATCCTGCACCAGCTCAGACTCTGCCAGCCTGTAGGCCATGTGGTACTCCATGTGGCCCCTCAACCTTGGAACCCAAATAAACCTCTTTTCTGCATAAATTAAACAGTCCGAAGTACTGAGCTATTAGCAACAGAAAATAGACTGAGACATCACTTTATTTTTGAAGAACCATGTATTTCTATAAGGTTATATATTTAGGTTTTTGTTAATAGAATCAAGGTTTTTATAAATATGTAATTTATCATATATATTTATCATATATATTCTATTTATATTCTATTTATATCATATACTATTTATATTCTATTTATAAATATATATATTTATTTATGATATAAAATATGTGATTTATTATAAGGAATTGGCTCATGTAATTATGGAGAGACTAAGTACAAAAGCCACCTGTTGGGGAATTCCCCCATGTTGGGGAGAGCAGGATTTGATTCTTTCTTTCCTCCTTCCTTCCTTCCTCTCTCTCTCTTTCTTTCTTATTTGAGAGAGTTACACAGAGAGAGAAGGAGAGGCAGAAGTCTTCCATCCACTGGTTTACTTCTCAATTGGCCACAACAGTTGGAGCTGCACTGATCTGAAGCCAGGAGCCAGGAGCCAGGAGCTAGGAGCTACCTCTGGGTCTCCCATGCAGTTGTAGGGGCCCAAGAACTTGGGTCATCTTACACTGCTTTCTCCGGCTAGAGTAGAGAGCTGGATGGGAAGTGGAGCAGCCGGGACTTGAACCAGTGCCCATATGGCATACCGGCACTGCAGGCAGCGGCTTTACCCGCTACGCCGCAGCGCCAGCCCTGAAGATTTGTTTTTATTTATTTATTTATTTATTGACAGGCAGAGTGGATAGTGAGAGAGAGAGGCAGAGAGAAAGGTCTTCCTTTTGCTGTTGGTTCACCCTCCAATGGCTTCCGCGGCCAGTGCGCTGTGGCAGGCGCACCGCACTGATCTGAAGGCAGGAGCCAGGTACTTATCCTGGTCTCCCATGGGGTGCAGGGCCCAAGCACTTGGGCCATCCTCCACTGCACTCCCAGGCCACAGCAGAGAGCTGGCTTGGAAGAGGGGCAACCGGGACAGAATCCGGCACTACGACCGGGACTAGAACCTGGTGTGCTGGTGCCGTAAGGCGGAGGAGTAGCCTAGTGAGCCACGGCACCGGCCGAGGATTTGGTTCTTTTGTGGCCCTTGACTTGCGGGATGAAGCTCTCTTACATTGTGGAGGGCAGTCTGCTTTACATCCATATCAACAAGTTAAATGCTAATCTTATTGGCAAACATCCTTCTAGTTACATACACAATGAATCCTCACTCCTGAGATAGCTGCACCAAGACTGAACTCTTCCAGAAAGGGCAGAAAGACACGAGGAACGAGCTTTATTTGTTAGGAACAAAAAGCAAACAGCTTCTGGTGTCATATTGCTCTTTTTTAAAAGATTTATTTTATCTAATTATTTGAAAGGCAGAGTAACAGAGACAGAGAAGGAGAGACAGAGATCATCTATCTGCTGTTTCAGTCCCCAAATGGCTGTAACAAATCAGGAACCAGGTCTCCCACATAGGTAGCAGAGGAACAAGCACTTGGGTCTTCCATTGCCTTTCCAGGCACGTTAGTAGGGAGTTGAATCAGAAGTGTAGCAGGCCAGCGCCACGGCTCACTAGGCTAATCCTCCGCCTTGCGGCACTGGCACACCGGGTTCTAGTCCCGGTCAGGGCTCCGGATTCTGTCCCGGTTGCCCCTCTTCCAGGCCAGCTCTCTGCTGTGGCCAGGGAGTGCAGGTGCTTGGGCCCTGCACCCCATGGGAGACCAGGAGAAGCACCTGGCTCCTGCCATCGGATCAGCGCTGTGCGCCGGCCATGGCGGCCATTGGAGGGTGACCCAACGGCAAGGAAGACCTTTCTCTCTGTCTCTCTTTCTCACTGTCCACTCTGCCTGTCAAAAAAAAAAAAAAGTGTAGCAGCCAGGACTCGAACCAGTGCCCATATGGTATGTTGACATTGCAAGCAGTGCCTCACCCACTACACCACAATGCTGACACCTGTCAGTGCCTTTACCTACTTAACTGCAGCTAACTACAGATCCCCCAGAAAGGTGTGGACCTGCACCTGCCCACGTAAGCATGTTTGTGAAGGAAAAAAAGCACTTTGCAAGAAATGAGCAACTTTCCTTTGGTGGGGAAGCAGCTGTGGTTTCTATTCTTAGCAGACACGGAGATAATTTACGAAACAAAAACATAACCCGGCATCCAAGCAGCCACGCTTCACAAGGTGAAACATTATTGCAATGACAACTTTATTGCCTTTGCTTCCCTCGCCCTGAAATGAGTTTCCTAGGGATGAGGACTGGCATTGTCGGTACCCCAGCTGCCATGTGCTCTGTGGCACAGGAGATAATTAAGATCCCCTGGAAGACTGGCAAAGACTGGCAGAGAGACTTGCTCGTTTTGGCAACTGATAAAAAGATTCAAATTTCCTGTGACTTAAGGTGAGACTGACAACCTGGCTTGTCCCACGGGCGCTCTGGGCTCCAGCGGATTAAGATCATGGTTTGTAAATGAATGATGTTGTCAGAGACGCTGCCTGTAAGCAACCATCCTTCCGGGATGGGGCAGAGTGCTAGGATTTAGGATTCACAATCCCTCTGTTCTTCTGCGGCCAGGAGGGCAGCCTGGCTTGGCATTCACAATTGGCTTCATCACGATGATGATTTCACATTAATAAAAGTTTCAGACATGCACAAAAGTGAAGGATGGCTTCATGGACCCGCATATCCCCACCGCACTGCCCACTTCCACAGTTCAGTTTGCCAGTCTCATCATCTGCCTCCATCATCCCTGATATGTTTCAAACCACACGTCAAACTTAATACCACTTTATTTATGAACACTACAGTATGTTTCTTTAACAGATGAGATTTTAAAATATAATGGGCTGGTGCTGTGGCGTAGTGGGTAAAGCTGCCACCTGCAGTGCCGGCAACTCATATGGGAGCCAGTTCGAGTCCCGGCTGCTCACTTCTGATTCAGCTCTCTGCTATGGCCTGGGAGAACAGTAGAAGATGGCCCAAGTCCTTGGGCCGCTGAACTCACATGGGAGACCCGGAAGAAGCTCCAGGCTCCTGGCTTTGGATTGGCCCAGCTCCGGCCTTTGTGGCCATCTGGGAGTGAACCAGCAGATGGAAGTCCTCTCTCTCTCTCTTTCTCTCTCTCTCCCTCTCTCCCTCTCTCCCTCTCAATCTCTGCCTCTCCTCTCTGTGTAACTCTTTCAAATAAATAATAAACCTTATTTTAAAAAAGATATATTAAACAAAACTTAAACTAATTTCTTAATATTTTAACATACCCAGTCTGTGTGAAAATGACCACTTCTAGGAAAAATGATGTCATTTAAAAGTTGGTTTCATTGAATTAGAGTCCCAGCTCTCTCTTTTTTTCTGAGACACAATTGACCCTCAGTATCTATTTTAGCCCTGGGGCACTGATTCCAATATTACTTGCAGATACCCGAATCTGAGGTTGCTCAAGTTTCTTCAACACAATGGTGCAATTTGCATCAATTTGGGTACATCCTCCTGTACATTTTACTTATTATTCTAATGGAAAAATATTCAGTCAAAACAACTGTTTTTTATAAGATTTATTTATTTATTTGAAAGACCGAGTTACAAAGAGGCGGAGGCAGAAAGAGAGAGGTCTTCCAGTTACTTGTTCACTCCCCAAATGGTTGCATTGGCTGGAGCCAGGCCTATCCAAAGCCAGGTTCCAGGAGCCAGGAGCTTCTTTATGTCTCCCACACCAGTACAGGGGCCCAAGGACTTGGGCCATCTTCTACTGCTTTCCCAGCCATAGCAGAGAGCTGGATCGGAAGAGCAGCAGCTGGGACTTGAACCAGCACTCATATGGGATGCCGGCACGGAAGGAGGCAGCTTTACCCACTATGCCACACCACCGGCCCCTCAAAACAAGTTTATGGGCATGTTTCTAGCCCAGCAGTTAAGACACTGGCACCTATTGCAGTACCCACCCCTAGACTCAGAGTCAGCTTGCTGCAAATGCAGATCCTGGAATGCAGCCATGAGGAGTCCAGTGATTTGGTTCCTGCCACCTACTTGGAATGACCCGGCCTGAGTTCCTGACTCCTGGCTTCAGGTCACCTCATTAGCCATTGTGGGCTTTGGGTAAGTGACCCAGGAGCTGGGAGCTTCCTGTCTATCTGCCTCTGTCTGTGCGTCTCTTGGTTTCTCTTCCTCTGTCTCTCATATGAATAAATAAAATTTTCAAGACAGCTGAAATGAGAAACCACTGTTTACTTGTTGACAAATGTAGTTTAACTAAAATAAAACTTAGTAGAAACTGCATTGTATTAAGAACCAAATAGCTAATGACTAGTATTTATAGTAAAAAAGCAGAATCCGCTTAAATAGTGGATTCTAGTTCCATTACAAGACCTCTCCAAAGAAAATACCACCCCCCACCCCATGTTCTGCTTTTCAAATAAGAATAAGTAAGTAGGGGGCTTGACACTATGCTGTAGCGGGTAAAGCTGCTATCTGTAGTGCTGGCATCCCATTTGGGCACCTGTTCGTGTCCCGGCTGCTCCACTTCTGATCCAGCTCTCTGATGTGGCCTGGGAAGACAGTAGAAAATGGCCCAAGTCCTTGGGCCCCTGCACCTGTGTGGGAGACCTGGAAGAAGCTCCTGGCTCCTGGCTTTGGATCGGCGCAGCTCTAGCCGTTGAAGCCATCTGGGAGTGAAGCAGCAAATGGAAGATCTCTCTCTCTCTCTCTCTCTCTCTCTCTCTCTCTCTCTCTTTCTGCCTCTGCCTCCCTAATAACTCTGACTTTCAAATAAATAAATAACTCTTTAAAAATATATTTCACTGTACCCAATAAATATATACATAGACAATGATAAATGAATTATTGTGTGCCAAGTTTGGTCATGTTTCTATTTCCAAATCCAGGTCAGGTAGAACTCTCCGTTTTATGCGGCATTGAAATTTAACTTTCTCCCTGCCTTGGGATCAGCCAATGCTCCATCATCTTTCCAAAACCTCCTTATTTTCTTAGTACTTGAACAACAAGAACTGAAGTCGATTTTGGAATTTCTGTTCAGCCTGGACACAATTCTGTAGACCTGCACTGCAGATATTAACCCAGAGGCCCTTAGTCTGCTCTGCTCTGTTGACAGTGTTGACTTTGACCCCCATCCCTGTGGGTGGAGATTTGCCGGTCTGATGCTGGAAGCAGGTGTCTTACTTCCTCCGTCTGGCCTATTCTCCCTCAGCTATCTGTGTAACCAGCTGAAGCTGTTCCCATTTGCTGGCCCAGCAGACACCTTACAGAGTTCTAACAACTTCTGGACTGTGGTGCCTCTTGGGGATGCCCAGCAGCACGCTTTGCCTCCCAGACTCCCGTGGCAAGTGTGGCTGCCTCACTCCTGCGTGGAGGGGACACTGGGCAGCACAGTCAGCCGTACAGGGACCTAGCACAGCTGGACAGAGGTGGAGTAACTGCATTCTATGCAGAGACTGCCACGAAGGCTGTTCTGCTTCCCCAGCACTAAGGCCTTTTAGGTGTGTTTGGCAAACGTAGAAACCTTGAGAGGTAAGTAGTTCTCTAAGTGTCCACACTTTGCTTCATTCACATCACAGAGGAATAACTTTGCTAGCAGGGCAGGCGCCAGTTGGGCTAAGGATTGCCTCATTGGGCTCAGATAGGAAGCACTTATCATCTGTTATCTTTAGTCCTTATCCTGCTTGTTCCAAATCTAGGAATATATTTCAGCAGAGCTGTCCAGGTAAATGGATGATGCTGCTCTGTTTCAAATTTATGTCTCAATTACAATCAATCTTACGCTATCAGCTTGCAGTGGCTGTATATAATTAATATAAACAAAGCAGTGGGCCATCATTTCTGATGCTACTTTCTTTCATGCTGGGAAAAAATGAACTCAGTGCCTGCTTCATACGGAATTGGCTTCACCATATGATCATAGATTGTCCAGGTAGGCCTAATGCAAGGAGAATCGTTCCTTTGGGTATAATTTATTCCTGTTATATGAGCCCATAAGTGACTTTCACCTTGCTTAAGTTAACAGCCCGGATCACAGTTTTTTTCTCTACCCTCCACCATTCCCAGAAAGCTAATTGGGGGAATCAAATCTTCAGGGGTCAGCTTCTAAAGCTTCCACCTGCACAGCATGAGACAAAAGGGTAGCAGCCAGCCAAGCTGTTTCATCTGAGGATGTTCAACACACACAAAGCTACAACCTGTGCACGGTGGTGTCACTCCTGGGCCATTTATATTTGACTCCACACTTATTACCACAAATCACTCAAACAAAACCTTATAATGTTGGTCTTTTAAGCTAAAAGAATTCTTTGCATTCATTTCTCTTATTGTAACAAGGCCATTCAATAAAATCAAAATGGCTAGTGACTTCCTGGCATGCAGCTATTTGGTACCCTAGCTTGGTGAGAGTGAGCTTTTACTATTTGTGGTCTATGGCATTTTAGAGTTTCCTAAGATATTGCACCCTAATTTCACCTCTGAGAACTTTATGGAGCATTCTTTTGTTCAGCAAGATAGACATCTGTGTTTAATATTAATTTATTAGGCATTTATAAATCCAAGAAAGACATTTAGCTGCTTTGCAGGAATTTCAATATGTGCCCAAAGGATTATCACAGATGTGTAGAGGGCATTATTATGTATATTCATTTGCTTTCCCTGCAAAAGACTGAGCCTTACAACAAATCTGTACAAATAAGAAATAACAGAGTTGGTATGTTTTGGCAAAGCTCCAGAAACAGGTGTCACCTTGGTACTTGGTTTTGAGTGTTTTTCCCAAAACATATT
Organism: Oryctolagus cuniculus; assembly: GCF_964237555.1. Taxonomy (NCBI): domain Eukaryota; kingdom Metazoa; phylum Chordata; class Mammalia; order Lagomorpha; family Leporidae; genus Oryctolagus; species Oryctolagus cuniculus. The sequence continues at coordinate 101,626,418 of NC_091433.1, read as the reverse complement.
TCCAATAGAATTTAAATTGCTCTTATATGCAGGCTGGGTCTATCTATGCTGCTTTAAAAGAATAGAAGAATATTTAATGGAATAAAACTAAACAATTTAAAGTTCACATAATTATAAGAAAATAAAAGTCCAATGAAAAAACCCACCTGGGTAATGTGTAAGGTCCTTAAGATAAAAAGAACCTACACGGGCACTTCAAGCAGGTTCATGAGAGGAGAGTGTTGTGGCTGCAGAGGATGAAGCTGCTGCTTGCAAGGCTGATGGCCCCTGTCAGAATGCTTTTCCCAGTCTCAGGTGCTCTGCTTCTGACCCAACTTCCTGCTAATGCACCTGGGAATGCAAGTAGTTGAGCCCATGCCACCCACTTGAGAGAGCCAGACGGAGTTCTGGGCTCTTGACTCTTACCTGGATTGTCTTTGGCCTGGCCAACCCAGGCCAGTGAATAAAAGACCTCTCTCTCTCTCTCTCTCTCTCTCTCTCTCTCTGTCTTTCTCTCCCTCTGCCTTTGGAATAAGTAACTATGTCTTTTCTTTTAAAGTTCATGGAGAATGGAATGGTAAGGTAAATTTATTTTGGTACAATTTTTTGAAATATATGTAGTTTTTCATAATACATATTTTCTATGAACTTTTTGAAGACCTCTGATATGTTGGATCTCAAAGTTTTTTTCACCAAAAGGAGCTTATCTTTCCATTTAATTTCTCATGAATCTTGTGAAGTACCCCATATATAAGTTAATAAAATGATACATATCATAACTAGAAGTTCAGTGAAAGTATAAACATACAGTTAATAAAATAATGCAAATATGGCATAAACATATAAAGTGTTAGCCATATTTGGAGCCAGGAAAAGACTGATTAAACAATGAGAATCAATGTTTCCTTGTATAAGCCAAAAAGTGCACATGAAAGTGCCTGGGAAGTGTGTGGACAGAGTCCCCTCAGTAAGGACTTGGGGCTGGGTAGAGAGCTCTCCCCGCTCTTCCGGAGAGTAAGTTGTCAGTGTGTACTTCACACTTTTCATTAGTGAATGTTCCCGGATCCAGCTAAGTAAGTCACAAAATATATGTAAAGCATCTTTATCTTATGGTGTTTTCAGAGGAGAAGAGAATAAAAAGAACAACCTAAATCTCTTATCACAGTGTGTTTAGATAAATTGTGGTATAGCCAAAGAATACGACAATAGGCAACTAATGGAATAGCTCACAGGTATCTATTTCTCAACAGGAAAAGATGTTGACTGTATATTCTGCTAGACAAAATTAAGTTTTAAGACAGTGCTATAGCAGCAAACTGTTTTAAAGTAAATAGTACCATCAAGAATATTAAAAAGCTTAAAGGGTGTCCCAGCTCAGCAGTAGGCTCAAGGCTGAATGTTTCTACATGCTTTTGCAACTTCGTCCCCCACCCCTTTCTTTGTGTTTAAGAAAACAGATGTTACTTTTGCAATATCAAAATAAAAGTGATTTTAAAAACCAAAATGTATGCATCTAAGTTACCATGATTTCTTACTGTCACCTAGGCAAACAGTAAAAATCTAGTGACTGATATAAAACTCCTTTTTTGCTTCCTCATTAGAACCATTTTCTATGCTGAAAAAAGATTCAGTTTTCTTCAGTCTTGCTATAATGGTGTCTTAAGAAGACTTCAGCCCCTGAAGTCACCTGTCTATATATCAATCCTTATAGCCCCAAAGATCTTAACCCTCTTTGTAATCTGAGTAAGAATTATGAATTACAATTATGAAACTATCAATAAGATTCATCTGACAGGATTTGCATATATTTCCAAGGCCATATTTTCTTTATCTCATATACATGTTTAAGATATATTTTGAAGTAAGCTACATAATCACAATTTTAAAAAGTGAATTTAAAGAATAAGCTTTCAAGTTCACTTTCATTCAAGATTTGCACACGTATACCACCATTAGCTATCTTTAGATCATATTGAAGGAAGCAAAGTTATACCACACAAGGGGTTTGAAAATACTGTAACAGTAATTCAGCATCAAGAAACTGGGAATACAGCGAACTAATGCAGAGGACATCTATCTTGGATACAAGGCAAAGGGTAGGATTAGCTACCTTTACGACCACATGCTCTCTGTGCCATACCCTTCACATCCTCGGTATTTCTCAATACTCCTGATGAGCCTGAGAGGTAGATAGTGTTGTCCTCACATGCTGGGGCTTACAGAATCTCAGCGATTTGCTTGGTTTCACATTCTATTAAGTGATAGAACTCTGGAAGGTCTGACTCCAGTGTTCTTGATTTTCACACTACATTAAATCCCTGGTGATGAGGAAAACATAATTAACGTCTCACCCATTTCCTGTTGCTAATAAAACAATAGCAGGCTGGGTGAATTATAAAGATAACAGGTTTATTCTGGAACACAGTTCTGGTGCGATGCCAAGGGACCATATCTGGTGATGGCCTTTTTTCCTGGCAGAAGCTTGACACAGCACAGAGTATCACATGGTTACAGACAAGGAGTGTGCATGTGTATGAAGGTGTTGCGACATGTTCATGGAAAAAAGGAATGAAAAGACTGATTTACTTTGATGCAAATAAGTTTGAAATCCATGAATATGAGGAGGAAAGTCTTCAAAATCTTCATAGAAAGTGTTTATTCTGAAAATATTATGCATGGATTTCAAAATATTTTTGCACCAAGATAAACATTGTTTTTATTCCATTTTTCCATGCACAGTTCAAAATACCCTCCATGCACTGATGTCTCCAGTCCTATAAAGCCAGAACTCCATCTAGTCTAATCTAAATCACCCGTAACACCATAGATTATGTCACCACCCTCCTAATACATCACAATGGTGACTAAACTCCAACATGAGTTTTAAATGGAAATAAACCATATTCAAATCATAGCAATTAGGACAATCTCTAATATGCTGCTTACATTCCATTTCTTTAGGGAAGAAAGTTCCACCTTCTGTAACATTAATAACCACCTTGAGCAAATGACAAAGTGGGAACATTCCACAGATGTATTTAAATTATTTCATATATTTCCATTTTCTACAGAGACCCAGGATCAGTCAATTATTTGCCATGTACACAATATTCTACTGATACCCATAATCAGAAAATTATTTGTTGGAAACACAAAATGCTACAACTGCCTATATAATCAAGACAGAAAATTCTTAACAGGCTGAGAAGTGATAATATCTTGCAATATAAAATTCCTCTGGAACCCACAGAATCCTCCTTAATTGTTTCTTTGCTAGCCTATTGAAAACATTGTATCTTAACTTATCAAGATATATGTGAATGACATTTCACTTGCTAGTATTTTCCTCACCTCTGTGTACACTTGAGCATTCGGTTCTTTGCTCTTTCCTAAAAGGGCAAGAGGGAGATGGCTCCCAGAGGTTAGTTATCATGTGGGATGCAGGCGGATGGAGGGATTTTCTCACAGTAGGGACTCCTGGGAATAAAAACCTTGGTACGCGAAGTTGAGTGAAATTGCAGGGAGGACCGGCGCTGTGGCGCAGTGGGTTAACGCTCTGGCCTGAAGCTCTGGCATCCCATGTGGATGCCGGTTCTAGTACCAGCTGCTCCTCTTCCAATCCAGCTCTCTGCTATGGCCTGGGGAAGCAGTGGAAGATGGCCCAAGTCCTTGGGCCCCTGCACCCATTGGGGAGACCCGGGGGAAGCTCCTGGCTCCTGACTTTGGATCAGCTCAGCTCCGGCCGTTGTAGCCATCTGGGGAGTGAACCAGCGGACAGAAGACTTCTCTCTCTGCCTCTCCTCTCTCTGTGTAACTCTGACTTTCAAATAAATAAATAAATCTTTAAAAAAAAAAAAAAAAGAAAAAAATTGCAAGGACGTGTGAGAAAATTTGGTGAAAGCTGAGCGTGTATCACTTAGATCAGGCCAATGTCCATCCACATAAGTTGTGCATGGATATGGAAACTCTGCAGTCATTGCAGGCAGACTTTAAGATATAATCAAGACTACGGAGACCTATACTGCTCAATACTCTTTTCATTGTGGAGAAAATAGAAAATGCAATGTAGGTTTTGGGCTGGGGCTTCTTCATTGTTCCCTGAAAACATCCAGCGTTTGTGGAGGGAGACGCTGAGTATCTCGCTGCATTGTGGTGCACACCTTCTGAAGTACATGCTTTTGATTTATTGGCAGTCAGAGGGTGGGAATTTGCAATGGATCATTTGGCAGCATCGCGACAACAAATGCATTTAAATGTGTGCCTGGATGTCTCCCGTGTGCAATGCACACACTTTGCCTCTCACACCTCCAGTCCAAATAACAGCTATGGGGTTTGAGGAGGAGCCACAAAACTCAGAGGGCTGACTTGTTCTGGGCCATGGACAGGATTGGCATTCAGACAATTCTTTTCTATTAAAAGTGGTCTGTAGTGATGCCTTTTATCCCTAACGTGATCATTACAGATACATTGATTTCTCACGCATTCGACATGCTGATTGAACTGGCATAGCCTAAACTACCATTACTGCTGTGGGATTTTCACAGGCCCATTTTTGCCTTTGGGCCCTTGTTGTTCCCCTAAAAAAATTAATTTTTGGGCTGGCATTGTGGGGCTGCAGTGCTGGCATCCCATATGGGCACCTGTTCGAGACTTGCCCACTCCACTTTCGATCCAGCTCTCTGCTATGGCCTGGGAAGGCAGTAGAACACGGCCCACGTTCTTGGGCTCCTGAACCCGCATGTGGGAAACCTGGAAGAATTTCCTGGCTCCTGGCTTCAGATTGGTGCAGCTCTGGATGTTGTGGCCATTTGGGGAGTGAGCCAGCGTCGTCTTTCTCTCTCTCTCTCTCTCTCTCTCTCTCTGCCTCTGCCTCTCTGTAACTCTGCCTTTCAAATAAATAAATAAATCTTTAAAAATTAATTCTACAACTGTATTGATATTAAGATAAATACAATCCAGGCTGGATTCAACTATACAAGGGAATCTCCAAAAAATTCATGGAAAATTTACATGATTAAAAAAAGTATGCATAAATGTTTAAATTTTCACACTGATATAAACCTTTTTTAAAATTCTATTTCCATAAAATTTTAGGAATACACACTCATATTCATTGCTATTTTATTCATTTTTGTCTGCAAATTTTAAAATGAATTAATATGAAAATGTTTCCATGGCAGCTACAAGTATCAATGGCCATAGGCTCCGGTCTCCACGCACAATGGAAAAGACAGTTCCTAACACAGTTCTTTACCTTCCTGCTCTCTGGTGGAATCTTTTCTCTGGTATACTCAAGAGAGGAGTAGAAATGCATTAATGCGGGTGCATATGTTACAATGAATAAATATTTAATTGAGCAAGCAGGTCATTTGAAATCTCTTTCTCTGGGTTATGTGGGGTGGGACACCTCTGGTGTCCTATTTTGTGGACAGTAAGATTTATAAAGGTAATATCCAGGTCAGCTTTCAGCCATGGTCTCCAGCTTCCCCAGCAGTGAGATAGCCCACGATGAAGGGGGTGACCCTGGCCCAGGAGCTTTGATCACTTTCTTTCAACAGGTCTTCTGCCCTACATCCAGGTTCCTCACTGGGGCAAAGACCAAGGCACAGGGCTGAGAGTCTGCCCATTCCTGTTGCTATCACAAAATACCAGATTGAGGAATGTATACAGAATGGCTGTTCATTTTCTAATAGTTCTAGAGGCTGAGAATCTCAAGATGAAGTTGCCGGCAGGTTCTGTGTCTGATGAGGGTCTGGTCTCTGCGCCCATGATGTCACCCTGAAGGCTGCTTCCCCTCTAGGGGCGTGAGTACCATGCGCTCAAATGGGTTAGGCAAGGAGTGCAGATTCAGCCCCCAGCCCTTCTATAACAGGTTTAATCCTGTGAGGGCTGTGGCCTCAAGGCTTAAACAACTTTTAAAAGATGCACCTCTGAATACTGTCACCCTGGTGATTAAACTTCATATACGCATCTGGGAGACACACTCAGACCATAACAATGACTGTTGGATTCAGCACTGGTTTGGACTATCCAAGGTTACAGGAAGCTGATGCACAAGCCAGACTCTTTTACTCTGTATAACATTGCTCTTTCTCTGGTTCGCTCCTCCAAATGGCCACAGCAGCCAGGTCTGGGCCAGACAGAAGACAGGAGCCTAGAACTCCATTTTGTTCTCCCATGTAGGTGGCAGGGCCCCATATACTTGGGCCATCTTCCGTTGCTTTCCCAGGCACATTAATAGGAAACTGGATTGAAAAGTAGAGCAGCTGGGACTTGAATTGGCTCTCTGATATGGGATGCTACTGTTGCAAGGGGCAGTTTAACCTGCTGTCCTATATCGCTGACCCCTACATCACTCTCTTTTACCTTTTTACTGCCTATAATTGCCCTTCTCGTGTATTAGTTCATGTGTTTGCCCCCACTAGAATACCACCTTCTTGAAGATCTCATGTTTCTAGCACACAAAATAATGCCTCACAAATAGTAGGTAACCAGTCATTATGTATTGACTTTCCAAGTGAAACAGTACCATCTGAAAGCGTTGAAGAACTTATTGGAGCAATTTGAAGTTTTTTTTTTTTTCTGGGTTCATCAGGGCTGTTTCAAGGCACAGCTTTGCTTCTGAGATGTCCCTGAAGCCCTGGGAGGTTCCATAGTCCACAGCCTTTTTCAGGATCAGGTGTTGAACCATGAATCATGCTCCTTGTGGAGTGATGACTGTTAGGTTCCTGGAGTGGCACCATCAGAAGCCAACAGCTCTGAGGCTGGCCAAGGTCAACCCCCTTTGAACTTCAGCCTTGAAATGACCACACTGTAGGAGCCTTCCTATGGGACATGCATGATCTTACAGAGAACCTTTCTCTGCCCTTGAGAGTTTGTGCTGGCACACCCACAGCTTCTCAGAACATGAGTAGCTGGCTCAGGCTTAATCTCAGTGGGGTACAGCAGGACAGAAGAGCCCAGGCCAGGATCACTAAAGTAGGAATAATCTGAAGTGATGGTACTGGTGGCAGATTCTGCAAGGATGTCCTGTCTGGGCCAGAGGCAGTGGTGACAGCTGGGAGGTGGGGCCATTTCAAGCAGGAGGAAGACTCAACCCTAGTAATGCTTTATCCAGAGAGGTCGACAGGCACAGGAGAAAGGCATGGGATCCGAGAGGACCGATTGTGAGGCAGAAGTGTGCAAGCCCTGCACGTTGACAATCAACAGCAAACAAAATCAACCAGGCAAATCGAAATACAGACATCTGAGCACCGACACTGCCTTGGCTTCTGCTTGATAGAGGGCTTCCTCACTGCAGCATGGAATCGGGAAGGACAGACTACTGCCTCAGTGGGCCCAGGCCCATGACCATGGAAGGTCTCTGTTGTTCCTGAACAGACCACACAGATGGCCCATGTTTGTGCAGTTCCCTTGCCTGGCTCCAGTAAAGCCCTCTGTTGTCTGCTCATACCGGCAGACATTCTGGAACATTCTGGAACATTCTACCTTATTTACTTGTCTTCTTCGGTATCAACTGGGGACTTGAGACAGACAGTGAATCCTTGTTCCAGTACCCAGGTTAGCATGAATGGTCTCCACGATGCAGGGGCATCCTCAGGGCAGGTGGCTGCTCTCTCCAGGAAGTCCCAGCACCTATTGTCAGTGACAGGGCCCATCGTGGGCCTGCAGGCGTACTGCCTTGGCTCTCTGGCCTCTCCTGGCCTGTGCCTCCACCTCTGATAATGGTAGTTATCAGGCCTTTCCAGTGCATTCAAGAGCAGGGTTATCTTTCCACCTTAAAGATTGTATCCACACTGTAGAAGGCAATCAGTGCTGGTGGGTGAAATGTTCTGGAACTTCTCAAGGAAACAGGCCTGGCTTAATCCTGCTGTTGCGCCTTAAGGGAAAGACCTTCTCCAAGCTTCTGTCCCCTGGTACTTTCCTCGCAAGCTTATTGTGAAAGGCAGATGAAATAGCAGAGGAGGAGGGTTCGCTTTCTTCACCCACAGAAGCTCATCAAGTGTTTGTTTCTTTTCCTTTCATTATTGATTTACTTCAAGATGGTAGTTCAAAATAATTTTTGACTATGGATAAATGTGGTATTTTACACACATAGACACCACACACAGTGGAATATTATTCAGCTGTAAAAAGCATGAAATTCTATCATTTACATCAAAAATACATACAACTGGAGGACAGCATGTTGAGTGAAATAAGCCAGACACAAGCAAATACTCCATGTTCTCCCTTATATGGGGGAGATAAAAATTTCTTAAAAATCGAAAGAAAAAAAAAGAAAGAAAAAATGCCTGCATGTATCAGTATTATTGCAAATAGAATTTTGTCATACTTTGTTTTATTTCTTTGTCAAACAAATTAGTACTATCGTTTTAATGATGTGATTATTTTGAAAAAGCACATAACATGAACTTTATCATCTAGAATAATGTAGAGAAATTTCAATGCAAATTTAAAGTAAAAATAAAATAAATAAATGCACTTTCAAAGAGTGGAGAGAAACTAAGAAATCCACAGGGATCTCTGGGTCAGCCACGTGGAAACCTGAATAGCAACAGCTGCATGAGCACAAACACTGCCCTTGGAAAGGAGCAGAATCCCTCTGGGTGTGAAAACTTGAGCCTATTTGTTAAAAAGAAGAAAAAAGAAAAAAGTCAATCCTGCTACTTTATAGCTTGTCTCATGCATTTTGCATTTGCAAATGGCACTTGTATCAACAGATAAATGTTTCCTTGCAGCACTCCAAAAATACGTTGCATTTAAATACCACATGTTTAACTCAACTTAGTCTTCCGATGGAAGGAATAGCATTGTCCAAAGATACACCAGATAGAGAAGAGAGTAGGCCGTCCAGTATTGGACATAAACCTGGTTATAAAATCTGGAGATGGAGTAATGCACTTCCTTTTTTAATCAGAGAGAGGGACAAACTACTCAGCCTTAGCTTCACTCTCACAAAAAAAATGGTGGTCTGTGAAGTGCACATTCATGTGTGACCTGATCAGGGATTTGCATTTATGCCAGAATTTTCCCCTCTGTTCCCCTAGCAATCCTTTAATTATTCAAAGACTCTGTGGAAATTGAAGTGTTTTCTGTCTAATGCCTTCCCAGTCATTGCTATACCACTTCCCAACCTTCTGAGTAACCTGACTGGTTTATTTTTCCACGGAAGTCAAAGACTGCAACCTGGTGATACACCTGGACTCTGAAACAGTATTGATCCCACATGTTGTAATTTATTTTTCAAAGGACGATGTGCAATGCATCTTTGTAATTTTGGCACCTAGTACTAAATGTTTAGTAAATGAATGCATTAATTAATTGTACTACTCAGCAATAAAAAAATGAAATCCTTAAGGGCTGATTCTGAGGCCAGAGTGTTGTTTAGGGCATCTGCCATTCTATGAGTCTGCTGTGTATCCCGCTTCCCATGTTGGATCATTCTCTCATTTTTAATTCTATCATTTATTATTAGCAGACACTAGTCTTGTTTATGTGATCCCTTTGATACTGAATCCTATCATTATGATCAATTATGAACTTAAACTGATCACTTTGATTAGAAAGATGGCATTGGTACATTCAGATCTGGCTAAAAAGCCCATGAGAGTTTCTCAGGCATGGAAAGCCAAGACACTGTGACCAAAAAAAAAAAAAAAAAAAATGACCTAAAGGAAAGATCTCTGCGAGTGAGATCCCAGTGGAAATAATGGGCCATCAAAGAAGGAGGTGCCTTTCTCTGAAGGGAGGCGAGAACTTCCACTTTGCTTATGGCCTTGCCTAAGTAAGGTCGGAGTTGTTGAACTCAAGAGGCTTCCATAGCCTTAGCAGCTCATGACAAGAGCCTCAAGTGATTACTGACATCATAAGTAAGAGTGTCAATTGTCAAATCAAAAACAGGAGTCACTGTGCACCTACTCCCCATGCAGGATCTCTGTCCTTAATGTGTTTTACTATGTGAATTAATGGTAAAACTACGACTCAAACAGTACTCTATACTTTGTGTGTCTGTGTGTCTGTATGTAAAGATAATTGAAAATGAATCTTAATGAAGAATGGGATGGGAGAGGGTGTGGGAGATGGGATGGTTGTGGGTGGGAGGGAGGTTATGGGGGAAAAATCCGCTGTAATGCAAAAGTTGTACTTTGGAAATTTTTATTTATTAAATAAAAGTTGAAAAAAAAATGAAATCCTGTCTTTTGAAACAAGATGGATGCAACTGGAAGCCATTATACTTAGTGCAATAAACCAGTCCCCAAAAGAGAGATATCATATGTTTTCCATGATCTGTGGTAACTAATAGAGTACCTACAACATAATGTATTGGAGTGAAATTGATAGTTTGAGATTCGATGATTGTTTATAGCCCTTGTATCTACTATTGATGAGCAGTGTTTTATTTTTTTTCATATTATTTGTTGAATTATTAGTGTAGGGTTAATCTTATGAGTATAAAGTAAACTGAAAATAGATCTTTGTAAAAATTAAGAGTTGGAATAGGAGAGGGAGGAGTAAGAAATGTGGGAGGATGGACAGGAAGGAGGGTAGGGTGGGAAGTATCAGTATATTCCTAAATCAATATATTTAATCCATGAAATTTGTATAACTTAAATAAAATAGAAAATAATGAGAGAATGAGCAAATATGTGCCAATGACAAAGTTCATCATGCGGCTAAGGATAAGTTTTTCTTTATCAAATGATAGTAGCTGGCGACTGGATCAATGGCTGCAGAGGAGATATTATTATTACAAAAAGAAGGAAACAGTCAATTCAGCCACATACATAGTGTCAACTGGACTGATAATTACTGCTCTCAAGTAATTTCACGGTGTCAGTCATTTTGCATTGAGTGATAGAGGCTTTTCATTGATTTATTTTTCCAAGAGCATTCATCCCATATGCACCACTAAACTTTCTATCTGGAAATAGCCTATAGCAGATATCTCATTGTTCGGGAAATGTTGGCATTATGTATCAAGTGCGTCTGATTCCTTATTTTAACAAGCAGCCACCAGGCTATTTAAAAAATAAGTAAGCTTATTCATTTACAGGCTGGAAAATAACTAGCTTTCTTGTTTGAGATTAGGCAATTTTCTTCCATCTTCTTTTTGTAAACTCCATGTGGCATATCTCTGAATAGCATGTGGAACTTGTGAGTCAGAAATTCCGAAAGTTAGAATTCTGATGTGAATGGAAGGGGAGAGGGAGTGGATAAGGGGAGGGTTGCAGGTTGGAGGGACGTTATGGGGGGGGGGGGAAGCCATTGTAATCCATATTCTGTACTTTGGAAATTTATATTCATTAAATAAAAGTTAAAAAAATTAAAAAAAATAATTCTGATACATGGAACTTGCTGGCCGGCAGAAATAATTATTGGAATTCAGAAATGGCCCAATTCAGGAAAAGGGGTTCTTCCTGAACTTGAATTTTTTTTAAGCCAAAAATGTTTCATCTTATCTTTTCAAATACAGTGACAGCTCACTCCAACAGGCATTTATTTAGTGCTAATTAAGCCCAATGTGGTAGGCGCTGGGATAAGCTCCAGAGACACAGAAGCTGAATCACACATGGTCTTTTTCCTAGGAGAGTTTACATTATATAGAAGGAAAGCCCATGCAACATAACCAATCACTTGCTTATCAATTCCCCAATGGCTCTTCCTACCCCTCTTCCAAAGCATCCATCATCTGACAGAGTCATAGGATACTGATGATTTCTTTTCTGCTTGGACTAGGATTTAGTGCATCACTTCCCTGACCCCTTGCAGCAATTCTGGGGTTTCCCTATGTCAGGGCCTTCCTCACTATGTTTTTCTATTTATTGTCCCTTCTTCCACCTAAACAAAGACCAACGTCCGGAGACAATGGCTCCTCTCAGTTTTACATCCCCAGTACTGAGGGGACACACATCTGGCACAACAAATGTTTGCTAGGCAGACAGATGGAAGGACAGATGAGGTGAGCCTGCACCAAATCTCCAGGGATGGCGGAGGCAGCCTGCCAGGAAGGGGGAAAGACAGATGACAGTCACAGAGGCTCTGACATTTTCTTAAATACGAGAATTCTTATTTGTAGGCATAGCTCTGCTGTAGAGAATAACTATGCAGAATAAAAACCTAGGGATTCCACCACACTGCCTCACTGTTGGGGAGCACCTCTGATCCATAGTACATTCTTCTGAAAATTCTTTTTAAAAAATATTTTTAATTCATGCATAATAATATACATGTTTACAGGGCACATTGTGATTTTTGATACATATATAGAGTGTGTAATGATCAAATCAGAATAATTAGCTTGTCTGTCACTTCAAACTCTTAGCATTTGTTTGTGGTGAGGACATTTCATATTTTTTTCTTCTAGTCATTTAGAGATATGAAATACAATATTGCTAGAGCTGGTATTGTGTTGTAGCAGATTAAGTTGCCACCTGCGGTGCCAGCATCCCATTTGGGTGCCAGTTTGAGACTAGGCTGTTCCTCTCCACACCCAACTCCCTGCTAATGTGCCTGGAAAAGCAGTGGAAGATGGCCCAAGTGTTTGGGCCCCTAAACCCACATAGGAGACTCGGAACAAGCTTCTGGCTCCTGATTTTGGACCTGCCCACTTTGGCCATTTTGGCCATTTGTTGAGTGAACTGGCAGATGGAATCTCTCTCTCTCTCTGCAACTCTGCCTTCCAAATAAATAAAATAAATCTTTAAAAAAGTAAAATAAAATAAAATATTACTAACTAGAGTTGCTTTTCTGTGTAATGGAATACCAGAAAGTATTTCTTTGATCTAGCTGTAATTTTGAATCCATTGATCAATTTCTCCTTTATGCTAATGAATCTTTGTCCTTTGAAGCTTGATTTAAATTTTGGAAACAGATCAAAGATATTTCACCCAGCAACTTCTTGTGTCTGAATCCCTAATTCTTACAATAGCACCTGCCGCATAGCGATATTCAAAAATTTCCATTGAATGAAAATATCTTTTCTTTCCAAAGCAATCTTGGCTAAAAATAATTGTTTTTTCTCACATGACTCACATGAGGATACTTAAAAAGGTTCACAGGAAAAAAAAACAGAATTAAAGGATTATTGGATTATTTTTGTACAAAAAATTGAAATCCAGTTTTTCAATAATATGTGTTTTCCATAAACTTTTGAAATACCTCTCCCAAGTTGGATCTGAAGGATATTCCAATGGAAAATCCCAACCCTATTTAGAAAAGATAATAACACTGAATTAGACTATAGCCATCCAACATAATCATTTCAAAAACACTCTGAATGTATGATAAAGATATATTAATCTTTGTATACTCTACTTGTAGGTATAAATACATAGATGTTTAATATTTTTATTTTGTATTTTCTAGTTTTTGTTTTTAAATTATTTTTTATCTTCAATGTATTTGAAAGGCAGAGAGATCGGAAAAGAGAGAGAGACAAACATACACACACACACACACACACAGATCTTCCATCTACTGCTTTACTCCCCAAATACATGCAATAATCAGGGCTTGGACAGAGTGAAGTCAGGAGTCCTGACCCACCTGGGGTCTCCCACATGGGTGCCACAGACTCAATTAGTTGAGCCATCAGCCTTGTCTTGCAAGGTGCCTATTAGCAGGGAGCTGTATTGGCAGCTGAGGAGCTGAGACTTGAGCCAGGAACTGTGATATGGGAGGCAGGCATCCTGAGAAGTGACTTAACTGGTGCATCAACACCTGTCCCTAATCTGCATTTTAAATGAATCAATGCATTGTCTGAAGCAGATGGAGATGCTGAGGGAGTTGGAGGGTCAGTAGAGGCAGAGTGCTCTCTCACATGTTTTGTGAAAGCAACTTCCTTTCATGAGCTGTTTTAAAGACAATTTCTTTATGGAGAAGGGTCTAGAAACAAGCAGTCAGGATTCAGATTTTTGCTGCTAAAGATTCTAAAGAGAATTGCAGGCATAGACTTCTCCCTCTCTATCCAGGGTGAATATGCAAATGCCTTTCACTTTGCAAAAGAAGGAACCAGACTAAGATGAGCCGCTGCCTTTTTTGATGGTGAAGGTTATGATTTCCATGTCACATTATTATTGATAAAGGATGCACATGGCAAAATGTTCAGTCATCTTTCACTCCAAACCTATACTCCAACCCATTAGTGATTCTGTTGGTGAACCTAACACATATATTACACCACTTCACTTCCAGAAGGTCCAATTCGTGAACAGCACCATTTAGTTTCATGACCAGAAGATTGAAAAGTACTTCTTCAGAAGGGGTAACTTGCAGAATTTCCTCTCTTTAAAATTTTATCACAGCATATGTTGTGATGTTTTTATTATATCTTTTAAAAATCTTATTTACACATTTATTTATTTGTAGAAGGACATTACAGAAGGAGAGAAAGAATGACAGAGAAAGAGAGAGAGAGAGAGAGATCTTCCATCTGTTGGTTCACTCCTCAAATGGCCTCAACATCCAGGGCTGGCCCCAAACTGAAGCCATGAGCCAGGAACTCTACCTGGGTCTCCCACGCAAGTGGCAGTGGCCCAAGAATTTGGAGAATCTTTTGCTTCCTTCCTGGATGCATTATCATGGAGCTGGATAGGAAGTGGAACAGTCAGGGCTCTAGCCAGCATTCCAATATGGGATGCCAAACTTGCGGGCAGTGGCTTAACCTGCTATGCCACCATTCTGGCCTCTTATTGTATCCTTAATAATCGTCTTGCTTTCTTGTCATTTTTATCCACAAATGTTCATAATGAATTTCTCTGCTTAGCAGATACTAATCAATTTTTTTCAAAATTTTTTTCGCAAATAAATATTATTAGGTATTCTTGAAAAATATTTTGAATTTGTTCATTGAGTTAAAGGTATACTTTCTCTTTCCATTTGAGATAGTGAGGGAAAAAATTGGAATATTGTGTTTTCCTCAAGTTCACAGCAATAAAAGATTGAGTAACTTTGAAATTGTGGGTCATTCTTTCAGATCTAATTATAGTGCTTTCTCTCATTATACACCCTTTGAACAAAGAACTTGCTATATATATATATTTTTTGACAGTCAGAGTTAGACAGTGAGAGAGAGACAGAGAGAAAGGTCTTCCTTCTGTTGGTTCACCCCCCAAATGGCTGCTACAGCCAGCTCGCTGCGCTGATCCGAAGCCAGGAGCCGGGTGCTTCCTCCTGGTCTCCCATGCAGGTGCAGGATCCAAGCACTTGGGCCATCCTTCACTGCACTCCTGAGCCACAGCAGAGAGCTGGACTGGAAGAGGAGCAACTGGGACAGAACCTGACACCCCAACAGGGACTAGAACCCGGAGTGCCGGCACCGCAGGCGGAGGATTAGCCTAGTGAACCATGGCGCCGGCCAATATTATTTTCTATATTAAAATTACTTGTTCATTGTTTCAGCAAAGCAAAATATTTATCTTACTATTTGTTGGTGTGAGCCTGACCCTATACTTGAGAAGAATTTAAGTTTCTAGAATTGTTTTCTTTTTTCCTATTGCATTTGCTATTGTACGCCTAGCGTTTAAGAAAAATGTGACATTTCAAAGATAATTTATGAAAGTCAACCAGTGTTTATTGATCTAAATCTACTGTGCGTCAGTCCAGTACCCCAGTGTCATTGGTCCATATCCATGCTCTGATTCATGGTTAATCTGTGATTGCTTTGGATAATAGAAAACAACAGTGGTTCAGGACTGATGGGTGAGAGGAAACTTTCTGTCCTTCTCAGAGAAAAAGAATAGGCAACTGAGATTGTGATTACAAGTCAGCAAGGAAGACTGATTTTCTCTTAACCTAAGGGTAACTTTGGTACATTAGTGTCTTACAGGTGCTTGTGTCTTATTTCTCCCTCTGTCGTGGATGTTCTATGTGGGTAGAGGGAAGACCAGAACTAGGTGTTTGTGGATCTAACCCAGCCTGCAACCAAGTTGAGTAAGGGAGGATTTTCAATCAACACGTGCATCAATTAGAGAAAGACAGGTGTTAATGTAATTCTGTGACAATGAACAGATTGAAAATATGGGAAATCTGCAGAAGAAAGGTGACCCAGGAGTAAATGAGAGGAAGGGGTTCTTGGAAGGAGCAAGTGCAGGATAAAAGATGAGGAAAGATTGGTGGAGACTGAGAAAGGAAGAAGGGATTTGTTTATTGCACTTTTTAAAAGGGCACCAGAGAAAGGGAGGAAAACTCCACTCTATTATTATGATGGAGTATCATCAATTCTTGGAAGACTGTTCGGTAAGATGCAGACTGGAGATGTGCTCGGGTTGTGCCCGGTCTCTCCCTGGTGTTTCCTGTGCTCCAGCCGGGAGGCAAACTTCACAGGTAGCCATAGGATTGGCTCATCCCTCCTTTGGGAAGTTCACTCCCTCTTGCCTTCACTCCACTCCCCTGCCATTCTTACCCTTTTCTCTAGCTCCTGGGAGGCCCTGGGAGGCCCTGGGAGAGTTGGTACTGTCAGCTCCTGCTTTGATGACTCAGGCTCAGCTCAGCACCAGCAATCTCTCCCCATCTCTACCTGGTGGACCTCCACACCTAGGGCCAGCTGCTGAATTCCTGGCTCTGAGCTGCTCATCCCTTTTTTTTTTTTTTTTTTTTTTGGTGCATCACAAACCTCTATGCCCATTCTGGTTTGTCAGGGTGATCTCTGTCCACTTTTGGACAATTGGATCCTTTTCCTTCCAAATACATCTATGGCTGTCAATTCTTAAAATTCCCCACAGGATAGGACTGTGGCAGATCTGGACCCATCAGTCTAGCAGTGATGGTCAACTGTAGCTTTGCCTTCCCTGGCAGGAGCCACCCTGTAGGTAAACCACACCATGGGGTGAAAATCTGCCAAGGACCATCATGGAAATAGAAGGGCTGGAAAGCCATCCAGAAGGAGAGGCTATGAGTGGTGGGCACTGATGGTACTGCCCAGTGTAGCACCAACAGCATGTGTCTCAAATGGTGAAGCCTGTGCTTGTTTCTATGAAATAAACCCTTTTCAGGCTTGACATTGTAGTGTAGTAAGTAAAGTCATAGCCTGCAATGCCAGCCTCCATATGGGGGACACTGTATCCCTGCTGCTCTACTTCTGATCCAGCTTCCCACTAATGGCCTGGGAAAAGCAATGGAGATGGCCTAAGTGTTTGGGCCCCTGTCATCCACATGGGAGACATGGAAGAAGCTTCTGGCTCTTGGCTTTGGCCTGGCCTCAGCCCTGGCTATTGTGGCCATCTGGAGAGTGAGATGGTGGCTGGAAGATCTCTCTCTCTCTCTCTTTGAGTTTCAAATAAATAAATCATTTTCTAAAAGAAATAATTCCCTGTCAGGACTTATGCAATATACTAATTAAACACATAGCAATACATAAAGTAAATGGATTATTGGGGAAAATATTACCTATGAAGCTAGGTTCTCTGAAGAAGACAGGCATCCAGGAGTTTACAAAACCTAAATAATAATTAGTATTTTTGTAAGACTTGGAATAAGTGGAGCAGGGTGAGAAAGTTATCAAAGCTAGTTGAATCTGCTATACATGAAATTATTTTATTTATTTCTTTATTTATTTAACTAAGTACTCAAGGATCTCAGTCTCTTGGACCATGAGGAATTTTTAGCATAAGGTAGCATTTCAAGTGTAGTTTTCTCTATGTAAAAAGAGGCACTAGGGCTTAGGGTCTGAAGGAACACTGGAGTCCTTTAAACATCATGGTATCTTCTATTACTGGCTATAAAATGAATTTAGTGGATCATTTAAGAAAGCAACAGAACTAATAGTAAATGTTTGTATTATACAGACTAATATTGTATAAAGAAATGTTTGTTTCACTTACATAGCTATGTATCTAAATAAGCACATCTGAGCAAATACATGCATAGGTGAGCACTTTTTTGGGCAAAATGGCAAGGGTTAAAAAATCAATCTTTTGCTGAAGGAGATGATAAAACTTAATGGTACCATCAAAAATAAATTTTTTGATATATATAAGAATAAATCAGTTTTGAAATTTATTATTCTCAACTTGATTAAAAACACATTAGTAGTCATATTTTTAAAGCTGGAGTTAAACCAATACT
Organism: Oryctolagus cuniculus; assembly: GCF_964237555.1. Classification (NCBI taxonomy): domain Eukaryota; kingdom Metazoa; phylum Chordata; class Mammalia; order Lagomorpha; family Leporidae; genus Oryctolagus; species Oryctolagus cuniculus. The sequence continues at coordinate 101,608,373 of NC_091433.1, read as the reverse complement.
CCTGAGAATGAGGGATCTCTGAGATAAACGAGATTACTGAGATGTTACATATGCTAGCCAGAAGCAGCAAGGCTTAGACAACCACTGGGAAAATGTTGGCCATACCTAGGCACAGAAACCAAGACCCTGAACAGAGCCTTGAATGCATAGTCAGGAACACGCAGGGTCCCAGTCTTTCCTCCCTTAGCATACAGTGTCCTCATCCTACTTTTATGATTGCTAGTCATCCACTTACCAAATTAACCCATTGAACTGAGGGCGTGCTGCAGCTGGCCTCCAAGGTTCTAGTCAGGGGACTCTTGGAGTCATTTGCTTCTCCAATAGATCACACCTTGTGGCAGGCAGTATTGACTCTAGGGGTTTCTTTTGGGCAATTTCAGGTCCAGGGCAAGAACTAACTAGAAACGCACTTTGTCATAAAAATTCTCTGAAGAGCACAGCCATCTCACCCCTTAAAAGGAGTTCAGGTAAACCACTGTCCATCCTGTAACATGAACACGGGCTGAACAGTCACTTCTCATCCCAACTTCAACTCCCAAGAACGTTCACCCCTAGTCCCTCGGGGAGCACAGTAATTAAGCGATAGCTGTCTGACTTCTTGCTCTGCACTTTGCAATAAACACCTGCTTGCTTTCACCAAGCCGATGTCAGTGAGTGTTGTTCCGTATCTTGGGCAAGCAGACCCAGGTTTAGGGGTTCCATGGCAACCTTTCCAGCCATTTGTGGGGGTTGCTCTATATCAACACCAGAAGTATTTTTAAAATAAAAATTGGGGGAGAATACGTTGCTTACATTGAACTTACATTGGCTAATGATATGAGAGTCGGGATAACTTGAAGCAGGAACTTTTGGGGCAGAAGGACAATCTGAAGTATCTGTGGTTCCTGAACTGGTTGGACTTGATGGTCCAGAAAGTTTATAACGGAAGCAGGAGGTGTTGGCGCAGGAGAAGGCAACGAATTCTGGCTATCCGGGTTTTAAGTGAAGGTTTCAAGGTATGGTCGGGAATGTACAAGTCTTTTCTTGGTTTTGGTCCTAGCTGTTAGCTAATTAACTTTCCTTATGTCTTCCTTCTCCCATTCTCCTGCCTCTATAATTAAACTTTAGGACATCTAAGAGTCTTTTTTTTTTTTTTTTATCATTGGGCAGAATGACACATGAATAATAGCTGTTGAACACTGACTGCTCCTGAATTCATTGCACCTTTTGTTAGCAGTATTAGAAGGGAGAAACTTTAATTGAAGTTAGTCAGGGCAAGATATTTTTGGGTAGGATGGGATTTTTCAGAATTTCCTTCATTTTTTGCATTATTAATCTATCAGTGTTTTCTGTATGCCTTAAGTAGCTGGTAGAATGCACCATTCGCAGGCCTCAAAGTCAAGCCACATATAGATTCCTCAGCAGGTCTGGCACACAAATCAGACTACAAAGTTTGGCCACCTTTAGGGAGAGAAGAATAAGGAGATCTGGACTTTGTACCCTTGTGCCAGTCATGGGCTATAGGCTGGACTCTGGAATCAGGTTTGAGAAGGAGAATGAGAGGCTAAGGAATGGTGGGGAAGGACTTTTTGGGTGAAGGGGTCCTGTTTGACTCAGTGCAATTTTCCTAAAGAGAAGAATCAGAGGTTGTCTGTGATGCCCTAATAGCCAGTGCTCTGTTGGCCAGGAAAAGGGGACTGGATGTAGAAGAAACGTTGTAATTGAAACATCCATCTATCGTTGGTCCAAATACGTACACCTTGATTGGGAATCCCATGCCCCTGTTCATTTGCCTCTGCACCAGTTCTACCTTTTCTAATTTCTGCTTCTCTGAACTGCATGTGAGAGCTGTCTAATCATGTGCATAATTATGGGGTCTGTTGATGAGCCGTTATATTTTAATTAATATGGTCCATAAGCTCGTTATCTTTTTTGGCAGTCACACCTCACCAGTGACTTGTATTATGAACACAAATTTTGTTCCTGAGTGCTTCAACAAAGCAATATTTGTTCCATCCTCCATTTCTAACATAAACTTTTGGACTCTAAAATAGGTCATGTCATCTGTCCCTATTAGATTTCAGCTTGTCAGATTTTGCTTATCATTTTGTCCTCAGAGCCCTGATGTAATCAGCCAATGCATTACTACCCAGTTGAGCTTTTAAAAATCTAGAAATGTAATGATCAAGTCTCTCAGTTTCAGTCCAAGCCCTTCAACTAGTCTTTAGAAACTTCTTTCCAGACTGGCACCAGTCTCTGAATCACTGCAATCATTTTTGTGGTTGCAAAGCCAACGGAAGGTCACCCAATATTGTCATTCTGCCCTTGTACCTTGATTTGCTCTTAAAATAGCATTAAAGATGACTTCCCATTACATGCTGAACTAGACATAGAAAATCCACAGCATTTCCACAAGCAAGCAGTTTAGAAATCTGGTTAAAATAAAAGGAGATTACTCTGATATAACTTGTTCTGGACTTTAATGATAATCCTTACTGATCCACATACTCAGAAAGCGGGGGGAAACTACAATAGTGAGAATTTATGCCTTACTCCCATCACCTTGAGGTCAAGCCACACCTATTTGTTAGCATCTGTTCTGTGTCTCCCTCACTCTTCACCTTTGATTATATCACTGATCAGTGAGTGATGTATAACTAATTTTTGGCACAAGACACGAATCCATTCAATGATACTCGGCACTATCGCATACATACATAGCATTTAGATCACACTTCAGTCTCTTGTAAGTAACTGTTTTGCTCTTTTTATAGGGAGATAATGTAATACAATGTCTAAAACTGATAGGAATTGCTATATAACCCCCCAAACTGAGCACTCTCTCAATGTGCAAAACGCTAATCATTGATGTCAGAATGGTGGAATAAAAGAAGCATTTACTGAAAAGCACAGAGCAAGGAGCCTGGCAGATAGCCAAAAGTCCTCAGGTTTCCCAAGGTGATGGAGGTGAATTGTCTTATGTATTGGTGTTGCCATGAGAGGTGCATATTTAGTGTGCATCCAGGTTCCTGGTTAGTCTGGGGTGCTCCTGTCCTGCCTGGATTGATTGGCACTGCCACATTCCTCCTGCTGGAAACATGGCTTTCAGTCGATCTGGGGCTACAGGCAGGTGCTGGCTACTTTCCGCCCTAGCCTGGAATTTCTGGAAGAGCAACCCCTTGAAAAAAGATTTACCATCAAGATATTTGCTATTGGAGAAACAAATCACTTCGTGGGTTCGTTGCACCACTCCCTCAATTCAGTGAGTTTAACTTTAGCAAGTTGTTGATTGGCAATCACAACGCAGGGCAAGGACACTTTAAGCTAAAAGAAGAGAGGTTAGGACCTGGTGATACTTAACATCTGCACTCAAAGCACTGTATAAAAACTTGGTTTCAGGAAGAAAAAGTAATTTTCTAAGTTCTGAGCACTCGCTCCTATAAGAAGAGGAAAACAAGTACAAGTTTGCTGTCAAGCATAAATCATCTGTACTTGGGAGACACCCAGGAAACTAAATAAATCTCAAACAGCGGGCTTGGAATGCTGGTCTGTATAGCAATTCCAAGTAAAGAAGGGTGTGGAGGAAGCACGTCACGGGCTAGTGACCTAAGAGAGCATAGTAAAGGACAGGGATTTTTGCGCAGATCTAGGTAGTCCATTGATAAGCCTCTCGTGGTTGAGTCATCTTTCTCTTCTTGGTACAGATGGAGGTTGCTTTAGATGTAAATATCGCTTTCAAAAGGATAACTTCTGTTTTCAGAGTTTCTCTTGTGTCTGCTGCTACTCTGAATAATGAGCTCAAAAATATCCCTTATGCTAAAGAGGTATATTTTGGGGAGGCATATTCTGGTCTCCAACATTTTCAGTCTCGAAGTTATTTTCAATGCTGATGCCAGCAACAAAGCAGTAAGATACAGTTTTCCTTTATCATCAATCAGATTGCTTCTAACATGAGACAGTCCCGTCCTTGTTATTCTTGTCCCAATTAGGATGGATTAAAGTGTTTCCTGAGTCATTAGTTGGAGGGTTCTTTTCCTTGTCACTCATAATTCTTTCATTTCTGATAGCTTGTCATTTCCAGAGTCCCTCCTAGCAGGACACATCCCTTTTCTTATCATCATTCCCCTCATGTTGTCTCTATTCCTTTTGAGCAGTGTTGAAGGCTCCCTTTCCTGGTAGGCTGAGTCTTTCTTCAAAGTTTCAGTCCCCTTTGCCTCTGTCTCCCTTGGACCAGCCACCAGGCTCCAATATTGGTAGCTTTTCTAGCACACACACACACACACACACACACACACATCATGCTTGTATGTGCAAACTCACATACACACATAATTTGCAGAACTAAAACCCAAGCTTTCAATCACCTGTGGCTTCTAAACAATTGCTACCGAAAATGCACTCTTCCTTTGTGATGTCAACTACATCACTCTTCCCTGAAACTCTTTCAAAGAAGCTGATTTTTCCTCTGTTACTTGAGTTTTTTTTTTTTAAATAACATATTAAAAGTCTTCTGAACTGAATTTCAGTTCACAATTGATCATAATGAAAGGACTAAGAGTCAAAGGGAGCACATAAACAAGTCTAGTATCTGCTAACACTAACCGATAGAATAAATAAAGGGGAGAGTGATCCAACATGGGAAGTGAGATACTCAGCAGACTCATAGAATGGCAGATGTCCTAAATAGCACTCTGGCCTCAGAATCAGCCCTAAAGGCACTCGGATCTGGCTGAAAAGCCCATGAGAGTATTTCAGGCATGGAAAGCCAAGACACTCTGGCAAAAAGATCTCTGTGAGTGAGATCCCAGTGGAAAGAACAGGTCTTCAAAGAGGGAGGTGCCTTTCTCTGAAGGGAGGAGAGAACCTCCACTTTGACTATGACCTTGTCTAAACAAGATAAGAGTCGGAGAACTCAAGGGGCTTCCATAGCCTTGGAAACTCATGACTGGTGCATAGGGAGATTACTGATGCCATAAACAGGAGTGTCAATTTGTAAAGTCAACAACAGGAGTCACTGTGCACTTACTCCTCATGTAGGATCTCTGTCCTTAATGTGCTGTACACTGAGGCTTAATGCTATAACGAGTACTCAAACAGTATATTTCACTTTGTGTTTCTATGGGGGTGCAAACTGTTGAAATCTTTACTTAATGTACACTAAACTGATCTTCTGTTAAAAAAAAAAAAAAGAAAAGAAACTATCAATTCCCAACTTGACTCTCACTGGGATTAAACATGACAATAGGTCTGATCTGATTTCATCATCATTTAAAAAAAAATCATCTATTATTTTTCACTTTATGTTTCTGTGTGGGAACAAACTGTTGAAATCCTTACTTAAGGTATACTAAGCTGATCTTCTGTATACTAAGATAATCGAAAATGAATCTTGATGTGAATGGAAGGGGAGAGGGAGTGGGAAAGGGGAGGGTGGTGGGTGGGAGGGACGGTATGGGGGGGAAAGCCATTGTAACCCATGAGACGTACTTTGGAAATTTATATTCATTAAATAAAAGATAAAAAAAAAAAAGTCCTCTGAAATTCAGGTAACACTATTCTTCATAAATGAATGTTGATAATGAAGTATAATTTAAGTAACTGGGTAACCCCTTTTCTTCTATTGGTTTTATTATATTTAGACTACTCCTTTGTGTTAATGTCAGAATTAAATGAGAGTTGGGGAACAAAACAGAGAATAAGTACCAGGAAATTTATTAATTAGAGTCATGTTTACATTTTTACTGTCAATTTCATTTGAACTTGATTCTTCAAAGTTTAATATGATTCTGGAAATTTATCATTAAGAAATAATATGTCTGGGGCCGGCACTGCGGCTCACTAGGCTAATCCTCTGCCTGTGGTGCTGGCACCCCAGGTTCTAGTCCCAGTTGGGGCGCCAGATTCTGTCCCGGTTGCCCCTCTTCCAGGCCAGCTCTCTGCTGTGGCCAGGGAGTGCAGTGGAGGATGGCCCAGGTGCTTGGGCCCTGCACCCCATGGGAGACCAGGAAAAGCACCTGGCTCCTGCCATCGGATCAGCGCAGTGCACCGGCCACAGCAGCCATTGGGGGGTGAACCAACGGAAGGAAGACCTTTCTCTACGTCACTCTTTCTCACTGTCTAACTCTGCCTGTAAAAAAAAAAAAGAAATAATACGTCTGAATTTTTGAGTTTACGTGAACACAGGAAAGCTTCATTTCTAGCACTAGATTAAGTCACTAAAGCATTTAGAACAATCCCTGACAAATGCTAAATGCTCAATGGTGCTAGTTCAAATAATCAAATATATATAATATATAATATATATTTACTTTAGCAGTATTTTCACATTATAAGAAGCAGTCACAAGATTTTATTTAATGGAGAAAATGGTTCCTTTAATGGCAATAGAATAGGATCCACACAAGGAATTTGCTACTTGATATTCTTGTATCTTATATTACTTATGATCCTTAACATAACATTTTCATAACATATTCCAGAGTTGGGTGTAATGCTTTTAAGTGTCAAATTTTATAGTTAATCATTATATATGAAGCTTTATGTGCTGAATCCAAGGATAGGAAATATCTAACTCACATCACAAAGGTTTTCACAAGGAAAATTTATCTTTGAGTTCTTCTGAGTAATCAAGCAGGCCAGAGTGGCAGCTGGGCCGTGACATCTCTTACACGGGTTCATGTGTAGGTAAGGAAAACAGGCCAGAATCACAAGGCACTGATCCTTCCTGATGAGAGTCTCAAGGGAGTGGTGCACCTGCTGTTGTAGCTGGTTTACATCCCGGGCCTGATTGCAGCATGAGCCCAGCCGGCACAAATGCACAGCTCAGGAATTGGCATTAGTCTGCAGAAACCATTTTTTTTTAAGATTTATATTTTTATTTGAAAGTCAGAGTTGCACAGAGAGAGGAGAGAGGAGAGGCAGAGAGAGAGAGAGACAGAGAGAGAAAGGTCTTCCATCCGCTGGTTCACTCTCCAATTGGCCGCAACAGCTGGAGCTGCACCGATCCAAACCCAGTAGTCAGGAGCTTCTTCCAGGTCTCCCATGCAGGTGCAGGGGCCCAAGGACTTGGGCCATCTTCTACTGCTTTCCCAGGCCATAGCACAGAGCTGGATCAGAAGTGGGGCAGCCGGGACTCAAACCAGTGCCCATATGGGATGCTGGCACTGAAAGTGGCCGCTTTACCCACTACACCAGAGTGCCAGCCCCTGCAGAACCCATTTTAAAGTCACATTATACTAGAATATTTATCAGAATATTTGAAATAATGCAAAACTTCTGCTTCAACCTATGAAAAAAAGTCTGCTGGAGGGAGTAATAAATAGTTGGTAACAGTAGTTAAGAAATAAAAGTATGATGTGACTTTTATCTTTCTTTGATCAGATACCATTAGATTACAAATTTTATTACTGCAATGCAATGCTTGTGATTATTACATAGATAAGGATGCCAGCTACAGCCAAGAAAAATACAGGACTCTAGTTACAGTTGAAGTTTGGCTAAACAATGAACACTAATTGCTATAGGCAAACCTACCCAGTGAACTCGGAGTCAGGTCTTTGGAACTGCCTGCTTGCGTTATTGGCATGTAGTTAATGGCCACAGAAATATCTTCCCCTTCTCTTTAATACGTGACCTTCTTTTCCTGGATTGACAAGGAAGGTGAGTTAGTTAATATTAAGAGTTGAGAATGATGGGTACCTTTGTAAAACTTCCAGGAGAAGGCACGTGCTGTGTCACGTCCATTAATCTTGATGTGGCAGGTAAGTAAAGAGACTCTTTTCCATATTATTCAAGCATGAAATCACAAAGCTTTCAGGCAGTTGAAGCAAATAACATTTTTGATTGCATAATGAGTTTTAGGCATGTTATTAATAACCATTTTAGCTACATTAATTATAGGAGCTTTATTTCTTCTGTTGGGTTTCAGAATAGATAATATGCTTTAAGATTTTCTTTCCATTTAAGAAATCATTTGGATGAAATATGGAGCAGAAATTTGAGTGTAATTTAAAGTAATGGAATCAGTCAATCATCATTGCATTTAAATAGAAATGAGATGAGATCATTTTATCAAACTATATATATGTATTTATTTTAAAACATCTACCATTATTAAAAACTCATAATAATGTGTACAATGTAAATCACTAATACTTAAGTTGAAAGTAAGTGTACCTGCATCATAACCCACATTTTGAACCGTCCTGTCTCCCTCATCCTTTCCCTGTGATAGAACAGCAGCTGATTCAGGAGCTACTACTGACACTAGCCAGAGGTATTCATTTCTTACCTTATTCCCCTGAAATTATCCAGCTATATCCTTTAGCGTATCCTGTGGTCATGTTTCCCATTGTTCTCTGTGTCTTTAAATTGCATGCTTCATATGAGTCTTTGAGGAACAGAAATTTGGCGTTATAGTTAACATGTCAATAGGACACCCGAGTGCCATATCGGATTGCCTGGGTTTTAGTTCCAGCTCCACTCCTGATTTCAGCTTCCTGCTTATGTAGCTCCTGGGAGGTAGAAATGATGGCTCAAGTAGTTTGGTTCTTGCCACTTATATGGGCGACCTGGACTGGGTCCCTGGCTTCTGACTTTGGCCTTGGCTCAGCCCTGGCCATCAGGTATTTGGGGACTGAACCAATGGATTGGAGCTCTCTCTCTCTCTCTCTCTTTCTCTAGCTCTCTTTCTCTCTCTCTCTCTTCATCCTCCTCATGCCCCTCTCTCTGCCTTTCAAATAAATTTTAAAAATTAAAAAAAAAACACAGTAAGTGTTGAGTCTACTCTTGGGAAATAAGTTCAATTCTCATAGCAATGCTGTAGAAGAGGAACCTGGGCCAAGGAGACCCATCTGCCCGCATTGTCAAAAGGGACTGAAGCCAGAATACCCTTGTCAACGAGAACAAGGCCTGCTGGGTTGTACCCAGCTTTAGTTTATAGTTTAAATATTTCTTTATTATAAGAAGTGCTCTGGATGAATTGTCAGTAGGTAATGCGTTCATGACACTTCATCCACATCAAGAAAAATAAATAAATAAATAGGAAGCTAGCATCTCCCTCATATATAGCATACTGATTCCAACCAATCAGCTACTTCAAAACATCTTTCACTGGGTGTTGCAATTTTGAAATTCATCCAGAATGCTTCAGGGGCAAACCTGTATTAGTCACTGTGTAATTCTTATTGTGAGAATAGATGACCTCGAGCCAATCTATTAAACCATTATCCATTTTTTGCTACTATAAACAGCACAATGGTCTCTGACACCTGCCACCCACGTGGGAGGCCGAAGTGGAGTCCTGGACTGCTGGCTTCAGCCTGGCACAGTTCTGGCCATTTCCCAGCCCTGGTGTGAATGGGCATTTGGGGAGTAAACTAGCAGATGGAGGACATGTGTGTGTGTTTATGCGTGAGTGTGTCTGTATACTTCTCAAGTGAAAATAAACAAATAAAAATCAAATGTTACCACATCAGGAGCATGGAGTTTTTCATAATATCATTATATTTTATCTTAGGACCTATAGGATCTGACAACCTGGAGTGAAAGGGGAGCTGTAGGGGCTGGTGCTGTGGCATAATGGGCAAAGCTGTGACACCAGCATCCCATATGGGCTGAGGGTTTGTGTCTCATCTGTTCCACATCCAATTTAGCTCTCTGCTAATGGAAGATGGCCCAAGTGCTTGGGCCCCTGCACCCACGTGGGAAATCTGAATGAAGCTCTTGGCTCCTGGCTTCAGCCTGGCCTGGCCTGGCCCTGGCTGTTGTGGGTACTTGGAGAGTTAACCAGCAGATGAAAGACCACAATCTCTCTCTGTCTCTCTCCCTCTCTCTCTCTCTGATTCTGACTTACAAATAAATAAATAAATCTTTTTTAAAGGAAACATAAGGGAGCTTTCCTGAACTTTATTCCTGATTTTGGTAGCTTTGCGTTCTATAACTTATTTTTTATCTTTTTTTTTTTTTTGACAGGCAGAGTGGACAGTGAGAGAGAGAGAGACAGAGAGAAAGGTCTTCCTTTGTCATTGGTTCACCCTCCAATGGCCGCCATGGCCAGCACGCTGTGGCCGGCGCATCGTGCTGATCCGAAGCCAGGAGCCAGGAGCTTCTCTTGGTCTCCCATGCAGGTGCAGGGCCCAAGCACTTGGGCCATCCTCCACTGCACTCCCGGGCCACAGCAGAGAGCTGGCCTGGAAGAGGGGCAACCGGGACAGAATCTGGCACCCCAACCGGGACTAGAACCCTGAGTGCCGGCGCCACAGGTAGAGGATTAGCCTATTGAGCCATGGTATCGGCTTTTATCTGTTTTACTGGTGATTTATCAAATTTCTTTTGTTTTTTGAAGATCTATTTATTTATTTGAAAGTCAGAGTTACGCAGAGAGGGAAAGAGAGGCAGAGAGAGGGATTGTTCCATCCGTTGGTTTACTCCCCGATTGGCCCCCATGGCCAGAGCTGAGCCAATCCTAAGTGAAGAACCAGGAGCTTCTTCCGGGTCTCCCACACGGGTACAGGGGCCCAAGGACTTGGGTCATCTTCTACTGCTTTCCCAGGCCATAGCAGAGAGCTGGATTGGAAGAGGAGCAGTCAGGACTCAAACTGATGCCCTTATGGGATGCTGGCACTGCAGGTGGCGACTTTACCCCGTACGCCACAGCACCGGCCTTGATTTATCAACTTTATTGGCCCATAAAATAATTGATTGTAGCTCTTCATCTCTTTACTTTTACATTCTGATTTCATCTTTATCACTCTTTCCTTGTACTATTTTTAATTTGTAGTGTGTTTTGTTTTGATTTGCTAACTTTGACATATAAGTTGGATCATTGATGGTGTTTATGCTTTTCATTTTATGGACTTAAAACCAAATATTTCTCTCTATACCACACCCCACAAGATTTGATATTCTGTTTTCATTATATTTCACTTCAAAATGTTTTCTGATTTCCATAATTTTTAGAATCCATCTTTGAAATGTATTTTTTAATATTTATTTATTTATTTGAAAAGCAGAGTGACAGAGAGGAAATGACACAGATAATCCATATACTTGTTCACTCCCCAGATGACCCAAAAAGCCAGATCTGGGCCAGGCTCAAGTCAGGAGCCAGGAACTCCATCCAGGACTTCACCTAGATGGGAGGGGCCCATGCTACTTGAGACATCTGCTACTGCTTTTCCCAGGCACGTTAGCAGGAAGCTGGATTAGAAGCAGAGTAGTGAGGACTTGAATTGATACTCTGATATGGGGATACCAGTGTCACAAGGAGCAGGCTAACCCATTGTGCCACACTGCAGGTCCCTGTCTAAAAGAAAGAATTTAAAAGTAAAAGTCACACACACACACACACACACACACACAGAAACTTCCATTCACTGTTTTACTCCTTGAATGCCCACGACAGCCAGAGCTGAGTCAGGGACCTCAATCTGGTTCTCCCACGTGGATGGCAGAAACCCAACTAATTGAGCTCTCCCCAAAGGGTGCACAATAGCGGGAAGCTGGAATGGAGAGTGGAACCAGGGCTGGAACCCAGGGCACCTACCCTGTAATGTTCTTTGTAACCTGTAAATTAACTCTACTATAATTCAGCTTCCAAAATAGAAAGATTATCTTGTCAATGTTTTGTTATTAACTTCTTTTTAACAGTGTTGCTGTTCTCATGGTGGCCAGCGACTACTCCATGATTCAACCCTTTACCAACTGAATTGCTCTATGGCTCAGCACATGGTCAATTTCAGTAAACATTTCATGTGCAGCTGAAAGTACTGTCTTCAACACATGGTACAATCCTCTATGTGTGTCGATCAGGTCAAGTTGGTTAGTGGTGCACTTCCAATATTTTGGGTACTTAATTGATTTTGTTTTCTCCACTTGTTCTATTATTTACTAAGAGATGTGGGTTGGAGGTTCCCATTGTAACTGCTGAATATATTTTAAAGCTATATGAGTGGCCGGCGCCACGGCTCACTAGGCTAATCCTCCGCCTTGCGGCGCCGGCACACCGGGTTCTAGTCCTGTTCGGGGCGCCGGATTCTGTCCCGGTTGCCCTCTTCCAGGCCAGCTCTCGGCTGTGGCCAGGGAGTGCAGTGGAGGATGGCCCAAGTCCTTGGGCCCTGCACCCCATGGGAGACCAGGAGAAGTACCTGGCTCCTGCCATCAGATCAGCGTGGTGCGCCGGCCACAGCGCGCCGGCTGCGGAGGCCATTGGAGGGTGAACCAACGGCAAAGGAAGACCTTTCTCTCTGTCTCTCTCTTTCACTGTCCACTCTGCCTGAAAAAAAAAAAAAAGCTATATAAGTATGTGCCGAATAATTTTGTTTTTTTTTTCTGGTTATCTGATCATCTTATCATTATGAAATTTCCTTTTCTCTTATTGATATAGTATTTGTTTTGTTTTTAATTACAGCTACAACCAACTTCCTTTCTTATTTTTCCTTTTCCTTTAATCTCTCTATATCTGTGTACTTCTGTATAAAGAATTAGGTGTGTGTTTTTAAAGTAGCATAATGGTTGGGATTTCAAAATGTTTAAACTGCTCCAACAGTTGTCTTTTTTGTTTGCTTTATGGATGTACGGGGAGATTTGAACAGCTCAAGAAGTGAAATGAAAAGGTTAGATGCATTGCCACAAACATTTTGAAGCCCCCTTAGATACCTACATACAAGGAAGCTCACATCCTAAGTGTACAGTGTGGTGGATTCTCCTAAATGGAACCTACTTGTGTTACCAGCACCTGGCCAAGAAACAAAATATTAGTCACACCCCAGCCCTTCTTCAGAGTCAGGATACCACGGCACCCATTAGCCGCAGGTGCTCAGTGTCATTTTGCCCTTTGTGACTCTCACCCAAGCTGTTCTCAGAGACCCCAGGGTGTCCCCTCATGGCTTTCAACTCTCTCTGCGTTGGGCTCAAATAGCCCACCCACCTTGTCTCCCCAGCGCTGGGAAACTGCAGACGGTACCACTCTCGCCTAGCTGTGAGCGACCCCTCTGTGTCTACTTAGCCCTACAGCTTTGGACCTCATCAATGGTCCTGGGCAAGCAAGTGACCCGGCCCGTCTCCCCTCCCCTCATTCCAGTGTGATACAAATCCCGGAAGCTCTGCTGGATTCTCTGTCTTGCACAGCAGCCGCCTATCAGGTCACTACCAGCCTCTCCACTCCAGCCGGGCTCTGAATCAGCAAGTGACCAGTTCTTGTGGAAATAGCTTTCACAAGGGCATGATTCCCTAATGTAAGGATTTGCTCTCTTTGGGGCCATTAGACTACCATCTTACTTGGAAGCAGAAGAAAACGTGTTTCCTATCCTTGTCCTTGAATTGCAATGCTTATTTCATCTTTATGGAACAAAATGACATGTGCTTGGTTTTCTGTCTTCCATCTTTCTGTGTGCTATTTGTCTCCCTGGTTCAATATTTTACTTCTCTTATTCTTTGCCTTCTTTTGGATTATTTAAGGGCGAGAGTAAGAGAGAAGAGAGAGAGAGAGTTTCATTATTTCTGGTATTTATTCTAGCTCCATTGACTTATTAGTTATATGTGAGTAGGATTTTACTATCTTTCCGTGGTTACATCCTCCAAGGATCGCCTCATATACTTTCACAACATGTTAACACTACAAGCACCTCCAGAAGCAGAGCCTCATTCGCTCTCCTCTGACAACTTACTATTTCCTTGGGTTAATTATTTTAAAATTTTAATTCTCCCACATTATTATTATTGGGCTTTCTAGTATGTGCAGCGATTTCTACTTGCATGTATCCATTCTACCCGCATTTCCTCGCATCTCTGAGCCACCATCTGGGAGCATTTTTTTACTGTCTGAATTTCATTATTAATATATCCATTAGTGCAGGTCTGCTGGTGACAAACGATTTTCTTTTTTGTTTGCCTGGAAATGCTATTATTCCACTTTCAATTTTAGGAGATATCTTCACTGGATGAAGGATTCTGGTTTGGCAGCTGCTTATTTCCAGCAGTTTGAAGATATTTTCTTGTCTTCTGCTTCCTTGGGTTTCTGTTGTGAAATTAGCGATCAGGATTACTGCTGCTATTTTGAAGGAGAGTGTTTTTGCATTAGATATTTTACATTTTTCTGTTTGTCTTTGGTTTTCAGCAGCTTACTAAAATGCATAGACTTTTCCTCTTTTTGTCATTGGGTTTTCTTTCTCTCTGTCTCTCTCTTTGTGTGTGTGTTTGTGTGTTTATCATACTTAGAGTTTAGTGGAACTTTTAAATTTTTTACTTTATATTTTGATATAAGTTTTAGAAAACTAATTCTCAGCCACTAGCTCTTCAAATATTATTTTGATTTTCTCATTTTTTCCTACAGATATTACAGAGTTTTGATGGATGCCTAACTAATTTTAGGCCTAGCCAGTTAATTCTTCATTTAGGGATTTCAACTACTGCATCTCTTTAACTCTAGAATTGCATTTTCACTTTGATTTTTTATAGTTTCAATTACCTGCCAACATCTCCATTTTGCTTTCTTTTTTCTTGAATCTATTCACTACTGCTATTTTATGCTGTTTTTTGATAATCTCGTTATCGGAAATCTGCGGACTTGTTCCACTGTCTGCATCACCTTTTGGTTTCTGTCACCTTGGGGTTTTTTTTGCTCCTTCCATGTTTTATTTTTCTGATTCAGTGCCAAACCTTAGACACGAAAATTTTATAGAGACAATTTGAGCTTCTAAGTAATCTTGTTTCCTTCAGGGAACTTTTAGTTTTGCTCCTGGGAGGCAGGTAGTCAGCTTGACCAGGACATCCTGCCTCACCTCAGGGAAATCAGGGCTGGAGGAGACCGAGGCAGGTCTGGCCCCTGGAAGACTGGCCGTGGAGAGGGGGCAATGCTTGAGGAGTATGCTGTATTATTTCTGGTTCTCTCTTACTCCTAGAATACGGCCTTCCCTTGTTCCAGCTGTGAGACTAGAATATTAAAATGGCCTTCTCTGATACATGGAGAGCTCCCCCCTCCTTTTTTTCCTTTTTCAGTTGGAAATTGCTTAGCTTCTCAGCCCCCTAAGGATTCCTTTCAGAAATGACAAATGTACCGAAGCAAAGGCAGCCAAAATCCTTCCCTTCTCAGTGTTGCTTCTGCAAGTTCTTTCTGCTATTTAGGTTTCTTTCTCTTCTTTTTCTGCAGGAGAAGGAGTCTAGATAATTTATTGTTTTCAGGCTGATTGGCTTAAGGAAAATCTGGTCCACTATCATTTGATGGGTACTAGAAAGGGATCTTCAAAAGTTCATGGGAAAGATGTATTATAAAATAAAGCAAAATGACACATGGATTCCAAAATTTTATACAATGAAATAAACTCTTTTTTTTTTTTTTTTTTTTTTGACAGGCAGAGTTAGACAGTGAGAGAGAGAGAGAGAGAGAGAAAGGACTTCCTTCCGTTGGTTCACTCCTCAAATGGCCACTACGGCCAGCTCACTGCGTCAATCCAAAGCCAGGAGCCAGGTGCTTCTCCTGGTCTCCCATGCGGGTGCAGGGCCCAAGGACCTGGGCCATCCTCCACTGCACTCCCGGGCCACAGCAGAGAGCTGGCCTGGAAGAGGGGCAACCGGGACAGAATCCAGCGCCCCAACCGGGACTAGAACCTGGGGTACCGGCGCCGCAGGCAGAGGATTAGCCTAGCAAGCTGTGATGCCAGCCTCTGAAATAAACTCTTAATTTTACTTATCCATAAACTTTTTGACTTTTTTTTGCACTAAGCATCAGAACTTCTGAATATATGAAGTAAACTTTAGTAGAACTGAAGGGAGAAATAGACAGGTATGCAATAATAGAAGACTTTAATGCACACTTTTAATAATGGAAAGAACACACAAAAGATAAACAAGGAAATAAAGGACTTGGACAACAATGTAGGCTGATCAGACTCAAAGAACCTACACAGAAAAGTTTACCACAGCAGAATGCACATCTGAAGTGCAACTAGAACGTTCTCCAGGAGAGACCACGCCAGGCCACAGAACAAGTAAAAAGATGAAAGTCATACAGCACAAGTATCTTTTCTGATCCCAGTGGAATGGGGTATCTTGTAAGGGAAACAACAACCAAACATAGTGTCGGGGCTCATAAAAGGATGCCCTTAAACGAAGGCCTCAGATGCAAAAGTTTTGACTTTCTCCTCACGTTTTCTTGCTCATCCCTCGTTCTCACTCAAGGCAAGCAATAGAAACCAGCACCCCTCTCTCCCCAAGCCAGCAATAAAACTTAAAAAGCATTATGGTAGCTTTCCCCCAACCTCTTTTTATAAGAGCCAACAATGAAAAATACTCTGACCAGCTTGTTTGATTGCAGGTCATAAGGCTCTCACTGCGAAAAGGACTCTGCCTCATGTGTAGAAGGAAGAGACGCTGCAGAGAGGCCAATGGAAGTCTGAACAGATAAACCTTGCTAGCTCTCCTCCCTCAGTCTATAACCATTAGCGCATATCCTTTTTTGTCCAATCATATTTCTACATGGCTGTCCATATTTCAATGAGGCTAGGTGTAAACATGTGTACCTACATTCTTTGGTTCTTCATTCTAAGGTCTCTTGTGTCTGGTCTCTTGTGTCATAGATCAAATAAATGTGTTGCATTTCTTCTGTAAATCTGCCTATTTCCTGTTATTTCATTTCAACAGATTCAAATATCGAGCCTTCAGAGGGAAGGTTTGAGATTCCATACAGTACCAAAACTGATGAAATGGAGTGAAAATAGGATAAGAAGGAAGTTTATTATAATAAATGCTGGCACTTAAGAAGAGGAAAATTCTCAAATCAGCAATCTAACCTCGTGCCTAAAGGTAGGAGAAAAACAACAAACTGGAACGGAAGCTTGCAGAAAGAAGGGGATAATAAAGATTAGAGAAAAAATAAAGAATAGAAATATAGTCAAAGGTCAGCAACGTAAAATTGGTTTTTGGAAAATCAATGAAATTGGAAAACATTTGATTCAATAAACAGGAAAAAAATAGAGAAGACTCAACATACCAAAAAAAAAAAAAGAAATAAAATAATGGATTTATGACTGATGCCTCTAAAAAAGGATGATAAAGGAATATTATAAACAATTGTATATCAACAAATTAGATAACCTGAACATGAATAAATTTCAAGAAATACACACCCTAACATAACTTGGTCATAAAAAAAATAGAAGGTCTGAGCAAACCAATGGAAAGTAAGGAGACTGAATCAACAATGTCCCAACAAAGAAAGCTCGGGGTCAGGTGCTTTACTGGAGGATTCTGCTAGACTTCTAAAGGGGAATTAACAGCAATCCTTTTCAAACTCTTCCAAAAAATTAAAGAGTAAAGAACACTCCAAATTTATCCTTTTCTTTCATTACTTTAAGACCAATGCGAGGTGACCAGCACTGTGGCTTACCAGTTAAGCTGCAGCCTGCAGTGCTGGAATCCCATATGATCACTGGTTCAAAACCGGGCTGCTCCACTTCCAATCCAGCTCCTTGCTAATGTGCTTGGGAAAGCAGGGGAGGATGGTCCAAGTCCCTGGGCTCCTGAACTCACATGGGAGATCCAGAAGAAGCTTTGGGCTCCTGGCTTCTTTCTGGCCTAGCTCTGGCCATTGCAGCCATTTGGGAGGTGAAGGAGCAGAGATCTCTCTCTCTCTCTGTAACTCTGCCTTTCAAATAAAATAAATAAATCTTTTTCAAAAAGATCAATGTGAGAAAAAAATAACAAAAGATAATAACAAGTCACTAGCTACATGAATATTGATGAAAAAAGCATCGATAAAATATTAGCAAGCCAAATTCAACAAGGTATTGAAAGTATCATGTCGTAGTTAAATGGGATTCATTCTTACAATGCAAGGATGATTCAGTATCTGAAATCAATGTAACATACGAATCATCTCAATTGATGTCGAAAAAACCTTGACAAATTCAACATCCTCTTGACTCAAAAAAAAAAAAAAAAAAAAAAAACACACAACAAACTGAGATGGAAGAAAACTACCTCAACGTAATGAAGGCCATGCATGAAAAGTCCACACTGAAGTCATACTCAGTGGTGAAAGACTGGAAACCGTTCCTGTAAGTCAGGAAGGATGCCCATTTTAGCCATTCTATCCAACACAGTGCAGGAAGCTCTATACTGAGAAACAAAGCAAGAAAAAATAAGTAAAAACATCCAAATTGGAAAGAAGGAAGTAAACTGATCTCTCTTTGCAGATTCACAGATAACATCATCTTATATTTGGAAAACATCAGGATTCTTCAAAGGTCCTTTGCAAACTAATCAACAATGTAGCAGGATACAAAATCAATACATGAAAACCATTCACACATATACACACTGACAATGAACAATTTGAAAAGGAAATGAAGAAAACAATCCTGTTTACAGTAGCATCAAAGGTAATAAAATAGGAATAAACCTATCCCTGGATGTGGAAGACTTGTTCACTTAAAATTACAAAATATTGCCAAAAGAAGTCATGAGAGGCACAAATAAATAAAAAAAGACAGTGCAAATTTATGGATTGGAAGAGTTAATATTGTCAAGATGCCAATGCTCCCAAAAGCAATCTGTCTATACACTGATATCCCTAGCAAAATCCCAATGACACTTTTTGCAGAAATAAAAAAAAAATCATCCTAAGTTTCCTATGAAAGCTCAAGGGACCCAAAATAATTCTGAAAAAGAACTGTTAGATGCCTTATAATTAATTAGTGATTTCAAAACATAGTACCAAGCTACAGTAACCAAAACAGCGTGATTCTGACATAAAGACAGACATATAGACCCATGAGATGGAATAGAAATCTAATAATTCCTCATGTATGTGATCGAATGATCTTCTGTGAGGTTCCAAGGGTACCCAGTGGGGAAAGGATAGTCTCTTCATAAATTTGATGCTGGGGAAACTAGGAATTCAAAGACCAAAGACCAAAGAATGAAGTTGCATCTTAACCTACTCTATATGCAAGTTAAATTAAATTGAAGGCATAAGAATAACAATGAAAATAATAAAATTCCTGGAAGAAAACATAGATAAAATTTCATGACATTGGACTAGGCAATAAATTCTTGAATGTGTTATCAAAAATAGACAATTGGGACTACACATCAAATGGAATGGGAAAATATTTGCAAATCATATATTTGATAAAAGATCAAGTCAGGATATAAAAAGACTCACTACAATTCAATCACAAAAATGTTTTACTTAAACATGGGGAAAATACTTCAATAGGTATTTCTTCAGTGATACACAAATAGTCAACAAGCATAGGAAAACATCACCAATCAGAGAATTGCAAATGCAAAGCATAGTGAAATATTGCCTCATGCTCATTAATTCAGATGGTTACTGTGAGACCATGGACAATAAAGGATTCTCCCTTCCCTTGCTTAACAGCAGATATGCCTTAGATGTCTAAAAAACCAAAAGCTTGAAAGGGTCATGAGGGGTAGGACAGGTGCTTGGTGTAACAATTAATGCACCAACTGGGACGCCCCTGTCCCCTATTAGAGTGCCTGTTTCAAGTTCTGACAACCTTGTCTCCAGTCCAGCTTCCTGTGAATGTGCAACCAGGGAGGCAGCAGATGATGGCTCGATTACCTGGGGTCCTGATACCTATGTGGGAGACCCAGACTGAGATCTGGGCTCCTGGCTTCAACTTTACCCAGCCCCTGCTGTTATGGCCATCATCTGGGGAGTGAATGAGCAGATACAAGATCTCTCCATCTGTGTCTGTCATTTCAAGTAAATGCTTTCAAGTAAAATGCAAATAAACAAGTTTTAAAGCAGGACAGAGGGGCCAGCGCTGAGGCTTGCTTGGATAATCCTCCGCCTGCGGCTCCAACATCCCATATGGGCACCGGGTTCTAGTCCCGGTTGCTCCTCTTCCAGTCCAGCTCTCTGCTGTGGCCCGGGAGGGCAGTGGAGGATGGCCCAAGTGCTTGGGCCCCTGCACCTGCATGGGAGACCCGGAAGAAGCTCCTGGCTTCTGGCTTTGGATTGGCACAGCGCCCACCGTGGCAGCCATTTGGGGAGTGAACCAACGGAAGGAAGTCCTTTCTCTCTGTCTCTCTCTCACACTGTCTGTAACTCTACCTGTCAAATAAATTAAAGAAAAAAAAAAAAAACAGGACAGAACCAGCTACAGTCAACATTATGCTTAAGTCTGCTTACAGCAACATACTGCAGAAGTCATTTCATGGTTCATTACAATGTTATACAATGTAGCTCCAATGACATTTCAGTAGCCATATTTGATCATGTAACACACGAAAAAGCATGAATTTTTTTTGAAATGCAGAGAGAGGAATCACATTTGCTGGTGTTCTCACCCTCCAATGTTTGAAATTGGCAGGACTGGGCTGGGTCCAAACCGGGAGCTTGGAACTCAATCAAGGTCTACAAGGTAGTAGAACCCCAATTACTTGAGTTATCACTGCTGGCTCACAAGGTCTTCATTAGTAGGAAGCTGAAATCAGGATCAGGAATCAGGAACTGCAGCCAAGCAACAATCCCAAGAACTCTGATGTGAGATGTGGGTTTCAACTCCCAGGCTAAATGCTGCTCTACCATGATTTGTTAACATGCATTAAAATTTCACACTACTTTCCTCTGAATCTACTGTATTCCATTACTTAGTTTCACTCAGTTTCAACCCACTTACCTGAACTCCATAAATTCCTAAGCTCATTTCTGTACAGGGAGAAAGATTTGGGAATTTTCTAGCCCCCTCTCCATCTTCTTCCAAGGTCTCAAATAAAGTTTCTCTTTCTCACAAGATGTAGGGTCTGATGTTTACCCAATGGCTGCATGAGTAGAATAGGCATGATGGTCAGCAATAATTTTAAGCAATAATAATAATTTAGAAAAATAGAAGCTATAAAATGTTGATGACCATGTGGAGAAAATGGAACCCTCAAACACCATTGTTGGGAATGTAAAATCATACAATTACTATGGGGAAATATTACTATGGCAGCCCCTCAGAAAAATTAAAAATGAATTATCCTGTAATCTAGCAATCCCTCTTATGAGTGTATACCCCAACATTTGAAAGCAAGGTCTCCAAGTGGTGTTTCTGTAGCCATGTTCATAGCATCATTATTCACAGTTCCTGAAACGTGGAGGCAGCACAAGTATCTAGCATCAATGGATGAACGGTTAAGCACAGGGTGGCTTTTCCATCCAATGTATGTAATTCAGCCTTAAAAACTAAGGAAATGCTGTCACATGCTACAATGTGGATGAACCCTGAGAGTAGAATGGCAAGTGGAAAAATTAGGTCAGAAGATGACAAAGAACATATAATTCCACTTGTATGAGCCATGTAAAGTATTCAAATCCGGCAACATGGACAACCCAATGCTGGACATGGGGACTGAGAGAAGGCGGCAATGGAGACTTCACTGTTGAATAGCTATGAAATGTTTGTATTTTAAGATGCAAAAGTTCGCCGGTGCCATGGCTCACTAGGCTAATCCTCCACCTTGCAGCGCCGGCACACGGGGTTCTAGTCCCGGTCGGGGCGCCGGATTCTGTCCCGGTTGCCCCTCTTCCAGGCCAGCTCTCTGCTGTGGCCCGGGAGTGCAGTGGAGGATGGCCCAAGTGCTTGGGCCCTGCACCCGCATGGGAGACCAGGATAAGTACCTGCCTCCTGCCATTGGATCAGCGCGGTGCACCGGATGCAGCGTGCCAGTCGCGCCGGCCATTGGAGGGTGAACCAATGGCAAAAGGAAGACCTTTCTCTCTGTCTCTCTCTCTCACTGTCCACTCTGCCTGTCAAAAAAAAAAATGCAAAAGTTCTAGAGATTTGTTGCGCAATAGTGCAAGTTAACACCCTGCAAGCCTAAGATGGTTAAGTGACAAATTTTCTGTTATGTATTTTGTATGAAATTTAAAAAGAAAATATTTAATAACTTAGAGTGTGTGTGTATTGGTGTGTGTGTGTGAGAGAGAGAGAGAGAGAGAGATTGAGATTGACTCATGGACTCTTCTGGATTCCACTGAGAACAGTGCTCCGTGTGTGATAGCAGGTCATCTTTTGTCTTTTCCCGTCTCCCTGTGTGCCAACAAGCATGCTCTTAGATGACTGTTTGCCTATACTGAGCGGGGCCCACCTGGATGTCCCTCTATGGCATTCTGTGGCCCCTGACCTGGAATCTCAAGCTCTATTCACTGAATCTCTCTACTCAAGTCCTCAATCCCTGTTACTGGACAAGACTTTTTTCTTTCTTCGCATTTGTGTGCCTGCTGATTTCTCCATCTTTATCCTCCATTTTGCTAGTTCACTTGTTCATTCTTTTTCTTTCTTTTTTTTTGACAGGCAGAGTGGACAGTGAGAGAGAGAGACAGAGAGAAAGGTCTTCCTTTTGCCGTTCATTCACCCTCCAATGGCTGCCGCGGCCGGCGTGCTGTGGCCAGTGTACCACGCTGATCCGAAGGCAGGAGCCAGGTGCTGATCCTGGTCTCCCATGAGGGTGCAGGGCCCAATCACTTGGGCCATCCTCCACTGCACTCCCGGGGCACAGCAGAGAGCTGGCCTGGAAGAGGGGCAACTGGGACAGAATCCGGCGCCCTGACCGGGACTAGAACCTGGTGTGCCGGCGCTGCAAGGCGGAGGATTAGCCTAGTGAGCCGCGTTGCCAGCCTCACTCATTCATTCTTTTTTTTTTTAACAGGCAGAGTGGACATTGAGAGAGAGAGAAAGGTTTTCCTTTTGCCGTTGGTTCACCCTCCAATGGCTGCCACAACTGGCGCGCTGTGGCCGGCACACCTCGCCTATCCGAAGGCAGGAGCCAGGTGCTTCTCCTGGTCTCCCATGGGGTGCAGGGCCCAAGCACTTGGGCCATCCTCCACTGCACTCCTGGGCCACAGCAGAGAGCTGGCCTGGAAGAGGGGCAACCGGGACAGAATCCGGTGCCCTGACCAGGACTAGAACCCAGTGTGCTGGCGCCACTAGGCAGAGGATTAGCCTATTGAGCTGCAGCGCCGGCCATTCATTCATTCTTAATTTCTTCTTTTATTGAAAGATGTAAGATAGCAAATATCTAGTAGAAAAGATCTTCAAAATATTCATGCAAGTGCATATTAGAAAAATTACACATGAATTTCATTTTTTTTGCACAAAACTAGGCTTATCTTTTAAAGACGGTTGTGTGTTTCATTTATTTGAAAGGCTGAGAGACAGACAGAGATAGAGAGAGACTTTCTATTCACAGGTTCACTCTCCAAATGCCCACAACAGCTGGTGTAGGACAGGCTTAAACTAAGAACCAGGATCCCAATCCAGGTGTCCCACTTGGGTAATAGGCACCCAACACTTAAGCCATTACCTGCTGCTTCTCAGGATAGAAATTAGCAGGAATTAAAAATCAGGATGGGAGCTGGAACTCGAAACTAGGCATTTGGATATAAGGTATAAGCAGCCCAAGTGGTGTCTTAACACATCACCTAAGCTAATCATTTAGTTCCATTTTGTTTCCCATGAAATGTTGAATGCCTTTGTCCCTCAGATCCACTCCCTGGTGAGCATACCCTGTACAATCGTCTCCCTTGAACCCAGAGTGGGCCTTTCCCTAATCCTTTCAACAGAGGATCTGGTGTCAGAGACAGAAGTCAGAGTGATTCAAGGCAGCAGCGGGAGGATGGGGCGTGGTGGTGCAGCCGTTAGCCCACAGCTTGGAAAGCCCTCATTCCATATCAGAGTGCCTGATTCCAGTCCCAGATCCTCCACTTCCCATCCAGTTTCCTGCTAAAGCAACCTGGGAAAGCAGCAGCAGATGGTGTACTTGGGTCCCTGCTCTCCACATGGGAGACCCAGATGGAGTTCCTGGCTCCTGACTTTGGCCTGGCCTGGACCTGGTTGTTTTAGGCATTTAGAGAGGAAACCAGCAGGTGGTATCTTTCTGTCTCTCTATCTCTCTCTCTCTCTCTGTCTCTCCTTCTCTCTCTCTCTCTCTCTCTCTTTCTCTCTCTCTTTCTCTCTCTCTCTCACCTTCTCTAGCTCTTGCTCTGGCTCTGCCTTTCAAGTGCGTAAAAAAAAATCAACAGCTGATGTCCTGCTGGCCTGGAAGGAAAGAAATAAACTTCAAAGCTGCTGCGAATGGCACAGGGCAGGACACAGCAGGTATCCTGGGACTCCCTGCAGGTGGTCAGCATCTTAGTGGGGACCCACAGGTATAAGGAGCTGTGTTTTGCAAACAATCCCATGAAAGCAAACCCAGAGCTCCAGAAAGGAAGCCTGCCCCGGGGACCCTGGGCAGAGGGTTCAGCTCAACTGAACTTGTGCTTCTGACCTATACCAACTGTGAGATAATAAATGGCATCGCTTGAAGCCTCTATGTTTGTAGCCATTAATTTTTTTACACAGCAATAGAAAACTGAAACAAGCTGCCCCTGCTTCCCAGCTAACTTGCCTCTAGGCCTGCATGCTGGGATTAATTCTTCTACCTCTTTGTCCTGGAGCAGGTGCACCGACCCCATGTCCACCTGTGCGGAGCCTTGAGCCAACACGCAGTTCTCTCTTCTCCCCAGGCCTACTTTCTTGTTTTTACTTCGGCACACAATGTATTCACCAATCTCCATGCTAACTGCCCACCCGGCTCTTTCCATTTTGGCCTACATGAGTGACTCGCACTGTGTCGTTTACCAGTCTGGCCAGGTCCTTGATGTGAGCCAACCTTCCCTGCGGTTACTCACAGACCTGCTATTACAGAATGAAAGAGAGTTTTGACAATCAGTAAAAACAAGGCATCTCCAAATCCAATCACACTTCCTCTGGTAGGGATAATCATGTAGTTTAATGAAAAGCAACCTAAAATAGTGGCATCTCAAACATGAATCACTAGTCATGAGAGACACTCATGAACATTTAAAGAAATAGTTGGTGTGATCTTGCAATTGCCTATGTTTGGGGTGAGACCTCATTTGGTGGTGGTGTGCTGGAAGCATGCCATTTCTGTCTGTTGTAGTCACCCTGTCCCCAGCACTGAGAACCTGACAATGCCTGTGTAGCACTCAGAAGTGCAGCTGCTCTCTGTGAGGTTCTTGTAGAAGTTGCAAACAGAGGCAGGAGTCAGGTACATAAAAGGAGTGGACCTACAAAAGTCTGTGGGAAATAGAAGATGTGTAGTCAGAAGCAATTTTTTTCTAAATAAATACATTTGTCAGAAGTCTTTCAAAAGTCCATAGAAAATACATATTATGAACAAGTATGCATACATTTGAAGTTGTTTGCACTGACACAAATTTATCTTTTAAAAAATACTATGTGATTTATTCATTTCAGAGGAAGGCTGAAAGAGAAAAGAACTAGTTCTCATTTCTTGGTTCACTCCCCCAAATCCTGCAACGTCTGAGAGACTAAAGCCAGGGGCCTGGAATTCAATCCAAGCCTCCTACATGGATGACAGAACCTTAAGCCATCGCCTGTGGCCTCCCAGATCTGCAGTAGCAGGAAGCTTGAGTCAGGATTCAGAGTAAGCTATTAGACCCAGGAACTCCAATGTGGGATGCAGGTGTCCTAACCAGCGTCCCAGCTGCTAGCCCAAGCGCTGGTCCCCTAAGGTCATATTCTGGTTCCAGTTTTCACCGACTTTGGAAGCATCCTGTCTTCAGCAGAATTCACATCCTAGCAGCCGTTTGCATCTGCTTGATGAAGGACCTAAGTTGAACTTCTCTCTCATTTGCTGTTTTGCCCACCTCATTGCTACAGCTGTATTTGCCTTTGCCTACGCTCGTATTCCTTGCCTTTTTTCACATCCATAATATGAATGTTCTTCCTAACTCAGGTGATGGCTTATTTGCCTTTGACCATGTTTTGATGCTTTATATGGCAAATCCTGCATTTAAAAAATCACAGGACACAACCAGATAAGGGGCAGCAGTGTGTGAAAAACAGCTACTCCTTAGGAATAAAAAATTAACTGCAAATCTCAGTATCATAATTTCTTTACGATTGTTTTTGAGAGGTTGATAAAATCTAAAACACCAAAAATTAATGAAGAGGATGAACACTCTTCTAAAAATCTTTCATAACAGAAGTCTTTCTAGCAGAATAAAGCAAAAACTGATAAATATTTTATGACTTGAATCATACTGAGGTGAGGTTGCATTTATCACAGTTAGAAAAAAAGTGAATAACTCTACTATGAGAGTTTCCAAAAGTTCATGAATTTCAAAATCTTTTGCAGGAAAAGTACTCTTATTTTTAAATTCCATTTCCAGGGAAATTTTTGAAGCTCCATGTATATGTTCCAAATTTTCTGAATTTCAGCTACTTAAATTAAAACAGTTTAGAGGAGAGCAGGTCCCAAGGGTAGGGAGGAGGCAGCAGACTCCCTCTCAAGAACTAAACAGGCTGTCACTCTGCCCTCTGCCCCCACTGTGGACACAGACTCTGTGCTCTGCTCCCTGGCAGAATGTGGGGTGAATTTCATGAGATCTGAGATGTGGGTTTTTCTGACCATGGTTAGCCCCTGAGAACTGAAAACAATTGTAGGGGCTGGTGCTGTGCATAGCAGGTAAACAGACTGCCTGCAGTGCCAGCATCCCATATGGGCACCAGTTTGAGTCCCGGCTGCTCCACTTCTGATCCAGCTCTCTGCTGTGGCCTGGGAAAGCAGTAGAAGATGGCCCAAGTCCTTGGGCTCCTGCACCCATGTGAGTGACTCGGAAGAAGCTCCTGATTTCTGGCTTGAGATCAGCACAGCTTCAGCTGTTGAGGCCATCTGAGGAGTGAACCAGCAGATAGAAGACCTCTCTCTCTCTCTCTCTGCCTCTGCATCTCCGTAAGTCTGCCTTTCAAATAAATAAATCTAAAAAAAAAAAACAACAACAACAACAACAAAAAAGAAAACAGTTGTCACCAACAGTAGGTTTTGTGTGTGTGTGTGTGCGTGCGTGCGTGTGTGTGTGTATAAAGGTGTGTTAGGGTCCGAAAAAGCCCACCGCCCAAGGAACGACTCCAAGAGACTTTTTCTCTCATGCAACCAGCAAAGGGTTAAATTTATTGATCCAACATGTTGGGGCCCTCTGACAAGGACAGAGGAGCAGTGAGGAACTACAGCATAGGGTTTATAAAGGCAAAAACTGCAAAATCGGGAGGGGGGAGAGAATACACGGTTGCTAAGCGGTTGCTAAAATCTTACAATCAGCAATTATGATTTTAAGACATAGACAAATCACATCTTCATTATTAGCCCAGGTAACCCAGGTGCAACCTTTCTACTTTTAAGCTTGAGCAATCATGCTAGGGGGTTTTTGTGCGTTGCCAAGGGTGATGTAGTGCACTGCTATTGTCCGACTATTTGAGATCATAGTTTCAGACCAGAGTCTCACGGGGGGGGGGGGAGGGGGTTGCTTTCCCAGAATGCAGTCTCAAGTGCTCCAAAATGGAGTCCCTACTGTCAAGGTGCTACTTTACTCTGTCTTATTTTCACAGCTGCTTCAGGAAGGTTTAAACCTGTAAGCTTAAGCTTAACTTTTTACACCCGCACATATACAATTTTAACTCTTCAGGTGGACTAGATTTCAGACAAGCTAAAATAATTATTCTAAGTGTGGTCTTCTCACACTGTCATGATATAATACTTGGATGACAGTAAATAACTCAAAATTTAACAAAATGAACAGCTAGAAAATCCTCACCTGGGGCCAGCGCTGTGGTGCAGCAGGTTAACACCCTGTCCTAACGTGCCTGCATCCCATATGGGTGCCGGTTCTAGTCCTGGCTGCTCCTCTTCTGATCCAGCTCTCTGCTGTGGCCTGGGAAAGCAGAGGAAGATGGTCCAAGTCCTTGGGCCCCTGCACCCATGTGGGAGACCTGGAAGAAGCTCCTGGCTCCTGCCTTCGGATCGGCACAGCTTCAGCCTTGTGGCCATCTGGGCAGTGAACCATCAGGCGGAAGACCTCTCTCTGCCTATCCTCTGTCTGTGTAACTCTGATTTTCAAATAAATAAATAAATAAATCTTAAAAAAAAAATGAAAATCATCACCTGGCTCAGGTAAAATCAAGAACACACCAACAATGTGGGGTCCATTGATGAATCTGATCAGCTCATTTAGAGAAGGATCAATTCTACCTGTGGTCAACTGTGTGACTTACGAGCAGTGCTCTCACTGAGCAAGGACTAGACTTTTGACTTCTACCGGCCAGCAGAGACTCAGGCTTATACAGTAGGCTTCTAAAATTCTTGCAAAGCAGAGTAATAAAACAAACCCAGAGATTCGACATAAGGAAAAATTTGGACGATGATTATACTGAACTAAATTGTATGGCCTTTCGTTGCTTGTGAGTGCTTGTTTGAAGTATAAAGTATTTTTTGTTGCTTTCAGAATCACAGAGATAGCAAACACTGCATAATACAAATCTATAATTCCCCAAACCTATAATTTCTACACTCTTACATTTCAGTAACTTTGAAATGAGTTTACAATTTATTTTAAAATGTACCAAATGTCATTAACTTGGAGCTGCAGAATAACAGATTTGTTAGGCCAGACTCTGAACCCTGAATGAGATTTGTAATGGGGTTGCTGACACAGTCGCAGAGCACACTAAGCTGGGATAATTACTCTTTGGTCAGGTTCTGCTTGCCAGTGTCATTTTGATGGTTGATGCAATGAAGCTGGTTCTTTCTCCTTTGATCATAGAAAGTTGAATTTTTCATGATTACAGTTTTTATGATTTTTCTCTTGATGAAAGAGTGAAGAAGGTCAGAGACTTAGTTCCATCCATTACAGCAGGATAGAAGTCTTGACTTAAAAGAGGAGAAAACGGGGCATCTGCTTATCGGCCTTAATAGACATTATCGTCTGGGAAATGGTTGAGTTCCCGATGACCTCAATCTTCCCCTTTCATTTTGGCATCCTGGGCCTCTTCCAGGGCCTTTCTCAAATGTAAAATCCTTATGAGTGTTGTTTTAGTCATTTCCACTATCCTTTTAAAACATACTGGTCTTTCCAAGATATCCTACTCTTCTTTCCTTTAGCTGTGCTCTTTTTTCAACAGTCTATTTTGTCAAAGAAAACCAACACCTTGTTCTTTCTTAGACCATTTCCAGTCTACTGACATGTGTGCTGAGTATGTCCATCCCATGAGTCTCCTCTTCACAAGCATGCCTGTGACATCTAGTATACTAAGCAGTCCTTTGTCACCATGAAAGTCATTGAAGTGCCCAGGACTTGGAAGCTATCCTCAGGATTATATAAGGGTCCTTCCTTTCTACACGTTAATGCTTTTCAAAGAACTCATGCTTCCTAGGCTTGGTGGGTGACTACGTCCTGGGGCCACTAACTGGCAGTTACTCATTTTTCTGTAATCTGGCATTTTCTGCGCATGCTTTCGGAAGTTTTTTATCTCTGAAAACATCCCACCTGACTTCAAGCTGATAGCCTGGAGTTTTCCTAAATGACCACTATTGTTGTTTGTATTTTCTGCTATTTAGGGTTTGAAGATAAATTCTATTTTTTTTTAAAAAAAGGTTGACTTGAGAGGCAGATACATACACACACACACACACACACACACACAGAGGAAATGAGAGAGAATTTTCATACACCAACTCATTCCCCAAATGCCCACAAGGATCTGCTTCAGGACCCAGAGGCTCGATCCACGTCTCCCATTTGGTGGTGGGGATCCGGTCACTTGCACCATCACTGTTGCCTCTTGGGATCTGCCCTGGCATGGAGCTGGAGTCCAGAGTTGGGGCTGTCACACATACCTGGAATTTGGGACACAGTCTGTGGAAACACTGTTTTTAAATCCTCTATTGGGAGGGCTGATGTTAATTCCAAGTCTAACAGGAAATTTCCATCAGATTTTAGTTCTTTGGAAACTTTATCTAGTTAAGGTCTTCATATATAAAGTTTTTATCTTAGTCTTTCTTTTATCTTGGTGCTTAGAAGTGCTGTTCTTTCTTGGGAATCTTACTGAAGCCTAAATCCTTTCTAACATGCTGAGACTATTATCTGCTTGAGGAGAGAAAAAGCCCTAAAACTATCTATAATTAGTAGGTCCTATTGTGAATCACAGCCAGCATAAGCAGGAAATTCTCAGGCTGTCGGAGATTTAGAAATCAGTTATAAGCCATAAAAGAGTTCAGGGGAAAATGTCTTGATATGGCGAATCTATTTCTACATCTTGTCTGAAAAGGTAATCCTCCTACATATGGGAATTGTAATAATAAAATAGGATGTGACAGGCCATGGGCTCTTTAAGTCGGTCACTTTTTATATTAAGTTTCATTAGAATAACTCTCCATTTCTACTTTACACACTACATTTCAAACATGCTCATGACTTATAATCTCTGTAATCAACGAAAGACCTTGTTACATCATTAAACCTTAAAACTTCATGTACAACAGTCACAGTGCTTTAGGAAAAATGGCATGTAAACCGCAGGATGGTGATCAACCCACAGCCTATGTTGGTAAGTTCAGGGCCATGGGGTTTGTCAGAGAGATGCTCAGCTCATAATCCACAGAGGGTCTGGGTTCTGGGTTCTTCAGGAGTCAGGGTCTGGAGTGAGATACTGGTGTGGTTCTGTTCATGACCCAGACTCATCATCTCACACTGGGAGAGATGCTGTGCACTGCGGGAGCCCTGCCGATGCAGTAAGCTCTGCTCTGGAGTCCCCTCCACTCTTGGAGCTTACCCAGATCCACTCACTTGACAATCAGATGTTAATATGTAAAGTTGCATTAACATAATCCAGACCAGGTTTTGATGACGTTGACTTTGCACTTCATCCTTCTGCTGTGGTCATGTGCAGTAATGAGTGCAATGCAGGTGCAGGAAGCAGAAGGCTCTCTTGCTGTGTGATTTTGTGTGAAAGATGGTGAATAAAAACTGGTCTTTGCTTTTCCAGGCTCTTCCTGGTTGCAAGGTAATAAATATCTCCTCTTAATGCCAGTATGCAGCACTCTCCAATCAAACCGAACACCGAGACTTGAGTGGTCAGGGAAGATTTGCTCTTTCTGGTTTTGGATGCTGGCAGAAGTATCCAACCTCGATCCTGTCTTATCCATATGGTTCACCAGCCAGCTGTGCCAGAGCAAAGTCAATGACAGATGGAAAATTATTCATCAGGGTCGATGACAGATGAGAGGGAGATCAAGACTCTGCAACCTGCTCAGAGGGAGTGCAAAGAGGACTCTGGCTTTTTCTACAGGGGTTTCCTGGTGCATGTGGGATGAAGAAATACTACTGGATTTTTTTTTTCTTGCTTTTCCAATCCATTTTCTTTTTTAGCAGTAATGAGCTTAAAAAGTTAAAATGCGAATCCGATGAAAAATAAAGTTTCACATTTTTGTTTCTAAAGAAAGTTGAGAATGGACATGAAACCCGGACAGAATGTTTTCCAGCATTTTAGCACCCTTCATAAGGGAGTATGGATTCCACTGACTCTTTAAAAACAGAAAACACATTCTAAAGGAGTGCAAGTACCAATTTCATTAGTCAACCCTGCATGGTGCTGGAACTGAGCCACAAGGTCACTTTAAGGGTGTACAGCTGAGACTGAGGTCAGTGGCTTTCCCCCCAAGACTCCTCCAGGCTTGCCTAATGGTTTTAGTAGCAGAGCACAGGCTGAAAAGGCACTTAGCTCAGTCTGCAGAGGGAAAGGTCCATCTCCAGATCTGGAGCTGAGATCTTAGTCCCTGAGTTGGCCACTAGGGCAGGAGGATCTATTCTCTTTGTCAAAACAACTGTATTAGGTCTTGGGTTTGCTGGGGTTTTACACCTAAATCCAAAGGCTTTTCCAGAGGCATTTTTGTCTGTGAGTGGCTGCAAAATTATTGTTGCTGTGGGAAGATTTGAGCAAGGACACTCCTTGTCCATCATCTTGCTGATGTTACTTCTTTTTTTACGTGTTAAATAATGCTCCATATGTTTATATGGTGACTTATTGTCCTTAATTAATAAGCAAACATCTATAAAGAAAAAAAGAACCATTCTTAAAAATAATAGTATTAGATTAGCAGATCATCAATTGAAAAAAATCACATTTCTAAGGGCATAATGGCTACTGGCTAGAAGTTCTGTTAAAACAAATTTATCTGGGCTGGTGCTGTGGTGTACCCAATTAAGCTGTGGCCTGCAGCACCACTATCCCATATGGGCACCGGTTCAAGTCCTGACTGCTCCACTTCTGGTTCTGCTCCCTGCTAATGTGCCTGGGAAAGCGGTGGAGGATGGTCAGTGGAGAAGTCCTTGGGTCCCTGTACCTGTGTAGATGTGGCAGGTGCTCCTTCTTGGAGCAGCAATTACTGCCTCCCAACACATGTAGTGGCAGGAGTGAGGAATCATGAATGGAGCTCAGACCCGGGTACAGGCACTCCCAAACGGGACCTGGATATCCCAACTGGTTTCTTAAGCCCCACCTTGTTCCATTTCATACTGATGCAAACTATTTGCAAATATTGTCTTTTAATGTTGTTGATGATCATTTTTTCACTGTACAGAATCTGTATTTTTATTTAATACTCTTTAAAACTTAACTGTTTAAGCATCAAAGCAGACATGAGTGGAAAGAGCAGAGACTTGTCAAATAACGTGGCCCTTACATGTGTGTAGCCTGCCCCACCATCAACATTTCCTACCAGATGAACCTACATGGACACAGCAGGATCAACCAAAGTCCATGTATATTAGGATGTTGCCCATTCTATGGGTTTGGGGAAATAGAAAATGACATGTGATCTTCATTACAGTATCCTACATGTTCATTGTCCTAAACATCCTTATTGCGTTACCTATTCATTGCTCCCTCTCCTTAATTCTTGGCACTCACTCTTTTTATTGTCTCCATAATTTTGTCTTTGCCCCAAGTATCTTGCAGCTGGAATTATCTGGAATGTATCCTTTTCAGATTGACTTCCTTCACTTAGTAGTGTGCATTCAAGGGTCTTTGAATTCTTCTCATGCCTTGATCAGTCATTTGTGTTGAGCATTGAATGAGCAGTCTGTTATCTCCATTCACCAACAGGAGAACATCTTGGCTGTTGCCATGTTTTGGCAATTATGAATAAAACTGTTATAAACATCTGTGTACAGGGGCCAGCGGGTTAAATTGCCCCCTGCAACATCAGCATCACATGTCGGAGTTCAAGTTCGAGACCCGGTTGCTCTAACTCCCTTTTTTTTTTTTTTTTTTTTTTTTTTTTTTTTTTGACAGGCAGAGTGGACAGTGAGAGAGAGAGACAGAGAGAAAGGTCTTCCTTTGCCATTGGTTCACCCTCCAATGGATGAAGGCAGGAGCCAGGTGCTTCTCCCGGTCTCCCATGGGGTGCAGGGCCCAAGCACTTGGGCCATCCTTCACTGCACTCCCGGGCCACAGCAGAGAGCTGGCCTGGAAGAGGGGCAACCGGGACAGAATCCGGCGCCCTGCCCGGGACTAGAACCCGGTGTGCCGGCGCCGCAAGGCGGAGGATTAGCCTAGTGAGCCGTGGCGCGGGCTCTAACTCCCTTCTAAAGTGCCTCGGAAAGCAGCAGAAAGTAACCCAAGTCCATAGGTCTTATCACCTCTGTGGGAGTTCTGGATGGAGTTATGGGCTCCTGGTTTCGATCACCCAACTTATTGTGGCCATTTAGGGAGTAAACCAGACAGTGGAAGACTCTCTCTCTCTCTCTCTCTCCTCTCTCTCTCTCTCTCTCTTTCTGCCCTTCCAGTAAATAAAATCCATCTTTAAAAAAATAAAATTTTAAAAAATCATCCACATACAAATTTTTGTGAGAACATATTTTCAAATTGAATAAACAGAATACCAAGGAGTAAAATTTCTGGATCGTGAGGTAAGAGGATGCTTAGTTTTACAAGAAACTGCTAAACTATATTCCAAATTGGCTTCCCAATGGCAACACATTTCTGCATTCCCACCAGCAATGAGAGTTCCTATTACTTCATATCTTCATCATAAGTATGTAGGAATGCTTTTAAATTTGAGTCTCCCAGTGACATGTGATGTTGAACTACTTTTTATGTAGCTACTTGCCTTCTTTATACATTCTTTAGTGAGATGGCTGTTAAACCCTTAGTTCATTTAAATTTTTTTCTTTTTTTTTTTTTTTTTGTAGTTCCACTTTAAGGGTTCTTTGTATAGTTTGGTTAACAATCATTAATCACGTGTGTCTTTAATTTTTTCCTCCAGTCTGTGGCATGTCTTCTCATGCTCTTGACATTGTGTTTTGCAGAGCAGAATTATTTAATGTTAATGAAGTCCACTTTATTAATTCTTTTATCATTCTTTTCCATTGTATATTGGAAGACATTGACATCTAGAATCATCTTGGTTTTCATCTGTGATATCTTTTTCTGTAGTTTTACTTTTTACATTTAAGTCTGTGATTCAGCTGAGTTACTTTTGACAACAAATGTAAGGCTTTTATTCACATATGTTTTGTCAGGAGGACCTCCGGTATACCAGCACCATTTGCGAAAAGACTATCTTTGCTGGATTGCAGCTCCTTTGCTCCTGAAAGGTAAGTCAACTACGTTGATATGAGTTTATTTCTGGCTTTTGTGTTCTGTTCTATTGATCTATCATTTTGACAAAGCAAACCATCTGATTATTGCACTTTATAGTAAGAGGTGAAATCAGGTAGCAACTATCCTCCAACTTTGCTCTTCTTCAATATTGTGTTGATTAGTCTGGGTCTTTGGCCTCTCCATATAAATGCTACAGTAAACTTGTCAAGATCTACCATATAACTTGTTAGGTGTTAAAAAAAACTTATTTATTACGTATTTGAAAGACAGAGGGGCAGGTGCTGCGGCATAGTGGGTAAGCTGCTGCCTGCAATGCTGGAATCCCATATGGGCACCAGCTTGAGTCTCAGCTGCTACATTTAGGATTTAGCTCCCTGCTAATCCACCTGGGAAAGCAGCAAAAGGTGGCTCAAGTGCTTAGGCCCCTGTACTCATGTGGGAGACCTGGAATAAGCTCCTGGCTCCTGGTTTTGGTCTGGCCTAGCTCTGGTTGTTGTGGCCATTTGGGGAGTGAATCAGTGGATGGAATCTCTGTCCTCTTTCTCTCTTTCTCTCTTTTTCTCTCTCTCTCTCTCTCTCTCATCCTCCTCTTCCTTTCTCTGTAATTGTAACTTTCAAATAAATTAATTAACAAGAAAGAAACAGAGACACAGAAAGAGGGAGAGAGACAGAAAGTGATCTTCTGCTGATTTACTCTCCCAATGGCCAGGGCTGCGCCAGGCTGAAGCCAGGAGCCAGACGCTGCATCTGGGTATCCCTCATGAATGCCAGGGGATCAAGCACTTGGGCCTTCATCTGCTGCCTTCCAATGTGTATTAGCAAGGAGGTGAATTTGAATAAGAGCAGCCAGGACTCAAACAGGCATTCTGATATGGGTTGTTTGCATGCAAGCAGCAGCTTAATCCTCTGTGGCACATCTTGCCAGGATTTTAATTAAGACAGCAATGAATCTACAGATCAAGTTGAGAAGAATCGACATCTTTGACAAAATATCTCTTCATTCATTTAGTTTTTTTGCTTGTTTTGAGTCAGAAATTTGTAGTTTTCCACCTATCAATCTTTTACATATTTTCTAGGTTCCTCAGTATTTAATTTTGCTAATATAAATGATATTTATTTCTTAATATCAAATTTCAGTTTTCATTGCTAGTAGGTAGGAAAACAATTGAGTTTTGTATATCAACTTTGTATCTTGCAACCTTGCTGCATTGGCTAATCATTTTCTGGAATGTTTTCATCCATTCTTTCAGATGTTCTACGTAGATCATCATGTTTTTTGTCAGCAAAAACACTTGCTTTACTTCTTCTCCATCTGTATATCTTTTACTCTTTTCCTCAACTTATTGCATTGGCTAGGATTTAAAGTACAGTGGTGATACGGAGTGGTATGGAAGGATATCCTTTCTTGCTTCCTGATCGTGGTGGGAAAGGTTCTGCTTTCTCACCATTAAGCACAATGTTAGGTGCAGACTTGTTGTACACAGTCTTTATCAAGTTGAGGACTCCCCCATGCAGTCCTGCTTCACTAAGCTGTTAACAGGAATGGTTATTGAATCTTGTCAAACGCTTTTTTTTAAATTTATTGATATGCTCATGTGATTTTTTTTCTTTTAGTCTCTTTTGTGAAGGATTACATCAATTGAATTTTGATTGGCAAACTAGTCTTCAGTACCTCATATAAATACCACTTGGTTATGCTGTGCAATTATTTTTATATGTTACTGAATTAAGTTTCCTAATATTTTGTTGAGGATTTTTGCACCAATAGTCATCAGATATATTGATTTATAATTATCTTATAATGCCTTTGATTTGATATTACAGTGATGGTGAGTTTATAGAATGAGAGAGGAAATATTCCTCCTCTTCTGTCTTCTCAATGATGGTAAAGAGCACAGCGCAATTTCCTCTTTACATATTTGGTAACATTTACCACTGACTCTCTGTATACCATACTTTTGTTTGGGATATTTAATACTGGTTCTGTTTAGTAGATGCAGTCCTATTCAGTCTGTCTCCCTCTTCTTGTGGAAGATTTGGCATATTGTGTCTTTCAGGGAGTTGATCCATTGCATTCAGGTTATCTATTTATGGGCATTGAGTTGCTCTTTTGTTCCTGTATTAGCCTCTTACCATCTGTGGTATCTATAGTGGTGTCTGATGCTTAATTTCTTTTTTTTTTTTTTAGATATTTCCATTTATTTATTTGAGGGGTAGAAATTCAGACAGAGAGAGGGAAAGACAGAGAGAACCATCAGGCCCATGATCTTTAATTTTTGATATCAACAGTTTGTGTCCTTTCTGTAACCACACTTTTATTTCTATTTAATTAATTTTCTCCATTGAGTTTTATTTTTACTGTTTTTTAAATAAATATTTCTTTATGTATTTGAAAGACAGAGAAAGGAAAACATGCACACACACACACACACGGGGAGAAAGAGAGAGAAAGAGAGAGAGAGAACCTTCCATCTGTTAGTTAACTCCCTAAATGGCTGCAACAGCCAGAGCTAAGCCAGGTCAAAGTCAGGAACCTAGCACTCCATCAGGGTGTCCTGATATTTAGGCCATCTTCCACTACTTCGCCAGGCACATTAGCAGGGTACCGGTTTGGAAGTGAAGCAACTAGGACTTGAATCAGTGCCCATAAGGGATGTGGGTGTTGTAGGAAGTGGCTTAACCTGCTTTCCCACAATGCCAACCCCTATTTCTTATGTGCTGATTACTTTTTATTTAATTTACTTTTTGTTCCTAATTTCAGAAGATGCAAATTTAAATTTTTAATGTTTAATCTTTCTTCTTTTTAATGTATGTATTCAGTGATAAAAATTTCCTTCTAATTTCTGCCTTTGTTGCATTCAATAAGTTTTGATACAAATGACAATGGTTTCATTTTCATTTATTTGAAAATATTTTTAATTTCCTTTGAAATTTCTTTGTCTATGTATTATCTAGAAGTATATTGTTTAAAAGCAAAGTATTTGATGGCTTTCCAGTTATCTTATTATTAATGATTTCTAGTTTAATTCAATTGTGGTAGTTATTTTATGAAGTCTCTACACAAGAGAAGATGGAATGAATTCTACTGAAGAAACATGTTGCCTTTTTCCCAGTGAAACAAGGCTTCTGATTTAGATCAAATGTCCATTGCTCTAAATTAATTGTGTACATTTTAAAATTATAAGATTTTTAGTGCATACACAAAAACTGAGCTGAGAGCTATTAATATGTTAGTTCCAATAACAGAAGAACAGCTTGGTGAATAGTTAAGTGATTCCATTTTTACTCAGTGACATCAGATCCTTCAAAAAAATCAGTTACAGTAGAGCCAAAAATTAATTGATTTTTAAATCCAATTCATAAAACTAAAGCAAAGAATTGAACATTTTTCTTGTAAAAGATTAAATATCTGGAAAAATTTGTTTTCTGAGTTTTCTCTCTTTGCTGCTCCTTATGAGGCAAATTTTAGAAATGTTTAGGCTTTACAAAGGGTTACCTTAAAAAATTTTTCACTTTTATTTATTTTTGTTTATTGTAGGAGTCAAGAGATAGAGAGATAGAGAGTCCCCACCCTAGTCCACTCACCAAATGGCCACAAAAGCTGTGGCTGGGCCAGATTGAAATCAGGAGCCAGGACCCAGCAAACTACTACAGATTTCCCATGTAG